>NC_084959.1:6153549-6883800 GCF_949316205.1 Platichthys flesus | reverse complement strand
AGTCCTTGTACGCCATGTAGACCTGGAACGAGTTCACACCTGTGGAGACACAAGGATTCAGCACGATGGAGAAGAGGTGAAAGGTCAGAGGTCAAATCCCAAATTGGAAAAATTGTATTATATTTAGTAGTAAGTACCATAGTTTATCTACATTAAAGGAGACATGTGTTTTTTTTTCGGTTCAGTATTTGTGAATGTAAAAGTTCTGCCTGTCACATGACATCATAAGGCCGAACATTTGCTTAATGCACACCTGGCGACTAGTCTGACACGCACCCTGATAAACATTTCCAACACACACTGATCAATCACAACAGAAAGCACCAGTTGGCCAATTAGAGCAGACTGTGTTTTACCGTAAGGGGGGAACCTTAAAGAGACAGGAGCTAAAACCAAGCATTTCAGACAGAGGCTGAAAACAGGAGCCGCAGCAAAGAACACAATGGGCAATGCCTCCCTTTGAGTTCATATTGACTTTTCATACATGTCTGTGAGATACTTATTGTACTGTTGCATCAACTGTGATGACATTTCGGAGACAATCCTTATTTTTCAACTTTCCCCAATCAGAAGTTAAATTTAAAACTTGTAAATCGAAACACGCCATCGCCGCCCACCTTTCTCCTTGATGAGGGTATCCATCTCCTGCTTCACGCTGTCGTTCCAGTGGGTGACGTCCACATGGAGGGAGTAGTCGCAGCAGGACTTCTCGTCGGCCCACTGCCTCCACTGGTCGTAGGCCTCCATCAGGCTGCTGCCGGGCTCCGGGATCACGTGGTCCACTGGAGGAGAGAGGACAAAGGGATGAGAGAGGGAGAGGAGTGAGAGGGACACAAAGAGGGGAGACGGCAGGTGACGTGAAATGAATAGACGGACAGGGAGGAGGGGGGGAGGGGCAGAATAGTCACACGTAGGAAGATGATGACAAGGTGATGTCAGGATTTGTCTGCTCGTGCTCCCTTACCCTCCCTCTATTGTTGATCTTGCATAACAAGCTGTCTGTCTGAGTTCCTGCAGAGCTCAGCCTGCAGCGAGCCACAGTGTCAGATGTCACATTACATTTCGGAAATCTTTGTCTCGGTGTGTCCTTGAACTATCCGGGGACACTTCTATTGGGGGGGGGGGGGGGGGGGTTTTGTGGAGCTTTCACACTGTTACCTAATCATAGTCATTTTTATAGATTACAGCTCGACACTAAAGGGGATCTGGGGGATATTGGATAATGTGTGTGCTTAAAACTCAGTGGAGCGTATGAACATAAACTTTCCAGATGCATTAAGCTGAACCATCAGTTAGAATAGTCCCACAAAAGTAAATTGACTAAATTTATGACCTCCATCAAGGACGTTATGGTTTTGTCTGGGTTTGTTTGCTTGATTGTTAACAGGATTATACAGAAACTACTCAACTGATTTCCATGAAATTTTGTGGAAGGGCGCAGCTTTAACCCAAGGACGACCCCATTCAACTTTAGTGTGGATCCGGATCAGGACTTTTATGGATCTTGAACAAAACCCTGGTATATTTATAAGGAGTGATATCAATCATGGTGTGAAATTTGGTTCTAATAAATATAAAAATCTGCGAATGTGAATTTAAATGTTGTTTCATACAGGGACGTATTTGCTGGTCCACTGTTTGCCACTCTCCTTGTGTATATTCTGGAAACAAACGTTTGCACTGGTGCATGTTTGTCGGATCAACCTTCTAAGTCAGCTTTCGAAATGAGTCGTGCACAAAGTAAATCCTCCTCGTGCACAACAGTATCACAGTGCACGGAATATCCGGCTCCATCTTACTCAGCTGGAATACAATAGAGCCTCCTGCTGCTTCGCCACCTGACCGGCTTCTTCATCTCATTAAAGACGACCCGATCTGCTTATCTAGTCTTTGCACGTTAATAGGATTGAGCCGGAGAATGGCGGCCAGCGAACAAAGCAATTGTTGTTTACCGCGCCAGCCGAATGAACCGGTGTTTTTGTTTTCACTTCTCTGTGCACCAGCGCGCAGACACAACATCATCTGGCGCTGGAAGAAGACCGTGAATGGAGCTGCCTGACAGTAGCGCGCCTGTTGGGGGACTGGGTCTGCACGAGCACAGAACCGCGGTGGCAGATAAGCAACAGAGCAGCAGCCAGCTCCAAAGAAGTTAATGGTGCTAATGAGACTCTGGTATATACCAGCTGTTGGCTGTGATAGCGTCTGCTCTCATGAACTGTGCACATGCACAAACTCACACTGTACGCGGACGTGCACGAGGACACTCACTGGTGCTCTATTTCTGTGGGATTAGTGTTTCACTCCGTGCCCCCCCCCCCCCCCCCCCCCGTCTCCCCTTCCCAATGCTATCCCCCTCACACTTAGTCTTTTGTGCGCTCCTCTTTTGGAGAGCTGCCCAAACACAGAATTCCCATTCCCTTTTTGTCGGGGTCTCTCTCTACCTTCCCTTCCCCCACCCCCGACCCCTCTGTTAGTGTGGACGCCCCTTCACCGCAGAACCTCACCGATCATGGTCGTGCCCCCGGCGAGAGCGGCCTTCGATCCCTGGGCGAAGTCGTCCACGGTGGTGGTTCCGCGGTACGGCATCTGGAAGTGGGTGTGGATGTCGATGCCCCCCGGGATTACCATCTTGCCCTGGGCCTCGACGGTCTTCACACCGCCGGGCACGATCAGGTTGTCTCCGATCTGCCTGTTGAGGGCGGAGGATGTCGTCAGAATTCTATGATAATACTTTCCTACTTTCCTACTATCAAATTATGTCTATACATTTTGAAATAAATAAGCATTAACAGTGGGGTTCTTCCTGCTGGTCCAGCCCAACATTTGCCAAGAGGAGTTTCTAAAGCGAAAACAGGTTTTAGAATGACCCCAACACAAAGACAGCCAACCTCGAAGCAGCACATTGTCACCATGTCAACACATCAACATTTCAGCGCTGATAAAAAACAAACAAGAAAAAAAAACCTGCTGTTGTTCAGAGTTTATAGAGGAGACAGTCCAGACCGAGGGGCAGGCCAAGGCAGTCCTCTGGGTGTTTATTATGCAACACCAGCCTTCCAGTGGGCGCCTCTCTCTGAGCTGCCCCTCAGTCAGGCAGCGGGGACAAAGGGTTTATAATTGGAGAATCGAGTGGGAACAGTACGGGGGGGGGGGGGGGGGGGGGGAGTGGGGGTGAGGACTGACTGATTCAGGAGAAAGGAAACTCTGCCTCTCCTGGCAGAGACAGAATTTGAGTCCAGTGTGGCTGTTCATCAGTATTAACTAAAACCTCCCTGTTCGTTAGGTAAATTTTATCTAGAAGTCACTGTTATGTTAAGTTGTTTTACTTTAACCTATAAACTTCTCTTCTATAGACTCTGTTTAGACCTCTATGTATATTTTGGGTCCACCTTGACGATTGGTGGAAACATGGTGGTGCAGTGGATACGGCTGCTCGGTCCAGAGTTTCAATGTTTGCTCCATTTCTATGGGTATTCTGGTTTCCTCCCACAGCCCAGAGATGCAGGTCAGGTTAACTGGAGACTCTACATTTCCTGTAGATGTGAATGTGAGCATGAATGTTGTCGCGCGCCCGGTGATGGACGGGCGACCTGTACAGGGTTTACCCTGTCATTCACCCAATAAGAGCAGGGATTGGCTCCAGCCACCTCACGACCCCCATTGATGGAAGACTATTGGAAGCCTACAGGACCTCACATCTGTGGCTATTATTTATTGGTTCATTCCTGGATAGTGGAAGCATTTGGAAACATGCCTTCATCTTTATATAGAGTCAATGTAATAGAGAACCATGACCATATACAGATATTTCCAGGAAAACGACTCTGACGGAATTTCCCTCTTGACATTTACTCCAACTCATCTGGACAATCCATTGGATGGATTGAAAAACCTGTAACATATTGTACATGTCAAGAAGAATTACATATTTCCGTAATAGCTGCAGCAGCCATCTGTGTTCTCGTAAGAACGACGCTGTTTAACGTGCAGGAGTTGGAACGTATGAGAAACAAGTTAACTGGACTAAAGGACAGTGAATGGAGGATTTGTCCTGAGGAATGAGAGCAAATGGGGACGGAGCAGAAATGAGGGCAGTGGACGACTTACTTAATGACGCCATCCTCCATGTAGATGTCGGCATGGAAGGACTGGTCATCGTTCACGATCCTCCCGCCCTTGATCAGAAGCCTCTCGCTCTGCAGAGAGAATGATGGGAGGGGGGGGAGAAGAAGAGAAAGAAGAGTTTAATCGAACGTTCTTGCAACAAAGACCCAGTTTGGGCTGGCATCATCTCCCAGGAGGAGTATCTGCCAGATCGTTACGGGTTCTAGATTTGGAATTGAACAATGCTTCCCTATTTCTCTGTCGTTAAATATTATCCTTCCCTTTCCCCACACGGAGGAGACGGACAATGTTTCATTCATTCATCCATTCATTCATCCAGAGATTGAAAGAGACAGGGCATGTTTGTCGCTGTTGTCCCATGTGGACACACCACGCACAGTTCGGCTGTGGACAGGACCACACACTGTCGTCTCTCCCCCTGTGGTCTTGTGTAGTGACGCCGATTGATTCCAGCTGCAAGAATAACCCATATTTGCATCCTTGTTTTCTTCACACTCGTGCTCACTGTTGTGCTTGATCGATTATTCAGAAGCAGACACAAATCAGCCAAATAAGATAAACCTCTCTCCGCCCCTGATAGGTGTGGCACAGTGAAGCCATTTTAAATTGAACATGCAATGACTTTCATTATTGTTATGTGAGTCTGGCTGTGTGTGTTCGTCCTGAACAAGAATTCAGTTCATCAGAAACTGATGTGCTTCTTGCATCGAGGCGTGATGAGTTTGACTCTGTTCCTTGTTTTCTCTCTGTGTGTGTATTGTCTGTGTGCTCATTAAAATCAGCAGCAATAGAATAAATTATAAAAGCTTAAAAGTTCATTAGATTACTGGTTCTCAAATTTGTGCTTGTTTTCATCTTCATCATGTAGCTGCCTTCAACAGACAGTAAGTGGTGAACTATACAGATGAATAGGTTCCAGTCTGAACATGTCAACGTATGCTTTGCAAAAACAACTAATGTTTCCTCGGTGATCCTGATCAAAGCATAATTCTGTAATATGTTTTGGGATTATTTGTTGGATTATTTTTCTCTCAGACACAACAGATTAAATCTCTCACTGTAAGAAACGTCCTGAAGCCTCAGAGAACAGGAAGCATCAAGTTATGATAAATAATCATGTCCAATCTTTACAGCAGGTGATGATTATTCATAGAGAGACTGTAACTCATAAATGACCTGGACCACTCATGGTGATAACGCATGTGTGAAGCTGCAGGACACAGAAGTGAAGCTGCTTTTTCACCACTGATCACAGATTAACATCCAAACAACCTTTATCCAGATCTGGTTGTGCAACAGAAGCTGTGGCTGTTATTTTCTCAGTTAAATCCATTCATCCTGGAGACTTACTACATTTGCCACTGTGGATTATTGATCACTTTATGAGGCAGGATATTAATAAAACATCTGCATTAGGAACTAACAATCCCTGGATGTGACGCACACACACACACACAATGTATCTACTGCACAGTCATGTCTGAGAGAGTCTTCAGCCCTGAGTCTGGTAATGTGGTGTGATCGGGGCGTTTCCATGACATCACAGTCGGACATCAAATCTGCTGCTGCTGCTGCGCCAAGGACTAACTCTGTTGTCATGGCGACTGCAGGGAGAGAGAGAAAGAGAGAGAGAGAGAGAGAGAGAGAGAGAGAGAGAGAGGGGAGAGGAACTCGGTTTTGCTGACTTATTGGACGGCTGCTCGGGTTTCAACTGGCTGCTGCTGCTGAACGGGGCAGAGGACAACATGGGCGGGAGGGGGGGGGGTGATGGTTTGTAGACGGGGTACTGGCGCAGCTGGTTGGTTGAGTCGTCTGTGAATTAACTGTTTACACTTAATCAGGGGCAGGAAGGATTTCTGGATTTGATCGAATAGTCAGAAATGATAATTCAGGTATTTCGATCACGTTGCACATAAGAATGTGCTGTTTTTATTTCATCTAATTTGATTCTGGACTGTTTATATTTGGGTTTCATTTGCTAACTGAAGACATTTCCACCAATTCATGACATTTCATTAACCATAAATTTAATAGAACTGCTATTTCTAGTCCCAGTAATATGCTATTATGCAGGTTTGTGATGGAGGCAGTATGATCTGACATGTCTGATAAACTCATGACAGTACTGTTTGATGCTTCTGCTCCTTACTCCACCCCCCACACACTGTTCACTTATATACATGTATGTGTTAATCACATGTGGATTAGTTCTCCCAGCAGGATCCTTGTTGCTGCTCTGATCCCTCGGGGGTTCACTATTTTCCCTCAATTTTAAGTTCTGCATAAGTTCTATAAGTTCAGTCGTTTATCAAGCAGAAAGATTTAACATGGGTTGGTTTCAGCTCAAATTGGTTTTATTATGCCAACACTGACTGTAGGAAGTCAATCAATTACTATTTTCATTAGCGATCAATCAAGTGTTTATTTTCTAGATTAATCAATTATTGTATTTGTCCATAAAACATTGAAGAAATAGTCGTGAGTGCCCGTCGTAATTTCCTAGACCGTGACGTCACGAAAATAAGATGTTTGCTGCTTTTCATCTTGGAAAAGATCTGAACAACAAAGTATCTGCTGGTTAAATTGAATCTGATTGATTTGAACCGCTGCCGCTCTCATACGAGATTACAGCTCAATGATTCCATTGTGAAAATAATCATCGGTTACTGCCTGTCAACAACAGTCTGCTATGAATAACCTGGAGGAACAAGTTATTGTGAAAAACAATAATATTAGCTTGTACCTCGGTCCACTGTCAGCTAAATGGATTCCTGCAGAGAAGACAGACTTCTCCATTCTCCCTTAAGCACATGTGTGAGGAGATGTCTTGGCTGCGGACCCGTTATTTCATCACTGCAATGAACTGCAGCCACTCCTTTCACATGTCAGAGGAAAAGAGCAACGAGCATAATACGGTTTTGTCTGTAGCTCGAGTGAAACAAGCTTCATATCTGCTGAGCTCATAATACATGTATTCCTGCGCCTTTGTGTGTGTGTGTGTGTGTAAGTTGGTGATGGAGTGGTGTGAAACAGGGCCCAGGCAACCACACCCTGAAGCAGCACATTACAACACACCGTCATCAGTGGCTGGAAACATAGCACCAGCATAGATCATCGCTGCAGAGAGCACATGGCGCACGCTGCACTAAGGCTGTGGTTCACAGGGAGGAGAGAACAGGGAGTGGATCCTGATACCTTCACCTCTTTCATGGAGATGACGTGTAGAATATTATTTTTAGCCTGACGTAGTTGAGAAACGCTTCAGATATCATCAAGGTCTGCAGCTTAAAATGCACAAACCATCAGGACTGACAATGCTCGGCAGCGTTATTGTTTCTGTTGAATTGTTTGGTGATCACACAATTGTGCAGCCGTGATTTATCAATTAATCAATTAGTTAAAATGACAACAATTTATATGTCCTTGAAAAAATAACTAAAATTATCAATCGATTAAGAAAATAGCTGCTGATTCACTTTTGGATTATCGACTAATCAACTAATTGGTGCAGCTCAAGCAACTGACAAATAAATAATTTCAGTCTAGTTAAAACAGTGATGAATGCCTCAAAGCAAACTGTTTCACTGGAAAACTTATCAAATGTAATGATTTAATGCAATAGTAGATTTTAATTCAACTGTGAGTTTTTATCAGATTTATGATACCGCAGTGAGGGGTGTGCCCCCATGCATGGGTCCCTTACACACATGCACACACACACACACACACACACACACACACACACACCCCTTTGTCAACTACCGCCCACTCTCCTGACTGGCCTATAACAGCATGCAGGAGACTGCAGTCACTGGACAATCAATAGAGCTTTCCATTTCCATTACAACCCAGCAACTGACTGATCCCTCGTTAATGCATGAACTTAACTGTTCAACTGCATTTTATATAAGTCTTCAGTATTTTAACACATCCAAAGTACAAGCTGAAATCCTTTCATCACCTTAATAATGATGCAGAAATTATGATTTTAACATTCGTATCCAACCTGTCACACCACATATAACTTGAATCTATGCGGTGGTGCTGTTTGGCAAACTAGCAGCACATAATCTGAGACAGGAGATTTTTCATTAAAGCCTCTTGATCACACTCAATGAATCTAAACTCAGACAGCATTTATTGAGGGGGGGGGGGGGGGGTTACTGAGAGTCTCAAACTGTCTCGTTCACAGACATTCAGGTCCTTGGACCACAACCAGCAACATATTACACTTCAGTTATTCATAGAAAGCATCGCAGGAGACAGCCGTTTCCCACTGCCGCCACAGCTATGTAGTGGATGTGCCACAGGATTCTGTTGTTTCATTTCCAAATATGATTTCTAATTATTTCTGCATTATTCTACATATTTAATCCACTTTAAATGGGGCTCTGATGGTTTCATGTAACCGCGTCGACAGGAAGTCATTAACTTTTTCACAGTTTTCTCCACAAAGTAACAAAACTACATCGACCGTGTAACCATGACATCGCTGGAGTTAAACTGCCTGTGATATTTTGTGGTTGAGAGAATGACACTAACCGTTTGTCAGGACATGAATGAGACACCACTCTGACCAGATACCACAACCGTTGTGGTGTTTTGATTTTTTGTTGTCGTTGCAACCCTGGTTTTTGGCGAGGGAAGACTTCATTCTGTTCAGTGGCTGTGGTGGTGGAGCCCCAATCTGAGATGACACCGTACAACCACAACCATTTCAAGATGGAGGATCTGGGTTCCCTCGATATGAGAGTCTAGATAATCACTATGTGCAACTAATGACAGGCTTAAATCTTGATGAGAAATGAGAGTGAACAAAGCGTCATAAATCCTTATTGAGCTGCTATTGCAAAGCATTCCCAGCTCCTGAATGCACTTACATGTAAACTGGATCAAACCATTTTCACAGGGCGTCGGTGATGTTGATCCTGATTTGCTCCGACCTTCCAGGGTCACTGACCATGTCCTCGTTTTGTCAGTCATGTCCAGATAAGTGTTTTAAAGGGGGGGGAAACATCTCAGTTGTAATGAATTGTACAGACGCAGGGTAGAACCAATAAGAGTCAATACGCATTATGCTGCTTTCACATAGAAAAGAAGGACCAGGAAAAACACCCTTCAGTTATTCCAAAGTGGTTAGCGCTCATGCTAGCCTTTGTCACACCGGATCAATCAGCTTATATTGTGCAAGTTTCAATGCATACATATACAATTTGCTGAATGCATTGTGTTAGTCCTAGGCTTAATTCTTATATAATCACCAACATCTGTGGGTTTTACTGCCAACGTTTTACTGCCAACGTTTTCTATATATATGTATATATGTTGCTTGGCGAAAATATATTTTCGCCAAGCAACCGATATTGCCACAGGAGGAAATTCTTGATATGGATGCTTAGCTGTGTCCTGCCTACAAAACAAACTGTGCTAAACAACACAGTTTAAAGTTAAATCAAATATTAAAATCCTTTATAATAGACTTCCAGTTCATCTGAAATCCGAACCGTGATACGTAAAGAAATATCTTTGGCTTCAACGATCACTAAACCTTCACTTCCACCCTAATGACAGTGTGCGTGCGGGACTGTGACCTAATCTCAGTGTTTTGGAGCCGGGTAAACAGAAGAGGATTTGGTGTTTTTCTACGGAAAGTCACTGGGCACAGGATTTCTTCCCCCGACAAATTAGAACAGCCGGAAGAGGATTACTGCGAACGTCATGCAAACGTTACAACTGATCAACAAATCCTTACAAAAAAGGGTTTATCCCTGTTTGCAAAATTCAAAATGTGGAGGGTTTGGGTTGACTGTGTGATTCAAGCTGCTTCGCTCCTCTGATGAGTCTCAAGGTTTGAAGTCACTGGAGAAAGTAATAAGAAATAGTTTTTACAGACGCTGACAATTCTGGCAACAAAGTCATTTTGGGTTCAAGTGACGAAAATATCTTGACAGACCAAAGCACCAAAAATAGAGCACTTCACACTGCACAGGAAACTGTCATTTTCTTTTTACACAAGCCAGCACAGCAGGAATCCAAAATAGACAGCAGGATGTTGTTCATGTACTGCCCGGCCACTGAGAACGTTTTTTCCAACCTTCCACCAGACAGCAGTGGGGAGAATTGTCATAAACCGGGATGTAAACGCACAATAACCACTCGTCCTCTGTGCTCTATACGCGGGAATGCTCCTGGAAAAACCTCCACAGCTACACAGGAGAAGGTCTGCAGGGTCCTGGGAGGACATTTGTCGGGGCTGCGACAGGCAGGGCTGCGTGGGCGGGGGAGAATGGCGAGGAGGCGGGGGGGGATGGCAGGCCGGGAACCACTGGAAGAGGAGAGTCATCCCCAATGTTCACCAGTGTTCAGCCCCTGTTGCCTAGCGAGCAAAAATATTTACTCCTTACCCAAAACTGCACAGGATCTTTTTTTTTTCTCTCTCCTGCACATTCTGGAAAAGCGCAAACAATGGGACTTATCAATCTGAATTAATTGCAGAGGCTCGGAGGTCGGGGGGGGGGGGGGAGAGAAAACTCGCTCGACCGGAATGTCGATCTCATGATAGGCGGGAGGAGTAGTGTATAGCCACGTTACCATGGCGATGACAGAAAGAGAGAAACAACCCCCGGTGTGGATCTGGATCTGATTGGTCCAGACAGGTTGAATTACACAGGCTCTACTCCTTCAGCGAGGACGTGCCTGTATGACAGACTCCCAAAACGTGTGTGTCGAATCACCGGCCCACACGACGAACCAAACACACGGCTTGTATTTTCCTCACATGGCAACTGTGCTGTATACAGCCGTAGTCATGGCGAGTCGCGAGGCAACATCTGGGTAGCCACGGGGTATTTGGTTTGGGCCCACTCTGCTGCAGCCCGCATGGCACAGGCACAGTCTGGTGTGGTGGGGGGGGCCCTGTTTCCCCCCGGGCAGAGCCACCGTCTGCCGGGCACCGGTTCGTGCCCACAGATGACGGTTCCAGCTGGAGGGGGTTTACGAGGACATGTCCCAGCTCGGAGCAACAGCGAGGCCGCTGTGAGAGGGTAGATGAGGGAAGGGAAGAGCCACACCTAGAAATGTGACAGAGACACTCTGGCGGAGAGCAGACGTAAGGAAACAGCTGGAACGGAGTGGACAGACGTTGGAAATACAGAGGGAGAGTTTGGGAGGGGGGGGGGGGGGGGGGGGAGTGAAGCGTGTTCCAGGACCTTTTATTGGAAGTAAATGAGAATGAGTGTGTACCACGGCTTCCTATGAAGATGTCCATGTGGTCTAACTTTGATCAGTGTATTTCTCAGGCCAGTGTTACAGACATTACAATAACTACAGTTTGTCTGTTGAACATTTCTAATAAGTTAAAGAATAAAAAATGATGACATTTTGTTTCTTATTCTCATCAAATTCTACGAACAGGCTGAGTCCGAACACACTCACGGAAATCATTAAATCCTATATAGTGAACTCATCGTTTCCCACAATGCATCGTGAAAAGTAGAGCACAACCGGTGGTCACTAACCACAAGCAAGAGGAGAGAGGGGCAGCTAATCTCCGCCTCTGGTAATTCTACTCCTTCTTATTAAAAATGTCTGAATTATCATGAGGATAAAAAGCGACACGTTTATATTTGCCGGCCTTTTCACAGACCGATTTGAAAGCATTCAGGTTTTCTAACGTACGTCCCTAATTTTTCCGATTGGCATAGTTTGCTAGATGTCTAGACCAATCAGAGTTGTGGCTGTAAACAGGTAATAGAAGCGCAGAGAGAATGCACTGAGTAGTGTCCAAAAGATCTGTACTTAGAAGTCACTATATAGTGAAGTAGGGGATTAGTGAATGAGTGGATCTCAGACACTGCCTAAAATCAACAATGCTGCTATAACAGCCATTGAATCCCAAAGGCACAGGACTTTACAAAGGATTCACAAGTACATACTTATAAAACTTATATATATTTTTTAACTACTTTTACTCAAGGAGTACAGGAGAGCACTGGATGTGTCTCAGTTTAAGTGCTTTTCATAATGTTTGGATAACAGTGGCGGTTAATAGCACGATTTTAAATACCAGAACTCTTGTGACTGACCCTGCTGGGGTCAAACTGTCTGAGATGTTTGTGGTTGTGGGAATAACACATAACACTAACCACTTGTTACTACATTAAAGAAAAAGTTCTTTGAGATGGTTCCACAATCATCGTGGTTTTTGGTTAGAAAGATCAGATTCTTGTTGGTTTTTACTCTTTCATGTTGAAGATAAGGAAAAACTAGAGTCGTTCTTAAAGTTAAATCATTACATCATTTCCCATGTGGATGCTATTTTTAGCCAAAAATGTCCCATGAGCACCCATTGTGTAACTGTTTCTTTAGAGTTCTCATTGTCAGTGGCACAGTCTGGTGGGATTGGCGGCTGGTGTGGCGGTAATTCAACCATGAAAAAAACTGTTCACTATCTTCGTTATTAAAAGAATTTTCGCAAATTCGTTTCAGTTCAGCTGAAGCGGTTAAGGTGTGGTCGCTTCCCCCGGTGGTTCATAGGGGTATCACTTTGAGCAGAATCATGTGTCCCGACACCTGCTATTACCACCAGTCACCAGAGGGGTCACCACATCAACCAGGAAGGAAATCTTGATAAGTTAAATTGATCGGAAGAAAGATTGCACTAATCTGACTAAATGAGGGCAAATAGTGGGGAAAAAATTCCATCTCTCTAATGACCTGGAAAAATTTGGCCCACCCGAGCAGGTGCTAGAGACATGTCCTACTTTAAGTGTAAAGAATGCAAGATATGGCTGAAAATAGAGATATAGATTACAACAAGCCCAGTCTCCCCCCAAATCTCCCCCTTGGTGTAGTATCAGCTGAGAGGAGGAGACAAAGGCTGTGTCTCCCACAGCTGGGCATCACACCCCCGACTGCAGCCCTGAGCCGCAACAATGAAAACTAGACGGAAGGCGATTCGGACTCGCACACACACACACAAGAGGCAGTGGGTGAGGTTTCTCTGCAGTTGTAACACACACCGACACCCGGCCAGCTGACTGTGCAGCACTGCAGGGCTGTGTCACCACTGATGGCCGGTCCACCTCCACCCTGGATGCTGTGACAGGAGTCCTGATGCTTTCTCCTGCAGGAGCGGCCTCACTACAAGGCTGGCTGCTCACAGCTCATGACAAATGGGCGTGTACACCCCCCCCCCCCCCCCCCCACCTACCAACCACCACCCTTCTCCTCTTCACTCTCCTCTGCAGCAGCCTGCATCATGAACAGAGGCCAGTGTCTGAGGTGTGAAGGGGGGACAGGTTTATTCTATTTATTAACCTTAAAAGAAATAAGGTGCTGTTTGGAACCAATGGGCCCGATGCATAAGAATTACAAATTGTTTTTACTTTTGCTCAATTATTTTCTAGCCAAAATTAACATCTGGCCAGCATAAGGTTATAATATCATTAAGATACTTTGAAGCCTGTTCTATGCAAATTATGTGTGCATCAGGGAAAAGCTCAGTGAAAATGAGAGCAGCGTTAAATTAGGCCCAGATTCATCTCCACAGAGAGAAAGGCCTGAGCACGTTCTTGTCAAAATGGCTAAAACGTTAAAACAAAGCCCATCCATTACGTGTAATAAGCACAGGCCACCAGGGCACATGTAAAACCCGGTGACTGAGCAGCATCACGTCCCTGCAGGAACCTCTCAGTGATGGTTTAAGGGCGAGCCGGCTCCTCTTGCGCGCAGGGATCCGCTCAACAAAGAAGATGCAGGACACCTTTAAGAAAACGCCTCGTCTCCCTGGCTGGCCGTCTCTATGGCAGCGGCTCGTGCCTTTTCATTGTGCAGCATTTTGTTCCCCCCCCCCATCGGCTTCCTGCGGCCAAGTCTGACAATGGAGAGGGAAACGCACCCGCCCGGTTTCTGATCCATGGCGCAGAGAAGCGCAGTGATTTTTATTCATCTTCCCCCCCCCCCCTCACCCCACCAACAGAACAGCATCAAAGTTCCCACAGCGGACGACTAACTCTCTCTACTCACTGTGATCTTCGGGATGTTCTTTTTTCCTTGATAAGACATGTTTTCTTTGATTCGGTTCCACCTTCACAGATTAAGCGGTTCGAAAATGGAGATTCCCTCTGTGCGGATGCTGCAGCCCTCGCCTGGATGGGAGCTTCAGGGAATGGTGGCCCCTCTGTCAGTGCGATGTAAAGTGGCTCAGAGAATCAGGAGCGTCTCTGCTTCTCTCAGCACGGCCCCTCCCTCAATACGCTCCACTGGAAGAGGAGCAGTGTGGCGAGCTTTCCGCTGGAGGGCGCAGTGGTGCAGCCTGCAGCGCTTCATTCTTTATCGATCAAATTGTGGTAATTAGTGAGTCTGGCCAATCAGAGGTCGTTCCTCCCTCATTAATAAATGAATAGAGCTAACCTGAACTAGCTGGTTTAAAAATCCATCCACACGGTGTCTGTTCTGTGTCTGTGTCTCACTGCTGGTCACTGAGAGACTGATAAGGAGGCAATGTCTCTGTGTGTGTGTGTGTTATATTTGTTCCTGCTTTTTATTTATACAAAAAAAAAAACATTTACCTCATTACTGCTCGACAAGGACTCTAGGGCAAAAGAGGTGTTGTGTATCATACGTACCTCTAGGTTAAATAATAGATAAATGAAATACAAATACAAATACTTATTATTGATTGACATCGACATCCGGTGCTGAAATGATTTAGCGTGTTGATTTATAATAAGAGAACAAACTTAGAATAGACAGTATATGTGACCATTAGATAGTTTTTAAAAGTAATTATTTCAAATCTTAGACAAAAAAAATCTGTCTTGTTAAAGAACTATAAAAGAATAACCCTTATATTCAAGAAAGTAAAGAGACTCACACTTCACCAGTCATTCTAAAGTTTTACATAATATATTATTATTATTATTATTATTATTATTATTATTATTATTATTATTATTATTATTATTATTATATGCTATCATTATCGTGGAGATTTACAACTGGTTTATGTTTTTCTACAGAAGGAGGGAAGACATGGTGGAGCAGCTGTCACAGAGGCTGTCCACCACATTACACCCCCCACATGTCTACCCCCCCAACAGACACACACACACCCACGCACACAAAAAAAACCACACACACACACACACACACACACTCCCTCTCTGTGCATGTCCCCACCCAGCCATGTGTCTCTATTGTTTGGACCTAAAGTGGACGACCCCCCACCCACCCCTCTTCACTCCACCAGCCATTTCCTCCAACACTCCCCCCCTCAGCACTAATGCACTCCCAATGATGTGCATGTCAGAGCAGACACGTGACTTAGGGTGTGCCTGTGCATGAACATATGTATGCATCTACACTCTAAAGTGACTTTTGGAAGTTTTCTACAGAAATGTAAACAAGAGTATACTTGTATTTGTGTATATTGGGAGGAGATAAATTGCATAAACAGATAAACAAAGAGCCACTGGTTGTTTTCCTCTCTGCTGACATGTCCTTTCATGGCAGTGAGGCAGCAAGGCATTACCTCAGCATTCCCCGGCAGTGGAGAATGCGTCAACAACACAGTTGAAGTTTGTACGCCTGCTTCCTCTGCAGATCCCATTAACCAGCGGACACTGACAGACAGATGAGGGGCAGACAGATCAAGGATGCAGAAAAAAAGACACTGTCGGATCATCAGACCTGCACCAGCACCCTTTGCACCCCGGTGGCCCGGAATGATCACGTTTAATACTCCTGCTCATGTGTCATCACTTCTTACCCAAGGATGACCCAGAATTTATGAATGCAATGGTGAGTGCAGCCTGGCTGTCTTTGCTGGCTTAGAATTATTCTTGGTGAAAACTAATGAAGAATTAAATTTGGGTTTTGGGATAAATGTGTGTTAGAATTCAAAGGGTGCATCAGCAATTTAGCAACATATTTCCAATATAAACAAAGATTGAGCTGATCCCTGCTATGAGGAGGTGGTATAAAAGACTGGATCCTACATTTCCCACAATGCAACTCAACAACTCTCTTTGTTGTTATGTGGTAAACAAACGTTTTTCACAGCCCTCGATGTAACAGTCGGTCTGATTATACCACCACCACAACTCATAATAATATTTCAAATCATAACTACACAAGTTAAAAAATATATTTATCTACAAGCTAATATATTTGGTTTTATAAGTTAAGGTTCAGGTTTTTTTTAAATATTAGATAAGGACCCTCTTCAGAAAATAGTTCAAAGCTTTTAGAAGTTCAACTGGGAAAAAGACACATTCTTATGAAACAACACAAAAAGGCAGTTTTTTCGACTTGCCATTACTTTGTATGTGACGCTAGACTTAAGTTGCATTATGTCTCTGTTGTCGGTCCAGTGTCCTAACACACTTTCTATACAAACAGAAAACACACTCACACAGTCTAACTCGGTGTCTGGGGATTTCTGCTGAATCACCTTTTAGCTCAGGAGCTACAGAACTGCAGTTCGGGAGCAGGCCACCAGGAGGGAAACAGGCCACCACACCGAAGACAGGCACATTCACACTTAGTGGATAAGATAATAATGTTTGACTACAATGGGCTGTGACATTGAAGGAAAGCTGCAGTTCAGATCCATTGTTCAGAAGAGACAAAATGAATATATAGTTGAGATGACGTAATGATTCAGATTCAGACTCAAAGGTCAGTGAGAGAGTTTGTGCAACAGCAAATCTGGGATCTGCCATAAACATCAACAGAAAGGTTTGTTTTACTGACACTGCGCAATTAGACTTGAATCAAGAAGAATTCAAGTAAAAACACAGAATGTGACTTGCCAGAAATCCATAGAATGAGAACTTTTAGAATGGACCATGCTGTATTCATTATTTCGTTGTTTTCAGTATGCCTACACAGTTCGAATTTCAAACACAGAAAAACTGAATTTATGACATTGGCATTAATATCCTCCAAGGCAAGACAAACCATTTAGCTGAATTAGAGCTAAATGGTTTGAGCTGACATCAGGCGTATCAGCAGACAATAACGTTTCGGTAGATTATATTAACTTCAATATGACGTATTGTATCACAGCAGATGATTTTAATGTTGAACTCTTTTTGGCTCCCACACATTTAAACTTTAAATTGCTCTTTCATTCTTAGGCTAATTTCTAACACTGCACTGTTATTTTCACTCTTATTTCTCATCTTATTTAGGTTTTTATTTTTATATTCAACTCTTTAAATTTCCTTTGAAATGCTTCTTTTATGTATAATCTTATGTTGCTTTTACAATTTGTCATGATGCCTTTTATATTCTATGCCTTTTATATTCTATGCAAAGGACGTTCAATTGCCTTGTTGCTTAAATGTGCTAAACGAATAATCTTGAAAGAGAATCTCCATTTCATCCAGAACGGCCTGAAAAAAACAATTCTCTGCAGCAAAAAGGTAAAAAGAAATCTTGAGGTTTGTCATATATTTTGTTTTTTTAAAGGGTATATAGATTTACAATCGCCCACTCGCTCTTGATTCTATAGAGCTGAAAAGGTCAAACCCTGCCTCCCTCTCCATGGTGCTGAAAGACTAAACCTCGACCTCTCATTGAACCGCGCTCCACGGTGCCACACATACACCAACAGAACATGCAGCTCACTGAACACACCTGTAGCTTGAGCATGTTGTCACAAAGTCATGGTTTAGTGGGATTCTGTAACTGAAGGGAGTTAGATTTGATCCAAATGTACCACAAATTTAATCAGAAATTGCTGAAAATCATCAAAAATAAGAATAAATGTACCCACTGCTGTTTTCTTGGCCCTGACTCTCCCATCAGGTGTCATTAAACTCAGCAGGAGAACAAGGCGTAATGAGATGATGGAATTAACAGAGATTTGTCGAGTCGGATGGTGTCGCTTACTGTTTATCTGAACTTGCTGCATTAATGGATCAACAGTCCGTCACACAAAGATAGCGAGTCAACATAGTTTTAGTGGTGACAGATATACTCATTTGAGGTTTCCCAGGGTTCGATAACAAGATAACACAAGACAAACTAATATTTCTGTATGTTGGCTGTGTCTGTCTACTCCACAGCCATTTTAGCAGACGTGTGTAGTTTCTATCTAAATAAAACAACCTTCAACTTCACTCTCGGCTGCTTGCGTTTGTGTTTCCTACTGTTTGAGATTCTATGACCACGATAGTAAGGCTGGACACATTTTTTACATCAGTCAATATCAATATTATCAGAAATAAATGTCATAACATTGTTTCTTTTGAATTTAAAACTTGATTTTCTGAGTGAAGGTTGGGGTTTTAAACTCTTCTTCATGAGCAGAGAATGACAAACTCCTGATTAATTGAACCTTTGTTGAAAACTATACATACTTATTGATTGTTTTGTTGCTCATACTATCTACTCTGCAAACATATTCTCTGAATTTAGGGATATTTTTCTTCACTATCTGTTGAGTCATATGGTGATGTGCCAGATTTTGGATTTTTATTAAGGTGTGGTCCACAGGATCAGAGTAAATTGGCACAACTACACAGGGATACATTACTCCCATCTTCGATCACAATCTCATTTCATTCTACTTGACATTACTGATATGTACCCGTCTTTAAACCATTAAACTGAGCCTACATGAGGTTTAACAGAGGAGATAGAGCATAATACTTTCACGCACGCACACATAGTGGACAGCAGCCCTGTCATGTTCACATGTCGCAGGGGCACCAGTCTGCAGCCGGTGCGGACAACTTCATCAACTTTCAGCCTCCTCACCTTCTCGTCCTCCAGGTTCTGCAGCACTTCTTTACCGCTGCTGCTTCTTATCTCGACCCGGGCGGACTCTTTACCTCCTCCTTTCTCAGAACCGGTACGGCTCCTGTCGTCCCTCGCCGGGCTCCTCGACTCCTCTCTGCCGGTCCTCGGGGTCCGGGAGCCCCTCTGTCCGACGCTCAGCGCGTCAAAGTCGATGGTTTTACTGTCGAACGCTCCCTCGACGCTGCTGAACAAGCCGCCGTATTTCTGCCTGGGGACCTGGTCGGCCGTGCCGGGCCGTGCGAGGTAAACCGGCAGCAAGTCGTCCTCGGCCCGGTCCCGGTTCACCCTGCGCTCTGCCATGGTGGTGGAGCTCCCTGTGCAATGTGGAACAGATAGAGACGGTGAAAGTGCAGCTGAACTGGAGTGTGTGAGTGTGAGTGTGTGTGTGTGTGTGTGTGTGTGTGTGTGTGTGTGTGTGTGTGTGTGTGTGTGTGTGTGTTTGTGTGTGTGTGTTTGTGTGTTTGTGTGTGTGTGTGTGTGTGTGTGTGTGAGGCAACCAGAGCAGTCAGCCAGGCAGGAGTTGAGTTGAGGTGGCACTGCAGTCTCTGTGGTGCCTGAAACACACAAGTATTTGGTTTTGAGCCCGATCAGTACAATTAGTCCAATTCATCGGATTCATTCATGTTCAGTTTGTTATGACATGTTCATGCTAACATGTGCAGAGGAGCAGTGGCTTGGCCAGGTGACACTTTCATATGGACACAGATAATCAGGATTTAGATGAACGTTGAATGTATTTAAATAGACTGCAAAAGCCAAGTTCATTGATGTGGCTTCTATATCAATGCCGCAGAAATATCTACCTGTTGTTTTGGATGCATACTTTCCCCCTTTGAAAAAAATATATTGTATTCACCTTTTAATAAACCACATTTACCAGTTGCATTAGTCCTGTGACCTCATGTCAAAATGAAGTGTGAAAGGAGCTGTCCACTTTGTCGCTGTCCTTTCAGCACCACATTAAGACATGTCCCCCACCTGCGCTCTCCCTTAAAACCCCCTCGGCTGCCGGCTGAGACACTTTCACTCAGCGGTGGGATAAAAAGCTGATGCTCCCTCCAGCAGCGACACCCTGGGGCGATTAACTGATACGCCAGCACAACTGAGACAGGAGCGCGTCAGCAGCCCGAGGAGACGGGCAGCTTTCAGGCTGCAGGTCTCTTAGAGCTGAGAGACTGCTGAGTCCGGAGTGCAACCGAAGAGGAGGAAACCGGAGTCAACACAGTCTGTAAACAGGGATGTAAGGATGTGAGGCCCATTAATCAGCATGTTTTACAAGAGTGTGAGTGGGACGAGTTCGAAGGAGCTTTGTCTTCCTCTCACCTCCAGAAACTAGACTAGACTTCTGGAGATAGTTAAAAAATAAGAAGAGGAAAATGTTTTTCCACTTCTAAATAAAACAGAAAATTATAATTATAAATAAGTTCACTTTGTGTGCCTTGTCTTCCTTCTCAACTCTGAAACCCCGCTCATAACTGTTGATGCAGACTGTAAGAATAATGAGATACAGTTGTTTTAAAATAATACTGACCAGGAGCAACACTTTTTATGACTCATTTTCCTCTTTACTGATTAAAAGCCCCTCATTATATGTCAGACTGATTAAACTGTGGTAAGATTAGTAAGAGTTCAGTCTAAGGATATATTTGGTTTAACCGAGGAGGGGAACGGCTCGGGGAGATTTGTAATCGGGTGGATCAGAAATAAGATCATGTGGCTGCCGTTGAGATCCCAGTGAAGTGCTAAGTATGTAAGAGTCTGCACTCCTGTTTCTTACCTCTTAAGAACTTTTTCCAGAAGAACCTGAGGACCTCATGGAGTCCAAAGCCGGGTCCTGATGAGGCTCAAAGTCTTTTCTAACGTCCTGGTTAAGTTATAAGTGAATTGTTGTTAGGTTAATGTTAAGGACCAGGTTTTGGTTCCATCAGGTTGTCATCACTGAAATGAAGCATGAGTTGTTTTTACAGGAAGGAAATTCACTGTTTTAAGTCAATATTTGTATTCAACAAATTAAACAAATCTAAAATGTATGTTACCATGAAGGGAATTCCTTCACACCACAATGTCCCATTTGGCTCCAATGTCAAATGAGGCTTGATATGCAGATTTCATTATTTTCTCTTATCTCCTGTGTGGCTGAGCCACACAGAACTCTCAGAGGAAGCCGCAAGTTTGAATCCTTGCAATGATCAGGCATTAAATTCTGAAAAGGAGGCTGGAGTCGGATACAAAAAATATGATAAGCAACTCTATTCCACACATTCCTCGCTGAATACCACTGTCCCAGCTCCTGTCGCTCTGTTGGAAGCAACTGCAGAAATTTCCACTCACATGAATGTGATTAAAGCATCAAGGCTTGTGGAGATGCCAGCAGAAGGAAAGTGTCTTCATCTGTAACTTTCTGAGTCTGCGTTTCTTTAAGCCGTCCGTCCTCTGATACATTTGTTATTCTGTAAATAATGTCGAGAGTAGGAGAACAAAATATATTTAAGATGACCTGCAAATAATAAAATATTGTGTGAGTGAAGACAGACGGTGCTCAGAGGCTCATGCAGAGTGTGTTGGGAATAAACTGGACCCTGTTTCCCTGAGGAAGAGACAAAGCAGACTGGGAGGCGGTGGAGTCACCAGCTCTCACTGTCTGGCTTTCAATGTCAGTGATGTCATAATAGCTGCAAACCATAACGAAAACAATAAATTGCTTATGGCATTTTGGGCGCAACAGAATTTTCCACTGTCACTGTCAAAGCGAAGAAGGAAAATTCACCCGGGGTAGAAGATGATTCGAGTATTACCCCGCAAATAATGAGAAGATTGGAATGACGTGCACAACCCTGCGACACGAGGCTGTCTGGCACTCAGACAAGAAGATCACTAACAGGATATTGCTCTGACTTAATGAGGCTTTTAAAGAAATGACAGCAGCAAGACTGGAACAAAGGAGGAGACCAGACCCCCCATATTCATATTAAATATGTATGTGCACTGTAAGGTTTGGCCAGCTAGTAAAAATGTGTTTTATTTTGCCGCTCGTTCAGGCTCGAGGAGCAACGGCAAAGTTTGGAAAATTCGAGTCTGGGCGTCATCATGGATTTGGCACCAAAGGCCTCATGGCGAGTGAGACGTTTGGTGAAGTGGGGAAGTGGGCCACTGTTCCACAGGCAAGTCAATATGAGTTAATCCAAACAGTCATCGGAGACGCAGAAGGTCTGAGAGACACAAAGTGGTTTCTGTGTTCACTCAAGATAGTGGTTTCTGTGTTCACTCAAGATATTAGATAATATGAGATAGTTCAGAATAAAAAGACAAAATCATCTCCATCCTCAGAAGAAGAATGTTTTTCTTTGAGTTAATGTAAACCCTAAGATTTGTGTTAGTATAAAAACGATTTTGATAAGTCTCACTGTAGATAGAGGTGTACGACATGACAGCTTTCCTGAAGTAAAGCCAGATCATCTGGATCTCCCCCTGGTGGTTGGCTGCAGTATAGGTCATAAACCCTGCCTCCTCTTTGTTGGCAAATGAACATTCAAGTCTTCATTCTTCAGGTTGGATTAAAATTTGCTGATATAAAAGCAGGGTGGGAAGTCGTGTTTGACAACTGACTCATGATGGGTCAAATGCATGTCTCACAGCTCACCTGTCTGCCCTCAAACCTCTGGAGGCTCTAAAGTTTTTTTTTAAAACAGACATCAAACCTTCCCCTTCATAATTTGCAGCAACATGGAGCAGAGGGAGAGCAGCCACAGCAACAGGGAACTTTTGGCAACAAAACGTTACACGATAAAGTTTACACTGTTTCGCAAAATGTTGTCACATATTTAGATTTAAACCAAATCATTCTG
This sequence comes from Platichthys flesus, assembly GCF_949316205.1. NCBI lineage: Eukaryota > Metazoa > Chordata > Actinopteri > Pleuronectiformes > Pleuronectidae > Platichthys > Platichthys flesus. Next base: position 6,861,019 of record NC_084959.1, on the reverse strand, counting down.
GTCCTTTAATGGACCGTAAGAATGGTGCATTTAAAATGTCAGTGTATAGAATTTAGTGACATCTATCTGTGAAGCATAAGAACCATTTTGATGTTTAGTTGCCCCCCCCCCCCCATATGTCCAAACATGAAGGAGGACCTGTGGCAGCTTTTAGTTGTGACACGTTTGTCCAGTCTGGGCTCCTGGCTGACCTGCTCCCAATGTAAATATAAAGTATTTAAATACAAAGGGCCCATCGGCTAAAGAAAACAACAAGTCATACAGTTCGGATGAAACACTTGAGAAAACATCGCTAGGACTATTTCATATTCAATTTCTGCCAATACCGGTAGATCCTTTTCACCTAAAACTTACTCACTGAACCTTTCAGTTGTCCATTTGTTTCTAACTGCTGTTAATAGACGATGCAAACAACTGAGTTTCCATTCTCACATGTTCAATAGGAGTGTGTGTTACTGAAGAGCTGAGGAGAACAGGACCGGGCAGCTGCTTCCGCCTGAGACGGTTTGGCTGCCGACCAGCTGCTGCGGTAACAAGGTTAAGAGCCTCCACGGATGTGCTGTGTACTGTACTCCTGAGGATTTCAGTTGTGTATCTCTTACAGCCAGGCGGGGGTCCCTACAGAGGTTTTCACGTTATCCACAATGACTCATGATTAAAATATGACGCTTTTTAAAACCGTCCACCCTTTCTTTCTCAGCTCTGTCGAAAAAAGGTTTTAGCTCAAGGTCTGCAGCTAGTCAATATTCAGCAGGGGAAGCGGTTTCCATTAGCACACGATGAATATGTCAACGGGGATCATGCGTTCGGAAAAGCAGAGAAACATGCAGAATTTATTGCAGATTGCTGGAATGATGCTGTTCCAACACAGTTCATCAACATTTTTTACATGTGAATAAGTTTTGACAGGCGGATCATTTAGCCAGTAGACACTGTGACCTCTGTGATTGACCTCTGTGTGGACAGGGGGGACAGAGAGAAGAGCTTTCATGACAGACTTCCTGTGGCAGGACTCATCACAAGCTCTGGCTCGGTCCCCGGCTCTCGTCCGGTTTGGCAAGGACAGTCGTGAACAAAGTGAAAAGACAGACTTGTTATCCTGGACTGACTCTGCTCCGGAAAACCCCGCTGTTTAATAATCCTGTGAGATAACAGAGGCATTCACTGCTTCACTGGAGAAAGGACAGTTTTAGGAGTCTTAAAAAGGTTTTATTAAACCGACGACTTGTGTCACTCGGCTGCACTTCTACGAAAAGGTCACACAAATTATGTTATTTCCTTTGAAGAACACAACTGACCTTTAACGGCAAAGGACACATGAGCTTCAGTTCCTCAGGTTCTAAAGCCCATTGATTATGAAACATGTGCCGAGAACATCAGACAGTAGAGGAGCAGATGAGCAGCCACAGCTCGGCCTGTTTCCCTCTTCATGACCTGAACCACACAGGAGAACACAGGCTGCAGATACACACGGACCGGAGTCAATAAATACAAATAAATGGGTGCATATTAAATTAAATCATGTACAGAAAAAAAGAGAATGATATAATTTGGGTGGAGATTTAATTGGTAACCTGGAAAACATGGTCTGTTTAGTAGCTTTGGCTTGTATCACATGATCTTCATCAGAAGACCCTGGTAAATGTAATCTAATTACATCAAATATTTCAGGACAGCAATGAGAGCAAGTCCTTGAAAAAGATTGTTTTATCAACTTCTGCTTCCACCGTCAATAATGCCCTCATAGGTTCAACATCTCAATAAACATAAATTAAAATGCCTTAAAGTGCTAAAATTAGAACTTGTTAATATTCACATTGTCATAACAACAGACCAATGATGAGGCATTTTTAAATATAATCCTTTAAAGGGTTAATTGTATAAAACAATAACTAAAATTCAATGACAGTAACGAATAAATCCAACATCCAACATCTTTTAATGGCTATAATACAAATTTTGTACTTGAATATTTTGCTTTCTTAAACTAATTTATATAATACATAAATTACATTTAATATTTCATTTTGAACTGGAAGATTCCAATGAATTGCTTCTAATTTAAACTCCTGTTCTTCACAATGCTGACAGTTCTATGTGCTCAACATCAACTTTACTCATCGTCCCTGTGATAAAACATGAAAAGATGACGATTTAACCTTCAACGTCAAAGCCATCATTTTTTTTTATTGTTAACAGCATTTCTCCTTTTGTACATTTTATTTAATAATCTAGGCCATAGAAGGGTTTGGGGTTAAATTCTCATTGGAAGACAGACGGGGTAAAGATTTAAATAAAAAAAAAAACATCCTCTGTGAAATAAAAACAAAATATATATATAAATATATACACAATACATTACATGATAAATCAACCGCCTGAGAAAAAACAACTGTTACAAAGGAACATACGAGCGGAGACGAGAGGGGAAAGATCTTTTAAGGCAACTGCATCGTTTTGCTGAGTTTGCACAAAAATAGTCTCCGTCCTTCCCCTCGGTGAGTTGAAGTGAGCGGGTCGTGGTCACCTTGTAATGAGACGCCACCGAGCGGCGCCGCCCTGGACCTGTGAGTGGAGCCAGACGGGGGGGGGGGGGCTGTGGTGGCAGATGCACCTGCTCGGGTACACAGGGAACAAGCGGATTGTAAATATTGCAGGGACTACAGGCTCGTCAGGAGAGAAGTGGAGCGGGTGTAGTGTTGCACTCACTTTCTCCTGTTTCCTTCTGTGGCGGCTGGACGTCGGCACGGTCAGTGATGTGTAGTAAAAGATGAGCGTTAGTATCAAACACATTTTGGTTAGTAAAAAAAGATGGCTCGAGGGGAGAACCTGCAATATTATGGCTGAAATCATGTTTTTTTTCTTCTGTTACATCAAATTTCAAATGATTTTGTACTTGGACTCGACATCACTGATGACAAAATTAAAGCCGACCCGATTGGATGAAGATCATTTTGAACGTTGCTCGGAAAGTATTTACAAGTTGTTTTAAAGATCTCGTCTCTTTAATTAAAGGGCAATTTTAGAGTGGCCCTGGGTGATGACAGCGACACCTGCTGGTCACCAAGAGCCACCACAGATGGAACAGTAGAACCCAGTATACTGCATGTGGGAGAGAGGGAGGGGAACACAAGGGGAACGGGGGAGGAAAAATATTCCAGTATTCCACATTCATATTCCAACGACTCTTCAGTTTTATAATTGAAGGAAATTAAATTGATCTTTGCAGCCGTCACCACAATGAAACAGAGCAATTAAAGTCACTTACGTCAACTGTTCAAGCTGCTTCAGAGAGGAAAAGAAACTATTTACAGAAATAAAAAAAGGGGGGGGGGGGGAGACTACGTAAAATCATTCATTTACATATCAACAAATGTATATATTAGAGTACAGAATAGGGATTTGTTTTTCTCAGTGGAAATCGTGAGACACAGTATCAGGTTGGCGGGAGCTGTAAAAAATAAAAGAGACAGTAAACAGTCCGTTGGAACTCGAGAAGAAGCGGTTTGATAATCTGTAGATAATCTTTTTCGGTGAAGATCCAGGTGGAGTGAAGCTGAATCGGAGAGCTTGACATCTTTTCGCTCAATTTGTGTCCGGAGAAGCCATGTCCCCCTGAGTGTCCTCTACCCCCCCCCCCCCCCCACCCCTTATACTTTAGTGTCTGTACACACCAGCCTCTGCAGTGCACGTCTGTCTTTTTCCAGGGTGTAAACTCCGGGCAGTTTGGTGTGTAGAGCACCGTCCTGGGCCAGCCGGTGAGTCCGGAGTGTTCCTCATCACAACCAGACCCGAGACCAGCACTGTTCAAGCTGCCCCGGCACCCAAGGGCCCTGAGTTCGGCTCGCTTCGATTTCGCCGAGAGGTTTTTTCACTCCTGAATAATGTCCTCCCCGGTTTGAAAGGTAAAGGAATGAAGAGGAGAGACTAGGAGAGGTTTGTGGTCCGGTGGTTTTTGTTTTCCTCGTTGTCTGTGAGTTCTTCTGTCTCACTTATGTCCCCACTGTGGCTAAATGGCTGTGAATGACATATCATTACCCTGCATGGCAGAGAGAGCATTTCCCAGGCTTTGGTTTGGATTTGTCAAAGCATATGTGTGTGTCGAGTGTGAGTGAGTGTGTGTGTGTGTGTGTGTGTGTGCATCTGCATGCTTCTGTTTCCGCATGCCTGTCCGTAACCTGTCTGTTTGCGTCTGTAAGTGTATATGTTCTAGTTGTGTGTCTGTTGCAGTACTCCCAGCTGATTGGAGAGATGTGTAATGTCCAACACGGCTTTAAAAAGTAGATCGTCCAGGGCAGCGTCCTGAGAACCCCCGTGCCCATTTCATAAAAAACACAAGAAGAAGAAAAAGTAAATCTGAAGTGTGAACATCCACGGCCAACGCACGACACATCCACCTTACACTGACAGCAGCCACTGATGTAGTGACACCAGCAGCCACTGCTACACACACGGTTCCACGCTGGTCCAGAAAATAAATAACACTGTGGTCACGAAGGAGACCTCCACGCCGACACACCACCTGAGAGCGGCACACAGAGGGAGGCAGAGGAGTCACGAAGCGAAACACAACAGTCACAACTATTTACAAAACTTAAAAAGAACACGAATGAGAGTAAACATGGGTTAAAACATCAGATGTGACTAAATAACTAAAGTGTGTCGGCGAGAGAGGCTGCAGACCAGGGTCAAACCAGGACAGTATTTTACTCAAATTTGTCTTCATTTAAATGAGATTAGGTGCAAATCCCGAAATTAAATTAAATTAAATATCAACTAAAATTAAGCATTCCTAGTTATTCTAAAAGGTCAGACGTCCATATCGGGAGGTTTTCACAGTTCTGACTACTTGTCGAGGCCGATTCACGCGGAGCAGCCTGAGTGTTCCCACGTTTGAGTTTGGCAGCCGCCCAGAATCGAGAACACTCGCCGTGCCGGTTCCGCTTTAAAAGGGAAACTATTTGACCGAGGTCCAGAGGAGGGAGGGCGGCGGTTTGAACTTTCTACTTCGAAGCCCTCGGGACTCACCTCTGCTACGGGACACGCCAAAGACTTCAAGGCCAAAGGATAAAGGCAAGAGAAAAGAACAAGAACAGAAACAAAAACTGTGGGAAGAGAGAAAGAAATGAAGGAAGAGCAGAAGAAACAGTGAGAGGATTAGAGGAACACTCAAGGTATGTTAGCAGACAGGAACAGATATAGAGAAACTGGAACTGAACCTTATATCTGGATAATACTCATATTGTAGGTTGTTGTTTTCCTTATTCCAGGGCTCATACACATTTTGACCAATGGATTTTCTTGACTTTTCAATAACTTTAAACCAAATTTCCATGACAGAACATTTTGTGAAATCTCGAAAAAGTGACATAATGTAGTATTCAAACTAACAATGAGAATTCTAAGGCATACAGTATACCTTGAAATGAAGTATAACTGCTTACATTTTGAGCGTATTTCTTTAAAAGCTTATGAATTATTTAAAACTCAGTGTAAATGAACGACATGAAAATATGAATATAACAAATTTCCATGACTTTTCCTAAACTTTTGGGATATGATTTTTTTTCCATGACTTGTCCAGGCCTGGAAAAACACATATTAAAATGCCACGACTTTTCCAGGTTTTCCATGACCGTAGGAACCCTGTTATTCCCATTTCCTCAAAATTCTAAGTTAAATTCAACATTGATTCCACAGTTTTTAGGGGAAAATAGCCTTAAATGTGACGACCTCTTAAAACTAACAATTTTAAGCCTTTTATTGTGAGTTTTACGTTGCAGCTGCTGATCTTTAATTATCGTTCGCACCAAACATACCTTTTCCTCCAGATCTTTAATCTGCCTCCTCTGGATTTCCGTCTTGTCTTCGAGGTCACGAATTCTCTACAAAAAATCCAGAGAGAGAAAAAGGTCACAAATGTGTTTCCTGGTTGCAGAACATCCAGAATCCTCTATCGCTGGTGTGACGCAGACGGACCTGGTGTGCCTGGTGCAGCAGCTCCATCCTCTCCTGGAGGATCTGGCAGTCGAACTCGCGACTCTTCCTCAGCATCTGCCTCCTCAGCTTCTCCACCGCCGTCCGCAGCTCGTCCCGCTGATGCTCATCCAGAGGCTCGCCGTACTTTATCACCTGGGAGGAGCAAGTCAGGCAGAGCAGGAACCACGATGAGTTTATAAGAACTCTCAAAAGACGCTTTAATCCTTCTAGAAGTCTTAGAGGAGTTTAATACTGGATTTCTTAGCACTAGTTATAATCTTCATTTGAAAGATGACAGTTTGAATATTATTATCTATTTGCACCCAGATGAAAATAGTCACCTGGCAGCTCATTGCGTTCCAGTCAAAAGATTTGAAATGATTTCTCAATGTTAACAACATGCTATAAACACCTTTCTATCAGAACTCGTCTCATGCACAGAAGTGGTCCAAGTGTTCCAAGTCCAACTAACATTGCTGGCTTTGGACACCTGGCTGCACATAGCACCTTCCTGAAAAGATATTTTGTGAAATTGAGACTAAAACAACCTTGTCCTGCTGCAGGGAGTTGTACAACGTAGCTTCCAACTCCTGGATTTGCTGTTGAGAGAAGAAGAGAAGGGATGTTATTAACTTTAATGTCACATACTTAAAAATATGGGCTGCCTAATGTGATGTGTACATGACGGGTTAACACACAGGCATGCTCACGTACCATGTAGGCCTGGTCCAGGGCCTGTTTTCTGTAGTCCAGCTCTTCTTCTAGATAACCTTTCTGTTTACAGAACATCTCCTGCACAGAATTAGAAGATTGCAGATGTTTAGGCTAGTTACCAAGAGCAGAGAACTAGTGAATGAGCCCTGCCAGACACATTTACTGCACATGTCTGGAAAGCAATGAAGTGCAAAAAGTGTTTTCTCCAGCGGAACCATAAATATTAGTCATCATGATTGTGTATGTTTACTGATCGACATGCGGTTTCCGGTTGTGACTCACCATCTCGATCTCCAGGTCGATCATCTTCTGGTGAAGTGCTGCCTCCGTCCCCTCTATCTGCTGAATCCACTAGTGGGCGACACACAGCAAAACACGGGTCGAGTCAGCCCAGAAATCTTCTGTGTGTTATTTAACATGATCTGATATATTTCCGAAATGTACCTTTTCTGCCAGTGAGAGAACAGTGCTGGCCTGTATAATGGCCACTTGCTCTTCATTCCTTAAGTTCTATACAAAAGGAAAAACAATTAAACTCATTAATAATGTGCCTGTTACAGCATCACAGAATGACATATTAAAATCCATAGGAATTACCCCGTTGTCTCCCAGGATGTCGAGCAGTTTGATGAGATCTGGTATGCACACATCCTGTGAGGAGAAGAAGTGAAAATCAAGAAGAAACTTAACTTTTATTGAATTCTTATAAATATTTGCCTTCCTATCTATATATTTTACTTCAGCTCTGAAAACTGCAGGACGTGTACTAGCCAGATAAGTAAAACCTGCTCTACTTCAAGATAATTATCGACGATAAAGCAGAAGAAGGATTTCCGCTGTGTACCTTCACCCCCTCCTTCATGCAGTAGATCTGGAGAGCGCTGACTCCCTCAGAGAACGGATGCATCCTCAGGTGGTTGAACGGAGGCGACCTCCTCTCACGCTCCTACAGCAAGAGAAAAGCACATTTATCATACAGCGCTAATAAGGGTAATTTGTTTAATCTCTCATCACGAGTCATTCTCCCTCGACTCTGTAGCAGGCCTGGATTAAACTGTATCTTCAGACCGATCACCTTGATTCACTTTATGTCAGGTTTAAAACATATCGTACGGTAAACGACCGAAGATGTTTCAGTTTTCAAGACAAACTGCTGATGCTGCATCAAACACCTGAGAGCAATAGTAAAGGTTTCAAATTCAAAGCAATTTAGCACCAGTTCAACTCAACATTGCACAGAACGCATCCGAGTAACCCCTTGCCCTGTGTGCTCACTAGGTGGCACCGTACACCCTCTCTATAGAACATGTATCTGTTCTTCATCCGAAGAATGTGTTTGTGCATGAATCAGCAAATCCGATCACTGCAGCTGGAAGATAGTTCAAACTTAAGCCAAAATCTGATCTGTTACAGATTTTGGTTGAATTTACTTTAAACAGAATCTCTTTACGAAATAGATAAAAATAAACCATTAAATATTATCAGACATTTTCTAGACTGTCTCCACTAGACTCATTTATTGAGCTATACAGATTTGAAAGGATGTTGAGCTCAGTGTGGAATTTTTCGGATCTCTTTGGCAGGATTGTTTTTTGATGCAATGGTAACGGAGGCTTAGCATGAAACTCACCTCGAGCTCCAGTATCCGGAACTCCAACAGCTCATTCTGGTCTCTGGAGTCTTGAAGCTCCTGCTGCTGCCGACTGCTCTCAGAGTCCAACTTATCCATCTGGACATGGATGAAGAATAAGTGCCGACAGGTTATTGACGCTTAAACACACAGGTTTTCAGCAAATCATCAAGGAATTATTATAAGGAAGAAATAATCTGATCACAGCTCAAAACAATGATTATTTAATACACTTCATTTTCCTTTGATTATTATTATCATCTCCATATTTTAATGTTTGATTATTGGAAAACAAACTAAGTCCAACCTTGTCTAAAAGCTCCTGATTCCTTCGTAAGAAGAGCTGCTTCTCCTCCACCCATTTGGAGTCCTGTCACAGGACACACACACAAACAGTTGATGTTTAATTACTAATACTATTAAATAAAAAAAGCAAAAATATATCTTGATATGTTGAGAACAAGAAAACCTGACCACCCTCAGCCCCACGATGCTGACAGTCAAACCTTTATCGATATTCTCACACATTTGAACCCATATAAAAATAATTAAGCTTTTAGAAATTAAACACATATCATATTTGATCTTCCCCCATGTGTATATGTGAGTGATTGTGTGTCCTACCTGTCCCCTCAGGGTCAGTTCCTTCTCCAGGTCCTCTATTTTGGCTTTGTACCTGAGAACGTCTGCATGGAGCTGCTCCTGAGCCTGAAACGTGACAGAACAGACTCTTAAAGGCAAATAGAGCCCGGCCTCTCTCCACAGATTTGCAAGAACTTGAGCTGAACATTGCTTCGTACATGAGCTGTTAATGTGTTGCTACAGATGTGTCAGGTTATTCTCTTGCTGCACAGGAGAGCAACCTGGTGCAGTTGAAGCTGCATGAGTTTGGGTTTCTCACACAACAAACCACTCCGACTTCCTCTGCATTACACTGAGCAATAAAGATGAAACGCCACAAAACATACTAGGATGAGTCTCACCTCATGAGACCCCTCTCATAACAAATACATGACAACACTTATTATTAAATCATGTGGTAGTATCAGTGTTTCCGGTTTAAAGCTGAAACAAGCTGAATAAATTACCTCAATTCCCACAACCTTATTTGCAGCCATATGACACAAACATAAACATTCTGTGTCTGTACTATGACCTTATAAAAACAATTAATACATATACAAACTGTACCTTACAACAGGGACTGTCAAGGGATTGCCTAGCCAAGTCAGCGTGGGTAAAAATATCTTTAAAGTTTCAGAAACAGCTGTTTCTCTATTTTTTAGAGCTTTATGTTACCAGGTTTTTCTGATATATGATGACTGAGCCATGTTTGTACCTTAGCTTCCATCTCAGCATCCAGGATGCCTCCCTTCTGTTCCTGCAGCAGGGCGTAGGCTCGCTGTAAGGCCTGGTACTCCCTGGTCAGCTGACGGAAACGCAGCTCCGACTCCTCATTGGCTAGACCCTTGTTCGACACACACCCACAGACACACAGCTTTAGACGCCGGGGATGCAGCGGGGTGATATAGGAATGATAAAGGATAAAGGACACATTCTCAGTGACGGACACAAGGGGGAGCGCTCACCTGATCCAGGTCTTCATCAGGAGTAGCAGGAGTTCTGTCCATCCGGAACGAAGCCACCGAGGACGTCTCGGAGTCCATGGACTCCTCGTCGTATCCGAAGAACGTATCTACCACGATGTGCCTCTGCAGAAAGGAAAGAGTTCCAGATGAAGTCCAACAATCACTATGCCTGGTTCACATCACCTCAGGAAACAGAGTTGTCTATGTCCTCACTCTTATGTGTTATATTAAAACTTTCTCTCATGTCCTTGGTTTCTCAAATAATCCTGGGCTTGTTTTGAGGGTAACATCCTCCTCATAATCCCTTTTAGAAGCCAGTTGTACTCGCACCTCTGCAGATTGCGATGGTAATTGTGGTTTTATCCGAGTTGTGCAACCTCTAATGTGGTTAAATATTAATACCATCACGATAAGGAGTCTTTGATATAATCATATTACTTTTTAATAAGCTTTGTGCACCTTAGGATAAAAGGCCCCTGACATGTTCAATTATTTTTACCTTTATTGGCCTGGAACTTCTTTTATGCCTTTTCTTTCTTAGTAGTTTTTCACGATCCTGGAAAAAACAAAAGACAAATGCAAAGAGAGATGACACACGACTGTGAGACTGACTTGTCCTTTTCTTTCTCATCTATTCAAACTAAATAAAAGACAAACCAAAATCTCAACCTCACAGAAATAAGCTGTTGAAGATCAAAACTGTGGACCAAAGGACAAACAGATGTTCAAACACATCATTCACAGAGAAGAAGAAACACACAGACACGGGGAAACATGTGGATTTGATGCAGAAACCTTCCTGCTGGGATCCGACAGAGCTAATGTCCACACCAGAGAAAACCTTAATTAAAAAATGTTAATTTGCACCCTCAGCTTATAATAAATTTAAAAAAAGAATGTACCCTGGTCAGTTCGTCGATCATGTTTTGCTGCTCCAGGACTTGGAGCTTGAGAAAGGCTATTTCCTGGTCATCATGGGCTTGGTCCAGGTCGTTTAGAGACTTGAGCTTCTTCAGTGGAGGATGTGAGCTGATCTTGTCCTTCTGCAGAGACGCAAAGACAGAAAACCTCTCACGTCATCCATCTGTCCCTCTTACAAAATTAATGTTGCTGACGTGACTTTGTGACTGACCATCTCCATGTTCTCCTTGGCCAGGATCTTGAGTCTCTCCTCCAGCTTCTGGATGGTCTGGGTCAGGTCATCGTTCCTCTTATTCAGCAGCTTGTTCTTCTCCAGCAGGGGCTTGCACTGCTTCTCCGACTCTCGGACTCTCTTCAGCTGGTGGACACAGGGACATGTTAAGTGGTGGCCAACATGAGGGAGGTGAAAAGCAACAACAACAAAACAATTATTTTGATCATACTTGTTCGTTCCTCTCGTCGACCAGCAGCGAGTTGCGGTCCTCCAGTTTGCGTATAGTCGAGTTGAGGTCAGCAACGCGCCTCTGGTTTCTCCTCATGTCCTGAAATGAACCAGACAACAACTGTCACCAGGTGAAGAAGATAGAAGAACAATCTTCACAGTACAAACAATGGAATGATGCACTTTGTAACCAAAGGTCAGTGCAACGGTTACTTACTGTGATCAATATTTTGTTATTTGAACCAAAACTACGAAATCAGCTAATGTGGAGTTGGGAAATTAGGAACTAGAAAGTTGTAAGAAGCTACTAAGAATAAATAAAAATTGAAATTAGTACATCTGCTCCGAGCCAAATAACTTGTACTTTATTGTGCTCGGATATCTAGGGCAGTGAATTTAATAGAATAGAAAGTTAAATCTAAATCTGGAGATTCAGTTCACGAGTTGACTTCTTTTTCTGTGTTATTAGGGCTTTGGGTCTATTGCCTTTAAATGTGTTGTGGGTTCTTCGTCTATTAAAACGAACGGAATATTGACACCTCAGCTACAAAGAGAGAGATTAAGGCTTTATGATCTCAAATCACCTGATTGATATCAGTTCTTTGAAAGATTAAGCAGCGTGAGCATGAAACATGTCCTGGCTCTTCTTACCGGGCTGCCGCAGTGCTCGGCTCCGTCTCCAGCTCTGCCTGGGATCTCTCTCTTCGGGCTTCCCAGGCCGCACTCGGCCTCCTTGACGAGGAAGAGCTGATCGTCCAGCAAGTCCTTCTGAAGCTGCAGCTTCTGTAGGTACCCTGATGTCGACTCCAGTTCCCTCTCCATAGAGAAGATGGTGCGGTCTTTAGATTTGATTTCATCCACCTGCAGGGAAGGAGAGAGAAACAGTGGTGTGGTTAAGAAATTGCAGATTTTTCTTGGTGGGTCAATTTTTCAGGTGCCAGTCTACCAACAATCTTATAGAAAGACAAGAACAGTTATTATTTTAACTCTTTAAGTCACTTATTATGTATAAATACCAAATATTTTCAATGTCTGGCTCCTAATTTTTACGCACAACCTTAACGGCTGAAATATTATTTCCCTAAATAATGAACTTAAAGATAATTCCTCATCATATATTGATCAGCTATATCGTCGAAACTTTAGCAGGTCACTGGGGGACTGAATCAAATCCCAGGTGACAACGGGCCAGAGGCGATAACAATACATTTAAGTATTCAGTATTGTAGTATTCGGTACCAGTCTGCGGACGTCCTTCTCGCAGTCCCACTTGATCTTGGAGATCTGCTCCTGGTGCTGCTGGTGCTCGGAGCGCAGGTCCCCGGCCTTCATCTTGTCGGACTGGATCATGTTGCTCAGGGCCTCGTCGGTCTGCTTCTTAACGCTCTTCAGCTCATGTATCTCCTGCAGGAGCTTCACTCTCTCCTGGTCAAAGAAGCGACGCGCCTCCTCTTTGGCTTCCATCGTCAGAGCGGTGCGCACCTGAACACAACGGAGTTAGTCAGATTATTTTTTATTTTGTATTAATGTATTCAGGAACGTGAACTTCCCCCTCAATGCCTTAACCTCACCTTCTCTCCGCTGCCGTCGCGCATGGCGCTCAGTGCCGCCTTCAGCCTCTGGTTCTCCTGGTCTTTGATTTTGGCGTGGCGGGCCAGCTCCTGCTCATGCTGCCGGGTCAGGTTCTCCCTGAGAGCCTGGAGCTCCTTCTGCTTTTCCTCGTGCCACTTGGCCCGTTGCTCTGTCAACGTGGCGGTGTGACGGTGCTGCTCCTGCTCTTTCACCCGCTTCACCTCCTGCACCTTGTCGCGCTCCAGCTTGCTCACCTTTGGCGTGAAGAGGAGAGAGGAATGAGGTTATGTTACCACTGTTTTTTTACCATCCTCACATATTACATCTGTACAGCACCATTATGAGTTCCAGTTTAATTCCACACATACTCCGTTCTCTCTCCAGGCAATACCCAAGGTCAGGTTATAGATAAAGGGCCAACTAGCAGTACATTGTAGCACCAGTGGCAATACTGGGACACCAGTGGCAATACTGGGATGCTGTGGGAGACATCTTCAGACTAAGGAGGGGACAATTGCTAATTTTTCTCTGTTGGCGTTTGTATATTGTTTCACCTGCTGGTCCCATTGATGCAAGTCTACATTAAAATGTTCTGCATAAGACACCAGCTGCTGCCTAAGTTCTACTTTCACCAGCTTCCAAAAAACTTCCACTACAACAAGTATAATTCACTTGCTTACAAACATGGTTTAACTTTATTTGAGTCTTTATTTATGTGTAATCGATTTAAAGGAGTTTAAAGGGTATATTTTATTTATATTGTATATTACATCAACGTAAATGTGTAAGCTTGATTTCAGGTATAAGGTGGGAGGGATCATTAAATCTTAAAAATGTTTAAGAGAAACTAAAACTCAAATTAAATATTTATTTTTAATCCCAACAGGTCTTTTTCAGCCTTGAGTGTCTGTTCTCTCTGGTTGTCTGTAGTCCTCCTACAACCTTCAGAAAAAAGGCTGAGACCAAATGTCCACCCTGCCGACACGCAGAACCAACCCTCACAGACATGTGACCTGTTCCAAGACATGGTCACCCTCATCACGTCAAGTCTGCGAGAGCACAGGGCCACAGGGACACCGAATGTGCCAAGACAGCAATTCAGAGCTCGACCGTTCCATGGATATGAATTGAAACTTTCAAATTATTCAGCCTGTGAAAAAGCAAACCTATCTATCTATAAAGCAAACGTATACATGGAATGAGGAAAATGACAAAATGGCTTATGGTGTGAGGACCTTTTACTTGAAGCCCCTTATGGACCTTGACAGCTCTCTGCACTCACACGGTTCCCAGGAATACAACAGTTAAGCCCATTAGTCGGTAAGCGCTGGGAAGTTTTAGCATCAGGATTCAGATTCCTCAGATAGAACAGCGAGCGTGTTAAACTCAGGGCAAACATTCAAAGGTGAAATTTCCCCTTTAGAATTGGACGAATGCCCTTAACTCAATTTAGCACAAACTCATGATAATGTCAAATAACACAAAGGAAACTAATTCAAACGTTTATTTCTGTACATGTGTCTTATGTACAATGTCTGTATTTAAGGTCATCAGCATACTTCAAAGGGAATAAAGATTGATATTGGCAGAGGCATAATACTTAGAATGTGTTATAATATGTTATATAAACTCCTTCGGCAATATATTATAGTTTAATGTAGGAAGACATCTCAACATAAAGATGTTACACATGATTTGTGATGTGAGCAGGTTGAATTCTGTTATAAGTATTAAAATACTTTAATAAACTTGTTTTTTTAATTAATGAGCCAATGTGTGAGTCACTTTTAAGTATTTTGGGTTATTAAGTTATGCTGTACAGTACCTTGCATTTTTCCTGGTGAAGCTCTATCTGAATGTCCGTCAGCTTGGACCTGAGATCCTCATTGGCTGCCTGCAGGGCAGAGATGAGCGCTTCGGGCTTCTCGCCCTTCGTACGCCCTTTCTTGGCCATTGAGTCAAAAACTAGTCAGTCTCCTCCGATGCTTTCATTGAGACTGGACAGTAACTTTCCGAGGTGCTCCTACGTTCTCCAGATCCTCCTCTTCCTCATTCTCCTGTCAGACAAAAGGGCTGGGGGGGAGAGACAGAGAGAGAAAAACTTAGACGTAGCACAGAATACAGAGGTGATCTAATCGAGTGCATGAGTTTAAATGTGGTAACAGAGAAAGAAGACAGATCGAGAATAATAACTCGATGATTGTTGGTTTTAATTCCTTGGTTACAGCCACGTTGCACTAAGGTTCTATACAATGCTGACAAGTTAAAAAGGACAATGTTAACATGCTAATGTTGAGCAGGCATTATGCACTGTTCACTGTTATGAATTTTATGTGTAGACAACACTAAATCCAAAATAAGTTACATGCTAACGCACATAGAGAGTAGCTGAGGCCAGTGGGTCCGTCAGTAGGTTTGAAGGGATTAAGTCGTCAACAAACTACATTTGAAGGAGTTAGAGTTCATACTGAGGGGAACATACTGTCTGCTCCAAATCGTATGGTAATCCTTCCATTTTTTGAAAAAAACAAAATGTCAACCTCATGGTGTCACTAGAGTTAAGGTCAGAAAATCACTAAAGTCAAAAGGATTCTTCCTCTCGAAACAATAAAAGTCTGTTGGTGACTCGTTTCACCTTCAATGACCTCGGGGGGGGGGGGGGGGGGGGGGCAGGCGACATAATTGAGCAACTCCCGTTTGGAGAGTAAAATTCACAAAAGCTTTTAGCGCAAATTATTGGTTGAATGCGAACGATTAAAGTAATAAAAAGACCATGGCAGCACAAATTGGATAACTTTATTTGAATTTTGACCAATTTCTGTCTCGGCTTCTTTGATGCATCTTTGAAGTCAAAAAAATACATCACATACTAATCAAGGAAACTTTCAAGAATTTGAAAACTAATGATATTTGTATATATTTTATAGGAGGGGAAAAAGGAAATTTATAACATCTATCATGCTTTTTCGAGTTAACAAAAGAATTCTGGATGATTCAATGGTTCCACAGAGATGAGGTCAGAAGAAAAAAACAAAACAATTCATCAACACAAGACATTGTAAAATACATAGATTTATTTCTATAACTCATTGCAGGTTTATTTGGTACGAAGTTGCGCAGTGAAATATACTTCAACTTAAGGCTCATTTTGGAGGCTGTACTTGATGTGATGCTGTTGTACACTACAGCCCACTGGGTCTTACAATCCCGAAAGATGTATTTTCCATTCAGTTGGCCCACAGCAGAAACACCCTTCAGTATAAAGTAAAACATCTGGATGGCACCACAAGCCAGGGCCTGCACAACAACAAGCTCAATCAACACCAGGTTCTTTAAAATCGGAACACAGTGACGTTAAAGGTTAGAGGTGCTACTGCAAGACTGCAGCAGCCCTCTGTGTTTCAGAAGGGCCTCAGACAGTCACTGTTTAAACAGTCTTCAACAGAGGCTTTTCTGACCTCAGGAGGGATGTCATGATTGTGACTAGGAATGTCAAAATAAAGGCATTATGGCCTTTAAAGCAATGCTAAGCTAGAAATTACTACCAACACAAAAGAGCTCAAAAATTGTTTGATGCAAGTTCAAGGAACATGCAGATGGAGGAGCAGATTTGGGTTACTGTGTAAAGCATAATCCCAAAACAACATCAATCCTCCGACTGCTCGGGGGGCGGACCATGAAGTTAAATATAAACCAGCTTATTCATCAGCCAGAATAACTTCATTCACGTCAGCATGGTGAGGGGACACTGGTGCTGAAATATACTCTTTTAACCTTCAGGCTTCAGAGTGAAATTTCTGAATAAAATCAATTGATGAGTGCAATCAACCAGAGAAAGTGATGAACGGAGTGACAAGTTAAATATATGAATTATAGACCATAAATTGACAGCAGTGGCTAATTTTAAGCTATTTTGTGGAAGTACTGAAGGTTCTGGTTCCAAACCAAAGAGTGAGCGTCCAGAAGCCACAAGAATGTTGGTCTCACTACCAGTGGTATGATTCAAATAATTGTGAGGAAGACATCGTCATGATCATTGTGTCAGAGGGATGGTTCTTTGTGGAACAGATGGTTTTCTGGGTAAATGCAGTCTAAATCTGTCCTCTCCCACCATTTGCCTTTTCTTTGTGTATTGTCAACAGAAAGCCAATGACCTGCTTAAGGTCAAACAGGAGGGCTTTTGTTCATCCAAAAGTTACAATTAGCCCATCATCTACGCACCATTATGTCTATGGAGGGGTGGGTTAAGTGTTGGAATCCACAAAAAATTGTGTAAATGTGAAGCAGAAATTGCCTTCCTCAGTATAAGCTTCTAAATTCATCTCCACCTTGCCTGGATCTCTCCCCCACCTTTTCTGGGCCTATCTAGTTTATACTGTTTAGAAGGAAGTAATGCGGGTAAAGAAGTTATAAAAAAAAAAAAATCCTGTCTTTGCAAAATCCATTACAGGTTTGTACATTAGGAAACAGCAGAGCCTGATTTGTTTGAAGTTATTGACGTTTCAAATATACTTTAGCTTTTATCCTTTGGTATTTGTTGTCTGAAACTGGATGCACAGTGTTTGCTGTAAGTGATACTGCTCTCCCCGAGACCACGTCCTTCCACTGAACTTACAGCAACCTTTAAGTCGAACCTGTGACTGTGATCTATGGATAATGTATTTGCCGCAATAAAAGGATTAAAATGTATAGGACTAGACTCCGCTCATGAATTAGCTGGAATTGACCTAGTAAAAAGCATCAGTGATTCATTTTTTCTGCATTTAACCACCTGACACTTCTTTTCTGCACAAGGATATAAAGAAGCCGGTTTATAGTTTTTATAGTTGTTTCCACTCCAAGCAACCAGGACAATGTTGCGTAGACCAGAAGTGGGCAAAACTAATTGTGATATTGTATATGTGATGTTGTTGGCTCTACTATTCAAATGGCAACTTGATTCACTTGTGTTTCTGCTTGTGTTTGTCGAAGCCACTATCCTGGGCTTTGCAACACTATAGGCAGCACCCGCCATGAAGATAGGGAGGAGGTGTGTCCATGAAATATTCGATTTTGTTCCGAGATGCATTTGCATCCTCGGGGCAATGAATAACATGTACGTAACCTTTAACAAACACCACATGTTACCTTGTTCCGCATTGTGGAACATGTTCTTACGCAATGTACAGTACACTAAAGGTTACATGACCCGGACAACAAACGCAAGCTACGGCTGGAGTTTGCCTCTTCAGTTTGGTATTCAAAAAAAGTGAACACAAACACAGACATGTCTATTTCAGGTCACAATGACAAACTCTATAGTTACTGTTTTTCCGCTACAGCAACAGTCGATTGAGAAATGAAGCTGAGCTGCTGTAGCTTGGACATTCAGTTTAGAAAAGGTTGTCCTGACCTTGGATGTGGAAAAATCAGATTGGACATTTATTTCAGTTTATCAATTTTAAACAATTATTAATTGCAGCCATTTTATTTTGTCGTTAATATTGTGTTTTGGTATACTCGGTGGGTTGTGATTACCAATCTATATTCGTCTAAGCTGAATACACAACCATGACTATTAATACTATGTTAACCTACAAACCATCCATGGCAGCCAGATACTGCTCTGCAGGGTGAGGCCAGATATGAACTTGCTGCGAGCCCAGCTCAATCTGATTACTGTCATCATCAATTTTCATACTGCACAGGGAAATAATCCCCTGTCTGGCCATAACACCCCCACACGCAGGCACAGTACTGGGCCGTGCACCGGATGCAGCCTCAACTGCCTAACCTATCCTGACATTCAATATACATTTTTATATATGTATGAATTTCCATCTATCACCCTGCTCTTTGAAAAATTAGGGTTTCAGGATTGAGGCCAGTTTCACAGGGTTGTCCCCTGGTCGTGGAGATAAACAGATGGAATCCTACTTAACCCTTCCATGTCCTGGGATTTCTGTTTACGCTGGAATATCTTGGAAATTTGCTTAATCAGAATTCCTCTCTTCTAAAATGACAGGCATGTATGGGGATACCTTTAACATTTAAATGGAAACTGCGTCTTTAAAGCAACTACTACTGCCACTACTGTAGCAGGAGAAACACTACTTAACGAGATTCAACCTCAGAAGCGTCTTGGCGATCTTCATCCCACAGACGCCATGGTTCTCGTGAGACATCCAAATTGACAGCAGCATACAGCGTTTAATCGATTTTATCTTCCTGTACATTTCAGAAATAGCAGAGTGGTTGAAAAAAACATTCAGTAAGTGCACTTGGAGAGCACATATCTCTGCCAAGTCTATGGTCCTATCTTGCCATGTTAAAGAAAGGGAAAATGAAACAATTGGATTCAGCCCATTTATCAGGACCAACTCGTCATCAAGCCCCAAGCCTCCACAAAACGTCATGGAAATCAGTCCAGTGGTTTTTGAGCAATGGTTATACTGACAGACAAATATACAAATGGTAATGAAAACCACGTAGAATCCAATGATGTCACTAATAGTTAACTCCTCGTCAACTTTTGGGAATGAATTCAGTCCCGTAACAAGGAAACTATTGGCTAAAAGACAATGATAGTGTGAATTAGGCCTATTGATCACATAAAGCAAATGTATTTTAAGACTTAGTAAAACACCTTCAACATCAACCAGCATAGAGCACAGCACCAAAAGCTAAATATTTCCGTCAACAGCAGTGAAAGACTAAAAAAAATTGGGAGACACCATAGTTAAAAAGAGGAATCACTTACACGACACTGCTCGTAGCTGTCAGAAACCCTACGTGTGACACCCGGCACCGCAGAGCAGTACAACTCCATCCGACAAGAAACCAACTGACAAAACTGAGGAGCATTTTCTATAGCGACTCCCAATAAGTCTGAGCCAATTTGAGGACATTGCTCGGCCGTGACAGAAGGGGTTTAAAGAACTGGATCGACTTGCTAAATCTCTCTTACTGTTCTCTTCTGAAAAAATATCAAGCGGGCCATGCCTCCACCCCCCTCACACTCTTTGAAGTCACACTAACTCTAAGACACTCGAGAACCCGGATCCACCCCTTTATCCAGATCCAATGCGAAAGTGGATGGGTTCTTACTTTGGTTATGCCTAACCCATCCATGGAAGTTGCTTAGGTAGATTTAAAGCAATCCTGCTAAGGACAAACAGCAATCAAAGCATAACCTCATAAATTCATATATTATAAAGATGTAGCTTCTATGTTTGAAATGGCATTACCTCTATAATGTTTAAACAAAGATTCAAAGGCCAGATATATTAGTATTTTAAACTGTATACACGGTTTTGAGATATCTTCAGGGAGTGTTGTTGCCCACCTTTAACTGGACTGATGTTAATGTGCTTCTCTATAATGTACTACACTGGGTTATTGCTTGGTGTAGCGAGCAGGCCGAGTTAGCAGGAGATGTCTTCACACAACATGACAGTCCCTTGCTGAGCAGACTGAGGAGATAAATCAGACAGAGACACTGGTGAGCACAGTGGCCCAGTTTCGCTCTGTGCCCTGGCGATGACCGTGTTGCGTTCGAGTGTATCACAGTGTTTGTGTAGTAATGGGATCTTGTGTGTATTAAATACTACAGCATGAATTACCCTGGCACCATGACCCACTCAGACATGAAAGGTCAGTGTAGGCACTGGGTCTTCCAGAGAGTCTAGCAGGAAGGGAAAAGAACCGTCAGCTGTGCTGGTGCCTGTCTGCGTCTGCTGATGTCGCTGAGGACTTAGAGACTGTTTATCGATGATTAGGACTTGGTTTTGCCAAATGTGGCTCATTCACTGTCATGAGACAAATGAACAGTCCGCCTCCGAGTTCTACATCAACATCAAACATTTAGGAGATTGGAAGTGGGCATCCTTCCTTCTTTCTGCTCATAAACAAAAGGCAACACTGAGAGGGCTCATCTGTTTTTCTTTTCCAAAATAAATAATGGGGCCAGTTTTTGTTCTTCTATATCTGGACCTAGCATATGTAGCTCACTACCCAGTGAAAACACTGTGCAGGCCACAGTCTGCCTAGGGTTAGAGAAAGAATCAAGAAATGAAAGTCTGGTTCACATTAGGAGTTTGAATCTGCTATTTCTTCACTCTCTTTTTTCCAAGCATTTGTCTTTACTCTAAACCCTTTTTTGGCTGAAGTCATGTAGAGGACACATGATGTGAAACCAACATTCTGGAGTCAAGGTGCTGCACTTCAATATATTTTTATTTGATATATATATGAGACTGAATAAATTCATGGTACGATTTCTATGTTTAATGCTACACAGTATATTTTATAGAGAATGCATCAACATTAAAGTAAGGCCATTTAATGTGCACAAATTAAGAGTTTGATTTATCATTAAAAGTCTGTTTCTAAACCATAAAGTGCTTCACAGTACGGCAGCAACCAAATTACATGCAATACACTAATGTTAAGATATGATAGCACGTCGAGATTACTGTATCAGAGTCCCCCAGCTCGGATAACAGCTTTATGTTACTCCACTTGGTCAAATGGAATTAGACCTGCATGCCAAAAGACTAAGTATCTCCAAATCTGTAATCTGGTTGTGACTCGAGCAATTGGATATTATGTAAAAACATTTCACTCAATAAGATATTACATCAAATGAATGAACCCGCTGGATTTGCAGGTCTCTACATGAGGCCCTCTTATCAATGGGCACAATTTGTATGTTTGGTGTGGTCGTTTTTCTTTCTTGAAAACAAGACCTTCCAGTTCAGGACCATTTGTTGTCCTCTCCCTGATCCGGGTTCTGCAACCCAGTCAGCGAAAGGGAGTCATATCGATGCCAGCGGTGATGCCAATGTGCGAGAGCAGCTTAAGTGGAATCAGTCTGGGACGCGGTCGTGATGTGAGTTGGTTCAAAGTGTAACTGGAGTCCAGCAGGGCTCTCCTGCATGATTTTTGGATTACATTATATTTCAGGTCAAAACACCAACCCTGTGTATTAAGATATTTACTAATGTTGGAGATACTTCAGGAAAGAGCATCTCAGTGGTCTGGCTTCACATCTGGTGCAGGTTTTTCATGTTCAAAAGGAATGTTTGTATCGTTCAAGTAAATTAGACGATCTCACTCTAAACACGAGCAAATATATAAGTGTATATATATATATATAGCCTTCCCTTATATGTACATGACAATTTACTATTTGATTGATCGAACAAATCCACATGGATCTTCTGGTTCAAGCTGTTCACTTCTGATGTAATGTGGAAAATCCAAACGTTAATTGAAGTATAAAATTACAATGTTGACGAAACAGCTACAGAATGAGACGGACCAATGATGATATGGGAATATATGGATCAATTGAACCCTCATCAATGTAAAATGACTTGATAGCAGATATAGAAAATAATGTACCATCGTCTTTAAACCATTAACCAAAAATCTGATCATAGCAGATGTGAGGGGCAAGATTACAATGTCAAACACGATCATTTATACTATGTGTGAAATAATTACTTTTGCTCTATCGATTGGTATAATTGGATGGAACCTGCGACTGCAAGAGCAATCTATAAACTATTAACTCGTGGGGCCGTCACTGTAGCCTCCATCTGCGCTGACCCTAAAACAACAGGGTGACAAATGCCTTCCCAGCAGGGGTGATGTGTGTGAGTAACCAGGCCAGTGTGACACCCCGAGGCAGGAGCAGGCTGAGCAGAGGCCTCCGTCAACCGGAGCATCCTCTCTGCAACATCACCGCAGCATCCTCTCCAAAACACAGGGCTGATGGTGCGATGGGCTGAAAGATGCACATAGACGGTGCACATCTGGATTCACCTGAAGCACCAGCAGCCTGAATCTCCACTGCAACAACAAGTATGGGATGTAAACCAAACACCTGCCGCTGCCACCACCACCACCCACATGCACATGCACACAGATGTGCATGATGCTCGATGAATTGTGAACATGCGTCGTGTGCAAGCGTGTGTGTGAGGCCCCTGCAAGACGATGAAAATCCCCGGGGCTGGATCATCATGTTTAAGGGGGGGTGGCTCGTGTAGGCCGAGCTCGACCACTTCCGTCATGCAGGCTACAACGATGCTACACGACCCAATGTGGACTCAGATCCCGGTTCTGCGTTAAAATACACGACGCTGGCTGTCATCGCTTCGGTGTTGTGGTTTGGCGTCAGTGCGGCGGTGGAATTGGAAACGAGCATCGATGCATGTCACGCCGCTTAGCCGGGACTCGAAACCTGCAGGCCCGCTAGTCATCGCCTGGTGAGAAGCACATCTCCGCGGCTTACCTCGTCCTCTAGTCCCGTCGTGCGTCGCGTCCTAACCGGTGTGAGGCCGTGTCCATGGCATGCTCCTGTTATTTCTTATTTCTCTCGCTCTCCTCCGGCTCCGATCGCAGCATCAACCCCACAATGAAGCGGTGATGGCCGGTGGTGATGATGCTGGAGCCCCGCCCTCCTCCCAGTGCAGCCAGGATGAGCTCACTGGTCTCAGCACCGCAGTCCGCCTCCAGCTCAGTGCGCAGGGCCGCTCACACATGGGGGCCGTCGGGGGGACATTTTATAACAGCATGTCTCCTTTACGTTAAATTGTTAAAGGGAATGAGCTGAATGAAGAAATTATCCTGCAATGTGACGACAACCTGCTTTGCACCGTCTGTCAACTCTGTATCTAGCACTGGCTACAGTTTGCAAATTTATTGATTAAGTCTCATGAAATTACCATCAAAACATTTGGAACTCTGATTAATAATTAAGTTTATAACTTTAACCCAAATTACCCACGTCAGTATTTAGTCAAGTTGAAGGATATGGAGTTATTGACAGTGTAAAGATTGGTTTAAATTGCATTAATTGCTCAGACAATAACTCATGGATCTCGAAGTGAAATCAGGAATGATAAACAGAAACAAAACCACAAAATCCCAAATACACTCTTTATAAAAGGAGTCAAAGTCTAGAATCATGACATATTCTAAAGCATACAGACAGTTTTGTGAAATTGAGTCATTTCATATGGCAATAGTAATTGAAAAATGAACATAAACATTTGCTTGTTGTATTTTGTCCTTGTGTTGTCTGGGAGCCTTCACCGGAAGTGGCCCCACGGAGGCGGCTTTGCAGGCAGAGGGACAGACAGACAGTGACTATATAAGAGCCGCTGTCACGTCGACACTCTGCACAATTTCTACTTCTATGATTGCGCGCAGAAATAAACTCCAGCAGCAGAGCGCATTTGGGAAACTCTAAGGAGCGATGACACAGAACAAAAATAATAGAACTTGTGCGTACGCCGCCGCTGTGCCAAATGGCGCACAGATCCACAAAGAGCTGGAGGGACGGGGGCACTGGGGATCCAAGGCTGAGTACATCCTCACTGTGATGGGCGCGATCATCGGACCTGGGAACGTGTGGAGGTTTCCCTACCTGTGCTACAGAAACGGCGGAGGTGGGTGTTTTTACGCAGCAACTTTTACGCTCACTTGTCAAGTGCGCATTTCCTGAAATGGAAAAAACTAAAACCGACTTTAAATGTGTTGTGCAAACAAGAAAAGATCCTCTCTGTCTTACAGGTGTGTTCTTCATCCCGTACGTCGTGTTTATGTTTACATGCGGAATCCCCCTCTTCTTTCTTGAGACTGCACTAGGACAGTACACCAACCAGGGGGGGATCACGTGCTGGAAAAAGATTTGTCCACTTTTTCAGGGTAAATAAACAGCGATTATTTCCCCCCTTGTTGTTCACTTTTGAAAAAATCATTGTGATACTATAATAAAAGCATCATACGTGTGATTTCTTTACACCGGACCGTGTGCGTAAAAACGCAGTATCTGGTATTGTGACTGCAGCATCGTTGAAACTTGAATCTGCTCAATAATCGCTCCTCATTCCACAGATGATAAATCCCTGAGTCACCATATTTCACCCTTTTCTCAGGCATGGGCTTTGCAAGTCACTTAATAATCGCATTCAGCGCAACCTCCTACATCATCATCATTGCGTGGGCGTTCTTCTACCTGTTCTTATCATTCAGCCAGGATTTGCCCTGGGCCTCATGCGGACACTACTGGAACACAGGTAACAGAGGGATCTGGAAACTTATAGGGATGTGAGGTATTGTTGATAAAATCATGTCAAATTAACCATGAGTTTTGTTTCAGACATTTCCCTGAATGCCTAACTTTTTTACAACGTGATAAACGATAATAAAGAATTGTCATGTTATTATCTCAGAGGAAGGGAAATGGCATGTTTTACATTTGATATGGAATAGGACAAACTTTTCTCCATAATTGAGCATTTTTACATTCCCAGTGTTTTTTTCCCTGTCATATTAGACTCGTGCTTGGACTTCAACAATCCAAACCTGAGCCTCAGCATGATGGCCAAAGAGAACGGCACTCTTCCTGTTGTGGAGTTCTGGCAGTAAGCAAGGAGTCAACAAGTTGAACTGAATTCTATTTAATGTACCTTTTTTATTCTTACCTCATCATCTGTTCCTCCTCATCCAATCCCACACAGTTTTTTTTTGTTATACCTGCCTTCGATTCTGTCCTCATCCACTTTTTCATCCGGAAACCAATTCCCCCCACTCTCCATTATAATTCACCTCCTTCCCCTCCCTCTCATTTCCCATCCCATCCCCTTTTCTCTCCAGGCGGCGAGTTTTGAAACTCTCCAATGGAATCGAGGAGGTGGGCAGCTTGAGGTGGGAACTGGTCTTGTGTCTCATCCTGACATGGGTCATCTGCTACTTCTGCGTTTGGAAGGGCATCAAGTCCACAGGAAAGGTACGCTAACACGGAGCAACATTCAATAACTCTTTGTTTTTTTCAAATAAACCCAAATACTGGATGTTCAGGAGTTGTACGTGTGGACACAGGCGACTTCTTTCTTTTAATGACACCTCTCCTCCAGAGGCTTCTTTACTTCTAACTGAAGAGTGGGAGTTTTCAGGTTAGAAGAGGAAAACAATTTCAATTGGACTAAGACTAGGCATCGCAGTCAAGACAATTGAGACCACAACAGGATGAATGAAACACAGAGACCACTCACTTGTCCATTATAGAGATTAAATTAAGCTTCGATGCAAAGAATTTGAAAAGATCATTTTTTTCTAATCAAGTTATTGGAGTTATTTGAGTAACTGTTTCAGTTCTATACTCGTTATGTTAAACATAGTGACCATGTTTACATCCAAGTTTGACTGAATGTCCTCTGATGTATCTAATGTCCATGTGTGTTTTCAGATGCACCTCAACTCTGCACGGAAGCGTAACAAATGTTCCCTTCCTTGTGTCAATTTCACATGTTGTTGTTTTCTTTATTTGGGAAACTTACAAAGCTCCAATGCTTTGCAAGAAATGCCCTTCTATGCACACACACACACACACACACACACACACACACACACACAAATACACACACTCTCCCACACACACTCAGAGTCATGTCTCCGTGAGTAAACTGGATTGACTTGTATTGATTCACAAGGCTGAGCTGCAGGCGATTCCCACTTTCCCACGGGTTTAGCTGTTCAGGAATTCCTCTTATGATTTTTATGAGTTGTTACATCAGATGTGCCTCTTTGATTTTGTGTATACTGTTTCTGTCCTAGACTCTAGGCTGAATGTGAACAACAATGCATATCAATCAAGCTGTTAAAGTTTTAAAAGTAACTTGTTGTAGCTTTTGTTGTATTGGCAATAACAACAAACTGAAGATAAAAAATAGACTTTCAGATGTTTACAAGAGGCTCATTTAATTTTTTTCAGGGTGAGCTTAGACGTTGTCCATCTCTACTCATGTTTGTCAGGCATAGAAGATAAAATCATGAGAGCCACAGGTGTGCTAAAATGGTTTGGCCAAAAAGGATTGTGAAAATGAAATGGCCGAGGGGTCAGGGTCAGGGAATCCATCATAATTCTCATATCTTTCAGGACCCTCATTCAAAAAAGGACTCGACTACGACGTCCTGCTGCTCCAACATAGATGGGTGGTGGATTCATTTGAGCTGGACAAAAGAAGACATTTGAGAATGTCATGTCGGTAAAAAAATTGTGATGCTCTTTTGTTCCAGGCAGCCTACTTCACAGCCACCTTCCCCTTCGTCATGCTGTTAGTATTGCTGGTCCGCGGGGTTACGCTACCTGGGGCAATGCATGGAATCATTTACTACCTCTACCCTGACATCTCACGCCTTTCAGATCCCCAGGTAAGAACAGATACAACAATCTAAAGTCTGGTACGGCTTCACAGATTTCTCACATTTGTTTGCTCTCTTCAGGTGTGGATGGACGCTGGTACTCAGATCCTCTTTTCTTACGCCATCGGCCTTGGGTTCCTGACCTCTCTCGGGAGTTACAACACTTACAACAATGACTGTTACAGGTAAGAGGACTACTAATACACCTCTAAAATACCCTGCTGTGAATGAAATGTGCCCCTGAATCCTTTATAAACATTTTGAGGAAATATAATTATATCCGTGGGCTTTTTATGGGATGAAACATAGACAAGAAAAAGAGTTTGATATTGACATTTAACAAGATCAATCATTTAATGACCCTGTGATGAACACAGGGGACAATACACATTTTATTCTGTTGGCTGGTAAATGAACATTTTCTATCCATGCATCCACTCCACACTGTTGTGTACACGTTTCTAGAACTGGATTGATTTTTCTTTCAGGGACTGTCTGTACTTGTGTCTGCTGAACAGCGTCACCAGCATCGTGGCAGGCTTCGCCGTCTTCTCTATTTTGGGTTTTATGACATATGAACAAGGAGTGGATATTTCAGAGGTGGCAGAATCCGGTAGGACATTGAAATTTTACCTTTAACTTGTGGCAAATGGAACCATGTAATGTTAATTAATTTAGTTTAATTTGGCTACATCATCATCATCAGGCCATTTGATGCTGTGTTCGTCTGATACCTGGTTTAAAACTTTAATGACATTACCATCAGGACTGTTTTCTGTCAGTCCTTGTGTTTTACTTCTCCCTGTGTTTCCCCATGCAGCCTCAATATAATAATAATAATAATAATACTTATAATCACTTTAAATTGAATGGGTATCCTTCCTCCATTTGCTTACTTTGTCAAGTTTTTGTAAAGTTTTGTGTGTTCCCCATCGTGTTTTATTTATTTGTTGTGTTTGGTGACGTTGTGTGTTTTTGTGTGTGTGTGTGTAGGCCCAGGGCTGGCTTTCATTGTCTTCCCACGTGCACTCGCCATGATGCCCATGCCTCAGGTGTGGTCAGTGTGTTTCTTCCTCATGATTATTCTGCTCGGACTGGACAGTCAGGTACTGGCAAAACCCCATGTGAATGATTGAATGAATGGTTGAATGAATGAACGAAGCTCTGACGCTCTCCTCTCGATGACCCCCCCAGTTTGTTGGGATGGAGTGTTTGATGACATCACTGGTTGATCTATTCCCAGCTCACCTGCGCAAGGGCTGTAGGCGTGAGCTGCTCCTGCTGGCCATCTGCACCTCCTGCTGTCTGCTGGGACTCTTACTGGTAACAGAGGTAAGTGCAGCACAGTCCAATCTTTTACATGACCCTTAGCAATTCATATGCTTTAGAAACTGGTCAATAGTTCAGAGGGCGACGCAGAGAAAAGAGGGCAAGAGGCATAAAATCACAGCAGCTGAAGTTAGCTCTTCTAAATGTCAGATCTTCGGCCAACAAATCATTCCTGGTCAACAGTCGGATAAATGATAATAATCTGGACTGTTATGTTCCTGGTTGAGACATGCCTGAAGAACTATAATTTGTTGTGGTCATTTTCCAAGTCTCATCCAATTAATCACTAAATCCTGTCATGTGACACTTGTCCTGTGTGGAACCGATTGCATTCAGACTGCAACCGCCATCAAGAGTCGACTTCAGTTACTTAGTGATGTTGTTTTTTCATTCATGTTGTTTCATGAGACACACTTGGACTGAAAACCTGCAATTATTATAATTACTATTATTAATAATATGGCATTCCTGCTACAGGATTGATATCCAGCAGAAGAGCTGCTTCACAGCTTTTTCTCAGTACTAGTTACCAAGTGTAATTATTATTATTATCTACATATGATTCAAACCTTTGCTCTGTTTCTAAGGTGGAAAGAACAAGTTTTGGTCACGTTGTTAATGTGAGCCTTGTGACTCAGATCAGAGTCGAAGATAACACAGAGACTTGTCACATCTTATTTAGTCCAAGGAGATTGCTGAACCAGATTATTTCCCAGCGTTTCTCCCAAAGGATTTCTGTTTTATCCTTATTAAGCTTTGGGAAACATTCAGTGATGGACCGCAGAGCGTTTTCATCATTTTTGCTCCTCCTCCCTTCAATCATGTACCAGTGAAGGACACTGTCAGACAGACCAACCAACTTCTCTAGACAATTGTTAAGGATGTCGTGGTCAATCGTATCAGAAGCAGCACTCGGGTCTAGAGTAGATTAGAATTGAAACCTTGTCTTCAGAGAGTTTAGTCTGAGGTCATTGATTTTTTTAGTAAGTGCAGTTTTAGAGCTGTGATGAAATTCCTCCAAGATGTTATTCTCCTGAAACAAATTTTACAAGTAATGAAGGTGAATTTTGCCATGGTTGCATCATTTTAACAGGATGTGTTAAGATGGTCTCTGATGGTCTGTGTCAGGTCAGCAGTAATACCTGCTCTGATTGAGGGGACTTTTTTTTAAAGAAAAGGGCCAGTTCTTAACATTTTGATGAATAGAAGGTGAGTATGGCTGGTGGGAAGCCCTCTGGAGCTCCCAGCATTCTCTGTAATACTCTTGGAAAAGTTATCCTTCCTTGCCAGACATATTACTCTGTTATAGCAGGTCTCTTGTTCTCTTTCACACCTTTGACGTTTAACCATGGAGAGATTCTGCCAGCTAAAAATGTCTTTCTAACCATTAAGAGTGCATCAGTATTTAAGCTGTCAGGACTGTTTTGTTCAATGGATCTCATGATATCAGAGAACTTAGCTGCAGCCTGCTCATCAAGGAACCTCTTTTCAGACAGAATTTCTCTTTTGGTCTTTGCCACATTATAAAATACATAGTGATGATCAGAGATAATTAATTTACAGTAAGTGCTGAATTTCTCCATGTTTAACCCTCTTGTTATCACTGAGTCAGCTCAAAGCAATATTTTGATCAATAATAATCTTCACAAATAGCTATAGAACACAATTTGATACGTTAACAAAAAAAACGTGATGCCGAGCTGTCATAAAAAAAGCTTCATCTCATGTAGAGATTTCCACTCACATTTTACAATACTATACCATCACTTCAAGTATCGGAGATTTAGGTGGAGCCACCGCTGAATGCACCTTTTTGAATTGAAAAGTAGATCAAAGGATAATTGTTTGCTTTTAATGATCGATTTCAAGAATACAGTATTTGTGAGGGAACCTGTTGTTGATGATGAATTTGCTGATGCAGCCCCTAATATTTGTTGATTTGTTTATATTGATGAAAGTTGTAATCGCTGCCGTTGTTTCTAGGGAGGGATGTACCTGCTCCATCTGTTGGATCATCACGTCTGCAGTGGCACCACGCTCATCCTCCTCTCTTTTTTTCAGTCTGTCAGCATTGGCTGGGTCTATGGTAAGTCACACACACACACACTATACAACAGACCTAGTAAAGACTAGATTCTTCAAATTAAGAGAACATTGGGTTAAAAGTGTTTTGGATGGGGTCAAGACAGCCCTATGAAGGTTTGCTATGCTGATGGATTTCATCTCATCTCAGGTCTTCTCTTTAACCCACAGGTTCTGATCGTTTCTATGAAAACATCACAGACATGATTGGTTATCGTCCATACCCATTAATGAAATACTGCTGGTGCTTCATTACTCCCCTCACCTGTATGGTGAGTCCTTTGAATCTCTGTCATTTGATTGCTTTGTTTCCAAAATGCTTCTTGCCATCTCTCTTATTGGATGTTCAACATTTTATGCAGAGAAAAGAGACAACCACCTCGGCCCACAGTCACAGTTATAAGTTACACATAGTAACATTTCATGTAACACTATTCCACGGTGTCTCCTCCAATCACAGGGCACCTTCATCTTCTCCATTGTCAAATACTCCCCGCTGAAGTTCAGTAACACGTATGTTTATCCATTCTGGGCCAACATCTTGGGCTGGTTCATTGCCAGCGTCTCCCTCTCCCTCATCCCGCTGTTTGTGTTGGTGAAAGTGTTGCAGGGAAAAGGCACTCTACGACAGGTGAGCCCCATCCTCCCTTTTTTCTGAATTGTTTTGAACACTGTGAAGTAAACCACTGATCAAACTTTTCATTTTGTACTTTTTGATGATAAAAACATATCTGTGCAACTTTAAGGGCTAGATTTGTTCTGTGGAGACCACACAGGTAGCTGGAACCAATCGCTCGAAACATCCAGCTTACAAATATACAAGAAAGGGAGAGGGTGGGGGGGGCACCTACGCCATCAACCATGTGTTAAAATCATGCTTTGGTTTGTTACGGGATTTGTTGGGTCTTTGTGAAAGTCTTTTTTGGCCCTGCTCAAATCTCGGGTTCATCGTGGGACAGGCGACTGTGTGATTCTCTGTTTGTGCCTAACTTTTTCCATATGTACAGTTTTGCAGAAATCGCCCATTGGATTAAATCATTCAGACATGTTCACTGATAGAAATGCATTTTTCCTGCCATATCTGCATAAGTAATTTGATGTCCTGTTTCTGGTCTTCACTCAGCGGTTGGTCTTCCTCTGCCAGCCTGTGGATGACCTCCCCTGGAATCAAAAACATCCTCCTGCACTGGGAACCAACAGCACTGCTGTCTACACAGCAGAGCTCAAATCTTTTTCCGACACCGAGGAAGTCACTAAATGAGCACACAAACAAGTTGTCTAGCTCAGTGATTCTCAAATGGGGGTACGCGTACCCCTGGGGGTACTTGAAGATACTCCAGGGGGTACTTGAGATTTTTTTTTATATATATTTAAAATTAGCATCCATTCAAAAATCCTTATAAAAAATGGTTATTTAACAAATATTCAATAAAATATAATTGTAAGTTCATGAACTAAATGTTATATTCAGTAGGCTTTTCAATTTAATTATCCTAAAAAAACAGAGTCTCCCCCATACCGATGGTTTGACCCAACCTGGCACACGCCACCTGTCATCACTTGTCATCACCTGCCTTGAAAATTTCAACAATGGAGTTGAATTGAAGTGCAGCAGCAATACTGCTGAAACACGGAGGGACAAGTTCTTAAGAAGGCGAAACCAGAGCAGAGAGCCTTCCCTAAACAACACCGTGAGAGCTTGTGCCTCTTCGGAGGGTCGCTAAAACGTAAAAGTTTTCCGTTGTGAAGTTAATGATTCATAACAAGAAGTCCGCGTCTCTACCGGTACCCTTTCAAAATAAAAGCATGTAATACAAAAGCGGAAATGAAATTGTATGACCTTAAAGCGAGCAAATATTTCACAATAAAATAACAGAAAGACACTTCAATAATATTAACAATAACATAGATTGGGTTATTTACACTTTTTGTTTTTTCTGTGGGGAGAGATTAGCCAACAGTGGCATTAAGCCACCACATCTTCAGCGGTATCTCCAGACAAAACATGAAAGTCCTGAGTTCTTTAAGAGGAAACTTTCTGAATTCAGGTCATCTCAAGACATGATGCGAAAAGCCTCCCCGAAGCAAACGGCAACATGCTACCTGTCAGTATTCTTTTCGATCCTTAAAGAAGATATTTTAAGATGATAAATATTAAAAAAATATGTTTGAGCTAATCTTTTATTTAAAACTAAGTTGATGATTTATTTTTTGGGAAGAAGTGTTTAGCTATAATTAGGTTAATGAGTTCAGTTTGAGAACATATCTTTATTATGATCCCAAAAGTGGTCACTTTAAGTTGATAATTATTTTTTTAGGTGCACAAATCTTTATTTATATTGAGATAATAATAAAAGTCTTTAGTTATTTTTATATCTTTTTATTTCCAAATAGTTCAAGAGAGACCATGACAAATGAGCAATGTTATAGACATTGCTCATTTGTCATTAAATTTGAATGTGTCTAGTTACAAGGCTTAATAAATCACATTACATCTTTCTTTCAACCAAAAATGCTTTGCGCTGGTTAGGGGGTACTCTGCAGAATTTTTTCTTCGAAGGGGGTACGTCACTGAAAAAAGGTTGAGAACCACTGGTCTAGCTGAGTGCTGCTCTGCTTTTTCCTCTGTGTTTGGGCCAAACTGCACCAATGAACGTCTTCCAAAGTGCGAATTGAAAATGTACATGTAAAAACTGAACATTTGAGACATTATTATGTCACCACTAACAGCATAATTGTTCTTCGCTGGTTTTTGACGAATCGGGAATGTAGACTTTATCGCCATCCACTGGTCCAGAAGTCTTGGTTGAGCATTTGTATGAATTTTTTGTGTTCTCGTCTGGACAAAGATATTTGTCAAGTAAAGGTGTATAGACAAGGACTTTGAAGTTGTGAGAATCAGCAATAATGTCTCGAATGTCAACAATGGTTTCAACTCAGAAACAACAGACAGGCAGACAGACACTCTCTCACTAGTGTCTTACAATTGATAACGTGCTTTTTTTGTTAATACTGAAAAGGTGCTACACACAGTCAAAGCAAGATAACTCAATGTGGACTTAGTTGATTACTTCCCATTCAATGACAACTTCTTTCAAGATTCAACATCTTTTTTCTCATTTCAAGTTAACCATACCTCAATATTTACAACCCATTTTAGATTTTTTTTACTTTACTGTTGTAAAACACAAAAAACTGTAAACTACATTAAAATTTGCTTTCTATAACTGCTAAGTGGGCCTCACAGCTCCAAGCATTTGATTTGATTTCTTTCTGAACTCTGTGACTCCAATGAAGTAAGATTTGTGCCAGATGAAAAAAAGAGTGTATGTGAAGAAATATGCAAGGTGTTTTGTAATTTTAATCGATTGTGACGATGTTTCACAAGTCTCTTGAATTGCTGCATTTCATGCTCTTGGAATCACACTCTACAGAGATAGTGTAACACTGTAGGATAAGTTTGTCCTCAGGGGTTTCAGTTGGGTTAAGTTAGGATAAACACAAGGTTTTAATTAAGATAGACCATGAAACCATGTTAAGCACATGAAACAGCTTAACGACAGAAAAGCCTTGAGGGCAAACTTTCCCCATGTGCGAGGGTAACTAAGGTTATTCTATATAGCTACACTTTACAGATGTCTCCCATATGGCCATGGGTAGAAGCAACATCACGTTCTCCAGGAGTACGGTGGACAGTAGATGGATAAGGACAATTCGAAAAACATTCAGCCACGGCTGTTGGGTGCATTTTGACATAGAAGCTAATTGGGTGAGACATAAAAATGTCTAATATCATGATACATTACCTGCATAAGGAATCATTTCATACAGATCAGGAAATTCACCACAGAATATATTTTTTCAGGTTAATGTTCCAGCAGTCTGACACATTGGGGAATGGGTTGCACCAAAGCAGAGAGTAGGACACTATTTTGTATATTTGAAGTAGAAACATGTTTATTCATATTCATATGAAAGTTTGCCCTTACCCTAAGCCAGAAATCGTATTGAAACATAGAACTCTCCAATGTTGGTGCTATTAAAACAGCATAGTTTGAGGCTAATGCCGGTACACACCACTCTAAAAACCTCTAAGTGACCATTTAAAAACTACTTTAAAGTCTATTAAGTGATTAAATGGCTCGACTTCCACCACGTTTCAACAAATAAACAATAACAGATGACGGTTAATGAAGCCAGATTTGACTCAAGACACCATCAGAAACAGAATCAGAAAATCCTGGCAGTCCAATCTAATCCTAGTTAATGTGACTGGTTATATTCCAAACGACGTTGGAGCTTTTGATGCAATCCTTCTCCTAAGCAGTTGATCAAAAAGACCAGGGAACAGTGAACTCCATCGTGACCTCAGTGCTTTTGTTTTTTACAATGGATTTTAAGTCTATAACTTGCAAGGAGCAGCTTCAAGCTTAAAAACATGTGTGGCTGTATCATGATCCCTTTGAAACCACTGTTCCTGGTGACCATTTTATACATATTCACATAGTTACAATAAAGATGCATTACCTTTGTAGAGTAAAAATTAAAGTATATAGAGACACTGAGCTTCAGTTAAATTTGTTACGACTTATATGAGAATTCTGGATTGCAGGAATTGGATCAAATAAAGACACATTTTTATAAATCATCCTGGATAAGAAAGACATTATGAGGACAGAGTGACGAACCATATATATTTTGATACAATACACCATTTATTGACTTGCTTGTTTGCCATCTTAGAGAAAGCACACATGTAACAACAGTGTAATAAATTAAACACTAGATTAATTTAAAATGTCCTGGGCAAGATTTTGGAGGAAAATCCTTAGATGTCTGTAAATTGTTTTGTTAGGTCTGACAGAGAGAAACACTTTGGATGCAGCTGAATGGATCCAGGGTGTTTTTCAATGTCTGCATTTCTGTTCAGACACTTGTAAACAACCTGATAATCTGCAAATACCATAGATATTACAAAGTATAGGAGGTGGTGGTGTAATTTGCCAAAAGCTAATTTAGCACAAGGTCTACATTTGGGTCCAACGAGTCCATTACCAGAAGCATGTAGTATCTTTTTATTGAGAAATGTGCGTTTATCATAATAACCTGCCCTGACACCATTTGGCCACATTATCCATGTTATCTGTGTAAGCATTAATTCTAATGCTTTTATTTTGAAAAGTTAATTATAAAAGGGTGTTGACACAAGAGCCAAAATACACAAGTTTCTGGCATCAATGGAAAGATTTGAGGTTGGAAACTTTCAGATTTAATTTTGGATTTGAATTAGATACTATTCATTCATATATAAAACCAAGATTGAACTGATACAGTTTTGTGGTTTTATATATTTTAAAGTTACTCCGAACTACAATAACATATATTTTTTACTTTTTTTGTTTGATCTTTATTCACTTATTTTATCATATGGGTCATGTGGCAGATGCACAACTCAGAACTGACACCCACAGCTTCTGGTAAGAAAAGAAAAAGAAAGGATATCATCCAGCCAGATCTCGCATTCCAGTGTCATAAAATATTTGTCAATTATGGAGAGAAGGGTTAGGGTTAGGGTTGAGGGAACGAACACTTACGTAAGGTTTGTAAAAAACGTGTCAGAGTTGCATGTATGAAATAGAAATAAGACAACAGGGAGCACGTTCAATATGTGCATTGTTATTTGTGCATCAAACTTCAGTCGACTTCTGTGAGGCCGCAGGGTCTCCTGAACTCTTGTCCTCGCTCGTGAATCCACTTGTTTGACACTGACGAAATGGAAAGAAGGACAGAAGAAAAGCATGTGAGGATCATTAATAGCAAAGCCATTTTCTAAACCAGCATATGGTAAACTCATTCTCTTATTACAGTTTAGTGCCCTGGATAGAAGCTGAAATGTGTTGATGATGTGTTTCACAACCTGAATACCACAGAGCTGCACCCCTGCATCTGTAGTTATTACAAAGGTTTTTAGTTTGTCCAGTCTGGACCACTGTAAAAAACATGGCTGCTCCTAATGTAAATATAACATAATTAAATATAAAAGGCTCATTCTAGGGTAAAGAAAACAAATACAGTTAGCTTAAACACACTAGGATTTTATTATATTCAATTTCTGCTAGTAGAAACCTTTCACCTGAATATTACACACTGAACCTTCAAATGATAAAGATGCAGTGACAGCAAGGACAGCCCCTTATTGTTTACTTTTATTCCCCACCTAACATGATATATTACTATTATAACAGGAGGAACATGTACTCTATGCACTGCTGCTGTTATGGTAACGCAGTGCTTGATCTAACATTACAA
This sequence comes from Platichthys flesus, assembly GCF_949316205.1. Taxonomy (NCBI): domain Eukaryota; kingdom Metazoa; phylum Chordata; class Actinopteri; order Pleuronectiformes; family Pleuronectidae; genus Platichthys; species Platichthys flesus. The sequence goes on along the minus strand of NC_084959.1, from coordinate 6,824,256 downwards.
ACGTTATATATATTTTAACGTTGATGTATGAGTATGAAGCTAACAAGGATTCTTTGGAATTGTGGTCCAATATTTTCTGACTAGGTACCAAAAAATGTGGTCTATTATGACAACAATAATTATAATTGCTGTTGTTATAATATAACAGTGATTTAAAAATTAGATAAACATATATTCCTGTACCATGTCATTTAAACAAATGTAATGGGAAATAGGGATTCTAAAGAAATTTCCATATCGGTATTTTAAAATAAAAATAGTTCCAAAGGATTTTGTCCAATGAAATGGATAAACAGTGTGACACATTTCCTTTGCTTAGTGTCAGTTATAAAGTACCTGTTCCACCATTGAACATGTCACTACTTAAACATGATGAATCTCAACTCTGACTCACCCCATTTACTTCCTACTAAGACAGGACAGGCTGCATGCCGGGTCCTGTAGTCTCCCTCTCCGCTCTTGAACAGATTATACCAGAACACTGCTGTTCCCTGTGGAGAAATGCAACACATGATAAAAATGATGGTAACATCTGGCTTCACGAGAAGGAATGTGAGGATCCAACACAGATTAAGACAGATCTGCAGCAGCTTCAAGCTGAGCAGCAACTAACCCACATTTCCCGCAAGAAGACTTTTGTTTATGCTCGTGCCACATTAGAAAAAAAGCACACAAAAATACCAGGCTTATTTTATGACATTGATACAACTACAACTGTTGTGTGGATTGATTTAAATTCGATGTGAATTTTTTTTCCATGTAATACAGAATAATATATAGAGACTCACATGTAAGATTTTCCATTATTCAGCCTCGATCCATAAACTGACAGTAACACTGTTAGGATTAGATTTGTTTTCCAACCTTGGAGACATTTTAAAGCACTTTAAACATGCTCAGTTCTCACATGCACAGAAAAAGACACACTCTGCTCCGATCACCTTTCTCGGCACGATTGCTGCTCCAAAGTCAGGGAAGACCGTAGCACCTCCCGCCTCAACATCACTCATCTGAGAAACGAAATAGAAAACAAACTGGTTGGAAACTTTATCTGTATTTTCTTTCCAAAATAGTGTTAGGTGATAAAATCTAGTTATAATCTTCCAAAAATTAAGGGGTTCAAAATTTCATTTGAACTGATATTTTCCTTTCACACCTTTTTTTACTTCCAAGCACATGAACACACTGGAGTCAGAACGACAATTTCAGCAAATGGGATTAACAGCTCCGCGATTCGCCTGTTATTTTCCAGTCAGATTTAGAAGAGTGAAAAGACAGGATCAAAAGTTGTAAATTTAACTTCAGCCTAATTCAAATTTACAAACAGTTGCTTTGTTCCTGTACACAGATGTTAACAGAAGTACTAAGAATTGTTTGTGAGGTGTACATTACAAGCTCAAAATCCTAAAGACTGAATTTAAATTTGAGTCCATATATCCTGTAATACTCTTCAAATCTTTTACTTATCTACACTGTAGATTACTAATCTAATCAGGCACATTCACATCATGCACCGGAGTCAACACTGAACTTTAAAGGTTTTAGGAAATATGACAATTCAAATAAAACATAATTTAAACACATCACGTTGTGTTTATTTTAGGGTGAAAATATATTTTATATAAGTCAGTGTTAACCAGGGTAAAATAACCCAACAGTCGTGGCTAAATGGAAATGGTGTAAAAAAAACTCTCCACAATATGTACCGGAACTGATTGACAGAAAAAAATTATTTTTATATTTGTCCAGTCATTCAGATGATGGGATTTTTGTCCAGCATCATTTTTAGAGTTTTCGCTTTCAAAAATGTTGTCCCATCTTGTTCCCTTACATCAAGCAACACAAGGTTTAAAACAAAAAGGACATTAATGCCAATCAGTGCATCTGTGTAAAAGTCAATCAATCCCAGTCCAAGATTGAACCAGAGCTTATACCCATGAATCTAAAACGTGGAAGTATGGCAGGAAGCGTCGATTTTTAACCGCAAGCCCAGGCCTTCACTGAACGGCGACTGGATGCACATACTTACGTAGTTCAAAAAAGTCGCCACGCGATTTCCCGTGCCTAATCTTTTGAACGCATCAGGCTCATCTTTCTATGAAGATAAAATTCAAGAATAGAAATACAACATGAAAAAACTGTACGCTAGAACAGGCACGTACTTACGTAGTTTAGGAACGTAGCAAGTCTATTTCCATCGACCTTGAGTTGGCTGTCAAAAGGACGCTGCAACAGATGTTTATAACATTTATCCCACCGCAAAACTCAAAAAGGAGTCCTCCTCTATGGCACTAAATACGCTCCACATGAAATAAACTACCTGTCAGAAGCATTAGTTACAACTTTTATCTGAGTTCCTAATTTAAGAGCATGACCTTTCATTTTTAGATTATTATTTCTTCATGAAAAGGTGAACATGAAATAACAAAAATGAAAGACTTTACTCTTCAACAAAAGTTAGGAAATAAACTCCATGATATGATAAAGGCAGACAACATTTTTATTTGTAACATGTCAAATTAGATCAGTCATTCCGTACCAAGACAGCTCCACATAATGCATAATGTAATATGCATCACAAGAATTTCATCAAGGGTTCCCAGATATCACTATCAGAGAGAGCACACTTCACGGTAAAAACAGGCATACTGTATTTCAGAAGAACATAGGAAGTGGGTTAGGGTTAGAAAAGTATTCTCAAAGACATTAGATGGTCTTACATTCATTTCAGAGGACTAAGCCTAACACCAACTATAAACTATACAGTTGGACTGGCCTCACCTCAACTTTTAAGGATTCACGTTATGTAGATTTGGGTTTTACTCCCATTAGGAAAACAAGTCCCTATAATGTTTAAAACACATATAGGTCCCGAGAACGCAAGTGATATCTGAACCTCATTAACACACACATGCTTGTCTTACATCAGTTAAGAGGACACTTACCCTTGAGAAGTCATAATGTGGCTCGTACTGTCCTCCGACTCCATAGTTGGCAACCTGGTCAGCATTTGACAAAAATTATTTACATGCTGATAAACTAATATTATTAAAAATTATTGTTAAAATAAAGAGTATTTGTGTACATATTGATGTGAGATGGTGAATACTTATTTATATTATTTACTTGGGAAAAAATAAAACCCCACTGAAACAGGCACCACTATTAGCTAATACAGAAAATATTCATCATGTTCATTATACTTATTTCAGGAATCGCATCTTTGATGCACAGTGAAGGTTAAGTAGAGAACTATTGATATATTGTTCACAAAATTAACTGGAATGGGGACTATTCTTGGCCAAAAAGTCGTTCCAGTCTGTCATCACTGTGACTGTGGGTGTCTCTGGAAGACACACTGCTGCTGAGGTTTTCAGAAACATTTCAAAGCTTTAAAGGCCACTGGCAAGAATCCGGTAATTTCCTTTATACTGGGATCCGGAGATGAATCTCAGATGTGGAGTCAGAAAATCTGTTTTCTGTTTTTCAATTTTTCTTTGGGAAACAGTGCAACTGAGTTCAGACAATATAGATCAGGCTAAATGATTTGAATCAATTTGTCCAATGTTCTTCTTATTTTTGTGTCATTGGGATATTTGGTACAACTGTTTGTTTTAGTACTTTCTGTTGTATGCATCACATTACCTGAAGTAGCTCTGCAGTGTCGACTTCGAGGCCTGTGATGTCTTCTATTCTCTGATTGACTCTGGAAATAACCGGATCGTCTTCTTCTTCCAACCATGCACTGAAAGAACAAATACACTTGTGTGTGAGCATGTAATAGAGTTACACACTAAAATTGTTTGAATATCTTTTGTTTACTAATAAGAAAACACGTTTTATAAATTATAAATACTAAAAATGGGTAATATTGAGTTACCTTTTTGATACTCTGTAGTTGGCTGTGGTCAGGACTCCTGTTTTGGGATCACGAACGGTAGCTCTTGAAAGCTTAAAAGAAAATAAACACACAAAGAAGTGTTTGACATTCATATTATTTCACAAAAATATCAGTATTATTCATACGCACATCTAATATCTGTTATTTCCTATGTTCATTTGCTCTAAGAGAATAGCTTTATTCACTTTGATGTACAAATTATTGTTCTGTACTTTCTGCATTTTAACACTTTCTTAGACGGATTAACCATCACACAGATTATGCACAAAAAGAGCAACTGACATACCGAGCTAATGCGACAAATGATAGTTTGGGTACAAGTGTCTTTGGAGGTCAACGTGTCAAGTTTAAAGTAAAACAACACTGTTTCACACATATTCACAAAGTAAAGCCAGACACCTTAAACTGCTGGCTTTCTTTCACTGTAAATATATGATGTGCAAAGGAAGGCGAACATCTTCAGCAATAAAAGTGAAATCTTAACTTAACCATAAAAGTCCACTTGCTGTAGGTAAGTTATACTTGTTGCAATACTAAAGCTTAATATTGACCCTTTATCTGTGATGCCCACTAGAAAAGTATTCATGGAATTCATAAGCTTTATCATTTGTATCATGGTTTGAGATGAACCAGTACATTTTTTCATTATTTTTGGCCTCACCCTGGGTTTGGACAGCTCCTTAATCTTTGCAATCTCTTGGTCTGACAGGACGTTCAGGTAGCGTACGATGTGGGGGCTGTCCCACTCATCCACCTCCTTCATGGGCTTCAGCAGGAGACGAGGGTTTTGCTTCCCATCGTGGTAGCGACAGAACAAACGGCTCCGCTTTGCTTCGTTCTGGTGAAAAAAGGAAATGATAAACCCTCAGTATCAATAGCAGGTATAGATTGAGGGTTAAGGGCAGAGGATGTCACACCATGTTAAAGCCCTATGAGACAAATTGTGATTTGTGAATATGGGCTAAAAAATACAATTTTATTGATTGATTGATAAGGAAAAAGGGCAAAAAAGTAATTCTTGTTCATCACATTACAGCAGAAGATCAAGAAGATTTAAAGTGATAAAATCCCAACACTTCTTCGGATATATATAAAAAGATCAAGTATCGTCTGCCTCAGGTCCTAACATTACATTCCACCTCATTCCCAACATGCCTGTATTTATAGTGTCTCACCATTTGGAGCCCCTCTCCTCTGCAGAGCGCCTCATAGATCTCCCTCTCTGGTAGATGGTCTTTGGGTCTAGTATAGGTTCCCAGCTGGATAGGCTCCTCAGAGGCCGGCTGGTAGTCCTGGTTCAACTCATTCCGCTGCTTGGCAAGTAACCGCTCAAAATAACGGAGGTTTCCTCCTGCCCTCTGGTGGTTGGCATCTGTAAGTACAAGAAAATGAGGGTTGGTGGTGGCTCAAAACTTTAACTGAGAAGCAGGATAACCTATAGCGTTGATGAACATATTCACCAAGTGGCTCTGAGAGGAGATTGATTCCAGTCTCATACCTGTGCATGCTATAACACTTTTTATTTCACGTGACAAGTAAACAGGGTCACCACAGCTCTATTAAAAGACGGCAAGCAGCTGTACACACAGGTCCTGATGCGGACACAAAAGTAACAGTTAGAAACCACGGGCCCTTTGGTCTGGAGGGACTACACCCTGCTGCTCTGGCAACCGCTGCAGTGAGAGTATGGTTGACTGTTGTGATTAGTAAAACAGCAGGAAGACAAACCATAAATTACCCCACTGTAGGAGTCACAAGTGCTATTTAATTACATGTTAAACAGACTTATTTTAGTTTCTCAAGAATTGACGGCAGGAACCCATACACCCATCATACATAGCAACAAGAAAGACAAATAAAGAGGCTCCTGCTGAGATAAAGGATTATTAGATTACAGGCTCCGTAACTTTGTGAGTCTCAAGCCATTTTCAGAAATGACCTCCCGAGGATCTCCGAAATATTGGTTCGGAACTCTCTCCAGAAGTCTCCACACATGAGTGCAGCAGCAGGAGATTCTCTGCTCATACTGGTTCACTACAGCCCTGAAATCTCCAGACAGGGCCTATGCAGCCGGCCGCGGATGTAACATAAATACTCGTAGTGATGCGTGTTTTTGTCTAGAGCACATTATCATGAAATCTCCCTTGAAAATGATAGCAGTGTCTTCTACGTGTATGGCACCACTTTCTCATCCAGATATATTTGTTTTCTTTTTGTTGGTTTCAGATTTGGATCTGTCAAATGTTAGAAAAATCATCAACACACAAACTCGCTTGAGGTGAATCCTGTAGGTGATCCTCTGCTATATCAAATTGGCATTAAGGCAGAAGGGTTTTACTTGGACATTTGCATATAACATACAGCTCCTCAGGAGCCAGGAGGATCTCTGGAGTTCAATGCATGTCTGAAAGCAGCTTCAGATTTTCCCGTCCAGCAGCCCCGTTGTAAAGTATTTAAAAACCTTTTAATCGGCCTGGTGCTCAGAGTAAAAAAACAGAAGACGTTTTATAACCTGTTTGGACACAAACTAGCTGCACTTGTGGTGTGCACTTGAGACCGTTAAATGTGAGCCTTGTGTGTAAATGTAATGAACCTTTGCTCATGCTGCAGCTTACCATTAGCCACCAGGCGGCGGGTCAGCTCGATGGCTCGAGGCAGGTCTCCCATTTGGTAGACAGAGTAGCTGAGGTAGTCCAAAATGTCCGCCTTGGAGACCACAGCTTCCTCGCCGGCATCCAGCTGCTTCAAGGACTGCTGCATCCACAATACAGCGTGATAATAGTCTGCGTCGTTATAGGCAGTTTTCCCCATGTCGTAGCAGTCATCCACCGTCAGAAGGGCATTGGAGTGCATTCCTGTGACAAGATTCATCGAAGTTTAAACACTGATCATATCGTACTGTACTGCTGTTGAAACATTCCTGGATTTTATCTGAATGGAAAGAAAAATTCAGGAAAATATATATTGGACCGTATTTTTTTTCAAATAAACAATCTAATCAACAATTTTTGATAAGGCTACGTACAATTACAGGCTAGGGTGATGTGATAGTCTGGCCGCACCCGCACCCACACCCACACATTTCCATTCTTCATAACATTTCTTCACTATTGTTAATTTCTACTCCTTAATTTGAAAGCCCCCAAGGATCAAGTTGAGGGTTACTAAATTCTGTTTCCTTGTAATATAAAACACGACCACGGTGAGTCAGTGCTGTTTAACACACTAGATCTATGAATAGTTCAGTAATTATACCCGAACCCACATCCAAACCTAATCTTCAATCCAGCCATTACCCACATTCAAAGTAATGATAATAATAACTCTAAATTAACCTTGTACTTAACTCCAGGCCCACCTTAAGCTAACAGCAATCCCAACTTTGAATTTCAAACCAGTTGAAGAACGCTAAACGTTACTTCAATCTGAGGGACGTCCAAAACTCAAACGCATTTTCACAAGAAGCAAAAACACAAATACACATTTACACAAAATCACTAATGGTTGATGCACCTTTTGTTCTCCTCTTTATTTTATAAATCTGCAAATTACTCTACCCTTTTCGTTAGATGGATAATCTTTTTACATCACTGCACACTCCCAGGTTACCTGGCAGCTTTCCTCTTGAGAACGTCTCAGAATCCAGTTGATACGTGTCCTGAAGACGCATCAATGCCTTTGCTGCACCCGTCTCATCCTCCTCATCAGGGAAGAATTGTCTGTGTATGGACATGTTGGAAATGAACCCTGAGGAGAAGGTGAGAAGTTTATTGATAATGAATAAAAACAGAAAAGTGTAAGTGAATGTTTGAATCAACCAAATGAACTATGCAACTTTAGGCTGAAATGATTTTTAGCCTGATCTTAAGATATCATGCTCAAGAATAACTTAAAGTTACTTTGTGAGGCCAACATGACCTTTGACCTTTGACAACACAACCTAATCAGTTATTTCTAAAGTCCAAGTAAATATTTGAACTATATTCCCCCCCAAGGAAATCTTGAGATATTGTTCACGGGATGAGACGGACAGACAACCCGAAAGCATAATGTGTCCGACCACTAGATGTCGCCGGCGCGGGGGCATAAATATAAATCTCTCACATTTTTATGATTTTCAAATTATCAAAAGTAAGTCTTGCGATCACTAACTAAAACAAAATGATGATAATTCAATAGACCACCTCAATATCTGTTTAACACACTGTTAGCAAAAACTTTACTGACACCGCAGTTCTAGACTTCTCTGTTCTGACCTCAGAAAGATCTGAAGGACCACTGCACTGGAGAAACAGAGAGTCAGAAACTCCCAAAGGCAGATTTGACTATTTTATTTCTTCCTCTCCATAACGTATATGTACTTATTCAGTATGAATATATTCATCTAGATACAAGACCTGATATTTCTTATAATGCATGACTAGCAAAGGTTTAAATTAATTTTCCCTTTTACTCAGTGTCCCTTTGTATTTTAACTTTTAGCTTCACCGCGAGTGAATACATCAGTATTGGAGAGACAAAAAGAAATCCGGGTAAATGATAGGCTAATGGATAAATTGGCTTCGTACAAGACAATCTGCTGATGTAAAGAAACAATGCAAACATTAAATTCAATGATTCTGCATTATCCACTTAAGTTTATAAGGTTAACATCCATTCTCTCTACTGTCTCTCTCTCTCTCTGATGGCCACGTATACAGATTTACTTATGCACACTCATGCTCAGTTAATCTGTCTCCCACAGATACAGACCCAAGTCTAAACATGCGCACAGTTCCAAACACACAGACACCATGAGAGAGAACATGGCCAACACACGCAGAGATGAGGAACAGCTGCTGCAGCTATTACATGACGGATCTGTTCTCCCTCTGCTCTTGAGCGAAGCAGCAAAAACTTCTCAGATCCGCGCTGCATTTTTTTAATCCGACCGCTCGTTCTCCGCTTTTGCCCAGACACGGTTCATAAAAAAAGAAAAAGTGGTAAATGCTGCTCTTTCAGATGCAGTATACGACGTGAAGGGATATTTTAAGGTGGAATGAATGCAAAGTCAGCCGAATGGTAACAACAAAGGGCTAACAGGCAGATTTAGCCGAGGTAACACAAAATAATGCCAATGCACATATGATTAGATTGAAATATTTTTGACTTGCGCATCCGTTTTAATGAAAACACATAAGAAAGAAGGAATGAGTCAGAAATTAATAAAATAAGGTGTCTTGGTATTGCTTTGGTCTGAGCTGTCGAATACATACGGCCAGTGCAAATATCTGTGTGCTCCTATGTGCCACAATAATACCAGCATGCAGCCGAAATTACCCAGACTCGTACACAAGTAACGCAAGATGCATGTTTTTCTTGCCCTGGAGAGAGCGGTATCACGCAGAACACATTACAACTCCAAGCAAAGCTATATCCCTGCATGTCCAGTCTGCATTCACCCACAGAGTGTTGTGGAGGGAGCTTACCATCAGAGGGGTTCTGCAGCACCAGGCTCTCCAGCTCAGACCACTCCGTGTTGAGCCTCTTCATCAGTTTGTAGGCGTTCACCGGGTGGGCCAGGTAGCCCTCTGGGTCTGAGGTGGACACTCGGGTCAGAGCGTCCAGTTTTTTGGCCCAACTACGAGACAGGACAAACATACGCTTTAAAAAATGAATAAACACTCTTACAGTGCTCGTGATAAACCACCACAGCTCTAAACACTTAAAGGTTTCAGGACTGTTAATATGAAGTAATCGCTTTGTTTATAACTAATGGAATAGATATGAATGTTTCATTTCATTTCTCAGTGATGTTATGAAACAGATGTTTATAAAATGTGTCAGGTTTTTTTCTATTGACTCACCATGGTAACTTAATAAATTAACACACAGGGAAGAATGTGGGCAGTGGCTCAGTAAGAGTACTAATTCAACAGTGAAACATACTTTAACCTCACAAGTAGAAACTCTCTATTCAAAGTTAACAAATGAAATGAAAAGTACTTGTTGTGATAAAAATGACTCCAGTGATGAATAGCAAGAGGAGACAGAAGGAAATACTTCTGTTGCATAAATATGTATAAATCTTTTTGTAGTTTATTTGTGAAATATATGTGTTTTGTAAGTTACATCTTGATTTGAAAAGTAGATTGCAGAACATTTCTGATAATTATAATAGAAAAAAAACAAAATGTCCCTTTTTAACACAGTGGAGTAGAAGTAAAAGTCAAGTACACATACTTCAAAAGCGTTTTTATTACGTCACAGAGTTAAGAATGTACCTTTTGACTTCAGCCAGCTTGGACTCCTCTGCTTTTATGTACTCCCTCAAAGACTGGACCAGCTCCTTCTCTGTGTGGATCAGGTCTGTCATCTGGCCTGGGGACAGCGAGACAGAGATAAAGAACCCACCCACCAATTAAAGCTCGTAGTTTATATCTGGTCTGGTTAATTCAACTTCACAGTGTGAGTGTTTCTGTTTGTGCTGCTTTCCGCCTCTGCTTTAAAAAACTATAATCCTATAAAATGTAATTTTGGTAACTGCTCTTCGCCCCAGCCACAGACTGTGGGGCTTTGATTATATGTTCTTCCACAGGGAGGTGGCTGGGTTCATAGTAAACAACTCCATGGAAATGTTCAGCTTTGATTCATTCACAGGAGTTGCCAGGGAAGAGAAAGAATGAAACACTTTTGTTGTTTCTGCATGCAAACGCAAGTAACCGACCGGCCAAGTGCCATCAATCATCAAGATTTAAGTGACTGTTTGACTCATGAGATGCAACCTGTTGACTAATGTGGTGCTTAATGTGTATCTGAGCACTTTGTGTAAATCAGTAATTTTCTTCTCACATATTAGACAAAAGCAGGTATTTGCTCCTTACTTAAAGAAGCAGTTTATCTTTTGTCTTATTTACAGTGAGGGCATCTTAATTTTTTATTTAGGCAAAACTCTTTGTCACAGATTTTTATCTACAAGAATCCGTGGACCACAATAATCTATCTTTCATTTTATTCAGTGCACCTCAAAATGTATCGATCTGTACTCTGGGGCTTCAACGTGAAATTTACCAAGGAACCAAATTTAAACTGGGAACAGATAAAGTGGAAATCTTATGTTGTCAGATTGAATTGTACCTATGGATGTGAAGACCTCTGCCTGTGTGGTCCAGCAGCAGAAGCAGAGCAGAGTCCAGGAGATGAAACACAAGGATTTCCTCATTCTGTCTTTTTCAATAACCTGCAAACAGAAACATAACAACAAGGTCATACAATCTATGATAAAAGTTTTTCTGCAGACAGATTCCTCTTGAACACTCTTCAGGTCAAACTGTGGAAAGCTCTGGCTGTAACCATATTATTTCCATGTCCATCCATAATTCTCTCTTTGCTTTGCTTTCATATTTGCTTTGAATGGCTTACAAAGAGTATTCTGATCCCAAAAGACGTGATACTGGGTTTCCACACTGAATCAACTGATGGTGTAACAAGATTCAAAGTTTCCAGTACGTTTCCTGTGAATGAGTCACCAATGTCTGCTGCCCAGTTATTCATTGGGAAGATTAAAACAAGGAGAGTGCGGAAAATAATGGTGTTTTTTGTCTGTTTGGACATTGCACTTTAAGAACACCTGGCGGACTCATCCATACAAACACTTATTTTTATATGATCATATTAAAAACATCTGCTTGTAAGTTCTTTGTTTTCATTGCTCTCGTCTGGAGTTCAACGTGGCCTCCAGATACCTCATATCAATTGTCATGACTAAATAAATCCCAGCTTGATCTTCAGAAACTCAAAAGTAGTCCCTCAACATCCCTCAACAGCTCAGCAGAGCACTCTGTTTCCAGGTGTATTATGACCGCCCTGCCTGAAGCTGCCTCCAATGACATCCATCCTTTCAAAAGACTGATAGTGTAATCTGGGTCGAAAGGCAGATACAACAACAGGGCTGAAAAACAAGACGACCCAAAGATGGATCACGTGGCAGGAAACTCAGTCCTGCACTGAGACCTGCTTTGTTTCAGACGAAAAGTGACACTGTTCCACTTTCCCTTCATGGGTATGCCACATCACTTCACAGTAATGACTGCTTACTGCTAGCCGAGTGCACGTACAGTACATACACGTCTCTGAATACAGGCCCACGTGCACAGTCTCATCAGTATCTTTCCAAAGTGTATAATCAAAGGCTTAGTGAAACCGAGGTCCTGAAGCAGAAAAGTGGTTCCTTAAATGTAAGCGTCCCCGTAGTGGTGCTGAGGAATCTTTCTATTGCTGCTTCTAAAATAAATTTCGACAAAATAAGTTTCAGTTTGAGCTTTAAGACACAGAGAAACCAACAAACTGTCTACACACGTGAATATTCCAGGAAAACACTGCTTCAGGTTAATAAGGTTGAACAACAACAAATCACAGAGGTTCAGGAGATCCTCTGTAAAATTCTTCGTAAAAAAACAAATATGGCCCAAGGTAGAATTTCATATATTTGTGACAAACGGAAGCTTGTAACGAGGTAAACGACCAGGACGACTGCACCGTGTGGCGCCGATGAATCAGGGAACCTGTCAGCGAAGGGCTGTGAAATGACCTTAACACATTCAGCAAGTGACTGAGAATTCTATTTCCACTCCCCAGTGTGTTGCACTTCTGCAGGTCCTGCATGCAAAGGCAGGGTTTCTTTAAAAACCATCAAATAAATCTTATGAGGGATGAGCATGTCTTGTTTTCAGCACTTTCTTGACTCTCTCTTTACTTAAGCGTGTAAAATTACCCTTATTTTCCTGGCCTATACCACATTGGGTTGTGAGAGTCTGGGTATGGGTCAGTGTATTCAAACATTTCACAATATGCCACATTCTTTGCGTTGCTTTTTGGCATTTTCCCAACACAGAAAAGTCGTCCCGTGTCCTCGACCGAGCAGGAGAGCTTCAGAGCTGTCCTGACATGTTGGGTGCTGCCAGCAGTATGACAGGCGAACATTCTCACGTACTACAGAAAGGAAGACTGCTGCATTAAAAATAAAACCAAGCATCCTTGAAAAATTGATGGAGGGCAAAATTATTTTCGAAACCCACTGAATTAGACAGAATAACATAATACGATGAAGAAACGATCATATACCAGGCATACTTGTTTTGCTCATTGCATAAGCAAAGGGATCAGATGGGGTTTGATCATGGAAACAGACATCAGGGCGTGGTCTTTGCTTTAATTATCAAACTTTTTCAATAAATTATCATATTTAGGTCTTCCTATACAATTGACAAAACAGTCTCTCATAAATTCAATCAAACTCCACCAAATTGCAAACACACATAGATCTTGGTCCTTTAAATGTACCTTCATTTATTTCATCACGATATCTGCATTATTTCTTGAGATTTTCACAAAATAGTGAAAAAGCATTTTCACATACTATTGAAATATTGAGGGGGGGAAAAAACAGAATTGACCCTTTTCATGAAATCTGCTTAAAAAAATAATTGGGTTCGTTCTTGGCTCGTAAACCATCTTTCCTCCGAGTTCAAATCAAATCTGTACAGAAGCTTTTGGATGATTCTGTTCAGATAAACATCAATGACGAGGTGACCTCCTTGTCAGAACTAACTATTCATACTGCCTGACGCAGAGCCGGGCTGAACTCAAAAAAGCTGGTTAAATACACAACTATTTGCTTGTGATTTGCATGTGTTGACCACAGATTTAACTTTGAGGTTAATTCCCTCATTCTCAAAATACAGCAAATCCTTTTCTAAGGGAAACTTCTTCCGTCCAGCGTGTGACCTAGAAATGCTTTCTGGTTCATTCAATAGCCAGCCTATGCAACTATATACCCAAGTCAGAAACTACAGACAAACAAACCTCTCTCCTTATAATTTACAGCCTGTGTGATTGCCAGGCTCAAACACGGTCCAGTCTGTTGCTGCAGGCTGCAACACCCTGGTCACATTCCTGGAAAAGGGGCCAGTTGCATCTACTGACCAACACTCCCCCAGTCTTGACCCCAGCCTGGTGCTTCTGACAAACATGGGGCACAACACTGAGGAGAACAGGATAGGTGTACCCTATAGGAGAAATGCACTCACAGCCAAGAGGGACATCTGATTTTTTTTCAAAACATGGAGGTGTGGTTCCACACCTGGAGGTAAGGATCCAGAGAAACCACGCTTTGCAAAGCAGTCAGGATCCAAGGTCTGTAACGGGGCAGGGGTGCACAAGTTGACTCAGGGAAGAAATTGTCCAACATCTGTGTTTGTCTTGTAGTTCTTCTGCTCTGCTGTACCTCACTCAGTAACATATCCACAGTGAAGAACAGGTCCGAGTAGCAGCTGTCCTGGCTCAAACAAGTTCCAACTACATGGAGAAGAGATTAAAAGGTCTCCATTCTTTCTTTGGAGGGAAATCTTTCTTCAACATCAGCCAAAACTAAAGGATTGAGTCTATTATTGTTCTCATCCTTTTTCCCCCCCAGACAGTTTTGAAAATAATTAATTTCATAAGAGATGCAAACAACAGCAACGACACACTGAGGCTAATGTGGGGGGGGGGGGGGGGGGGTATCGTCAATTCAACTAAAGCAATAGGCTAATGTTCCTGCACAACAACGATTTCAACGCTTTTCAAAATGTTTCAGTATTATCCAACAACACTTGCCTTTCAGAATCAAATATTAAGGAAAATATTAATGTATTGGATTTGGGACAGTTAGGAAAAAATATTCAGATAGAGAAAACAAATAAAGACCAGAATGCGTCATTGACAAAGACAAAGAATAAGAGAAAAGATTGAACTACAGCCTGGTTTTTGACAAAAAGCCATGACCCTGTATACTCAACGTTTCCCAGAGGAAATCATGGAACTATTGAACTCACAGCTGACGAAGCTACACTTCAACAAGCAAAGTGTGGAATCATCGCGCTTGGTGTTTTTTCTGAGGGATCATGGTCGTTCATCTTGTCACATTTTGGCAGCGGAGGCCAAATTCCAGTATTTTTTTATCAGCGAGGAATGAAAGCAGCCATCTACAGATAAAGGAGAATGGGAGCCTGACATTCAGATGCTTGACAACAGGAATTTTTCAGTGAATAGAACTGGCATGTATGTATCTACATGAAGCTGCAGACTAAATAATGATGCAAATGTGCACTGAGTCATAATATAAAACATTGTGTATGTGCATGTAGGCTTGAAGCTCTAACTCTCCTCCAGCAAACAAACCCAAAAGAATTTTACAATTTGTTTATAGTTCAATACAAATTTTGTGTAGTTACTTGGGAATATAAGCTTACCCTGCACGTCTGAAAGAAAAGGAGGAGGTTGGTTTCATGGATGGGTTCAGTTTTCCAACCATTAATAGACAGCTTACCACCGATTGGGTAGTCTATTGTTAGTTTTTGTTCGATTGAAGAGTATTTTCATAAACCTTGGGTTAAAAAAAAAAGAGCCTTTATTAATTTAGATCGGCAGAAGTCTAAGTACGTTTTTGGATGGCGTGTTGTTAGGCCTCCTTAAGCAGTGTTTTTATACATGGATCCTGGAATTCGCTGAAGCACTGCAAAGTTTTTCTTCAGTTAGAATTTAAAACAATTTGAAATGTTACACTCAGAGTGATGTTAGGCTGTGCTGGCAACATCATGACATTCTAGGGAAAAGTTGAAAAGTTTGCTTTGACTTTCACTTCCTCTACACATCACAAGGGCCGAATGCAGAACCAATAGAGGACAAGCATTTCCACCACAGTTTAGCTGACCCTGTGCATTAGACATTATCAGGAAGGAAGGTCAGAGTATAAATCTCTAAGAACAGCAAAACCCCCGCTAAACAGTTGCTCTGCCAGATTTCTGCTCACCATATGGTTTTGACGTCAAAGCGAAACTTGGACTCAGATCCAAGGGAAAGCTAAAGAACATCTGAGGCTATGTTGCTTTTAAAATAAGTTATATAATCATCTAAGCATTCTGGTGTGTGCGCGGTTAAACCTGTGATCTATAATCAATCACTGCTGCAAACGGGTTTGTCTGGAACCGGTAGAAGAGTTTGTCCATATTGCACAGTCCCTGTTTACTGACCTTTTTCAGACTAAGTATTGACATAGAGACACAGGTGCAAGTATTAGTTTAACGTAAGCAAACGTCCACATGGTCATAAACACACAGGATTATACACAGATGATCGACTTCCAAACACTTCTCCTGATATGTAAACACTTAAGAATCATACAAGTAATGTTAAATTAAACACAAAACGTAAATATGAATCCCTCATAGTTTGGTTTCAATATTTAAGATAAAAAGATACAAGCACATAAGGAAAAGACTGTCGATAATAGTGGATATTAAGGTTTTAGTACTTTCATAAAACTTAATAAAGCTTCTCTACGTTCCTACTGCATTTCGTAGATCATCCTCCGCTCCACCTGCCTCCACAAACACAGCGACTGCTGAGAGATTTATGACATCCCCCTATTTGCTCCCAGCTCACATTAACACAATCCAAAGGCTGCCACTTACAATTACTGCCATTAACTCCTGTCTCCTGCTGTGCCTGCAAGACTTCACACTGGGCCTGGGTAACCGGGACATTCTGTGTGGTTTGTTTGTGGCTTTTTTTTACTGATAAAATAACTTTGCTGTTCATCAACCACAGTGTATCCACTTACACTAAAGGGTCAGTTCTTAGGTAGAAACTATTAGTTACTTAGTTATAGACTGAATAGACAGACAATTAAAAGACAACTTTTTTTTTAAATTCAGTTTTTTGTATCTCAAATTTCATTTAGCTGAAGACAAGTGAATACATCTGTTCTTTGACATTCTACAGTGCAACAACTTCACTTCTGAAATTAGTAATGGATTGAAATGTTAATCAATTAAATAATAAGGTATTGAATGACTAATCTGAGTGTTCACCGCTCACAAATTATAATATTAACAAAATCATCAGCATCACCTCCAGTACGCAGTGTCCTTGTTAGGTTACTGAAGAAAATCCACAGACCGTACTTCAATGTGACTCGGGAGGTATAAGCGAGTCGTCCACTAACCAAAAGGTCGGTGGTTGGATTCCAAACTCTTCCATTCCACGTGCCGACGTGCCCCTGGGCAGGACACAGAAGCCCAAATGGCCCCTGAGGGCTAATGTGTGAGAGATGTGCGATAGAGAAAGTGCTGCACATGGATGCAATGAATGAATAGAAAGCAACTGTCCTGCAAAGTGCTTCCAGTGGCCATCAAGACTAGAAAAAGCTCTTAAAGGGATAGTTCACAGAAAAATGAAAATTCGCTCATCGTCTACTCACCCCTGTGCCGCTGGACGGGTGAGTGGTTGAGTCGTGTAGGAGTCTCAGGGGTGTTACAGTGTTACAGCCAAATCCAAACAAATAACATGCCTCCATCCAAGTATCCGCGAGCCCCGACATTCATATTCGACTCAACACAGTGTTCACTTTCACCCTTAATGTCCACTGCCGGAGGTAGAGATGCTACTACCGCAAACCCTTGGGCAAGAGCTCCTGTGTCGTGTGTGGGTGCTAATGTGGACGTGGCTCCAGACAAGGATATCAGAGGAAATTTAGGCAAGTAACACGTAGAACAGGAAGCTGTTTCGAGTTGAATTTGAATGTCTGGTCTTGTGGACACTTGGATGAAACCACAGGAGCAGTATGGAGGCATTTAAGGGTTTTTTTGCCCGTCTTTTGACGTTTGAAGAAATGGTCCCCAGTTCCTCCAATTGTAATGATTCTACTCTAACACTGTTTACCCTTGAAACTCCTGAGAGTGTTTTGTGGACTCAAACTCTTCGCCCCACCCCACCATCGGCATAGGAGTGAGTAAATAACTGGTGAAGTTATATTTTCCGGTGAACTATCCCTTTAAGTTGGAAGTAGTTCCATAAGAACCGATTTGTTTTGTCTCTTTTAGGGAAACAAACGCACTACATCTGAGTTTGACTTCAGTGAACTTGAATAAACCTGGAGCTGAGCAGGAGCAGTCTCCTCATCTTCCTCCTCCCTCTCCTCGGTCCTCAGCTGGACAGCAGCCTTGGCTGGGTGACGTCAGCTGAGGACAGTTGTTTCTAGAAAGGACGAACACTTTGAGGTGTCCTCCGGGGGGACCGAGGACATTACATTAAATGGCATTACATTAATGACCGAGGACCGCACGTCCACTGAGACAACCCCCCACACATGTCTCTGTCTGGCCTCAGAGAGCGAAGGGCACAGAAACAACAACATGGGGGAAGTTTCAGAACTTTCTCCTGCTGCTATGTGGAAACTCTGTGACCCTCTGTCTCACGTTACTGAGCAGCGGACATGTCGGAAATAAACACAGACACTCGTCGGTACTTCAGCTCAAACACACACACACACACACACACACACACACACACACCTCTGCGGCTCCTCTCTTACAGAACCAGTTCACCTCAGAGTAAAGTCCCGTTGGAGCCAGTAAGTGACGAACCATCACTGCATGTTCTGCACGCGAGCTCCTCGTCCTCCGCCGGCGGATGTCCCACGAGCGCTTTGACGCCTAATACGCGCGAGATCGAACGTGTTCTTACCGTTAATCACCCGGGGCTTCGAGCAGTACCGACGGTCCGTGGCTCGCACACGCAGTTGGAGTCGCCAGCTGGAGGGAATGATCCGCACA
Organism: Platichthys flesus; assembly: GCF_949316205.1. Taxonomy (NCBI): domain Eukaryota; kingdom Metazoa; phylum Chordata; class Actinopteri; order Pleuronectiformes; family Pleuronectidae; genus Platichthys; species Platichthys flesus. The sequence goes on along the minus strand of NC_084959.1, from coordinate 6,805,722 downwards.
GAGAGGGTCTTCATCGGCTGCCACGTACAGAACCTCCTGCAGGACCCAACCGTAATACTCAGAGCTGACGCGCAGCCGCATTCCTCGCAGGGGTTCATCACGTTGCCTTCGCGTACACTTTGTAAATTACGTCTCTTGGGCTTTGCGTTGTATAAATTGTACGCAGCCCCTGACGTCCCAAAAGATGATATATTGTTTGTGTCTTGTGCACAACATGTTTGTGTTTAAATGGCTCAGATTCACACAAGATTTGTACCGTAAGCACGGAGAAAACCGGAGCTGATCAAGTTTTATTTTCACCTGTCATCGATTAAATTGTTGTTGCCCTTTCACAGAGACACAGGATTGTCAGGAATCATTTGCTGCGCATACTGAAAGAAAACAGGCTCAGCCGACAGAAGGACCACATTTCAATCATAATAATGGGGAAATTCACAAACTCTTAAAAGCAATGAATACTACTTAGTGTTGTCTTTAAAGCATATACCAGTCCCCTCTTTACTGGGCACATAATAACTTTGTGCACAACTTAGATAAAATAAAGAAAATATCATCTTTGGGGACTTCAGGGGTTCTGTACTTTCGATTCTTTGCACTCAACAATATAGGACTACATTTGGCAATGTCACATATTATCAAGCACCAGTGTTGTAGTGTTAAATAGCAAAGTCTCTTGACAGATAGAGATTGACAGCAATAAACAGATCTTTTGTAATTGAATAGGAATCCAATGTATTCGTTCTGATGTGGCAGCGACAATGTTGTAACACCAGTGATCTGTAACAGGTTAATCTCTACATTCTTCGATCATCACAAATCTAGTCTTGTTTGACACAACAGGGCGTCTCTGCTCTTGGCTAAAAACGGAGGCATTTTTGCTTACTTTGCAGTTAAGCTTGAAGAAAAGCACGCCATCTGGTCATTTTCACACCTGAGCAGAAGCTTTGAGGTGAAGCTGAGATTTAAAACATTACATATTGAAAACACATATATTTATTCTGAAGTGACAGAATACATATGTTTTTTTAGTCACTGAGGCAGTTATGTTCAAATATTTGTATATTTATATATTACAATATATTGTAATATATATTTATATTATTTATATATTCACAGGGGAAATGTACAAAGGACTTTCTAATGCAACTTAATCTATTATAATGTAACATTGATGGCTGTAAACATGTGTTCCATTTTTTTCGTGAAAATCCCTTAAAGATTTGATGAGGTAAAGGGTTAAAATGTCAGCCTTACATGTAATTTCGTCCTTACCATTCTGCAATCTTTTACAATACTTACGGTAATGCAATCCATGCATTCCGTCACGTTCGCAGTTTATTCCTCTTTCCAGGGCTCGTTCTCTAGATGGACTGAATACGACGTGTTCAGACATTATCTCATGGAATTGGATCAATTTCATCAAAATTAGATTGTATCACGAAATCTAGTTTTTGTTTTGAACTGGGTTGAACCTGGAGTGTGAGTTCAAAACTTCAAAGTGAAATCATTCCCATCAGAAGAAAGGATCCTGGTCTAAGCAGAAAGGTGGATTCACGAGCAAATGTAATTAACCAGAGAAATTGGTTAATAATCCAGCATTTGTATTTTATGTTCATATATTTGGACAGGTGGGTTTTTTTTTACATCTGATTTGCCTAATACACATTGATTAAGCATAAAATAAGACCGAAAACTGCTCTCGCTCTAAAACAAAAGCAATAATAATATATAAAATGCCCTTATTATGTTATAATCAGACTTTCAACAAGCTCATGGGCATCATGAACATCATCACAGTGAGGGACGTTGGACCTGGTAGCGATGGGTGTTGTGCAGGACTCTAGTCTGTAACACGTGTGGGAGGCTGGGACACATCTGATGAAACAACCCCTGCTCATTGCAATATACACTTGCATCATCTCAACCATAGACTGACACAACAATTTCTATCTGATGATATGAGTTTAGCAAAAAACTTTGTTTCCTCAAAGTTCACTGATCGTTTTTTAATTTTTATGATACTTTATAATCAATCTTTTAAAACAGTCAGGATTCCATTGATGATATGGTACATTGTACATGTTGTCATTTGACTGGTCAACATATATGATGTTATACTTATAAGAGAGGTTTAATTGATTTTTCCGATTAACAATGTATTCCATTTATATTACTGAGAAGTGCAACATGGCGTCTGTACAGTGATTTCACCAGAAGGTGTCAGTGTGGACCAGTGAAAGAACTCCATCACCAAAACCAATTAACAAAAACCATTGGTTCATACACTTAATGTATAACTTGCAACAGGCCTTTGAAAAATTCAACAGCTTTGATCATTTATTAATATCCATGAATCATTTTCCTGAGAGCCTGAAGGTTCTTGTTCCATCCCTTCGACATCATGACTCATCATTACTCACATGAAGAGGAGGCTCGTTATGTTTAATGACAAGAGCAAACCAAACATATTCACATTATCCATCTTTAAATAATATATTAAAGTAACATATATATCTCCATATGTATTCATACTGTTTATCAGCATGTGCAGGGTGATACTGAAACTAAAGTAGATAAGGAACATATCAACATGGTGTGTTAAAGAGATGACTGCTGTACATGTTGAAGAAATGGGTTTGGAAAAAAAGACAATGTCCACATGTCATGCATGTATTAACTACATAATAGTACAAAAGCCACAGATTTTATCTGAAATGTTAACAATGCTATGTTCTCTTCTCTGTACAATAAGAAATAATAAGATGCACCTTTAATGAAACAGATAAGAATATACAGATAATCTACAATTCGAAAGGAAAAGATTGAAAATACTACATATAATATTAGGCTTCAATATAAAACTCTTTGTAATATACAATATGTGCAGCAGTCTCTCTTGAATTGTGAACAACAGGACCTAAAATTAAGGTAACTAAGCATCTGTAATTTGATTATTTCCAGTCATCATTTTCCAATGATAAACAATATTCACTGGTTATTCTCTCATTTTATAATAACACAGAAAACTCCCTCTTCTCCAGTTCTTTTTTTAACATTTTCTCATGGCGCTGCTGGATGTTTAAACAGTATTTTCATTAACAGGGCGTGAACTGACTGGTGTGTTGATGACACACAATAGTCGAACAACAACCCCTCCTTTTATTATTTATTATTTTTTGTTTCACTTCAATCAATTCTTATGTTGCCTGTGGGAGGCGTTAGTAGACCAACTTTGTTTCCAGATTCAAAATCCATTGTTTTCATGCAGTTTATACTTAAGCCACCAGATGTCAGTCTTTGCCCACTGCCCATTCTAAATGTGAAGGGTTTATTGAACATCGTCATGTAATCACAGCAGAATAAATCTGTTTATTAAAGGATATCTGCAGCCTCCCCCCACACACACCTGTCCCACATACAGCAGATTATTCCACTATGTTGCAGAACAAGAAATCTTATCATGATTCCTGTCTTGTTGACTCAAAAGGGCGTCTCTACTCTCAGCTAATCAGCTATTATTGTTGCTTTGTTATGGTTGAAGGGAAAACACGCCAACCATCAGGTCATTTTTCACACCTGAGCAGAAGCTTTGTGGTAAAAGCAATTTTAAAAAAGCGTGTGAAACAGTGATTTAGTAATAACATATCAGGAGCTGAGTGTCTGGCATGTCACGCATCTCGACAGAAACCACTCAGAGAGGAGCGTCAACAAATTGTTAAACAGGGCGAAAGAATGCATCGCCCGTCTTTGATGAATGGTGTTGGCCTCCTTGTTTTGTGAGTGTGAAATTAGCGCTCAAAATATGTTTTCTGTCCGGAGCCAGTGGCATCATGTTGAAGAGGCTCACACGTTGACAAAGTGACAACAGAAAACCAAGCATCTACTTGCCCCCGTTCATTTAGGTGAGGTGAAGGTTTTCCAGATGTTTCGAGGGCTTCCTTACTTTAAAGGGATAGTTCATAGAAAACTGAAAAGTCACTCATTATCTACTCACCACTTTGCCCGATGGAGGGGTGGACCGAAGTGTTTGATTGAGACTTCAGGCGTAAATAAAACAACAGAAAAACATAGCATGCCTCCACACTGCTCATGTGGTGTACGCAAGCCCCGGCATTCATATTTAAACCGAAACAAGGTCACTTACTATGTGTTTGAGTCATAAAAGTTCACCAGAAGTGGCTAAGCTAGTGGTCTTAGCCCCACGATGGTGAACGCAGCTCGTAGGAAGATATCAACTAACATTTAGACTTACAACATGATGTAGAAGACCTTGTTCGGAGTCGAATATGAATGTCGGAGCTTGTGGACACTTGGATGACACCACACGAGCAGTACGGAGACATGTTGTGTATTTCTGTTGTCTATAGAATAGGTCACCATTGACATCAATCATATTGGGTTTGGCTGCAACAAAGTTGCCCCGGAGACTCCAGAAGTGTTTTGTGGACTAAAACACTTCACCCACCCTTCCATCAGCAAAGTGGGGAGTAGATAATGAGTGCAATTTAATTTTTCTGCGAACTTTCCCTTTAGGCACCGTCCTGCACTCGACTCAGGGCGGCGAGTCGAGCATCCGAGAGGCCACAAGGTCAAAAAATGCTCCCTCGCTCCGCAGGGCCGAGCTAAACTCACACAGAGAGAGACAGTGTGGTTCATGTACATGTGAGATGTGATGTGAGCTTTTCTCTCTGATGTGCCACCTGACCTCTGGCTCCTGTCTGAGCCCCCGAGTGATTGAAAGTGAACCCACACAGAGCGAGTTTTGGGTTTCAGGCGCTTTAATCAAACCTCATCAGCTGACCTCGGGGACCCTGACAGCGACTCGGCAGTTATTCCTCGACACTGATGGGGGGTTTAAATAGCACAGCAAGACTCAGAGAAAACAAGTCAGCGAGCGTGTGTCCGGTCCAGTGGCTCCAACCAGGTAATGAGGCAGGAAAGACGACAGTGGAGGCACAAAGGGAAGGGGTCCACTCCGATCCACTCCGTTGAGCGACGGGGAGATTTCACACGAGGTATTTGTCTCTGTGTGTTTGTGTTCTGACAACACAGGTAGAGACGCAGCCTGTTTTGGTTCAATCATAAAATACCCTTAAATCATTAGAGGAGCAGAAGAACAAGTTTTGTTTTTGGTTGTGTATGTTTGTGTGTGTGTGTGTGTGTGTGTGTGGGCTCGTGCCAAACAATTACTCAGGCCTGCATCACCAGAGGATTGGGTAACATGAGTTGTCTGTCAGCGCAGACAAAATGAGCCCGCCCCCCCCCCCCCCCCCCCCCTCGGGACGCGAGAGACAAAGTGTTGCTCCCACCTCACTGCTGTCAAATGTCATTTGGAGGAAATCCTTCACATTTGTTTTAGCGAGCTCGGAGGGCAGAGTGGGAGACAGGAATGCTTTGCAGAGTCGATCGGTGTGTTTTTAACTGCTCTGCCGACAGCATGTGCTTCCATCTACTTTCTACGCCCTCCCATCGTGTCGGGGGTCACAGGGGTCCTGTGGGTGAGCATACACAGAGGACACTCCGTCACAAACAGACAAATACCCACTCACACTCACACTCACAGCTACCGGGGATTTAGACTCACTTCTTCATCCGACCTCCACCTTTCTCTGGAGAGCTTTGCTCGTCTGTTAAAGGTTCAGTGCGTACAATTTAGTTGAAAGAGATCTAATGGCCGAACTTGAATATAAAATAATCATAGTGATGTTTTCACTTTAGTTTGTTCAATCTAAATAAGCCTTTTATGTAGAGGCTGCCATGTTTTTCACAGTAGCCCAGACTGGGCAAACTAAACCTTTTGAGTTTTTAATCTTCTCAATCTTGCTTTCTTTCCATTTCCAGTTTCTTTTCTCCTTCTTTCATTGTTCGTACAAACTGGTCGGTACATGTGAGTCTGTTGGTGACGCAGCGGAAGCGTTTGTGTTTGCATTCATTTCACTAAAGGCTCCTGTCACCGATGCATTATCGAGCAATTCAACTTATCAGTGAGTTACGGCTTCACCAATATTTGCACAGCTCTCCCGGATGAAAAAGCAGGCGGCTCGAGCAGCACAAACAGGTCACAGCCTTTTACGGTTGTGAAATACAGAAGGAAGGAGCCGCCCTGCGAGGCCCGTCCCGACCAGGCAGCTTGGAACACGTGATGATGGATGAGATATTAAGAACGTGACGATTAAATGAACACAGGCAAGTGTGTGCATGTGCAAATAAACAAAGCTACACAAGCAGAACAAAAAAATATGTATTTTAGTTGGAAGTACATGATTGCATTTACTGTAAGAACAATACAAAATGTTTTTTAGGTAGCCCTAAGCCAGTAGTTGAAATAACAATATTATACAATATAAAGCCAATAGAAATATTTCTTTTAAAATGTATTATTAACATTAATATGTATTATTATTGTTATATTACCTTGTTTTCAGCATGTGTCAGTATGTGAAAGGTCGATTTTTGATGTTGTAGAGTTAAAACAATGTGATTATGGTTCCTGGTTCTTGATTCTAATTTGTGAGGTTTGTGTTTTTTCAAAGTGATCATTAACTTAATAATACTCTATCCATATAGTACAGAAATATGCTTAAAAATATTTTAAAGTCCTGCTTTTATTAAATCTCAATCATGTCTTTATTTTAAAGATTACTAATGTTTTTAAAATCTCGTTTAAACATTCTTTATATGATTTGTTTTCTATTGTTCAGTTTTAACTATATTTTTCTTGTAGAGTCCACTGAGCTGCACTTTGCCATGTGAAAAATGTTACTGTTATTATCATAATTATTCATAAAATAGAAAATGTCAGAAGTTTATTTTCACCTGGAGGCAGAGTTCAGTTTCTGGGATCACTGATCATGTCACCTCCACCTATACATCATGTATTATGGTCTGAAAACACTGAAACCAGTCTTTCAATGAACTGGCCCCAAGTTGGTTTATGACACAAACAATACAAACTCGAGGACAGACTTGAAGTGAGTACACGACTCCTGGAAGGCTTGACCCCGGAGGTCACCCCTCCAGAGAGCGCTGTTCTGGATGCGCACAGAGGGCCGCGCTGACTTCATACCGCACAAGGACTGGAAACCTCCATCCTGTCTGCCGCTTCAGGACTTCCCACTGCAATAAAAGATGCCAAGGAGAAATGCTGGCATAGAGCTTTACCGGATCTCTTCTTCCGGTGGAGGGATGGACGGTGCCTCACATTAACACAGTGCTTATTCAGCTTGTCAAACTTTCTAAATTAAACTCTTGCTTTCCTACGTTGTCTAGATAATATTTTTTTTGAGCTGCGAAAATGCCATGAGACCATTCTTCTATTTCACCAGTACACAGCTAAACCTGGCTCACAGCTTGGCAGTGAAATTGTTCCCAGTCAGGAAACAGGTCAAATCCTGCTTGTTGTGTAAATGATGAGCCAACTAAGTCCAGAAAAAACACAGCTCCGCCTGACCTTGGGGATTGTGTTACTGCTGCTGGCTGTCAAATCACATCGACGTCCAGAGCACTTTGTTCTCATTCGGAAAAAAAGACGAGTTGACTGGTAACAGCACGGGGAGGCATAGAAAAATAAAACTCCCCCCCCCCCGACATGTGCTGGAGCAATCTGGGAGCAAAGACAACAGAGAGGGAGGCAGAGAGAGAGAGAGAGAGAGAGAGAGAGAGAGAGAGAGAGAGAGAGAGAGAGAGAGAGAGAGAGAGCAGGCAACCGGGTCGTCTTCCATTTCATACAGCTGAACACTTTAGGCCAAAAACCACATTGCATCTTAAAACCGCCGCCTGCTGAAGGCGTAGATTCCTTCGGAGAATGACAGAGTGAAGCAGAAAGAGAAACACTCTGAGCCACGCCAATCAGATATGACAGCGTGTATTCACTCACTTCAAATCTAGAGACTTTCTGTTGATCTAGCTCTGCAGATCCCAAATCCCTCAATGTCGAAATCTCTATTTCTGTGGTTGTAATTTTTTTCCCCTCTGGCAGACAGACCAGACATGATGTCACTGACATCAGCGAGAACCATCGAGCGAAAGAGCTAAAAACAGACATACAGTGCACCTGTAACTGAATTAGTTCTTCAAGGTGCAGCGGAGCGAGATTGAGTTACATGATAACATCTGAGTAGAAACCTGGTCAGTGACTGGGACGTGACCACAGTGGCCCGATTGTTGGAGTCCAGCTCCTGAAAGGAGGAGGGTTCCTGGACACTTTCAGTCTGTGTGGGCTTTGTGGGATTTTTTGTGAGTCTATTTCTGTCCTTGTTGTATGTACCAGGGACTTTTACAATGAAGTTGACTGGAGAAGACCTGAGTCTAAGAAAATGTGTCTCTCCTGGGAGCTGGTGTCATAAAAACATGTCTTGGCAGGTGTGGATCCACCACAAAACCCAAAATGCAGCGGAGGGATTTTAGCTCCATGACTGACACAAACGCTGACCGAGCCAAAAGGAAACTCACCGTGTATGGAAACAAATAAAATACAAAGCCCAGAATAAGAGGAATTTTAATACGAACTGAAAACCTAACTGTGCATATTAACTACTGGATTATTAATCTACACGTGATATTACATAGTGTCTGAATTCCTGTGGTTTGACACTCAAAACCATCATTCCTAAAACTTGGTGGGCTCAATGTTAACAGTCACAAAGAGAACCTTTACATTGAACTTTGTAATGAAGTTTCATGGAACTTTAATATGTAATCGAAATACAAAAATTCAAGGTTTTAGGCATTTTTCTTTTTTGAGTGTTGATCCAGACTTTTATTTGGATCTGCACAAAATTGCACAAGCTCTTAAATATAAATCTCTTAAACTTTTAAATCAATATCCATGAATTATTCTCTGATATATATATATATATATTTATATATAATACATGCATCCGTTCCTCATCGGAATCCACAGCTATGTTTAACCTTGTTTTCTATTTATTACATTTTAATTCTACAGCACCAAATACCAACATGCAGTATCACAAAGAACATTCAAAGTACTTTCAAGGTACTAATCTATATTAGCTATTTTAATCCACTGAAATCAATGTTTTTGAACTTCCACAGCAACCAGTTGTGTGAAAGTCTCAGATTGTCTGAGATACATATCAGTCAAAACTCAAATCCCTGCCAAGCCCTAAAAAGTTTGTTTACTTTGGGATTAACTCGATGATGAACCCAGACAGGGGAGACGGCAGCTTGACAGGGAAGCAACATGTGATCGTCTGGAAGTCATTATGCAAAGGAGGATAAACTCTCCCTCATTTAGTCTCTTTAAAACCCCGGGAGTCGCCTGGAGGCTGGAAACAGGTTCTCAGGGATTCTTCAGCTCCTCATCCAGACAACGCATCCTGTCATCATTTAGAGCACACACACACACACAGACACAGACACACACACACACACACACACACACACACACAAAAACACAAACACACACACACACAGACACACACACACACAAGTGAAATAATAATAGATCTAATGAACCTGTTTAAATTGTATTTGAACATTTTGTGTTAAAAAGCGTGACGTTATATTATTTATCGTAGTCACAATAATTATGTCTTAAGACTGTTTTGTCCTGAAGAATCTTTTGGAGAATGACTTTTTACATTTCCTCACATTAATGTTTCTTGTAATTCATTTTTTCCATTATCTCACAATACTTTTCTTCTTCTTCTTTCCTCTGGGACACTTGTAGTGGAGTGCATTAAACTTAAACAAACTCCTAGATCAAGACTTTCTTCAGCTGTTCCCCAGAGCAGAACACAAACATGTGGTGAAGCTGCTTTCAGCCATCACGCTCTGAGACGATGAATCAGCCTTCCAGAGGAGCAGAGAGGATTCTTTTAAACATAAACAACAAACGTTCATGTAGTGTTTTAGAATTTAAATAATTTGTATAATTTTATAGCTTTTTCTGTAGAATTTACACCTGTTATATTTTGTATTTTATAATGTCTTTGTTCTTCTTATTTCTTTCTTTCTTGTTTTATTAACATTGTATTGTTTTATTACCATTGTCTTTGTGAACTTTTACAAGGCATGAGTGAATTGGAGTCTGACCTTCAGTCAATCGCTCGTAAAGCACTTTGATTTTTAAGGTACTGTATAAATAAAGTTTTGGATTGTTGATTGTCTCCCCAGATGAAGTCAGTTTTGTTATGAGCAGGTTGCCAGCGTTACTATACTCAGGACTTAATTCACCATAATTCAATGATGCATGATGGGAATAAGGAAGTATTGTGACATAATATTAGGAAGGAATGTAAAAGTAATCCAAGTAGATTCTTGCTGTAAACCTTAAAGGACGCATGGCAAATTAAGATTAAGAAAATTAAGAAAGCTATATTATTCAACTTCAATGTGATAAACTGCTATTTATCTTTGCCACAGCAGGATGTGCATGATTTGTTTTTCATAACATCGGTGGAGCCTTTGCTGATGGGGCTGAGTGTCTGCACGGCCGCCTGGTCGAGGTCAGCTGATGCTCTTTGCTGCGTTAAAGTGGGAGGCAGGTAAACAAGCTTTCAAGAAATAAAGTGAAACAAATGCCAGACACCGGGCAATTTCCTGTGAGTGTGTGAGTGGGTGGTGGAGCTGGTTGTGTGAGTAGGTGGGGGTTCATGTGCAACTGTGTGTGTGTGTGTGTGTGTGTACTGTTTGGTGGTCTCTTTTATGTTGCTTTCTCTCAAGTGCTGTTTGACATTCCTGCACTGGGCTAGACCTATTGAGGGAGGATGAAGGAAGGTGAAGGGGGAGCGGAGGAGGAGTAGAAACAGAAAACCTATTGTTGTTTATTTATTCATATTTTCATAAAGATCTTCAACTTCAGAACTTTGCAAATACTTTCTTTTTCATGTTCTAGGATATTCTGAATTGGAAAGTGTGTGTGTGTGTGTGTGTGTGTGTGTGTGTGTGTGTGTGTGTGGTGACAGGGGTGTTATACAGCTGCTAACCAGTAGCAGTAATTCATCCCTCCTCAGAGACGAACAATGTGACACCTTCTCCTGCTAAACTCACTGTGGGCTGCATGCATGTTCAAATTCCGAGCTTTTTAGGAGTCTTGTGGGAAATGATCAGACTTCAGGCCAGTTTCAACTCCAGCTTCCCTCGAAAAACTGCATGTTACATTTGATGTCAATAAAAATGTTAAAACCCTGCGCATTAATATGTGTTTGCTTATTGTTTTCTTATGAGGGTGCTGCACCTTCGCTGTGCAAAGTGATGTTCAAAGTTTTTCCACAGAAAAACTGAGCTCACAACAAATCAGAGTTAAAGCGTGATGCAGAAACTGAGGGTAGACCTACCGAAGTAAAACAAATTTGAAGTTATATAAGACATATAAAGCCATCTACAAACCTAAAGGACCTTTCTATATAAATAGGTTTCCAAAATAAATTAAGCAAAAACACAAACAAATTAATATAGGAATGACGGGGAACAGTTTTTTATGTCTGTGAGATTCATTTAATTTCCCTCAGACACAAATTCCTCTTCCACGAGGTGAATACAACTGTCCATTAAACAAAGCTGAGTCATGAGTCGTGAGAACTGAACTGAACCGGACTCGGATGGACTCACGTATCAGGGACTTCCCCTCCGGTGTCTCATCTTTTAGCTTTTCTGTGCAGCACCTGTTCCTCCTCAGATGAACATGTGCTCCTTCATTGAAGCCGGCGAAGTCGAACCCCTGTGGTTTTGAGAAAAGACGCAGCAGGGAACACAGTTTTTCACACAAGAAACTAACCCGGACACTTTTGTGTATTTTCTGTCCCTCTTTGTTTTAAAGTAAACACTTCACGACACTGCATGCTCATTCTGACTCTATTTACTCCACGTTACAAGCCTATAAGTTTAACAGGCAAACTAGAATCCCCAGTTTACAGTATAACGCAGCACAGGGAGCTTTGTAACCTTCTCGTCATCAACACAGAGGTTTCAAATTACTAACCACAATTAACAGACAGAGGGATCACAGAGCTTTCTGCTTGTTAAATCCCTGAACACCCACTTAGTAGCAGGGATAGCGAACGCACAGCTACTTTTAAATAACTAGTACCACAATACACAGGTGTTTCAAGTGTACCCTGATACTTTCAGTGAAAGTGGCAAAATGCAGTTGTTTAGTGGGAACGCTGGTGGCATATTGATTGGTTTTATTTGCTCCAGTTTTGAGGCTAAGGTAAACAGGATTGCATTAGTTGTGATCTGATCATACTGATCTGGATTATTTAACATGTTTCAATGTGGAACTGCACAGATTACCATTATGCAAAATCAAAAACACTTATCGTGACAGTATAACACCAAGTCAGCTAAACTTCGGGGATTTCAATCCGTCAATTATAGAAAACACAAGTGATTGTGAATCAATTTCACCAACCGGTTCAATGGAGAGGCCAGAAGGGAACGGTTTTCCATGTGCTGACCACAGAAAAACGCTCTATCCTTTTCCTTCCTAAACGATTCTCCTCTAGTTTTGTCTTTTGCTTGTGTCCTTCACCACTGGTACCATAGGGCGGAACCTGCAGCCCAATCAGGTTGCACCGATAGTCCAAAGAGCATTGAGGAGGTACCAGGAAACCGGCCGTTACACGAGGAGGGCTTGACTGTAGAAGGGCATCAACCCAGCAGAGGGTATTTGCTCCTTTATGCGAGGAGGAACCGGAGGAGCACTGCCAGAGCCAGATAAAACGACTTCCAGCAGGCTACTGGTTTGCATATTTCCAGCACCGTGCAGCTCGATTGTTATTCGCCAGAGAACACCAGAATTGGCAGGTCCGCCCTGTTCTCTTCACAGATGAGAGCAGGTTCACACTGAGCACATGTTACAGAGTCTGGAGACGCCGTGGTGAATGGTACACTCCCCGTCACATCATCCACCTTGACAGGTTTGACGGTGGGTCAGTGACCAACAGACCTCCATGTCGTTAGGTACCAGGATGAGATCCTCAGAGAGATTGCCAGAACTCGCGGTGGTGCAGTACAGAGCAGCACAGAGTTAAAGTATTCAAGTTTTAAGTACAGGTACTTCAGAACTATACTGAAGAAGAAAAATGCACATTGACATTTCACATATATGTTGTTGTAGATGTGTTGAATAGATTGGTTTCACAGGCCTTCACAGATGCAGGATTGCTGGCTGGCATCAGCCCTCTGTGTTTCTGCACATCAACTGTAAACACAATGAAGTGAATGTGCTGATCTCAGTTGTCGGCAGCGGGCATGTGTACACGTGAGAAACATTTGTGTTTCCCAGCAGCTTCGAAACATCCAGCACACGGGCACAAAGGGAGCACTGTTATAGTGTTGATCTGGAGTAATTTCTGTGTGTGAGGGGGGGCGTTATTTAATAAAGATTAAATTCGATTTCAATCAATTTCAGATGATACCGAAGCCAAACTCGTGGCCCCAAGCATCATTTCCCTTTATTGTAGTTCTCCACGGGCGGGGGTTCAGTGCCTTGTGTTGATTTATTCTGTTTCATTCTGGAGGCCAAATGTTGATCGGTGCTCTCGACTTTTTCTTTTGTTCCTCAATGAGGCATCTTCCAACTGGAACCACAACTGTAATCAATTAATTGCCCAGAAAGATCAAACCTCATCTGGCAGTGTTGAATTCGAATGATCCACGAAATCCAAAAGGTAACAGGCCGTTTCATTTCGGTCCTTTTTGAATTGCGTCATGTCCTCTTTACCCGTTTGTCTGTCTGTGCTTTAACTTCCAGGTCGAACGATGTCGGTCACTTTCAGGTCACTGCACGTTTAACCATTTTAATTATATAGCACAGAAATAAATTCCTCGGTCCACTCCTCGACGCTGTGGGCCTGTTTGACGATGGCTCCTTCTGAACGTGGATTGTTTACATGCGAGTGCAGCAGATGAAGAGCGCTGGGTTCACTCTGGTGTAATGACCGGGTGTTGGTGTCAGTTGGGAGCTGTCTACGGCTCGTTTAGGTTTCAGTGGATGTCTTGGTTGAAATGGTTTGATGACTCATCCTGGTGAGCTTGATTAGACACTCTTTAAGAGGGGGCGTGTGATAAAGAGAGAGAGAGAGAGAGATTTGGAGAAGGGAGGAAAGTGTGAGAAAGATGGAAGAAGACACAGTTTCCAAAATTAAATTAGTTGGAAATATCAAAAGACGAGATTTATAGAACGTTTTTAAAGATTTATGAAACAACACCTCACAAAAAGTGAAGCCAAAACATCTGGTTTGCCCCCTGGTGGCTGGATGCAGTATAGTTTATAAACACCATCCCCTCCATGTGAAATAAACAAACATTGTTGGGAGATTCAAACACTCACAGTAAGTAGGGAACAAGAAGCACACAACAATCTCTTGTATTTAAATCTGACATTTGGTTTGTGGCTGCTTACATTAGCCGAGGGCTCGGGCCTCTATACCTCAAGGAGAGGTATAGAGGTGGATGCAAAATCAATAATCAATTTTAATAACTGATCCGTGACCATTTCACAACCTTGAACCAACTCTCTAACCTGTTATTATAGCCACAATGACTTAGGTCCTCTAACCTAAAGGAAACACTTAATGTAACCCCAACCACAGTATATTCCTTAACCTAACCAAGTAGTTTTTTTTTAGGTCTAAACCTAACCCGACCGTGACCATCCCAAAACCTTAAATGCATGTTTATTATTGTAATTAACAACAGGCGACCGATAAGCCCGCTACTGGTACACTGACAGTATTCAAGCCTCTTTGGCCACTTAGGGTGGAGACCCTGTTGAATTCAGGATATAAATAAGCTCCATGTCAAAATACGAGACGCTCATAGAGGCAGATAACTTGGGTGGATTATTACGGAACATCACAAATAAAATATAATTCTCGATGCGATTATGCAACTAACAATGAGTTTTGAAGTTGTTACTCAAAACAACTGAGCAGTTGAGGAGGTGACATGTTGCAACACGTCTTTTAGCACAGCGCTGGTCAAAAAGCTGCAACGACCCGCAGGTCAGAGTCCAGCCTTGTGTCCTAGTTTGTATTCTGTATTATTCATTTTCTTATCTTCTGCATTTTCTTTTACATAGAATCAAAGCATAGTCTATACTCTCGCACTGGCATTTGAGTATTTTGCACGTACATGTCTCAAATGTTAAATACAAACATAAAATAAACAGGCTTGCCACATCTCCAACCAGGAATGTCGGGCCCCTGATGAGATATGTTGCACAGCCAGAGCTACATAATAACATATTTTAGACTCATGCAAATACATGTATACATACATACTGTACTCATGCCTCTTTATGAGAAGCACATGCGTGGAATTTCATGTAACACGCAGTCTCATTGGAAACATTTTAACAAGCAGTTCCAGCTCCTGCTCTTCTCCATGCCTTTGAGTGATTTACGGTTTCGCGTAATGCGTAGCTTGACTTGTGATTCCCAAACGTCCCTGATATCCCTCCACCTGCAGTTATGATAAATTATCAGTTGGTTTTCAGTTGCTGAGTGTGAGAAGTTACACTGACAGTGAAAGGGGGGCAATTTAGGGGTTCAGTATCTTGCCAAGGACACTTCGAAGAGAGTGTGGGGTGAGAGTGGGGTTCTTCATTTAGCTTGTTGTTTAACTTTGCACATAAAGCCCCCTTGTTTCCCTGTCAGCACGCTGTCTCAACAGTGAGCAAATATTTTATTCTCGTTTTCGATTGTATCTCATGTTAATGGACAGCACATCTGTTTTTGTTATTCCAACAACTGTAATACTGCGGCACCACATTAAATATTCATTGCTAGCATCTGGTCAGTGTGTGTGGCCAAGAGACAACCGTTCACAACACGGCCGACGATGGACAAGCTGCATCAAGGTTTATTTATATTCTTTTTTCCAAAAAACCACAGTTACTCCTCGAGATTAGTATTTCCTCCCGTATCAACTATTCATGATCAATTATTCTTCAACACATCAACTTGCTGATGTCAAGTCTGCAGCATTCTTACGGGATGGCTCCGGGTCTGTGGTGTTCTTACGGTATGAGATCATCTGTTTTTCATTTCTGACTCAGCAATATTACGGCCACAAAAAATTAAGCTTCATGATTCCCGGAGAACTATTTGCTCCCCCATGGGGCGCTCCGGGCCCCAGCGATGATTAGTGGCACCATTGTTTCCTGCCTGTGTCCAACCAAAGAATTAACCCTTTTCAATAGAGGGGTACCAAGTGATGTGTGAGCACGAAAACTGAATAAAAAATCATCTATAATCTTTATGTTATTGTAGGAAATATGGAACCTATCAGGAGCTGCTACAGCAGACGTTTGGAACTCAGTCAAAATTGGGTTCATGATGCTGAAGTCATTCTGGTATTAAAATTGTAAATGTGAGTTACTGAGGGGAACACGTTAGCAAATATTTGTCAGTGATGTCACAGCAGTAGAATTTACTTTTGTGTCAGTGGCTTCTTCTCGATGACTTGAGTCCAATATCTGTCCTTTGGCCTCCTGAGAGAACTTTGTGGCTTTTCAGCTGCTAAAAGATTTCCATCACTGAGAAGGGCGAGGGGGGAGGGGGGGGGCTGATTCAAATCCCACCCACTCATTATCCACCTACACATAAACCTAGGAGACCCCCCCACCCCCTACAGAGACAAAACGACCAGCTCTCAGAAAGAAACAGAGCCATAAAATCTACATCCCTTCAAACAGCTGAAATTCCCATCTAAATTTGAGCAGAACACTTTCGGTCTATTATGTGCATTTATTTTATTATGAAGCCTATTAAAATTCAGTTTTTTATGACTTACTTAACTACATAACTTTTTACTACTCCAAAGTGTTTTTGCAAAGATTTTTTGACACTATTATACTTTTATTTCTGGTGTCACATTTACCGCCTCAAATCTTTAATCGTGAACTGCAGTGGGCTGATAATGGTTCATGGGTTTATAGTGGGTCACTATCTCCTTTCACATATCACATAATAAATGAATGCATTGTATACAAGTACTGAGTATTTCTGCTGTTAGTTTTTGTAGAGTTTTCTAGGTTTTCCACTTTGATTAAATACACTAAATGTTGTAATATTATTTTCTTTTTCAGTTCTGTTGTAAACATTACATTTGGGTTACGAGTGTGCAGCCTTTGGGAAAACATGCACAACATTGACATATTTCAAATTCATCTGGGCAGAGGAACAATGTTAAAAACCCCAGGTATTCTAATAAAAACACACATCTGTCCGCAACGTTTCTTGCTGAGCTTGAGAGACTCAGCGAGGATTTTACCCAGAAATGTTTTGCTGATTGCTGGATGCTGTTCGGGAACATTAATAACCATCGGAGTCTATTTTCTACCAGAGAAGAAGCTGGGGAATCAGCATTCGAGCAACAGCTCAGATGAGCTCATCCTCCCTGACAGCAGTAATGATCCAGACGGAGGCCGGCGGCGCGTGATTACATCAGCGCCTGTCCTACCTGCCTCCCCCAGGTTCCTCCTGGCTGCGCAATGCACAGTCAAAATCAGGGAGTAAATAGATTTGTCGGCGTTTAAAGAGGACTTCTCCGAAAAAGTCGAATGATAGTCATCTGGGGGGGGGGGGGCTTGGGAGATTGCAGCTCTCTGTAGTTTGACTCAGATTTACCGGCGACGGGCTTTGAAGAAGATACATATCCGAACTGTCGGCAGGCTCATCTGCACAATAACTCTCCAGCGCTGACTGCTCTTTGGATAGCCAGCCTTTGATGTAACGACTAGGGGAGCAGTCTGTGGATACTGTTCAGTGACACCTGCTGAAATGTGACGGTTACCTTTGTTTACATGTCGACACACAAAGTCATGTTTTTCACTTGCGGAAATGTCCTGCTGTAAAACATGTGATAACAGGGAATATATGGAAAAAGGAAAGTGTTTCTTTTACACCAGTATGTCCAAGAATTGAAAATGAGCGCTGTCAGCACCTGATGGATTATCTATGAGCTAATTTCTACGATCCAAGGTCTATAGGGGTTGATTCAAGTGTCTTTACAATAAATTCTATTGAAGTGTCTTTTCAATTGGTCCAAAAAACCACTAACATCTGGCTTCTGTCTGCGATGTGAATGGATATAATGCGGGTCAAATGACACAGGCTGTTATCGGCCTCAGCTCCGATCGGCAGTGATGGAAACTTGACAACCGGGTGACAGGGCTGATTCGTTCTTCTTCTTTATTTTGGTTGTCCAGATGCGGATGGAACAACTTTTCCAGCGCAACTTTTCTGACGCGCACACAATTTACATTTTTTTGTACTTAAACAATGTGCCACAGCATTTCTTCCCCCTCATATCATGCAATATGCTTCACTGGCAAGACAGCAAGGTTCCCGGCACGTTGGTTACCATTTCATGACGCCGTACATGACTCACAAGGGGAAAGAAACAGAAGGGCAAACTCTTATATCAACTTTTTTACCCGCGTTTATACAAATGTCTTGTATAGTCGCTAAATGTGGTGTATTTCAGGATTTAATCTGATTCTTCTTTGTTTGTTCTTCTTGTAAAAACAGTGTGTCGGCTCTAATCATCCCCGTGTGCATCCGTAGTGACTCGTTGCATCACAGCCGCTCATTGTCCAAAGTTTATACGAGACATCAAAAACAGAGTCACTCGTGATGAAGCGTGATGTTTTAGATCCAGCTGGTCTGACCTCAGCGTCGCTCTCCGAGACAGAAACTGGGACGGGTGAGCGTCTGCCTCTAGGTGAGTCAGACCTTCAGACGGAGCCCCACAGGCCGGCAGTCGTCTGAAGAATAAAAAAAAATAGACTGATTCCCAGGAATGTCTATGAGATCATGGGCTGTGCAGTTAGAAAAAATTGTACTACAGCTCAGCGACTCACTCTGTAATTGACTGGAGGAGTTTGAGAATCGAAGCCGCGGGACGGAGAGGATACTGGGATATTCCCTGACATGTGGGAGAGGTCTTTTCTGTCGGTGGGGGGTTGGAGGTGATCGTCAGGCCTTGCTGCTTTTAGCTTAAGACCCTGATCAGTGAGCGACCGGCCTCCTAGTTTTAAGTGGAAGTCCAGATTATCCTCCAAGGACCCGAAGACCAGCAGGTTCTTCTGCTTCCACCATCTAGGTTTTCATTTATTTTTGGTCATGCTGGTTAGTGGCTCTACAGTCTGTTGGGGTTTTCTATTGAAATGTCTCACAGTCATGTTCATCACAGGATGAATTATAATACTGCACTCTTTTCTCCTCCAGCATCTGCATAAGCTCCAACTTTCACTTTGTCTGATACTTTGGTTTAAATTAAATATTAACATGGCCTAGTCATCAGCATTACAACATTTTCGATTGTAATTTTTTACTTTAATGGTGTTTTATCCTCTTGTGGGCTTTTCTTAAATGCTGATTATCAAATGGGTGTTATGTCATATGAGGGACAATTCTCGATCCGAATAGAAGTCCTGTTTACACTATTTACTTCCAAATAACAAACAGATCAAATAAATGACTAATCTCAAACTTCCAGCAATCACACGTGGATTGATGTTTAAGATTATAATGTTTCTTAAAATACAGATAGTTCAAGTTCAATTGTTGGAATTACTCAATTACTTATCTCATTGATGAGGGAGCTACTGGCTAAATGCAGAAAAAAGGGTTAGGGTTAGAAAAAAAGGACAGCATGTATGAATGTATGCGTGTGTGTGTGTGTGTGTGTGTGTGTGTGTGTGTGTGTGTGTGTGTTTGTGTGAATCTATGTATGTACGTGTGTGTGTAATTGTATTTATGAATGTATGAATTAATGGGGAAAATAAACTTCATAGTAAACAGATCACCTCCATTCAGCTCTCTGACTCCCATCACTCACATTCATACCTGTCGCTGAACAGGAAGCTGATTCTCGTGACGCCTCCGAACAAGCTCCGTCCCTCCCACCCGGCGCAGAGCGGCTGGAGCGGGGCAGGAGGAGCTGGGGCAGCCCGGGGGGCAGGACCAGCCGTCACCGCGCGTCACAGGCGGCTTCATTATTTAAACTTGAGGCAGGAGGAGGAAAGTTTTTCAGGGTCGGCACATCGTTGCTTAGCAGCTCCAGGCGCAGGACTCCGGCTGCCTCTCGTCGGCTCTTTCCACTGCACTCTATCAAGGAAGCGCGTCCGTGTCCCTGCTCGGCGTCCATCCGTCTGTCTGTGTGTCCTCTCGCAGTGTCCGTGCCAAACATGTCCCACACCGTGACGCTAAAGGGACCCTCTCCCTGGGGCTTCCGCCTGGTGGGAGGACGGGACTTCAGCACGCCGTTGACCATCTCCAGGGTAGGTGCAAGCTTCACTGTCCGGTGTCTCCGTTGCGTGTCCATTCATTCGGCATGTGCGCAAATACGCAGCGCCGGAGCCACTCGTCAGCCCCTCGGTTCACCTTAGACTCTCTACATTTTTACGCACAAAATTATGACAAAAATGTGGTTTTTACAACGTTTTCATCCTCACAAAGTTTCTACCTGACGAGTTGAAAAGCTCGAGTGAGTCATCCTAAAATCGTGACCTGCTACTTCATCCTAGATGAGATTTGAGATCAGGTCCAGGTCCGTTATCCCTCGCAGCAGGAACTGTAATCGTATTAGGAGAAGCTGACAGACGGTGGCGTCTGATTCCTGGCAGCTGAAGTGGACGGTTCGGTTTGAGTCATATTGGCTGATCAAGGGTCTGTGAACGTCATCTATAGAGTCAATTTATGCGAGATTATTTATATATATATATATAGGATTATTTTTAAAGATTAATCTCATAGCAAAAAATCATATATAATATCATCAATATACGGAAAAAATCCAACAGGTCAAAGGTTAGTTTAACTTAACTTTTAATATAGAAATAATGCGATTCAATGTTATTTTTCCAACTTTTCACAGAGTGAAGGAGGTGAAAAGTTATTATTATTATTATTATTATTATTATTATTGCATGTGTTTATCTGTGAGTTGACCTGGTGGCTCTGCGGTTCTCAAACCTCTGTGAACTTCCCTGACCCTCGGAATATGGGTCAGGAGTCAGTGTGCTGGCAGTGGATCTGGCAGTAGCCTATAGTTTATCCCAGCCTGGGTAAACACAGGGCCGATGCTGCTGCGGGGCTTGTGGAGAGAGAGGGAGGGGGTGGAGGGGCGCTGACATTTGTTTTTCATCAGAGCTCAGTGGTGCTGCTGAGGGATTCCAGGTGTTGTGCTCTGCAGCTGCATCACCGGCCCCAAACCGGCCCTTTAACTACAGGGCCCTCTGCGCTTCAGACCAGAGGTGTAGCTTTTAGATTTACGGCGGGCAATTAACGACTTTCCGAGCGGAGCAGACGGCCGCTGAAGGTCACCTGAAGTGCTCCCTGTTTGAAAACCTATCCCTGAGAAGGAGAGCTGTGTGATGCTGTGTGATTCACAGTTGTCTGAAGGTTTGCTTGTGGCACTTTCTTTTCATAATCAAAGTGAAACGAAAGCTGGATGTTTTGAAATGTCAACTAAAAAATCCAGAAATCAAACACTCACAGCTCTTTGTACCTAAATGTCCTGTTTGGGTAAGGGCTCAGATATGATTGGCCGTGTGGATCGCTCGCTGTACGTTTGATCTCCATGATTCACTTATCTGCACGGAGCGGCGTTTCCAACTTGAGTCTTTGCCCAACACCAGAAGTCATTTGGAAAAAATGGTGAAACCGACACTGTGGCCTCATCTCTCCTGTCCTCACTGCTTACGTTAAAGACCAGATGTTGCTCTGTGCCGCTTCGGGCCGTGTCAGGTTTTTTCGTGACACGTACCTTCCTGACGTCTTGTAGTAATTTGTACAGTAGGCAAGCTGCGGTTTCACTATAATCACCCTCACAATTACTCACCAGTATCTGTTCATGCTTGCATTGCTGCCAATATGAAAAACCATGGCATGCAACGGGGGAGTTCTTTATGTGTGTGTTTGTGTGTTTGTGTGTGTGTGTGTGTGTGTGTGTGTGAACATTGCGTAATTCAGTGATGACGGCATCAGTGAAATTAATTACTCGTTTCACTTTGCAGACAGTTGCATAAGGTGGCAATAAAAGCAACATGGAAAAGCTGTTTGCAAGAATAAATAATGGGGTTGAGGCTGATTCCAGAACTCTTGGCTTGAAAATTAGAGAGGGAAGCAGCTGTTGTGATGCAGGCGCGTTTAGCTAAATGAAAAAGCAATGTCAGAGGCATGTGTTTCGGCTGAGAGATTCAGGATTACACCTCTCGGAGCCTTTTGTATCTCTGACACATCAGCTGACAACACAAAAAGCTTTCTACTGGCACGACATTGTAATTGCTTTCGACTGGTGTCTCATATTCTGGTTCACAGAAGCTGGTCAAAGGAAAAAATTCAACAGAAACTTAGAAAAATAAACTCAGTGATGGGAACAGTGTCTTCTCGCCTCATGTCAAGGGAGCTGCTTGCCTTCTGAGTTTGTGATTCATTGCCGCTGTGTCTCTTAAACTCGTTGTTCCGTCATACGCTTGTTGCATTCTTGTCGTACACTGCGCGCCCAAGACGACAATTACAGGGTGTTGAGCGGTGACACGGAGAGAGATGCATGGTGGGAGACGAGGAGTGCGCCTGTGAGAGTTTCAGAGTGAGATGCTTTATGTCTTACAGGATCCAAAATGTCTCTTTGGGGGATTTTTTTATATCACCTAATCTTCGTACAAGCCAGAACAGTGTGGAGGATGTGGCTCTGTAGAGTAAAAGAAAAGACCGAAAAAAACTTTTGTTTCTTTTGAAGTTTTACAGTTCTTTACATAATCCTTCTGATTATACCTTTTGCTCTGCGTGACTGACAGATCTCCTCCCTTCCTCTTTATTTCTGCATACTTGAAAGCGGATGCCACGAAGCACCTGGGAGACAGTGAAAGTTGTAAATACCAGAAAACAAGGTCTGCTGGCAGCAGCTGGTTCTTTGCTTAAGGTGGTAATGTCCCGGGATGGGCCCATTAGTCTCCTGTCAGCCCATTAGGACTCCCGCCAGTTAACGGCACGTCTACTTGACTCTGGAAACATTCGCCCTGATAACATGCCTGTGTACGCGGTGGCAGCTTGTTAAACGGCTGCGTGCGCACGACAGAGGAAAACCGGCGGGGACGCAGACGAATATGAAAATATCGCTTGTGTAACCGCAGAAGCATTTCGAGAGGACACGCTGAATACGGCAGCTGTGGTTTAAGCCCCTTTTGTGAGCCGACGTCCGGGCAGCGGGTGACGCAGGACGCCTGTCAGTCCTGCCAACGGGCAAACAGTCGTCTGCTGGACAGGAATTTACAGCTGAGTGTTGTTCAAATAATGACCCGAATCCCAGCGTAGCTTCCTGTCTCCGAGTTTTATGTGGCTTATTTAGAGTTCGGGTTTCGCACAAGTTCTTTTAACTGTGTTTGTGGTGAGTGGATGGTTTTTTTTTTAGTATTTTATTTATTGTTTTGTGAGTGAAATACAACAAATTCCAACACAATGTCTTCAAAGTGTGTGTTGCTCAATCATTCATCCTGACGTGAAAGAACTAAACCACAGTGACACAAAATAAGAGAAAACCAACAAAACCTCATGTTTAAGAAACTGGAACCAGAGAATGTTTCAAACTGGTATTCTTCAATCCAACAATATTCAGTCAAAGTCCAACCACAGGCAGACCGATACCTTCTTATCAAAGTGGGAGAATCTGATAAACAGTTGAATGTTGTTTATGGATTCAAAGGAAAGTTATCTTAAAGCAACACTGACACACTCATTTTCATTTTAAATGTTCATTCAAGGGGTTATCGGTCCCTGTATGAACTCCTCCTGCACCCACTGGTCACATACACATGCCTCAGATGCCTCCTTGTAATGGATTTATTGTGATTGATGGGAGCAGAGAGGTAAAGGGATCACACCCAGACTGGAGTAATGATTTAGAAGACTAAAATCTCCTTCAGGCATAAAGTTAAAAATATGATTTTATCCTTCAAGGAATAAATAAAGCAGAGAGAAAAAGAGTCTCATTGTATTTGCACCTTCCTCGTCCTTATTCATTCTTTATCTGTAAGTCCCCACGTATCACATCTTGCTGGTGGAATTTCTGGAATTCTATAGCGTTACAGAGAGAAAAGGCGAAAGCCCTAACGAATCATAACGCTTCACGTGTCTTATGCTGATTAGACAAGTGTATTGAGGCGAATGAATTAGGAGCAACTATAACTTTGATTGCATTAGCGGGTATACATCACATGAACTCAATGTCCCTTGTACCCAGGGAGCGTACATCTGTCCAGCTCCCTGCCACACGGACCCGACATGTGACCTGAAGCCACATGGGTCGGTTTCTTCTGCTGGTCGTCGCTCCTTTTCTCCAGATGCCAGCAGCTCTATTAGAAACAGAGATATCGGCTTCATGGCACCGTCGAGGAATTTCCTGTTGTCATCAAAGCTTTATGTGAAGTTCCTGAGTCCGTAAAGCGGAGGAGACAATGTGAGTCCTTGGGTTGTGGCCGAGCGTTTTCCTCCTCATCTGGCGGTCTGGTGTATGAACGTCTGTAGCTGATGTTCACGCGAGTCCTGGTCTTTCATTGTTGAATAGTCAAAGTGCTTTTGTGTTAAAGGCTGTGATGAAAGCGGGAAGTTCCTCCAGTATTTCTCTTTATATTGACTTGGACAAGTCCCCGTTCTGAACATGTCTGTTTGGAATGAAGAACCCCTCTGCTGCACAAAGAGCTGTTCATCTGTTTACTGTAAGTCCGGCGAATCTCGACTCATTACGCAGAACTCCCGATATACAGAATTCGTTTTTGTTGCCCTTGTTGTGAAACAGGCTTTTGTCATGTTGTCACAAACTTCGTAACACTGAAGAGTCCCGGGTTGCTGATGCTGCAGGAGCACTGGTCGCCTGTTTGTTCAAATTTCATTGATATCGAACAGATCACGTGTCCAAATAGCAACATATCCTACACTGCTCTTCCTTGGGCTTCCTCTCATCTTATGAACTAAGTCTTGATTTATGTGCCTTCCCTTCCAACTGCCTGTCATCTCAGTCAGTGATGATCACCACATCCACGTCTTTGTTTGCCCCATGAACATGTTGAAACTTCACATGGTGACAAAGACCTCTCCAGGGAAAGTGTCTGCAAAAACCAGTCAGAGTGATTATTAATGACATCACGATTCAGATTCACAGGGATCTCCACGCGTTTATTGATGAGTAACATTGATGAGCGATATCGTGGTCATCCTAGACAGACACACAAATGCATTACAGCGTGCTATTAAGCACCAAGTGACTCTCCCATTTCCCCTGCCCTCAGTAAAGTCTAACCTTACATACTGAATTAAATCATGAGCGACGGTGTTTCTTGTTGGTCTTGGCGGACGCAGTGTCTTTGTCTGAGTGTGATAATCACACACCAGCGAGAGACTCACACCCCGAGCTATGTAATGCTTCTCCAAAAGCGTCACCAAGGTCATAACCATGGTTCCTATCGGGCGTCCAACAAGCAAACAAAGGCGCCTGACATGCTGCCAGGAATTATTCTCTCTTGTTGTTGAGATGTGCGCCTCACTGATCCCACCCAGCTGAGAAGGAAAAGAAAGCCTCTGAGGAATTCACGCATGAGAAAAACATTAAGAAGCGACAGGTTCCTCTTTCACAAAGCTTGGAAACAACCCACCACGAGTTGATTCGCTGGTTTTTACAGGTCAAGAGGTGTTTACATGATCGGGTCAGGTTGAATGTGGATATAATTTAACCCTCTGGTCACTGATGTAGAGGCTAAGGGACGTTGGTGTTAGGGTTAGGGTTCCTATTTAAATCCAACTAAAGCGAAAGCTCTAAACAGCTCGAACGTTTATTCTTTTTATATCCAACACTAAATGACCCCTGTCTTGTGATTAAATCTCCATATGTGCGGTAGGAGAACTTGGTAACAGTCAGTTGTGATGGAGCATTTTCTTTGGGAGATTGTTATTTTCATGATCATATTCTAATTGATCTAAAACTAAAATCATAATGGTTAAAACATTCATTCTTTTTGGATTAAATGGAATTATTTCAGTATGAACTACACAGGATGACATAGTCAGTGAAAAGTTATGTTATAACAGTTTTATAACATAACCCACAACGATTTTCAGTCCAGTTCAGAGCAGTTTAACTTCGATGTCTGTGCCTACAAACTGCTTTCTGACTGATACTATATTATACATATACACTGTATTCAGCATAAACTACTTCTTCATAAACTACTTCTACTTCATTTTAAATTTCCTAACAGCAGTAACTATTCAACACTTAGAACAGAAGCTAAAATGAAAGTATTTGTCCCTCATCTCTTTCCTTTTTTGTGCTTAAGGTCAACACCACTTTGATTTTATGGCTCAAATCTTGTAATAAAAGAAAGTCTCACTCTCCCCTGAGGCTGACGTCACACTCAGCGTGCGGCTGCAGCTTTAATGTGCACTGTACTTTTCACATGGACGGTCCACCTGTGTCCTCTGTCTCCCTCCGTCTCCCTCTCAGACCCACAGAGACACACGGCCATTGTGAGACCACAATCGTCAGGCGTCAGCGTGCCACACCATGACTCGTTGTGACACGAGGTTGTCGTTTGCTAACCGCCTCGTCTGGTAGCGTTTAACTATGTCACCGATTGTGATGTGACTGTTTATATTGCCCAGCACCCGGTGAAGTCGCTCTCTGTGGGATCGATTCCGCCTCAAAGCCACAACTGCTGCTCGTGCAATCAGTATAATGATATAATAAAGACCTGTCCGGTGTGTGTATATGTTGTGTAACGTCAAAGTTAAACCTGAAGTCAGGATTTCATGCAGATTTGTCTGAGTGAGAGAAGTGGGTGAAGATGGGATTAAAGTCAGTTTCTTATTTCGTCAAAGTTTGACTTTTATTTCATTTATTTGTCTTTTCTGCCTCACAACAGAAACCAAACATAGTTCACAGCAATTCTGGTTCCCTCTGCCTTTGAGCCAAGATAACTGTTTATTAGCTGCCGTCACACGCCCCAGATCTCAGACGCATGTCTCTTCTTATTTTTAATTCGGGATAATTTAATCTTATTTCTGTCAACACATGAAAGAAGGGGAAATGGATGTCTTAGCTTTTGTCACTTGCATGTTAGTAAAAGGACAAAAATAAAAAGTTACAGTTAAAAAAACACCTACAAATTGATGGTATTCTTTAAAGCTGCTTGGAGTAATTAGAAAATGCTGCTAAATATTAAAGCTCCACAGCTCCATCATCACTACATACCTACATCTGCAGTGTAAATATAGCAGATGATGATGATACTTCTGAACCACACCACTCTACACCCTCCTAACGTTAGGGGAATGTTTAACCTCTGGTGACGACCTCAGCCATGGCACTTGGCATACCACCACTGTGTGTGTGTGTGTGCATGTGTGTGTGTTTGTGTGTGGGCCCTTGTGTGCGTGTGATTCATGCTTAACTATTCGTGGCCTGACCCTGAAGTACTCACTTATGGACTTGAACAATCCACTATGACGCAACCCAGGGTCAAATCAAATCAAACACACCCATCCACCCCCCCACACACACAGATACACACACACACCCATACATGTTTGTACTTCTATCTTAGTGAGGACACTGATTGACATAATCTTAACCGTGCAAACTAAATGCCTTATCCTAACCTAAACCTTTTTCTAACCTTAACCCTAAAACCAAGTCCTAACTCTCAAACAGCCCATTGAAAAAGCGAGGACTGTTGAAATGTCCTCACTATCCAAAGATGTCCTCATTCTGTAGGGTCAATGCTTAAAATGGTCCTCACAAAGATATAAGTAAAGGAACACACACACACCCCCCCCAACACAATCAGTGACATTTCTAATACTCTTTAAAAAAGTATTTATTCTGAAACCACCCCCCCTTCGATCATACTGTCCAGATTTGGGATTGATGTTATTTCTGCAAAAGCAGCTGATGAACCAAGTGGGTTCAGAGTCTTTTCCTTTCTTTGCACGAGACTCATGCACATTTCCCAGAATGCCGCTCACCTCTGAGCTTGCCGGAACTGAGTCAGGGACATTGGGGTCATTAAAAAGCTGTAAATCAGGACCCCCACATCTGCTTCATGGAGCGTGAACTTGTGAGCCTTTGCTCCTAAAACACTCGTCCCATTTCTCTGCTCCTCTCTGGCTCCTCCTCCTCTCTGCTGTTCATCCAGAGTGGATCTCCAATCACATCTGAGACTCGACTAAGGGAAAAGTGTTACTTCTACACAAGGTGTCACTGTTCCAAACACGATACGTCTCAATCTACAGCTGTCAAGGTGATAGGATAATTAGAGGACGTTGTGGGGTCAGACAGTGGGAGTTCTGGTTTGGAGACGAACAAGCTCATCGAGAGGTTTCCACTTAAAAACCTGGGATGACAGGACAGAGATTAATCACCAGCCCTCGACATGGAAGGTGCTTATTAACTGGAAAATAATCATAAATCATGTGTTGCCCGTGCTTTTATACAACAGAGCCCTTTTAGCCTTTTGGCTGGGGTGGCACTTCCCGTCTTGTTCTCTTTTTATTCGGTCGCATATTTGCTGTAGCTGTTTGCCAGATGAAACAAGGATTCAAGCTATGATGAGTTTTTAACATTATATTGAAAGTGAAATAAATAATGTGGGAGTGTAAGTACCTGTTAGCTGCAGCCCTATAAAGTGGTGCCGTCATAGAAGCTGTCACCGCTCAAGCCAAAACGTCTTCCTCTCCTCCTTCCTCGTGTTGCGGTTACAAATGTTCTGAATGAACATTGGTTTAATCCCCGTTACGCATTTTTGAATCTGCAGCAGAGAGTAGCACAATCCTGCTGTTATTCAGGTGAAAGTGTCACACGGATTAATGCTTTAATTTCCTACAAAAACAGTGCGGCCGGGGCGATCGAATCCAGCTGCTGCAGATCTCTGCACGTTTAATGGCTGGAAAAACACAGTCAAACGGATCCTCGCACGTTTCCTAGCTCTGCAGCGCACGGAGAGCGACTGGAGACACCGTGAGAGTTGTGGACCGGTCAGAGGCGGGCCTGGAAACAGCCGGGACGGTTGTGCGTGTCAGTGTGTGCTTGTGATAACAGAAAAGTGTTATCATATGTTAGTTAGTGTGTCTGAGAAGGTGAGGGATACCCAGTGGGACGCCCGCCCCCCGCCCCCCCCCCCCCCCGTGGTGCTCAGATGTCCGCGCATCCGCCTGTTCTCTAGTTTGAAGCATCGCAGAGAGGAAGCTGCTCACTGTCTTCGGTTAATCGTCAACATTAGAGCGATATGGACATTCGTGACAAGAAGGCAGAAGAACGTGTTGAGCAGATGCTTGTGTGGATCTGACGTTGCACAGAGACAGTTGAGGTTTCAAGGTTCAAATCCTGTTAATCAATGGGACTTTTGTCAGTGTGAAGGAGTTGCTGTGCAGATTGTTCGTTTTTTGAGTTTTTTGCAGAATTTAAAAAAAGTTCCAGTTCTTTCCATCGAGACTCCGAGCGGCCTCTCACATCCCAGTGCCGTCGCTGCTGGCTTTTCAAAATGTAAACCAAAGGTGCTGCCCAGCATAATATTACGTAAATCAAAAGAGAGTTGCTCTTGTTGAATTTGGCCCCTGCGTTCAAAATCCCACACTAATACTCTTCTTGTATTTCTGTCTCCCTGACAGTTTGACACCATTTAAAAAAGCATTTTCTTGTTTTCCCTTGATTTGCTGTTTCGGGTGTTGCTCGGATTGCTAAGTGTGCGTCTCTTTGTGTGTTGTCTCCAGATCACAGCAGGCAGCAAGGCGGCCCAAGGCGACCTGTGTCCAGGCGACACCATCCTGGCCATCAATGGCGACAGCACAGAGAGCATGACTCACATGGAGGCTCAGAACAGGATCAAAGCCTGCACTCGGCAGCTCGCGCTCGACATCATCAGGTACAAAACAAACACAAGGATTTTCTCACCAGAGCAACTTAACAACACCGGTCATCTGGTCAGAACCTGAGAATGACTCAAGCCCCCGATCCACTGGTCAAAAAAAACACCCACAAACATCTGGCTTACGTTCTGCAGTGGAAATGGGTCAAATGACTCCTCAGTAGACACAAGCTGTTATTGGCTCCGGCACCAGTCAGCAGTGATGGAAACATGACACCCGGGTGAACGCACTAATTTCTTCTTCCCAGGATAGGCGTGTGCACTTCTGCCTCTCTAGGCAAAAAAATACCGCCCAATATGCAACATTCCATACCAGCAACAACACACAAACACTTATATTCCATACACATACAGGGCTAGTGCACTAGATCACTCGTGCAACCGCATTAAAGCATAAATGACGCAATATGCAGGCATTTCTATGGATCCGTATCATGAGTCGTGACAGCACAGATGGCTGTTTTCCAAGTGTTCCAATTTCAGCTCCTCAAATTAGATAGTACTATCTCCTTTCAGAGGTGTGCACGTTGGGCCTTCAGCGCAGCAGTAGTCTGCCAGGATCAATATGTTTTAACAACGAGCCCCTCTGTCTTTGGAACGCCTGCTCCTTCAATACTCTGCTCTTTTTATATTCGCAGCCAGATCGTTTAGACACACTGCAGTATCTTAAAGACAATCTCTGGACCTAGGTATGGGTCTGAAACTAAGTTAAATAAAGTTAGATTGAATTGACCACTGCGTCTTGGCGGCTGCAGGTGAAGCGCGATTGACAGGTTCCTCAGTATTCACATTTCATTGCCTTTGCCAAAGGACAATCATCAAGTTTGCCTTTTATGGACGCGCCGGCATTTCTTCTCCTGCTTTAATGTTTGTTATCAGTGTAAACACAGTCACTGAACCTCGGGACGTTATGATGCACAATAAACTTGAAATACATTGGCGGGTGGATATGAATGAACGTTTTTATACCTCATTGTTTTTTACATCTTAGGACCAACATGCAACAGCTATTATCAAGAAACCTCATTTACGAGATCCCTCGACCTAACTCCATCCATCTAGTTCTATTTGCCTGAAAGGGGACCTCCAGGTGCACATGTGTTAACAGCTCTATAGAGCTACATGAGGTCTGATAAACTGACTCAATTTATGTCACGTGTTTGAATACTACAGTTCTGAAAATGAATAAAACCTGGGGGTATGGAGTTAATAAAAGAAAAGAGCTTACCAGACCGTGGTAGTCTGGTCCTCCTCTCTGGATTCGGCCTATTTTCCATAGCATGAGAATCAATATGTGCAGACTGATCCCACATCAGGAAATGTTCATGCATTAGTCACCTGCTAATCAGTCGTTACTGCTCTGACCCTCGGCGCAGGCAGCTTATGGTTTTTGCTCTGCGGCTCATTAAGTGACTCGAAGTTGAAAAGCCTGAGGGATGTTTGTATTCACTGCCTCTCGTCCGGGAAGCCATATTGTTTCTATTTGTGGAGGGTCTGTTCAGCTTGGCGCAGTCGAGTCATGGCGGCAGATGACAGGTTTACGACGGTTTGAATGATCGACCCGCCGCTCCTATAGAGCGCCGTCAAAGTCAATGGGGCTTGGGCACACACAGTGAGTCAGACGGTGACCTTTTTGAGCGGACTTCACAGGGAGATAAATTGCATTGTTCCACTATATGAGGTGGAAAATTGTCTTCCACTCTGCATCATATTCAAAAGCGGCCGAGGGCAACGTGGAAGTCATCCGTCGAAACGGTTAACGACACAGAGAGAGGGGGAGGAGGAGGGGAACGACCGAGGAAAAAACTGAAATGGCGGTCGCTTCCCACATTTGTATTAGACGGTTGCTTTTTGGGCTGGAAAGTGCAGCGCGAACCTGGCAACCTCTAAACTCCAACCTCTCAGATGGAGAACACTGTGGTTTTCGGCCTCGGTTGCAAGTGACAACTGCCAACTGGTGCTTCAGCTCTCTCCTTGTAGGGCAGCAGACGACGCAGTCTTCTCTCGCTCTCTCTCTCTCCATGGTTTGTGACCTGCAGACGCAGTGGAAAGAAGAACACACTCCCGCAGTAATCGGACGCCTCAGACGAGAGAAGATTCACACGTTTCTCTGCCCTGTATTGGTGTTGTACAGCGTCAGTCCAGCATGCAGCTCCCCCCCTGCCCTTCACCTCAGCTTGTAGAGGAACCCATCCGTTCATATATTACACTGAGTGATGGAGCATTCAGTGGCTTGTCCACATAGGGATTGAAAATCTATTTGAAGTTGGTTTTTAGCTCAAAGTGCAGGGGAGCACCTCTACACCTGCAGCAGCACAAACAAGGGCACTGCCACACTTACCCAGTTGCACCCTGGGGTTTTCAAATTCAGCTTAAATTCTACCTGAAGCACTGAAAGTTATCTATCACAATAGGGAACATAGGAAGGATTTGAGCAGGAGCACCTGCGTGATAGATACTTGAAACCCTTGGCTGAGTTTTTAAGAAGTCACTTTTCATGGTACATACAAGTTTTCTTCTGCATACTTTCTTTTACACGGTTTTATTAAACATCAACGGCAGCATTTTTTAAACCCACGTATCTTGATCTTAATTTTAACCGATGTGAATCGAACCGATGCTTATCATTAAGGTTTTTGTATTGGGAATTGACGTTATTTAATTTTTTTATAGGAGAAATCTATGTTAAAATTGACTTTTTATCAGGGTACCATAATATCGCACGGCACATAATGCTCACGGGTTAAATGAAAATGTTTTTTACATGATGTCAACAAAGATATCTGATACCCGATAAGCTCTTTCACTTAACTTAGCTGAAAATGATTCTGCTAAATTAAAACCACAAGACAGACCCGCGTTGTTCATCAATCCTCCTTAATTCCTCATTTAAGCTGACAAGATAGCGGTTGGATGCTCGGTCATATATCAACAGAGGCAGGACAAGGCTGGGCTGCTGGTATGTGACCTTCTCTGTGTATATTGGTTGAATAATTACAGAGGGAATCGCCCCGCTGCCAGACGGGAGGAGGGCAAGTCATGTCTGAGAGCGACGTACAGCCACACACCCATTTGGCTCCGGAGCTGAAATGAGGTGGTGGTGAAGGAGACGGAAGATAGAGCGAGAGGGGCCTTCAAGCAGAGAGGGGGGGGGACAAAATTTCAAAATGCATATGCAAGTTTGGAAAGACAAGAGCAGACAGGTAGTGGCTGACAGGATGAAAAAAGAGAGGATGGAACCAAAGCTGCTTTAAAACATTGACATTTTCAGGTGGGAGGTGTGTGTGAGCGCACATTTCCAAGCCCCGTGGCCCCTGAGTGAGCCTGTATGAGAATACAGAAGGAAGATGTCTGGAATATCCACAGCCAGCGAGTTTCTAACACGTGACACAGATGAAACATGGGAGAATACAAATATCTCGGGATGAAAATACAAGTAGAAGACGAAGAGTATCCCTCATGTCCTGTCTCCTGCATGCTCTGCACCAGGCGCCCCCCCTCTCGCCTGAATGGACCCTGGAGCTTGACTTGTCAAATCAAAGCTGTGAATGAGTGAAAACCTCATACACATGTTTTCCAACGCAACTCTTTCCAGGTAATTAGAGGCGTAACATCCACACTACCAAACACCTACTGTGGGGGAAGCATGTTCTCTCTCTCTGGGGAAATGCTGCGCAGGAAGTTGTGTGTTAATAAACAGCAACAGTCACCGTGACAAACATAAATAGAGCCAAGCCTAACTTCATTAATAGGGGAAAAAAGAGGTCACGCTTTTGCAAATTAACCAGCGAGAAGCACACAGAGGTTTAAATTGTAACAATAAGTAAATAAATAAGACATGATGCAAAGGCGACTATTGGGGGGGGTCATAAAACATTTTCAAACTTTGAAGAAGCTCTTACAGAAAGTCAATGAGCTGTTAAAAGAGCATTGAGGTTTGTTTTATGCCCCAATTATCTAAACAAAAGGGGGCGTCATGTTGATTTGTAAAAGTCAAGTGCTTATTATCGCTGTTTACCAAAGCAGATGTGGACTGAAGGCTCTCTCAGTTCCCTGGAAACACTCCTCGGCTGCGGGTGACTGGAAAAACCAATAATTATTCAATGGAAGCCATTGATTCTGGAGGCCCAGGAAAAAAAAAGAGAAAAGTTGGGAGTGACTCTCCGAACCCATGCTGACTCACAAGAAAATAATATTTTAGAGGACATCAGCTCTCAGCCCTCATTAAAGGCCTACGCTGTAAAATCCTCCAAACAGTCACAGAGTCCTAGATGGTGAAACGGGAGACCTGTAATTTTCTGTTGCTGCCGACCGACAAATATATGAGTCCACACGTCTGCTGTGAACCAAAATTACAGTTCCCTGGCTGCATCTGAGCTTGAGGTCTTGTGTAATGCAAGAATGTTTCTTTGTAAGGTCCCCGCATTTATGACTTTCATAACCCGCCTCTCCTTCTCTTTTTTTCACAATTCATAATACAGAGCGTTTTTTAAAAGAGGGTTTCTGGTGGGCTGCCCCGGGGAAACACAGGAAAGATGATTGAGGAGTGACGGAGAACCATGAAAGTCGGGGGCAGCAGCTGCACTTCTCTGTGTGGTATTATTTTTTATAAAATGTCATTGTAAGATGTTGTTAGACTTTGGTTAATTTGGGTGCAGATCCGGAACAGGAGACAGACCTTGGATTATATTTTGCTCGTTTCAATACGATGGGACATTTTTCAACTTTCTCACTTATTTCCAAGGGAATAATTTAGGGAACTGATATCTATGATTGTGAGAAATCTGGTGCAGCTTGATTGACTTTAAGGGAACTGCTGTTTCTTAACAGAGGTAAACACTGTTCTAGTTTTGGTCGTGATAAAGTTTGGTACTTTGTCTCCTCTTCTTTTATAGCAGGTAGTGAATTCAGTATTGTCCTCTAACCTCTAGAAAATGTACTTGAACGAGCCACATTCAGGAGTTTTTGTGCCGGAAACTGTGCCATAAAAAGTCAAAATAAGTAATTACACTTT
Organism: Platichthys flesus; assembly: GCF_949316205.1. Taxonomy (NCBI): domain Eukaryota; kingdom Metazoa; phylum Chordata; class Actinopteri; order Pleuronectiformes; family Pleuronectidae; genus Platichthys; species Platichthys flesus. The sequence goes on along the minus strand of NC_084959.1, from coordinate 6,770,812 downwards.
AGGAGAACCCAGGCTGATACCTGTATATACCACTATAGAATAAAATGGATGCAGAGGTGGACTATGCATTACTAATAGTTGAACGTCTCTGCGTTATTGGCTGGACTCGTGTTTGTCCAGTGTGCGGTTACGTGAGGAAGCTGATTAATCGCAGAACGAAAAGAGAAAACCGAGAAGGAAAGAAGGCGAGACGAGGACAAGGAAACAGTAAGAAGTACTCTGAGGTCACCGGCTTTTTCCATTTTCCAACCCGTCCTCCACGCGCTTCAGGCCTGTCAGCACTCAGCTGAGAGCTGAAACACCCTCGCTGGTGTTGGTGCTGGCGCTGGCGATCAAATGGAGCTGTGTCGTCTCGCCGGGGAGGAAAAATGGCTGCCGCCCCCACCGCAAAAAACACACACTTAGGTTCGGGGTGGTGTCAGACGACCTGAACAGACTCACTGGGCCCAAACTGGTGTGTGTCATGTCTGATCGGCCTGTACATCCGACGCTGGGAACACAAGAACCAGCTGTGGAGGTTACTTTCTTCTCCTCCCTCCATTGTTCCCCTCCTGATTCACCCCTTACCCCCCTTATGCCTGCCCCTCAATGTGCCGTTCACCCGCCCCCCCTCTCCCAACCCAAATCCCACCCTACCTATCCCCAGCTGTTGCTTCTTCTCACGTCCCCCTCTTCATCTCCTCTCCTCTTCCCATCTCCCTCACCCTGACCTCACCTCCCTGCTGCTGCCCCGAGCCTTCTGGAGAAAGCCGTGCGGTCGTGCCGAGGCCTGAGAAACAGATGGCGGCGGTTGTGATGTGTGTTTCCACCGCCGGTCAAGCTGTCCGGAAAGCGTCATGCTGAGTGGCAAGCTAAATCTGCCGAGAAATGAGTCATGATGCCTGAGCTGCGTTACAGTGGGTCTTGCTCTATTCTTCTATAAAAAGGTCTAATATGAAAACAGGGACACCCTGCTGTTCTCATTTCAGCTTCACTTACAGTCAGAAAGAGAATTTGCAGTTAGGTCCTGGCTGAAGGGAAGGATGACGTGCACACAGTTTGGTCATCTCTGGGTTTTAAGCCTTTGATGGGGCGGATTGGAATTTAACTTGTGCAGAGACGTCCCTTCCCGATGCAGAGTCTCCATTTGATTGTATTGGTTTAGATTTTATGAAATGGTAACAGATGATTAAGTAGTTTAAGGAGATTTTCATAAAATACATTTTTTATAACCTCCACCGAAGAGGTTACATTTTCACCCCTGTGTTGTTGGTTATTAGCTTTGTGTGGATTACTATAAAAAGTATAAACACTTTTCCATGAAACTTTGTCCAAGGATGGAACATAAACCAAGATATACATTCAATTATGAGGTGGATCTGAACAAAGGTACAGATTTTTTTTTACAGCTACCTGAACAAATGCAACAGCAGTCGTGGTATTTGTAACAAATGGTCCCTGAGATTCACTTCCAAGCTTTTATCTGCATGTTCCCTTCCTTATCAGTGACTGAAACCAGCAGAGTGTTTACACTTCAGTTATGTAAGTGTCGACTGTGGGATAGCTGATAACAAGTGGTCATGTGAGATCCTCAATACTTAGTTCAAACATGGTTTGTGTTAATGAAACACAATAATAATTTGACTCTGTATTAGAGATTAAAATGGTAACTGACTCCTCAACACATCCCTTTAAATAGGTTTTATTCTTGCTGATGTGCGTTAATCTATTAAAAGTGACATTTATTCATCTGCATGTGAAAATAACTTTTAATAATTTGGAATTTGATTTGCCTCCTTGATCCTGATCTGATTGAAAGCCCCGAAACAAAGTCAGTCATCGAGTTGAGCTTATTTCATCACACTGTAGAATTCATGTTATAATGCATTGATGGGAATGCTCACAGTACATAGTTGCATGTTGTATACACGTGCATATATACAAATCTTTCAGGGGGAGAAACACAGAGTCTATGATGATCTGGAGAGTGAAATCAGAACCAAACCCAGGGCCGAGGATCAGGAGGAACCGGAGAGAACAGGCAGAGAAGAGACCCAGAGTCGGACCTCTCTGGCTCAGGATCAGCTCCTGCTGCCTCGCTTTGACTCGAAAGCCTGTGACTCACCGCTGAGGAATTATGCACGAGGCCGCATGCGACCAAAGGAACACAGGACTCCAGCTGGGACAAAGAGAAACCGCCAAAGGAGCAAAGGAGCACACATGCCTCTGCGCTACTACCAGGACCGCTGCCTTGTCCTTCTCCTCCCTCATCCCCTCGTATCGTCATTCCTCTCACGCTCTCCCAGGGCCTCTTTTTTTGTGGTGACCATAAAGGCAGCGTCAATGGAGTTGAAGAGGAGAAAGGGGAGGAGGGGGGTCGACCACAATCATTCCTCCTGCTTCTCTCCTTTCACTTCGATCTTGTCATCAGCCAGATGCAGATTTTTCCGTGTGACTCGCTCAGGTCGAGACCTCCATAACCGCTCCTCGAGCATTTGAACTCGTCTCACGTTACAAAATAACACAGGAGTCGCTCCGGTGGTGTTTGCCGTACGAGTGGCCTGAGAAACCGCTGTCGTTCAGATGGCTTCGAGGAAGCGAGACGGGACTCTGAAGTGAACCCTGAAATGTTCTGTGATCGGCCGCATCTTAATTTGAAGGCACTCTGGGTTTTCAGCCGTCTGTCTCGTGCCCCCCCTCCTCCTCCTCCTCCAGCAGCGTGGTGACCGTGTGCAGCCAAAGAAAACTCATCCGCTGCTCCGAAAAAACCAGAACTCCCCAATCAGGAAATTAAAAAGGTCAAGCGAGGGAAACTATGACCAAAGGAAAGAAGAGAAAAATGACCTGGGAATTTTCTTTTGTCTGAGCTGCTCTCTGTACATGGGGTCCTTTAAATCTTTATATGTGTTTTGTCATGAGTCCATTCGTAATCAGTCTTATGTGGATAAACTTTTTTAAGTTGTATTGCCCTTTCTGTCCATGATTGTTATTCTAATTCACAAGGAGTATCATGGTTACAGAAATCAGCTCCCCCTTCACCTTATTTTCAATTTTCTTGTCGTTTGCCTGGAGTCACTCTTGCTCGAGGTTGTTCCTTCGGGTGGAAATCAAAGACAACACTGTAGGAATGAGCTCAGGACTCGTCCCCCTTGTCCTATTTATCATTGTAAATCTCATTAAGAAACCGAGTGTACCGGTGTCTTCCCACAATTCCTTTTGGCATCGGAGGAGGTCGAAGTAGGACGAGATGAAGTCTCAGTCGGCAGCTCGGTTTTAATATCTTGTCTCCTTGAGCCTTGCAGATCATGACAGTCTGGTTCATACAGATTTACTGGTTTTTACTTCGCAGGCTGGATTCATCCTTGGATCAGACGGACAGAAGAAATGGAAACAGTGGGAGAGATGATCAACGGGTTGGGAATGTGTTTTTGTTCCTGCGACTGCTGGGGGGTTGGGGGGGTGGGGGGGTTTCTCACACTGACCTGAAACTGGCAAACAGAAAGTAAAAATATGTTTGTTTTAAGATTACATCCATTGCTCAATACCTGATGTGGGAGATTTTTCATGATAACTCAAACAGAAACAAAAAGTGTCAACAGCCTCCGACAATGAGGTTATTGTTTCACCCCTGTCTGTTTGTTGTTAGGCTTGCTTGTTTGTGTGTAAACAAGATTTCACAAAACAAATGAATGGATTTCCGTGAAACTTTGTGGAAGGATGCTTCACAGGTCTGGGACGAACCCCTTGAATTTTAATGCAAATCCTAATGAGACAGGATCCAGGATTGTTTTTTCACTTTCTTTATCATTGCGAGATTCTGCATTTTTCAACATTTACTCCTTTTTTCCAGGGGATAATTCATGGATCTTGATGAAAACAACCAGGCACATTGAGTTTGATTGACTGTGGAATTGTTTTCAATCTTCTGGTACACGAAGGACATCCCGCTCCAGACTGACCTTCTGTATAACAAGTGGGACAGTGTAACGCTTTGAATCCCAGTTTCCACTCACGCCTCCGCGTTCCTCACTAATGATGGATGGACGGTAAAGTCCAAAATGTCATTTCAAAAAGGCCCCTTCAGTCTGAACTGGTTTCAATGGGCTGTTTTATGCCGTAACCATTGAAACCAAACAATCTGACAACATGTGGGGATGTTGTCCTCCGCAGTAGCTGCTGTTCGTCTGCCAGACACTCGGCGCCTCATAAGAACGTCCTTGATGGCAACACCTCCGTGGTTCATATCTGCAGCATGGCCTCAGCTCAGCCAACAATGTGCCAGCTGCAGGACGTCAACACACACACACACACACACACACACATACACACACACACACACACACACACACACACAACCCCAAAGACATTGTATTGATGTTCATTCATTTCCTGAAGACAGGGGAATACCCTCACCTTAATCTAACCTTAACCGTACAGTGGGAAACTGGGTGAAAATAAGTACACACACACACACACACACACAATATCACACACACAACCCCAAAGACATTGTATTATGGTTCATTCATTTCATGAAGTAAGGGGAATACCCTCACCTTACTCTAACCTTAAACGTACACTGGGAAAGTGGGTGAAAAGAAGCACACACACACACACAAACACACACACACACACACACACACACACACACACACACACACACACACACACACACATACACACACAAACACAAACACACACACATGCCTTGTAGACACTCTGAGTGATTTCCTGGTAGTTGTCGCTTGGATGCTTTCCCGCTAAGCAGCTCACGCCATGGCAACAAAAACTTAATGAACCAAAGAAGTCTCCTCAGATCTTTTTCATACGACTTTCATAAACCATCACGAAATCAACTTGATGTGAAACAGCAATGGATGTGAATTGTTGCTGATGAATCACAATGAGGAGCAACCCTTAGTTGCCCTTAGTCCCTTTCCACAGAATCATTTCATTCTCTGGCTGAAAAAGGACCAATTGAATTATGAGTCTGTAAGTCGTGCAGTGGGAGCAGAATGGGCGACCGCAGCCAATTACTGGTAATCTCAAAAGCAGGGTGAAAATCTCAAATACCAGTAATTCTGTTATCGCTGCTTTTGAAACGTCCGCGGCCCAGACTGCCGTGTGCTCCTTCAAAGACTCCGGTGGAGTTATGATGTGATGAAGACTTTATCTTTGCACCAGTGGAATGAGGCCCAGGACGTAGCCTTATCCTTTTGCTAATGTGAAAACCTGCCAAATGCACAAATCCACATTGAAATATATACTGACACAAAGCTGCAAAGGATTTTGTGTATTTATACTGTAAGTGATTGTTTTGGCACAAACAGGAGACCGCTAATATCAGACCGCAGTAATGGAGTATCATGTGACTCTAAAGTTGTCATCTTACACAGCTTAGAATAATTCAAAGAGGGTTTTAATAAGTAATGTCTTTCTCTCTTTCCAACATTCACACGCAGAAATAATAACACTCGAAAAACTTGATATTCTGTGGTAAAGAAACCTTTGTGTGTCTGGGCAGAAAGGGCTGAACGCTTCAATGCCGGGGTGTGAGATGGCTAAAGATTGATCTGACTCACTCTCTCTCTTTCTGTTTCTCTCATGGGTATTGTCTTCTAGGTCGGGATCCGGAGACAGAGTGTGGTCGCCGACTGTTAGTGAAGACGGCAAGACAAGTCCTTACACGGAGCCTGACTCACAGGTAACCACTGTTTACTCTGGATTTACCGAAAAAGCACCACTCACGGAAGTTTCTTCAGATTTGAACTCAGCTCAGGGCCTGAGTTTGTCATCCTGACTTTGTCTACTTGGACTTTGGTTTAAAAATTCCCCAAAAATGTTACTCACCAGCTCAAATATGAGAGAAATAAGTAATTGGTGAAGTCAAGCAGTGAAGCCTTGGTTGGATTTGGGACCTCATCTGTCTTTGTGGTGTTCTAGTGGTGAGACAAGGCAGACCCATTCATCCCGAAAAAACATGCATCAGGAGATGAGAGGGTTATCTACTAACCAGAAGGTGGGGGGTTCGAACCCCGCCTCCTCCAGTCCATGTGCCAAACTGTTTGATGGCCAAACTATCGAGCTTCAAATGGCCCATGAGGGTATTAATAGTGTGTGATAGAAAAGGGCGAATATGTCTTGTACTGTGAAGCACTTTGATTGATTGGTCGATAAAACTGGAAACCTACTATCAGTCCATTTAAATTACATCTTCTCCATCAGTCCGGTGTTTAATGACCACAATACCCAGGACCCATGGCTGCCATTGCTGTTCTTAGTCATTGACGTGAATCAGAGCGGTAGCAAACTCTAAATCCTTTGTTGCTCAGTTTGTGAAGAAAACACTGCAACATCCAAAACTCTCCCGGAATCCGAAAAGGGAAACTGACTTAAGCTGCAGATTGCTTTCAGCTGTTTGTTCTGCGGCTCTTCCCTGCCGTTAGTGGTGCACGTAGCAGAGCTATAAAACTGTTATTGAAGGATTCTTGCTGAGATGCACGTTTTTTATGAGCACAGGTTCATACCTTCACTTTTTTTAAATCTAGAAACCAGGCATTTTCAAACACAGATGCATATTTTTTGACTTTAAGGGGAAAGTTTCCTATTCGTCCAAGTTGTTGAAAAGCTCCAACTGTGAATCACATAACATTGTCTCTGGGAAAAAATGAATGGAGCTTTTACGCTGTCACCGGGATTTGGGGTTATGCACCAATGAGAACGCTACCGTGTTGATACAGCAGAAGTGAATAACACATCTCAAATCATCTGAAAGCTGCATTTCAACTAATTCATTGAAATAGTAATTTTTGCTTTGGATGAAATTACCCTTTAAACACAGACTATTCAATGTTGCGTAATTCTGAATGAGACCCCAGATTCAATAACTTCCTAAAGTTAAAATCCGAGCGTGTGACTTTGCACGTCGACACACAAATCAGTCACAAGAGAGACTTATTCACATTTTGGGCCACGACTTTTTTTTTAAAGTGCATTTTGGTGGGTGTGAGACTCAAGTCTTCTGAGTCTGTTTATGTCGTAAACAGAATCCATGGAAACGGGCACAACCCTGGGTCCGTGAAGTGCACATATACGCTAACGCTCACATGATCACAAATGAGATAATGCATCCCACTGTTCACTCGAACGGGTTTGAAATAGTATCCTGATTGTTCTCCAATCATACGAGCTGCCAAACGGATATTCAGGGAAGGATGAATTCAAGCAGATGATCTTATCCAAGTTTTTCCAGTGCTGGCAGGCCGACAGGTTTCTGAGCAGGGAGAGAACAGGAGGTTGTGTGTGTCTGTGTGTGTCTGTGTGTGTCTGTGTGTGTGTGTGTCTATGTGTGTGTGCGTTCGCTCGCACATATGCTGCGAGTATGACGACGAGTGTGTGAACTGAACAGTCAGGACAATGAGCGTATTGTGGCTCAGACATGTGAGAGATGACCATTTGTCAAGTATTGTGTCGGGGGTGGCTGTGGAGTTACGACTGATCGGTGTGTGTCCCTCGCTGAGACAGGGGCTTCTTGTGTAAAAAGAGCGGAGCAGTCGCACAAAGAGCTGAGATGAAATCTATCCGTCCACACATCAATGGGAGTTTGACACCTTACAGGAAGATATTGTTTTCAGCAGCAGAGACAAAAGGGAAAGAGGCTCCAGCTCATGTAATCAATCAGGGTTGTTGATGCTCGTGGGATGAGAATTCTCGTGAGATGATTCATCTTTGTAAGTGGCAGCTTCACAGGGGACTTTTACTCTGAAATGTCCAATCAGCAAACTGAGCTGTATTTTGAATACGATGTCAATCAAAAATTAAAGCAACACCAGGTAAATTTCCCTGAGCAACAACGCCCTCTGTGGTTATACTGGGTTATTACCTCTGCACTCTATGACCCGAAACAGCTGAATGATGAATATTACTCATGATCCACGGCTTCCTGAAACAGCTGGGGATGAAAAATATTTATTTGTAGAAATTGAATATAAAATAATACTAGTGATGTTTTCACCACTAGAAGTCACTGAATTCTATACAATGAACCTTTAAACTTATACAAAGAGGTCATCTTTAACAAAGTTTAACCACTTGTCTGAACAATTCCTAAGTCCTGGGTGGAATAACTTTTTCAAACAACCATAAATTGACTGCTTAAAAATGAATCATTTATTTTCGGTGACCCTAAATGATCATGTATAAGACAATCATTGATATCTTGATAGTTTTACAGACCCAAAGCTGGTCTTGTATTCTCCAGCCAATGGTGAAAACCGTGCCACAGTCTTCACATCACAATCTCAGCACCGGCACTTCAGATCCTGCTTTGATTAACAGGAGGAAATACCAAACCTGAGTGAGAGGAACCATCAGCTCCAGCGGTTTATACAAACATGGACATGCATGACGGGACGGCTTTGCTTGTGGGAAACGTGAGAGCAGCAAATCGGCCTCTCGCCTGCTCTTCTCTCCCTTTTTCCCCTCTCCCTGTATCTCAGTAACATCTTATCCACTTCTTCCTCTCCCTCCCTCCCTCCTTCCCTCCCTCGCTGGAGTTTAAAAATGTTCCCTGGCGTCTCATTTAATGAAGTGAACCTGGACGCCTGGAAACCACTAAGTCAGGGCCACTTTAGCTTCACGCTCAGGTAAATTCTTCTCTGCCCGAGCAGGGGAAACATCCGCCCCCCGGGGTCACATAAAAGGCCGGGGCTCTCTCTCTCCTTTGTTTCCTGCTGTGTGAAGATACAGCTGGAGGGGCCGAGCTGACACAATGGTGATTGCTCCTCAGACACCTCGCCTTTATTGGAAACTATAAAAGCGGTGGGGCCTCTAACGCTGCTTCCAGACGTGCACTGAGCTCCAGACATGATCCTGAAATTTCCTGGAGGGGCTGTATGTGAGAACGCAAATGTCAGAGTCAGTTGCTCCTACATTTTTCTGTAAATATTCCTGCCAAAATGTCAGGAAAAATCTAAACTGAATTCTCAGGGTGAAGAAAAGGTGCCACACACGTATAAGAGGCTGAAAGTTAATGGGAAAATTTGACAGCTTTTGGCGAAATTAAGAATGTCCTGTCCTGCCTTCTGCACTCAGACACCAGTCCAAGTCTGAGTGATCCGGACATCTTCCCATTGTAGTAAACGTGTCTGACAATATCCTGTCTGGGCCCATATATTTGGAGATCCTGTCTGAAAACTGCTTTAACACAGGCTCAACCCAAATCATGCCGAATTGTTTGATACACAGTTGCTCTAGAGCTGAGCCAGTTTGAAGAGAATGGACTCTTCAAACTGGTTGTGCTGGCAGATTCTAAACTTGCCAACCGCTACGTGACGTGACCCCCAACCAAGGGACTCTTGCCGAAGCAGAGCTCTTTGTCAAACAGGGTGAGAGCTGAGACCAGAGAGGGACACCAGCTGATGTCTAAACAATATACTCTGGAAATTACCACACATTATTTCCCGGCCTAAGAAAGATTGACTCATTCCACTAAGAATAGTGCAGCAGCGGCAGCAGCATCAGTAAAGCATTTGCAGAACAGTTGCAGCACTCAAGGCTAATAAAAAGGGCTTAAATGTGATGCCAGCATTCTTCAGGGAATTCTGTGCTTAAGTTTTCCTTTTGTCACCAGAAGCTTCTTGTTCTTGAGCAACTGCCCGAGTTAGAAATTCCAACCTCACTTGTGGGAATTCAGCAGGAAGTGACACGTGGAAGCTCTGAGACGTTTCCTGCGCCTCGGGATGTCGTCATAAAAGTGGACGTGGAAATGATGTAGCTGTTTGGACACAAGTGTCTGTGTGATATGATATTGTTGATGTGAATGTTCTACCAAACAATGTCCGAGTGTTTGTGGGATGTGTTTCCATGGAGCTGCGCTCACGTCTTGGCAATGGTGTCCACCGGATGTCATACACAACTTCCTGTAGATAAAGAGAGCTGTCCGGGACGAGATATTGACGAGCCGTCTGAAGCAGAACAACATGAAGTGCTTGTGCAGTTTTGACAATCAGAGGGTTTTACAGTTGAAACTGAAACGCATGACAATAACAAAACCAGATTCCTCACAGAAATCCTCTGGCACTATTCTACAGCAATTTTCAGATATGAACATTTCAGAGTGGCCTATTTGGGTCAGATGAAATATGAATACCACATCGGAAATCACGATGTTAAAGATTAGCTGTCTTTCAAAGATGACATGTTTCTCAGTATGCACGGCTGCTCTTTCTCATCCTGAGGTTTTTGTATTCTCCACTTTTACGTCCGTCAAATGTCCTCAACGTGCCAACTCGCTTGCTGTGAAATTTTCCAGAGGTTCATTCTGCTCTTTTCTCACTTGGGCTCATTCGGCCATTTTCCAGACAGTTTTCTGCCAGGCCCCGTTCCAGAAAATGTCCGGATCAACTTACCTGGACAAACAGCTCCTCTGGAAAATCTCAATATTAAGTCTGGACTTCGTCTGAAATCAGCTATTGTTTTACCGTCTCAATAAACCCTGCAGTACCCTCATCATCATCGGAGCGCTCCCGGTTGTTTTCGTTCCTTTCCTGAATCAGATTCCCTCCACTTCAGATGCAGTCCACATTTTTTCCCCCTGGTTGTCGTCACATCACGTATCAACATGTGTGTTGTGGTTCGCCCGTTGCGTCAAGTAGAGCCTCAGATTGACTTTTAATCAAAACCTCAGCTGGAGTCAGCCGGAGTCAAGTGCGGTGATCACTTGCTGATGTGTGCAGTGTGCTGAAGTGCATTTGAACAGATGCGATTGCTTAGATCAAAATGTGGAAACTACAGTGCTACAGCTCCGACAGATGGTTTTTAAATTTGCAATGTGAGTCGTAATTCTCAAATTCCCTCATTTGGACTGAAATGAAAAGTTTTCATGCTCTTGTTTGGTTTCTCTAAGACATGTGAGTTGTTATTAAAATACTCCAGATACAGTGTGTTCATCAGAAGTCCTCAAGAGCCGTCAAATCTGCAAACTATCACTTTCTGCCATTTTCAAGATGGATGTTTACGTCATGCTTTGTTAGATGCTCATAAATAATTTAACAACCACAAGTCTTATAAAACAGAACTAAAATAAGTTAAAACTAATTCAAGAATTTATCTGCATAACTTTGATTTAAGGACCAGTATCCTGATATGTCTTGATCTTATATCTTAACCTTTTTTCCGATAAGAAAGAGTTTTTGAGGGAAAATGCCTCACAGGCTTAAATTGGGTCTCTAATCTAACATCTTGGTTGTCAGTTTTATTCTTGGATCAGTTGCATGCTCCAGTTAACTCACACCACCAGTTACTGACATTTCAAGTTTCTGAGAATTCCTTCCATGAAATTACACAGCAGCCGCTTCAAGTAGGTGGGAAAAGCCCATTCGTCAATGCTGAAATGAAACAATATTCTTCTGGCGAGCGACATCAGGATGCCATTCCCTGGGACGATACCCCGTTATTAAAGGGAAAGCTATTGTGGCCAAATTCCGTGGCCCCGGTGGCCCCCGTGGAAAGAATGAGGCTCCGCAATGCGGAAGCTGAAAGTTCTGGATCACACGTCACTGACGCTTCCAGCTCCAGGCCAGGAGCTGGCAGCTGAAGTCGAATTCTCCGAGCTAACGTTAATAGGAGCTGACAGACAGAGTCCTTGCATGACTTACAGACACAGTAATTCCTTTACTGCTTGGAATTTAATCCTCTGGAGGGAAAAAAAGGTGATAGATAGGATTAAAAAAACGTCTGTTTTAGGAATGGAACAAATCAGCTGCTTTCAAATATCTGTCATGAAGAATCATTTGCCCACGAGTGTTTAAAACTTAACAGCGCAGTAAACTTGATTTGTCTGAGATGCATATCTCAGATAATAAACAGTGAACCAGATGAGACCAGTTACATGGAATAAGATTTAGATCCTAGAGAACCTTAAATAGGTCTGAACAATATGGGGCCATCAAACCTTTTATGAGTGTTATCATACGCTGCCAAAATATGTTTACTGCTACCTCCAATATAAACCCCTGCCAGGAAATCTCAGACTAGTGGGTCATTGCTGGAAAGTCTTTTTAACAGCTCCGTATTCATGCGTGTTAGATCGCAGACCTGTGACCCCTCTTGTTTGGATGTTTGTGTTCACTTATCAGTCAGTAATCCCAGAAATGTCCAAACCAGTCTTTGGGCTTTTCGTGGTAACGGAGCGTTCCCCGCTCTGCTCGGCTGTCAGCGTGCCGGGGAGTGGACGGGGTCACTGGGAGCGCTCACTGCAGGGGTAAGAAAGGTCCCAGGAGAGGGCAGTCGTCCAGACCTGTTCAGATTTAGAACAAACCTTTTGTCAGAGGTCTGTCGAGGATTAGAGGTTTGAAATTTTTCAACTTTCTGGGTCTGTGTCGTAGCTGTTGCAGGAGAAGTGACAAAGATATCTAAACCCTAAGAAAACAGGTCACTGAAGCCTATAAAACAGATGCTATCAGCATTGCTGCCATTAGTGGCTTCACTCCTGCATAAATCCACATATCAAATTCAACTTGGTGAACCAAAGGACCAACCATCTTGACAGCATTGAACTGTGAGTGAAGGCAGAGACGTTGCACCATCCGCGTTCATTGAGAAATCCAGTGTGGAGGATTTAAGGAGATCTATAAGTAGAAATGGAAAATAATATTCATGATTATGTTTTCAATCGCTTTAACCTACGATTCATGGTGTTTTCATTACTTCAGAATCATCCGATCGTATGTCATGGGGGAGACTGGTGTTCAATTCCCCAATAGGCAAAGTTCCTCCTGCATAGGGACTGTTTATTTATGTCCTTATGTGTATATTTCCAGTTGTATATATAGTTTTGTCAAAGCACTGTGGCTCTGTTGGAAAGAATGTGAAATTCTGAGAGGTTTGGATCACACGTCACAGATTCCTCCAGTTGTCCTGATGTACATTTGTGCAGAAAAACAGGTCCACTACCAATGCTCTGTGTGTCCTGCTGTGTTCACCGGATGGGTCGAAAGCAGATGACACATTTCCCCCATTTGCATGTAGTGTGTCTGTGCATGTGTGTGGGATTGATAAATGTATCTTGTATCTTTTATCTGCACCTTAACCTTCCACTGTCGGGGCATAACCTTCTCCACAAAACACACAATTATGAGACTCGAGTACAAATATGTCTTTTGTAGGATTATTAATTATTATTGGCCTGTTAGCAACTAAGGTAAATGCTTGATAACAGACTTTTTTAAAAAGGAACCATCTCTGTATCGTTATCACTGACTGACTTTGTCCTTCCAACCACAGGAATCATGCTAAAGGCCTAGTGGCTCCTCTTTGTCTCTGTGTCTCACCCAAGAGTTGGTGTCTTTACTTTAAACCAGATGGTTTTCTCCTCAACATCTGAACATTCAGTCCCATACAAATAAAGTTAACAACTTTTTTATTCTCTTTAATGCTCTCACTTGAAATTAAATTGGTGTAACTTGAATCCTTAAGGCTGTGTTGTAATTCTGTACTTGGCTACAGTGACTTGGCAAAACCAGTGTGGGCTAGAAAAAATCTAAAGTTGAATATCACTTCATCATTACGTGTAAATTGATAAACTACAACACGTTTCGTATGTGAGGACCTTGGATTCCACTGCGCCATTAATCTTCCTCACAGCACCCCCACTCCGCCTCAGCCCGTCTGACTCTGCTCCCAGAGAGGCACCCAGGGCCGGGCCCAGGGAGCCATAAAGGGCTGGTTTGTGTTTGGTTAGTGGTGCAGAGCGCCATGTGAAAAGCTTAATTTCGGAGGTCTGGAGGGATTAAGCCACGCAAGAGGAGGAGGAGGAGGTGATGTCCGTGTGTGTGTGTGTGTGTGTGTTGAGCATGAATTTGTTTGTGTCTCCGGTGGGGCAGGCAGGCAGGCAGGCTGCTCTCGGTCTTCAGGCATATGATTTCAATTAGCGTCCTCCACCTTTACCTCCTCCTCCTCGTCTCCGTGTACCCCCGGCTGACCAGACTGTGGCTGAGGCACCGTGGCTGAAACATTCAAGCTCTTATTAATCAGAGTAGCCTTCAGTCAGGTTGATGAATGGTGCTACTTGGCTCCACTTGGCCGAAATCACCTCGGTTAATATTTTTCCTTATTTGTCTTTCTTTGGCACGTACAGACACACATACATGGTCAGTGATCCTGAACCATTAGCCATGCTTGATCACCATTGTAAAACAGGCCGATGGAATCAGGCAGCCGTCTGAATTTACGAGCATACAGCGGTAGACAATGCTGGTTCTCATAAATCCTCTGGTTCTTTTTCTTTTTCTTCCCTTTTCTTTTCCTCCGAGCTGCGAGGAATGCAGCCGAGATTTGGGAGAAAACGAAAGAGTAGCCGTTTCCTCAAGAGACAGAAATTAGGAAACAGAAGATCCCACAGATGGCCTTTCTCAAAAGTCTTGTTATGTTGAGTTTCTGTTGGACGCGGTCCGACGCTGCTCATAGGAACTCATATTAATTCTAAACTGTTTTGACTACTTTTGGAAAACAAGATAAGGTTACCGGGAGCGTAAGGGTGAGGAGGCATCCACCAGATTAGCTTGTGTGTCACCTTAACACAAAATCCCCATTAAACCCCAATGTAGACCAGACCCTGGAAAGGTCAAATAAATCTCTTTAATGAGACAGTTGTCTCACAGCCGATTTTTCGTGATAAAGAAAAGGAACTGTGCTTTTAGAGCAGCTTGAAAGCGCTCACCGGTTCCAGAATGTTACCAAACTGGCATTTTTATAAGGCGAGCCCCAGATGTGCAGGCTTTTAAATCTGCCGTCCACCCAAGACAAATATCTGGAAAACGGACACGCAGCCGACCGGAGGGGAGTGAGTGACACGAGGAGAAGACAAAAGGAAGGGCTGAGGAGGTGGAGGGGGAAACAGAAGGAGTCCAACCAGCTCTGGCAGGAGGGTGAGGTAGAAAATGGGTGAATGTTTGTTTCCTGCCGACAACAGGGAAACCTCAGTAGAGCAGTGGTTTCAGGTGTAGTAGTTTCACAGTAAATCCTTGTTTTTTTTACTTTTAAGAGCTTCTTTTGTCTCTGCTGGATGTCAAAATTGATGTGGCACTTAATCAAGTTTAAATAATTATTCATCGGAATAGGAACTGAGGGGAATGAAGGAATTTATCATTCTGCGTCATCACGGTTTGATGTCCTGCTGTTTTTGAATTGACACGAGGGCTCTGGTGGAGTTCTGTCACTTTAGATGGGCTTTGTAATCCTGGAAAACATCAGGCTGGAATGAAACAAAACAACTGTCTGTGGAGTTCGGCAAGTTCAGGGCCGTGGAGACAATCGCAGCCCGAGTAGAACTCTAACCTTTTTTGTCCTGAGTTTCGAGTGCACAGCTTCTCCTGACTTGAACTGCAGGTGCCCATCTGGGTCCCACCGGTGATTCAGGGCTAAGCAAATAAAACTTTATTTCTCGTTCAGGGTTATTTTTTCCCCTCCACTCAATAAAACCAGATCAGCATCTTTTTTGTCTTCTACCTCTCTTTTAAATATATGGTCGTATACGTTAGCGTGTGATTACCTGTCCTCCTGCACATGGCGTGTTTGTTCAGATTAGGGGTCATAAATGTAATGTCTTTACCGTCATGTCTCTGCAGGGGTGTGTAATTCAATAGTCTCTGGGATTTTCCTCCGATTGCCTCCCTTTATATTCTTCTAAACCCAGACGTGACGAAACCTGCCTGACAGTGAAACAGTTGTCGTTGCGATTGTTATTTGCAGATGTAGCTTTGTCTAGATATGATAAATGAGGACAGGGTTTTTCTTAAGATTAAAAAAGACTTGCAAGGACAGTGACTTCACCTTTCCAGTTCTGGGCGTGTTCTCAGGAAGTTGACATAAGATGAACTGTCGGTGAAATAAAAGATTGCCAGGTTCAAAAGGGCATTTTTAAGAAACCAGGCAGTTGGGTTCTTGATGCTTGTCCAAGTGACACCTCCAGCTAGATGCTACTGTGACTACCTGGCTAGAGTGAGATTACCATTTGCTTGGATATTGATATATCCACTTCATATCGGTGGACAGAACAATAACCATAACCAGTCCCCTTCGTGGGAATTTGAACATGTGGCTTGGAGATAAAGGGTTATTCGGTTCTTGTTTGGGTGAATCTGACTTTGCACCTGACCTCACACTCCTCCTGTGGTCGGTATAATTAATCAGAGGTAGAACATCACTGCTAACTCAGTTTTATGTCACTTAACATTTTATTGTAGGATATTTTAATCCAGCTCAGTTTAGATCCTCCATCTGCACAAACAGGGCCAAAGCCGATGAGTAAGGTCTGGTTTGGTTTGTTTGGTGATGTGGTGAGAACCAGGCTTCACAGGGAACCGGCTGGTTTTGATATTCTGCCCAAACAGGGTTTTGGCTTCTAGGGTGAAGCTACCTCGAGCACTGCCCCCCCGTCCCCCAGCCCTCCCCAGAGAACTTAAACCATGAATTGCCACCTGCTCGAATTTGATACCCCCCCGACTTTCTGGATTTATCCATCCTCACATGCCCATGGTTTTTGGGGCGAGTGGGAAGAAGTGGTTTTAGATTTCCAGAAAGTCATCTGTCTTAACTGCAGGAGGCTGAGTTCAAGATGTGGGCTGGTCCGGATAGATGTGCCGAAGGTCTCCAGTCTGCTGAAAAGTGCTGAATATGGAAAGATCTGAGGAAGTCTGTGTGTGTGTGTGTGTGTGTGTGTGTGTGTGTGTGTGTGTGTGTGTGTGTGTGTGTGTGTGTGTGTGTGTGTGTGTGTGTGTGTGTGTGTGTGTGTGTGTGTGTGTGTGTGTGTGTGTGTGTGTGTGTGTGTGTGTGTGTGTGTGTGTGTGTGTGTGTGTGTGTGTGTGTGTGTGTGAGTGAGGAAGTGTGTGGTCCAGGCGAGGGCCGAGGACAGGATGACATCAAGCAGACCCATCTGTTTAAATGACAGGAGTCCTGTGTGGAAAGGCCGTGAACCTCTACCTCCTGTAGCTAAAAGGCATTTTCAACTTCAACCAAAACACACAGTCAGCCACACAGTCTCTCACACACAGACACACACCTACACAAGCACACACACTTATTCCCAGTGGCGAATGCACCATTCTAATCTACAATGACTCCATTCTCATCCTGCTTCATCCCTTAACTAAACAAGTTGCATATTTCCAGCTTATTCCTGCTTATCGTGTAAACGCGTCTCATCATGAAAAGCTGCTGCTATCTCTCAAATTCAAAAGCTCTTAAAACACTATCGGAGGTGGTGACATCATCACAAGCCATGTAATAAAACGTTTTATCTGGAAAAGTTCAGTCTCGGTTACCGAGCGGTATCACTGGAGTTCTGCTGATAAACACCGAGCTGCTGGGTGATGTCACTGTGGAGCTTTTTTTTTTGCAAATGCATGCAAAGGGCGTTGACCTCGAGATAAACACGCTGGGCCGAGCGTTCAGCAGGCGCCGGTGCATCTGTCCCGCGTTACTCCGGTCGACTCGTCTAAACAGTGGTCCCTGGGATGAAGTTACAGCGGAGACAAAGTCTGATGCAGAACGACAGAAAGATAATAAATGTAATCTTGTACAGTCCATCAGCTCGGTCGACTACTCACTTCATAGATGGAAGCAGCCGGGGGGAAAGCTATGTTGCCATGTTTACACCACATAAGTTAATTTGTTTTGACAGAAGCATTTGCAGGATATATAATGCAAGGTCTTTCTTTATAACCCTGACTATTATAGAAAGGAGTGGGGGGGGGTAGAAAAAGGCCTCACCACAGCAAAGGCTCATTTGGGAACAACCACGTTTTCAGCCTCTAAAGATCTGTGGGTTTCTAGTCAGGGCATCACCAGGCTTTGTTAGTTGTCCCTCTTCTCTCTTTTTATGTAGGATGCATTCTGTAATTAAGTCATTACCATTTCCCTTCCTGAGGGAGCTCCTCTTTAACGTAACAAGCTTCTCCTTCGCCATCGCATCCCCCGTTTCTCTATAATTACATGAATTTTAAACCATAAAAAATGTCCTATTTTATCTTCTGTATCCTGTGTTTGTTTGTTTTTTTAACACATCCTTCTTTTTTCTCCTGTGTTTCTAGAATTTCCGTCCCATCAGCAGCGGATATGGCGGTTACAGCCGTAAACCTTCATACACCCCCGAGCCCCAGACCCCACCGGCCCCACCGGCCCCTCAGCCCACTTACGTGAATAACGGACACTCCAGGCCCAACAACGGCCACAGCTATGGATACGGAAACGGACACGCACAGTACAACAACCCGACCGGGCTTTACGCTGGCAGCAACGGGGACAAGTTTCTGCCAAGCAAGATGGGCGGCCTGAACCTCAGCGCCTCACACAGGTGAGACATTCAAACTGGGTCTTGCACTGGAGACTAAACAGGCGTTAAAGCAACACTGGTTTTGGACTCTGCAGAACGATAATACCTCATATATCTACAAAGTAATATAACTATATAAATGACAACTTTTTTAGAAATCTATTTTTTTTTCAACCATCTCTATGTTGTTGATAGCAGGGACTCATGAGGTGTATCAGCTTTCACTATCTCTCTTGGGGTTTTCCCACCCCTGCCTCATTGCACAGCACAACTGTGAGAAAATCCTGGTAATGGTTATAAATAGTTCTCGAGTGATTTCCTCTAAAATCCATAAACCTCACCAGGTTTCTTTTACAGACCTGCAGAGTGAATCCCATGAAGACACTCAGCAGCAGATGCACACACACACACACACACACACACATAAGTATAAACACTTAATGTCTCCTGACACACCTGCAAAGATGAGTTGGTGCCTCTGGAAAAGCCATTTTTTGTTGTGTGTCCCCTCAGGTGGACGATAAATATGTTAGTTTAGACTCCCAATGAACGTCCATACACACACACACACACACACACACACACACACACTCTCTCACACACATACACACACACACACACACACACACACCGCACTTCCTTCAGACTCCTGGAGTCCGGAGACACACTTGCAGTTGAGTGTGTCAGGATTGGAGCACATCTGTCAGCAGCCCCGTGCATCTCCGGGAGGTTTGAATGTATCGGGTGAACGTGCTCTCTCCTGTGCGGTTGTGGAATGACTTGATGGATGGATGAACATGGCCGACCAGAGCGCGGGGCTGCTGTGATTGAGACGTCACGCCGGTGGAATCACATGTCGAGCGTAAGGCGGAGACGTTTCTCTGCAAAAGACAGATTGATGTTTGTAGAAAGAAGAATGCTGCATTTCTTGTGGTCTGGGAACAATCATGCGTTTTTTTTTTTATCTTTATGTTTAGGCTACTTCAGCTCCTTTCATTCTTTCTTTAGTCAAACATCCCATCACAACAAAAGCATTGTTCAAATCAGCCAAATTCACATCATCTCCCGTGATTACTACATGTTTTTCTAAACACCTGACATTAATACTTTGTCTCTTTCCTCTCCTGTCTCCTTCAGCCCTGAGCCTCTAATGCAGCCTCTCATGCAGCCTCCCATGCATTCTCCCATGCAGCCTCCCATGCATTCTCCCATGCAGCCTCCCATGCATTCTCCCATGCAGCCTCCCATGCATTCTCCCGTGCAGCTTCCCATGCAGCCTCCCATGCAGTCTCCCGTGCAGCCTCCCCTGCACTCCCCCGGGGGCCACAATGGTTTCAACACCCAGTCGGACGTCTACAAGATGCTGCAGGACTACGAGGAGCCCGTCTCTGAACCCAAACAGTCCGGCTCCTTCAAGTATCTCCAGGGAATCCTGGAGGCTGAGGATGGAGGTAGGGATTACTGTGCTGCACTTCACACCATGCTGCTTTGTGCAGGAACAGGGAAACACCCATAACAATCTTGGTATTCAGCCAGAAGCTGGAGTTGAATTTCATTCATTTGAGTTTTAAATGTTGAGATGAGGTATGTGGTAAGCCCCTCTGGACTTGCCTGCGTGCATCCATGCAATTCTCACGAATTGTTTTGTAACCGAATATTGTTTATTCATGTGTATGCTGACAATTCCTGGGTCAATGTTTCCTCCAATGCAAATGAGGCCAAGTCCGGCCAAAGGAACATCTTGCTCAAGACTGTTTTCAAATCCTTCTGTCAAACTGGCATAGTTTTCCTTATATAGAAAGACCCAGGCAGCGAGGACAGAGCGAGCGAGTCAGCATGAGAGAGAACAAGAGACAGAGGAGGAGAAAAAAAAAAGGATGAAGCTCTTTAAATAGCTCACGCACGGATGAACAAGGGAGGGAAGTTTTTCTAAGGCGATCTACTGCAAAAACAACTTCACAAAGGTCACTAAAGAGAGAAAGATGGTTTTCCTGTCGGCCCTCTGACCACGCGGCCGCCGAACTTCTGAGAGGGAGTCATGTGATGCTGACAGCAGGGATAATCCCCGGAACTAAAACCCTCTCTTCGGGTTTCCTTGTTTATCACCAGCGCAGGACAAAAGTTGTGAAAGCAGTAATGATAAGCCGAGGGTCGGTATGTCACAGCCGAGAGAGCACACTCCTCAGGGAACAGGGGTGGTGACCTGTTAGCTCGGATCATCAATGATTGATACTTGTTTCTCACACTGAGGCATCCTTTAGAAACGTCCTTTAACTCTCACTGCTGGAACTGGAGTGTCAGCAGCTGTTAATGCAGGATTCCTCTTAGCATAATCAGCATGTTTGCTCAGTAACAAATTCCACGTGTCAACAATCGTTCGAATGGTTTGTGTGCACCGTGTGTACTTTGTCATATTTGAGAAGCTCTGTCCAAAGTTCGAGCAATTGCTTCAATCTGCTCCTAGAGAGTTCACATACTCTGGTTTGACTGATGTGGGTTTTGGATGGCAGTGCAGTTGCAGATGTTCCTGTTCCACAGCAACGAAATATGGCTAATGTGTCGTGGTATAGTAAACTGAATATTTTCCATGCAACAAATCAAGACAAATATGCAGTTTATGTTTCCTCCTGGGAGCCATTTCAGTAAATTTGCAGCATGCAGGCTTGCAACTTGAGAGCATTCCATCTTATATTAATGTTAACTAAAAATAAAAGCACTGCAGGAGTTGTATTCCCTCAGTTTATTTATTATTGACAATTAATGCTTGCCATTCTGTCTATTAGACACGCAGCTACATCAGCAACACACACACACACACACACAATGACACAAGGAACTTTTACAGTGAATACTCTGTCGAGATCTCAAGGTCAAACTCTTACTCATCATTTGCATGTCTTCCGTATTGTTGCACAGTTTAAAGATATGCTTTCAACTTTTCCTTAGTTTTATTCTTGTTTTTTCTTTATATAAAAAGTGCAAGAAATAACAATTATAAAGAAGTGATCTGATGATATGTATCAGTAATTTATGGGAGATAATCAACGGGATGCCGGCACCATTTGTGTGTAAGACGTGTCTGCAAATCACTTTCGGGAAACAGAGACCGCGCTACTCATATTTGAAAAAAGCGAAATAAGCCCATATCTCTTCTCTCACTAATAATGCTGGGTAATATCAAAGCTCGGTGTATCTTGCTTCTCTGCCAAAACACAGCTGGGATTGGCTCCAGCCCCCCGTTGACCCTGAAAAGGATAAGCGGTGCAGGTACTTAGCGAGATAGCAACGTTTAGTCTGCAAATCATTATCTTTAGCAACTATATACAATGCGATATATATATGGAAAAGCCTCAGTTTCTCATATTTTAGAAGAAAACAACTGATTTCTTCTCCCTGTGGAATATTACCATCCCGGGGGCAAAAGTGAAAACTTCCCTGCCGGTTATCACACCTCTGGGTCGGCCTTTTTGATGTGAGAACCGACAGGATAATCCAGAGCACACGGACCAAACGCTGCCTGCTCCTGCAGCGAGGCCTGGAGCGCTGCCAGGCCGCTTCAAACTGAATTTACTGCTCAATACCGCACTCAACGCAGCGAGCGAGAGGGGGGGGTGTTGTTGAAGGAGAAGAGTGGCGCTAATGATAGACAAAGGGGCTGCAGGGAGAGAGAGAGAGAGAGAGTAAGTAGCGCCGCTGATGGATGGGAGAGATTAAAAGGAAAGTGTGTTTGTCTGCTGTCGGTGGTCGTTCGGCTTCGGGGCAGACTCGACAGGTTGATTGACAGACCGGGTCCTCGGTGAGAGGAGCCTGACGAATCCTCAGGTTTAACATCGGGATCACTTTTCCAAAATGCTGTACCTGTCTGGGCGTTCATCTGCGTGAGACGTGTGAGAGATCCTGTCGCTGCAGTGCGTCCCCGGGACAGGCAGGAAGTCGAGTGAACAGCTGTGAGCGGGTTCGAGTGAAATCGTCCTGTTTTTTTTACGCATACCTTGTTGTCAGCCTTTTAAATCACCACAGTTGGTCCCACTTTTGAAGAAGCAGACCCCCCGCCCCCCACCCCCCCCCCCCCCCCCCGGTAGAGGCCATGTTGACTTTCAGGGGGCTTTTAAAGTTAAAGCAAACAAGAGTGTCAGTTTTCCAAGAATTCCTCAGGCTTCACAATGATTGGCTAGAAACGGTGATATAGAAAAGGGGAGGAGTTTTAAAGTTGTAACCCTTAAGATGGATAGAATAAAGAGAGTTAAACCCAATTTACCAATATTTGTGTTTTCTTTGTGTAAGTTGTATGAGAACAAATAAGCATTTACTCAAGATAAGAACAATTACTTTATGCTTTTTATTTCTTTATTTATTTTATTTACACTTTATGATTTAAAAAAAAAAGATTCAGGGATAGAAGGACACGAGAGGACAAGACGTTTGAGAACGTGTCTCTTCAACAGCTGGGAAAAGAAATAAACATTAGTGCCGCCGACATCCACTAAAAACCTCACAACTTCCCACCCGCCATATTTTCTACCTTCAGCTGTTTATGTCCCAAAAAAACGACCTTCCATCTTTGCAGCAGAAAGATGGTCGCCTCACACAATGATGAACGTCGGCCACAAAAGCGAGTTTAGTTGCGTGTAAAAGTGCTCAGGAGGGAAACAGGCCGTGTCCTTTCCCAGAATACGACCTCTGTGAATTCCTACATCCATCAGCGTCTCTGGTCTGCACGGAGGGAAATGTTATACTCTCAAAGTAAAACACTTCTCTGATTATTGATGCCGGCTGGATGATGAAATGTAAACGCGAAATGGCTCGCACATAGTGGGAGCTGCAACGCTCAGGTCACCTTGTCCCATGCACCATATGGGAGGTCAAAGGGAGACATATCAAAGTGGTCCCTCTGCTCGAATGCAGCGCAGGCGATAGAGTGATGGAGATAAACATCGCATCAGTCAAGTTCCCCTTTTCAATCCAGTGCAGAGGAGGTTGACTCGGGGTGCGAGGGTTGCAGGGAACGTTCAGCTCAGATGATTATTCCTCAGGGAGCGAGACGGACCTGGAAAGATTTAAAGCCCCGTTAAGACTTCTGCTCCAGTGGTTGTTAAACATGGGATTCCACGGGGGACCCTTCAACTGTCGAAAGGCACAGGGGAAAACACTTCAGATCTCCCAACAGACATTATTTAGATTCTTAATTTAATTTGTAGAACTAGTTCAAGGCTTTTTATGAAACCTGCTCTTTGCTTGGCCTCTTGTGATGCTTTTAGCTGAAGCTATAAAACGACCTGCTGAGGGAGCTTTGCTGATTCTGCTGCACAAAGAGCTGGTTACTTGTTTAATTTGAATTTCAACTGAAGCTTGACTTGAGCTTGACCCTGAACTGCAAAAATCTGTTGTTGTTGTTGTTGTTGTTGTTGTTGTTGTGAATGCGCCACCGCTGCTTCAGAGTGTTGATCACCTGTTTATTCAAATGTCATTAATACTTTATGTATCACACCAAATTCTAAACTGCTCTCACAGTGTGAAGCCGATAAGATTCATAAACACATGGTTTTAATATTAGATTTTCATTAATCCTAAAAAACGATCGTGTCAGCACTTTCTTCAGTTGTTCTTTATCTTGTAACAAAGTTTTTCTCTGACGTCCCCAGAGAAGATGAATGAATCCCTCCAGCAGCGGATCATTGGGCCCCATTTTCCAATTCTATATGTCTTTCTAAATCCCCTTTTTAAAACCCTTCGAGAATTTAAAACCTGCAAATGGTCAGGAACAATCAAGACAGTTTTCTCTGACTTCCTTAAAGAGTGGTTGCTCTCCCCGCAACAGCTGTACACACTTATATTATTACAGCTGTTTATTTTTCTTTCAATATCGGGATTTGCTCTGCCTGTTACTCCCCGCCCCCCCGGCTCCAAACTCTGCACTTGACAGGTCTCAGTCAGACGGAGGCTAACACACACACACACACACACGCACACACACACACACACACACACTCTCACACAGGAGTGTTTGACTGTTCTGCATCACATCTGGTTGATATTAGTCACAGTGAGGGACACACTTGTTGCTCGGGGTGGGATACGCCGGCTTGTCACTGTCCTTCAAACGAAACACGGCGTATGAAGTTGTGTGCAAACGAGACGAGTCCGTCCTGACTCTGAAAACTCTAAACGTCCAATGTCTCTCAAAGAGGGCTGCACATAAGAGCTCCTCCATTAGAGAGCATCATTAGCTGGTGGAGACATTAATCCCAGGAATAACAAACCCAGCTCCTGTCAGCTCTTTAACACGCCACGGTGTGAGGGGAACTGGTACAGAGTCCTCTGAGTCGGGTGCCAGGTGCCAGGTTGTTAGTATGGGTGATATGAGGCCTCCGAGCTGCAGGCACATCCCCAGTGAACTAAGTGAAGGAAAATCACTTCTGTGCTGCGGTGGCTGTGCCCAGCTGATCCACCCTGGTGCACCAGTCTGAAGTGGTTCCAGATATCCAGTGTTAACCGTACGCCTGTTTTTCATGTGATCCGGTTAGACATGACTAAATGCTCATAAGGCAGCAACCATCATCCACCAGCCTCACAGAGTTATTTATATGTAAAACTGTAGCAACATTAATGAAAAGTTGGATAACAACTCTGGAAAAACAATAAGAACTGAACATTACACAATCGTTTTTAAGGCCTGACCAGTTTCCAAACGTTCTTGTCCTTATTCTGTTGTTATTTTCTTATTTCTAGGTGTGTCCCCAACGGAGAGGATGAGAAACTTGAAGTCTCCAATCAGGTCTCCGATCCCCAAACTGGGAAGCCCCATTCCCAGCCCCATGCCTGGTCTCCAGAAGCTCCCGCAGTGCACACGCTGCTGCAACGGCATTGTGTAAGTACAGACATGATGTGATGATAATATGAATAGTATGAATTCATCCTTTTTGGGTCAAATGTTTCAAAACTAAGGTAAAACTATCAATCAGCACTGATCTGAGTAGTATAACAAATGAAGCCCAGCAGGTAGAAGCTCCTCTGGTTGAGTCTGTCTCCACATAATATGTCCAAGACTTTACTGCAGCACCCGTCCATCGCTACATGTCCTATCCTCTGTCCTCCCCCGTATCCTGTCCTATCCTTTACAGTGACAGCCGAGTAAAGGTCTCCGTGATCCACGATTACAGACTGCTGACGATACAGTAAACATGATACTGAAAATACGATGATTTACTCTTAGCCTCGCTCTTTAGGCCGCTTCACTCCCCCATCTGGAAAGGATATTTCTCCCGCATGTTTCATCGACACAGCTCGTGGTCATAAAGTTAACATAGTTATCCAGTTATGTTAAAGCATAACCTAACAACAGTCATTTTGCAAGCGCTCGGGAAAAAAATATATGTATTCCCATTCATCATTTTTAAGGATCAAACCAAACCCTGTTCCACACCCCTTCCCTGGCACAAATGGTGTTTACACGTGTTTTTGACTGCACACGTGCATGTAGCTGCATATTCATAAACAGTGAGCACACGCACATTCCCGAACACACACTCCAGCCTTCATGCACTGCTAACACCCCCCCGTAAAAGCACCAGGTAAGCAGTGATGTCATCGGCCTACTCTACCCGTGAACAAGAGGGCATTGTGGGAGCTTGTGTGGCATAATAAAGCTGTTTCGACCTGGGAGCATTTTACAGCTTTTTAAACAAGTGCAGAGCAGAAGTCAGGGGTTTATCCTGCAAGTGGGAAGATGGGGAAAGCTGTTAAAGTAAATAGAAAAAAAAAAAAAAAGCCAGCAGGCCCTCGACTGAATGATCGGGTCCCGAGAGGAAAGTCTAACTGGAAGCATGTGAAGGAACAAGTGCAGTCACTGTGTCACAGAGCGGAGAGCGTCTAAATGAAGTAGTGTTGATCGGTGGCAAGCCGGAAAAACAAACATGCACTATTCATATGTGACAGAAGGAATATGTGTAATGTTTTGTCGAGGAAGGAATATGTTAAAAATATTTGGTTAGTTGCTATAAAGCTTGATAAACGTTGATTTGCATAGATAAAGGGAAATGCAATAAACAACAGTGAGTGTGCAGCTTCCTCTGTAAGTGTTCTGCTCAATGTGATGTCGTCTGCAGCGATGCCTTTTAAGGCCGCCTGCGTTTTCCTCGTCAAAGCATCATCATCACTATTTTAGTTTTCGCTCCCCCCACACATATAAGGCCGTGTTCTTCCTGGACACTGATGGTAGAAAATAAATGTTGGATTCAGACTATAGAGTCCAGCAGAGCACGCAGCCAAGAGAGCCACATGAAGGCCGAGCAAGAAACCAGTCGACACTAAACATGAATCATACTGTAAACCTCAAGCTGGACATTTAGGACAGGGTTGAAAGACGGAGAGCTGGTCCTAAAATAAATCCTGGTGGCTCTTTTGGACAAAGAGCAAAAAAAAAAGTAACCACACACTCAGGAATAGTTTTTTCTCAAGAGGATTGTGCAGCTACAGTAAGGGAAGTCAAAACAAAAAGTTGAAATCAGTACATAGAAGATATTTATGTGTCCTCTGATCCTGTATTTTTTTAATTCACCAGGGAGTAAATGGACATGTCATGATGACCCACTAACCACTTATTTTCCAGTATATATATCATTTTATTTTTTGTTGTTTCTTATTGCTCTCGTGCCTTAAGGTCCCGTCAATTATAAATCAAAAGGGTGCATCTGTTATAAGTGTTTGTTGGATAAAGGCTAAAAACAACATCTGTTTGTTTCATGTTGGTTGTTTTTCATTGTGCGACCGTCCCCTGCTGCATCCCTGCTGTTTTTTCAATGTCTAAAAGTCTGTCTCCCCCTCCCTTGTCTCCCTTCAGCGGCACCATCGTGAAGGCCAGGGACAAGCTCTACCACCCCGACTGCTTCAAGTGCGACGACTGCGGCATCAACCTCAAGCAGAGAGGCTACTTTTTCATCGAGGACAATCTGTACTGTGAGACCCACGCCATGGCGCACGTCCAGGCCCCCGAGGGCTACGACGTCGTGGCGGTCTACCCCAACTCCAAGGTGGAGCTCGTCTGAGCCGGAGGTGGAGCCGGTCATTCTGTAATATAAGTGGGAAGCCAGGATATGGGAGGATGGGTCTACTGAGTATCTTAGCCTGGGTTTCATTTGGCTCCGTCAGGCAGGAATGACGGCGTTGGATGTTGGAGTTTTTACCTTTTCGCAGAGTCCTATGAAATGTGTGTTTCTACACTGACTGACCTTATGAAATGCAAATAGGCATCAGGCATCTTAAAATATGCAAATGCATCTCCAACCCATTAACAAGCTGATATTGTTCCCCACTCACCCATTGAGTCCTACACACACAACTACCAGTTCAAGACAAAACAATGTTCTAATCCGCATTCCAGCCACATTACCAGATTATCCCATGTAAAAAGAATACAACGAATAAGCATCGCAGTTAACACAAGAGAGGTTTGAGCTGATTGGTCGGTTTGCTGTGATGACGTGTGCAGAGGAGCTGCTGAATTTCCCATTTCACCCATTATAGCCACAGTTTCCCAGACAGAACACTCCACTAGGAAATTGCCTGTGTTCTGCAGAGTCCCCTGAAGGTATCGGTGATGTATTGTTTCATGCTTGGAGGGGTTTAAAGGTGTCCGTGTCTTTTTAAACTATAACTTACAGTTACACATTATACTCCTGCTGCCGTTGGACTTTTTGCATTTGTAATTTACATGTTCATTTTTCAGACTTTTATACAGTTACGCAAACGGGGGAGCATCTCTCTTCGATTGTCACTTTTTTATTTTGTATTGCTCACTTTTCTGTTACGTGTGATTCATTGTAAGCCGAGCGGGGATGGAATGTGCGTCAGTTTGCTTTGAGGTGTGGGTTTGCTGAACTATAACCTGCGGTGGACGCCTCGGTACACAGCTATGAAAACACCACCTTCTGAAATGTCAACAAAAACTGCAGGAGGCATTTTCAAAGCTCCGCGAGAGTCGTGGTGAGATTTAGTCAAAGATGTGAGCACAAAAAAAATAACTGAATTCATTTTCAGCTAAATTGCCACAAATGCAGTGAATTTCATTCCCAACAGAGGAGATAAAGTGCTTCTGGCTCGTGCACCTGACTGGGAGAGGAATTTGAGCTCTCACACTGAAGAATTCCAGTTCACCGAGGGGAGAGCACAGAGTTCAGCGGCTGTGTTTATTAAAAACACTCGGGGTTAACGCTCTCCGCCCGCTCGCCACATCCTTTAAAAGCAACCATGTGCATTCGAGGAGATAGAGCCGTAGAAAACTGTTAGAAACTCATAAAGTGGGGCTCCGCAGTCGACAACATGTGGGAGCACTACTCGCTGTGTGTAGAGGGTCGGACCCACTGCGGAGAAACAGCACTGCTCCTCTCTTTGGAAGACGGAGAGAGAGAGAGAAGTTGGAGGTCTGCGTAGCTTTTTATTCCCTTACTACTCTGAATTCAGATTTCTGCTCACAGCCAAGACATAAATAAAATATTGTTGTACTTGAGAGAGGGAGGGAGGAAAGAAATGAGGGGACGGCGCAAGTTTTCTTCTCTTGACACACTTTTTTGTTTTCTTACGATATCCTTCTTGGCGTGTTGTGAACTGGGTGGAGAACAATGATTTGTTGCTTTTAAAAAACCTTCCTAACAAAACTACTTGGATTATTTCAGATGAGAAAATGAACCTTGCCGTGCTGATATCCGTCTTTTTTTTTTTTTTTTTCTAGATATCAACAATGTTGTGTAGCCACTGGTATGCCATCTGTACTAGTCACCTTTGTAAATTATGTGAAAATGATATTGCTACCACATTGCTCCTTTGGTATTGTATATATTTGTTTTTAATCGTGATTGCTTTAACATACATAGAACATGTGTACTCACATGCCTTTTGCATAGACTGTGTCTTCACATGATTTCTTTGACACAAAGCCTCTTTTTGTGTTTAACTTATTGTTCTACCAACACGTGTTTTTGTCCTGGATATTCTTATTCGCCTTTTTTGTAGGATCTGAATAAAATGAGAATTAAATTACAATGATCGTCCACTTTTCTTTACTACATGAGAAGACGTTCACGACCTGCATCCCTTTATATAGCACTGTGCATCTATGTGCAGCACTTGCTTCTGTGAGAAGGGTCAATTTGGGGGTTTGGTATCTTCTCAAGGACACTTTGAAAGAATGGGGAAGAGTGGGATTGAACATTTGTTCTTCTGGTGAGAGGACGACCGCTCTACCCCCTTTCACAGCCTCCCACAAGATGTGTGTCTTACTTCCAAAATCCTGAGACATCCACTTCACAGATGCTTCGATTCTGAGCATAAAATTGTCAGGATGTAAAACCCGACCTCGTGGTTTCAGCATGTTGCATCTCATGCAGCTCTATTCCCTTCGAGAACAAGTCTATTTTTCAAGATGTGAGTTAACACACATAAAGTCTAATTTTGAATACTCTTTCTGGGCAGAAATACCCGGAGTTGGTTTTAAAGTTCACTCTGTTATTAATTCAGTCCTACATGTTGCCTTTGCCAAGTTCAACTATCACTAAGATTTGGGCCTTTAGTTTAATCTCAGAATGTATTCTGACAACATAGTAAAAGATAATAAACAAGGAGAGGAGGTAAATCATCAACTGTTAATCTGCTTGTCCAGTTCACATGTATTTCTCCACTGACAGAAATCATTAATGTGGAATCAAACCTCTGTTGCTCTAAGTGCATTATGAGCTTAACTAACTCCAATCATTCTTTAGGACCTCGGTTTATTAACTCTGAAGTTATGAGAGGCTGAATTTAGTCAGATACATTTTCAAAACATGTGTGAAAAATGTTTAAACAAACACTTTGGCTCAGACGTCGTTCGGGAATCGGGCCAGTGGTGCTAAAGTCTTCACACATTTCTGCAGCGATGCTTTACAGCGACTGCAAATGTGTCAACGTTCATGACTTTTCTGGCTTTTCCTATCGCTGTGTGTTCTCCAGCCACCGAGCAGAATGACTCCGACACACAGTCAGAGCAGATGGCAAAGATTCACGGGGTTCGTAATGAAAGTCAGGAGGCGAGAAGTCATATATTACCCCATTAAATGACCCAGCTCCTTCAGCTCATTCAACAGAAAGAATGAATGTGTGCAGATCAGGGCGAGAAACAGACACACAACAAGAAAAGAAAGCAAGAGAGAGGAAGAAGTACACAGAGCACCAGGGTCTGGACCAACAGATACCTACTCCTCTGAGGGGTTTTCGTCCAATCAGCATTTGCATGTGGGAAACATTAGCAAATGCTTCCCACATGCGTAACCCAAACTGAACTTAATGCAGTTAGAGTGCTCATGTAGGAATTTTCTTTAAAATTGGCGCCACGGGCAAAAATTCAGTCCACTCTAGATGTATGTATTGGTTTCAGGTCAGATAAGTTTACTGCAAAGTGAATTTTCCAAATTCCAGACGTCAAGATACCTTAGACGTTCATCCACCTTTCGAAAAATACTCCTGGAAAAGGTCCATTCATCGTGCTTCAGCTCAGTTTAGTGATGTGAGCATGAAGTAAAGGTAAATCTGTTGTGGTGGAACTTTGCTGAAGACCCACGCAGCGAAAAGGAAGCAAAACAGGCGACAAGAGGGAGCTAGGGAGAGAGGGAGAGGGCGACCGAGGCTTAAACATGGAAAGAATTCAGCCTTTCTCTCCCGTCTATAAACATTTAGTTCATTTTAAAGATAAACACTTCCAGTTGCACAGACACAGAGCTCCCTGTCCTCTGCAGGCTGCAGCATCGCCACCGGACCAACTAGTTCAGTGTCCATGACTTCTGTGAACTTTGAGTGTCATCCTCAAATCAAACAGTGCCTCAAATATACCATTCTACAAAGAATTAAGCAACTACCCTATGGAAAAGTATAAATATAAACAAATTAAAGTTTTTCAATTAAATATAAGTAAACACAAGTCAAGGTAACGTGGTTGCGAGGAGCAGAACCACAAAGACAAATTCATCTGTATGGAATAGATGACTGTTATTTGTTTGTTTCATGCATTTGTTGTCATGTCAGTTCCTCTATCCATTATCTATATCGTTCCAAGGTCCCAGGGGATCTGGAGCCAATCCCAGCTGACATCAGGCGAGAGTCGGGTACACAGGTCGTCAGGATATGGCCGACACACGGGGACAAACAACCATTAACATTCACAGTCTCAATAAAGAGTCACCAATTAACCTTTCCTCAAATCTGCATAACTTGGAGGAAGCCATAGAAAACCCATGTAATTACGGGGGGGGAACATTCAAAGGTCTGAATTAACTGGGATTCGAACCCTCAACCTTAAGGAAACATTGCTAACCACTGACCACCATGCCACTTAATGTCAATTTGGTGTATCTTTGATAATAGACAATCACAGATAAACAAAATATATATATTTCTTCCTTGGCCAAACCTGCAACTGAAGATTATTATCCGACTCTT
The DNA here is from genome assembly GCF_949316205.1 of Platichthys flesus. Lineage (NCBI taxonomy): Eukaryota > Metazoa > Chordata > Actinopteri > Pleuronectiformes > Pleuronectidae > Platichthys > Platichthys flesus. The sequence continues at coordinate 6,739,038 of NC_084959.1, read as the reverse complement.
TGTAGCTCGGTGCATAAATACATAAAAAAAAAAAAGATTTATGTATTGAGAAAAGATGTTTGATTTATCAACTGTAACTTAATCCTTCTTTAGGCTTCACATGAAGTTTAATACCGTCTCTACTCAATAAATCCCAAAGATGAAAGTCCAGTTCTGTGTCTGTGAGTTACAGGCTTGTTTTTCTTTCGTTCTTTATTCATGTGAGTGACAGCTCTGATCTGCTGATAGTTCACCAACAGGTCTGTGATCCTCCGTTAACACCGGGTTCCTCGTTCTCATCCTGCCTCCTCTTCTTCGAGTTGCATCCCAACAGTGACACTATAGCACCTCACCTCCCTCGTGTTTGACGACAACTCAGTCCTGATCTCTCCATCGTCTCTCTTTCATCTTTGCACCTCCCTCTCCATCTTGACGGAGCATGCTGTTCATTCCAGGGCTGTGGTTCCATACGGTACCAACCTGCTGCCTGGGACAGCCGTGATTTGTGGAGTCTTACTGGATGAGTGCCGGCGATACCTGAGAATAAGACTCATGTACATGCAGGAGAGAAACATTCTGGCCATTCCTGGTCACGAGTAAATTAGAAACATGCGCCATAACTCAAAGGAGTCTTATGAGCAACACACGGCCCTTTGATTTACTTCAGAAGAGGGTTTGGTTGATGATGGAGGAGACAAGAGACGATTTTCTGTTTTGCTTTAGATTAAATGGCTGCAACATGAATTCCATTCAAACGTGAAAGCAATAATGCAAGTGATTTCTTTTTTTACGATCGTACTCGTCACAAAGAAATATGCATCTCGTGAATTAAAGTAAAAATCGAGTTGTAGCTTTGAAACATGGAGGAGTTCACGAGAGGAGCTCTGGGTTTGTCTTTCAGTTATTAAGGATTTTAGTCGTTATGGATGAGATTCATGAGGATTCCTCTCAAACGTGACAGAACGTTTACAGACAGAGCAACAGTGCTCAAGTGTTTGGCAGAAGACTATAGGTGACGTCTTCGGTGAGAAATCTGCTGCTTCAAAATGATTTTTTGTGATTATAAAAACAGCATACACAAATTGGCAGAGCTTTAATTGATTAATGGCGTTGGGTTTAGTTTTTTTACATTCATGATTGCACATGTGTTTGATATTGTATCTTTATTGTTCTGGCCACGTGAAGGGATGAGACTGTGATTGAGTCTTGCTCTGATTCTCATTGGGTTTTGGAAAAGAAACAGTCAGTGATCTCGAGATATGCACAAAGTTCTCAGAGGAGCAGTGAAGTCTGGTGAGGGAAAGTCAGCAGCTGGTCCTGAAGAGGTTGGCGAAAAAAGTCGATGGCGGAACAAAATGTTAACTTGGATTGAATAAATCTGTGAATAATCAAGAAACACAGTTTTCCCAAAATAAAATAAAGGAACGAGCCGAGTGGAAACAAGTTCTAGGGTCTGACTTGAAAACTTTGTGCCTTCATGTGTGATTTCCGACCCCAATTATCTTTTGTTTAACACAACATAACCTAATTCAACTTGATCTTTTTTTATGTTCACTGAGGAAGAGACTTAAATCTGTGTTGACAGAATTAATCGAACGCAGTGAAGAGCGAGACCATTTGTTCTCCAAGTGATTTCTAGGTTCGTTTGGCTGCCCAATCTTATTAACTGGAAAAACCTTGACCCCGTCCGGAAATTAAACTGCTCCCACTGAGCCTTGAGCTGGTTTCACTCAACCACAGAACAAAAGGAATATTCCAATATCATATTCCATTCAACAATTGTCAGTTTGGTTTCGAAGTTTCTGCGAATTTGATTGGACCAAGACCGAATCCACACATCTAATGTTGCACAAACAAGAAGTGACGTGAGAGAGCTGGCGTTTGAAAAGAGTTTCGGCATCTAAGTTTGTTTTACAGTCAATATTTATCCATGATGGCAACATTTAAATTGCACCGAACATACATCACATGTGCCGCAATGCAACAAGGGAATGTCCTCTGAGGTCCTCTGTTTACTCTGCACAGTGTAAACAGCCAACATGGCCGTCTTCCAGTCAACAAGGAGCCATGGCCACAGTCACTGTTGATCTCTCGACATATGCGACGCATCTCTGCTCTCACACGTCTAAATAAATGTGGAAATAAAAAAAAGGCTGAACCAGATGGCTCATGTTTGAGACATTCCCGCTCTCACCAGAACCTGGCTCGGTGAAGCCAGTGACGACGGATCAAAGCGGTGCTGGTTTCTGATGGAGGATTATCTTGTCAATCTGAATTAAAAAAATATGCACGTATATATCTTTGTTTCTGTGAAGAACGTGCGAAAATTTTTATGGATTATAACAAATATTTGTGTATAAAAGATGCACATTTTAAAAGGAGGAGACAGTGTAAGGACTTTGTAAAACATTGAATTCTATGCTGTTGAATCAACCTTACTCATAAGCAAGACAGTGAATGATTGTACTAACAACCTGCACGGTGGGTTTTCAGGGAATATTTACTTTATTGTTCAATTAAAAATGGAGGTTACCACATGGTACACTGTGTTGGCATGCTGGGAATCTGAACCTTAGACTCTACCTGAAACAAAACAATGGACGAGGTGGATTTCCACAGCCTCCACTGAGCCAGACACACTTGCATAAAAACCTGTTCCTGGTCAGGCCTCTTTATTTAGGCCATTTAGGCAACGATGGAGATTTAGGGGCAAGAGACAGGAAAGACCAGTTAAGCCGATCCAATCAAAACAAGTCAGCCAAAACAGTAAACAGATGGTGCCAGCCGTAAAGAAGTCTCTTGTCTTGTTTTTTCCTCCCTGTCTTTTATCCAAGCCGGGAACTTAGTCCTTTATACTTCCCCCCAGTTCTCTTAATGTCTGTCTGTACTTTTTAAAGGTCTTTTAAATGACAAACTCCCGACAACACCCTAACAAGAAGCAGCAACGTGTCCCTGTGGATACCATAGTGACTCTGTGAGAAGTTCCACCGCTGTTGGCTCTACTGGACAAACACTGAGTGCCAGTTCTTTCTCTCTTTCTCTCTTTCTTCTTCGTCTCTGTATTCCTCTGTCTCTCTTCCCCTTTAACTGATTGAAAAAAGGTCTCTTTCTTTCTGCAAACAACTCAGGCTGGATGTCGTGAAGCAGCCGGATGAGATACTATCATCACAGGAGCTAAGTATAGGACAAGCAGACCCGTAATTCCATCAGAGGTGCCTGTCTGCTGGAGGTATTTGTGTTGCTTTGGTCTCTCTGTATGAATCACACAAACACAGGCAGCGAGGACAGTCCATCTCTTCACTTCAGCAAAGTATCGTACAGCTCTTTAGTTTGATGTATAAACTTTATCTAGACTGAAACCTGAGATCTTTGACTGGGCAAAGCTTGTTGTTTTTGTCTTTTCAAAATAAAACACTACAAAACGTCATCAAAGTTTAAACACTCACTTCATTTTAAATGTAGTGACAGACAAGACAAATGAGCACTCGGACAACATGTCAGATGGACAGCCGATCCTTGGATTAATGTGAACTATTATTAGAGATCACAGCGAGAAGGTTCCTGGTTCTAATCCCAGATTGGCAGGGGTCTTTCTGTTTGAAGTTTTCTGTCCTCCTCATGTCTGCGTTACTTTTGTCCGAGCACTGTGCATGGCCTCCTACCAGGAGGAGTGGATTGGATGAGGGATGGATGGCTGGATTTTGGCAGCTCCGCTTTTTTAGCATGCAGTAGAAACAAAGAAAAAACAGCAGCAGTATTAGAACTTTCATAAAACCACATTATTTGTGTCGTACAAGTTATTTTTCTGGCATGCTAGAGGTAAGCCCAAATACTACTAGATAGAATACAGTGTTAAAACAAGCAATATCATCCATATCTTGGGATCAACAAATGGTTTATTTAAATTTGGGAATTGGTTGTAATCTGGTCAGCAGTTCAACATTTATTACGTCTCCCACCTCAGCTCTTGTGTGTGCTGCATGTCAGTTGTTTCTGTTCACATGCGTGTTTACATTCCTTACATCTTTTGAAGCTCTTTATATATTTCGGGTTCTGTGCCAAATGGTATTTCATGCCAGTTCCCATTTTCATGAGGCTGGCTATAATTTTTTTAAGAGGTTATCCAACTCTGCTGATAGCTTCCAAGATCATTATCGCTTAGAGTTACCACAACAGAACAATCATTTGGGAAACATGATATATCTACTTTTAAAGTGGCAATAATTAACATTTCAACAATAAAACTGTATCGAATGCCAACGTGAGAACAATGTGTGCAAGGGAAAAGGACTTTTCAGAGGAAACACCACCTTAATCTGCAACTCCCATCAGCTGTGGAGTTTTACAGCAGGTTTAAGTATATTGTTTATTTCTCTGACTCCAGCTTCACCGTGCTGGTCACGTGTTCGGCTGCAGCAGGCGGCTGCTTCCAGTGAAAAGGCTTTAAAACTCCAGTGTGTGCTGCCTGCTTGGTTCTAAACAACAGCATCAGCATTAGTTAGCAAGTTAAAGAGTGATGATGTTTTAAAGTCTCATAGAAAATAAAGTCTCCATGTTTTATTGACAGATGTTTAAATCTTTCATTTCATATTCATCAGCTTTAAATGACTTTCTCCAGACAGGGTTGGTTGACACCAGAAGAAGGAGGGTGCACACAGTCAGTTCAAAATCAACATCCACAATAAACAGTTGAAAAACAGAAGTAGTCTGAGAACACAGAAACTATCTGCTCACACACACACACAGTTAAAAGTCATCCAGGTCTGTGTAAATGACAGGGATTGTGTAATTATAGTTGTGTTAATATGACATAATGTGCAATCCATCACCAGATGTGTGGGAGTTTTCTGCCGACCGCCTCGATGATACCATGCAGCTCCACCGGCAAACATGAGCTCATCTCCACCTTCAGACTCATAATTCAAGCTCAGAGCTTAAAATTTGATTCATGCGCGTGAAGATTATAAGTTTGGTCCAGGAGACAATCTCCATTAGCCTCCGTTGAACCTCAACAAGAAAGACTTCTTGGAGGAAGCGTAGAACTTGAAACTTGTCTTGTATTTCTCATGGTGTAACTGCACAAATATTAAAATAAGTCAAGTCAAGTCAATTTATAATATATATTGTAAAGCTCGTTTCAAAACAACAGATGTTGACCAAAGTGGCTGAAAGATCAAACAAACAGAGACAGGAAATTAATAATCTGGTTTTGTTTGCCTTCTCTATGTTAGTGGATCGACATGGACCGAACAAAAAACTCAAAGTATGTTGATACCGCAGCTCCATCCCTCGGTCACTACTGCTCAGACTCTGGTCAGTTAAAGTTTGGACATGTTATAGTGAGTCCCGCTGTGTTAACCAGAGGGGGTCTGACTGGAGACAGGTGACGCACTGTGCACGCATGTACCCCCTGATTGAATTTGACTTGTGTGTGTGGGGGGGGGGGTTCATCCACCGAGGCTGGGGCCTGGAGGGGTTCGAACGCACAACCCCAAACATGGTGTTTTTGCGTAATCTTACAAACAAACATAAAAGGACATGGGTGAAAACAGGACCTCCTGGGCGAAGGTCAAAACATTCTGGTGAGAACTTACATTTTTCACTTTTAAAAGAAGGTTCAGAACAGAAAGTAGAAATGGTTGCTCTTCACTTGTTTGGTTGAAGTTCACAAGTCTCAGAGGTTTTCATGTGCTTTGGATCATCAAATAGAGAAAAAGTATAAATGTCAGTCAGACCTCCCAGTTTCCTAACTCCCACTCACCTTGCCCCGTTACTGGGAAATACACTATAATTGTTACTTCCTCCCCTTTTTTCACAATCATCCAGTTAAGCTTTGCCTCAACTTTAAGAAATAAGTAAAAATCAAATTTTTATCAAACGCCGTTCTCCACAGACAAAACCAAAAAATCTGAACAAGAGCATTGAGCCCATAATGGAGCATAGAAATTCTTCAAATAGCTGAAAAGTTGATGCTGCCATAGCCTAAGCCTCTATTTTGGCCCATGTTGTTATAATAATGATTTAACTCATTGTTACCACAAATCTGACAGCACATGAAAATACCTCTACGAACGCCTGTGGCTGCTGGAAGCAATGAAGTGGATGTGATTGATCAAATCCATCCAAAACAGAAATGCAGCTCTCCTCTAATACCGAGCCAGGCGTTCCCATGCAGCATTTGTTAAGTGTTTTTATAAAAAAAGGAAATAGCTCCATTAAGCTAGAGCCCTAAAATCCTAAAAGACTATTCCTGACTTTAATTATTGGCTTATCAAGCCCAAAACGTAAAAACAGCTCGCCACCGCAGCCCACACAAACACATTTGTTATGAATCAACACACAAGTGGGCCGCTGTCGGATGAACTTGTTTAACTTTGCCCTCGCTTTAATCTGAGGGGCATCAATCTTCCGCTCTTCGAAAATAAGCACATAAAGTAAAGTTAATCTAGGGCAAATGTATCGGTGTCGGTTACCTCACCACCGCCACACAACTGACACAGCAGCTTAGTGCGAGCAGGTCCCACAGAACAGAGGCCAGCGAGCCGCCCTCCTGCCAGATGACAGCACTTTGTTTGCTTGGCATTCCCATGGTTTCCATGGGCAGGGGCTGGAAGGAGGTGCATGTATGTGGTTGTGTGTGAGGGAGCAAAAAGAGAGAGACTGCATGTAGGATCAATTTGTTTACATGAACATGTCGTGCATATAATTGGGCTTGTGCACAGGGAGCTTGGAGCGCTCATGCTTGTTGGATTCGATTGGGCTCGTCTACATGACAATCCCATTGGACCGGCTGAGCTGCATCACGCCTCCTGTGAAGATTGGGACGTCACTTCATTCACAGGTTCATTCCTCTGAAACTGCAGTGACACAATACTTAATTCTGGCAGGTTCTGTGTGGGCATGAAACTGGTTCCCTCTTTGGACACTGGTCCCATTGTGTTTTGCATTTGACACAAATGCTTACTTGACCAATTTATTCTGTTGCAATTCAGGCTGAGCCATGACAGGTGATCCTGGCTGACAAAGCTTTTAAGGTTCGCTGTCGAAACATTTGAAAAGAGACTTGTTATTATTATAATCCTGATAATTTTTTTTAGGACAGGTTTACCTGCTCTAATGTTCTTTCGTCCCACTGTCCATTTCTGCAGCTCCTCTTTTCAGCCTCTGTCTAAAACTCTTGTCTCTGTAAGGCCACGCCCCCCTTTAAGTCCAGTCTGCTCTGATTCGCCGAGCAGGTCAAAGTGGGGCATTGTGATGTCACATATAAAAGTCGCACCTACTGATGGGTAGCTTCAGGGTCAGTGTTTTCTGTGAAGGAGAGGTGCTCGTTTTTTAACATTTTGGGATTTTACATACAGATAAAATCTACACACTAAGAGGAAAGAGTAAAACAGATAAAGCACAAGCTGTGCCCTTACATAGTAAATTATAAAGCAGTGTTCCTAACACAGTAATTGAATGTTTCATTTCTTGGATTCATTTCAGCTGTTCAGTCATCTGTGACTTCACTGTTGTTTATGTAATACATTTCTTAATTTAAGGCCTCCCCCCCCTAAGTGCCTCTTAGCTGGGTGTGTCAGGGTGTTCAGCCAGTTCACCCACCAAAGAGCTTTCACTGGGAGATAAGAGCCTCCATTGTCTGAGTGACCCCGGCTGAGACCGAGTTGGCCACCGCTCTCTCCTACTGTGCATTGCGCTGCATTAATAACATTGTTCACAGACCTTGAACTCCTTTATCTGACTTCCAGCGGAGAGAAAGAAACCCAGCAGCCACTGGGTGTCAAGTGGAAAGCAGGAGAAGGGCTGGGAGCGGTTGATTGGTGGAGAGGTTTCCGATTAGAAAAGACTGATGGCATGAGGAAGCTTTTTCCCACACCCTTGGCTCATCAAGTGAACATTGTTGGTAGAGGCGTGTGCAGAGAGAGATTGACCTCTGACGTCTTCAATGCATGATGGGCCAATGGGCAGACGGGTTGTGTTGAGACGTTGCCATGAAAAACAAAAAGACGTCTAGGCCGACCCTGAGAAGCCACATCTTCTGCCTTCATGACACCGAAGGAAGGTTAACCAGTGCTTTGTTTGAACATTGCTACTTTCATGACTTCAGTACGATCGATGTAAACGTATCCAGGGCCACCATGCTCGAAATATTATCTTAACAGTTTGAGTGAGTGTGAGAATTATTTATTCAATCTGTGGGTTTGGTCCGTCCAGCGCCTCGTTCAAATTTAGGGTTTTCTTTTGATTATTTTGCTTTCCCATAGATTATTTGACCTTCACAAGCTTGTTTTCCTCTGACTCCACTCATTGCTTATATTTTATTACATTTCATTCATTCTCCTTCCCTTTCACCACTTTGTCAGCTTTCAATGCCCCTTAATTCAAACCAGCTGTACAGTGTATCATCAGTATTGGACCAGAATGTTTTTAATGTTATTATTTATATATTATTCTAGTTTTGATTGGTGTTATTGCTGAAGTATAAATTGGCATAAGGACATTTGGTTATGGTATAGCCACGAGTTGAGGATTGCCCAATGTGCTCCTTTCTGTCTTCGGAGGATGTCAGTGAAAACAAATTCATAACGTATGTAATACAGACACTGAAGAGCTACTGACCACGGACTGCAAGCAGCAGTTCAGTTCAACAGAACAAACCTCAGAGTTTCCAGGATGTAGCTGAGCGGTGCCGCAGTCAGCTGAGACACACATAATAATACATGTTAGAGTCTTTTGGCTGTGGCGAGGGGGGCCTGCTCTTCCTCCTGCCAATGCCTGACCACTGAATCCCAGACAGCCGGTCTCCCACCAAGCCCCCTCTAATGGTGCGTTCACGTCAAACGCGTTCCAAAGAGAGATTAAACACAATGTCAATGCAAAGACGGGATTTCCGTCTCATTGGCACGGGCAAAGCAAATTGAGCGTAATTCGCTTTAGCTGAATATAAAAAAAAAAAATTCTCCTGACCTGATGTCGTGAAAACCAATCAGGACAGAGCATGAAGCTCACCGGACTCAGGTCCTGGCACCGATCCGAGCAAGGGGCTGATCAAACCATCCACTGGTCAGTTACTGGTATCGTTGGACATGTCATCCAGACACAGCTCCTGGGGAAGACGGTGAAATTCCCCGAGCTGTGTGTGTGCGTCCGGATGGTTTTTGTGGACCCACACACAACAGGGCTGGCTTCTCTGGCGTTTACACAAAATGCAGTAATGTGAATAAACACAAATTAACCCGTCAATGCAACGCACTATCCTCCATGGTGAAGTAGTGCACTTTCTACACGTATCCTGCTTTATTTTGTGTTATAGAATCCAGGAACAACGTATGGGTGTTGTCGAGCAGCTTTCAAAGTGGATAATTGTTCCAACAAGAAAAACAAAATGTTTTGCATAAATTCAGACGGGGGATCCTCTTACAAGAAGAAGGGGACAATATTGTTCTCTCATCTTACCCACTGGATGTGGGTGAGTGTATTAATGCACGTATTGTGCTCCCCTCTCTCCCCTGGCTGGCTCCAGGCTTTCTGCCAGGTCCATACAGTAAAATCCTGAGCCTGAATGGAGGACAAAAGCTGCAGCTGTGGAGGCAGCAGGCAGTCAGACAAAAGTAAATGGAGCCATTCTCCAAATCAAGGCCAACTTGCTGGACTGCTGCTGCAGTTGTAACCCAATTACTCCCAGGCCACATGTTCTCAAAAAGCAGGGACGTCGGGCCGAGGGGGAAGCCCTCCTTCTTTCCCCTCTATCCACCCCGTTAAAAAAAAGCACTGGAGGGGGTGGAGAGGGAGGGTGGTGCGGAGAGTAAGTGTTATTCCATACGACCCAAGTGTAAAGTCCGCTTCACATGTTGTGGCTGTGGACGAGGGCTGACGTGTGTTGTGGTACGGTGGGCTGAATATTCTACAATGCAACTGGAATCCCGACGTGAGAGACGACAGGGAACCTACGAGAGATAGAGAGATGATTGGGTGGAAGTTAAATGAAGGAAACTTTTCAGGTTTATATCGACTGCTTCACTTAATTTATTCTACACCTTTAAAACAGCCACTAGGTTATTTAGTAGTTAAACACTCACAAGGTAAATCCAAATAGAAGCAATGAGTGATGATGAGTATGGTGAGGTATCGGCTAATGACTGATGTGAGAGTTTATATAGTAATCCACTGCACAGAGTGGGATTGGTCAACTTCTTTGACCATGTGTTGGAAATGTCACGCCCCTTACCCCGAGGCATCAGCTGTGAACACACTGCAGCCACACTGGGAAGGTATTGCAGTACCAATTCAAGCCAGACATGATGCAGGCCATCTGACCATAGGATAAACATGCCATGACTGCATAGCTGGCATTGTTTCAGTCCCAGACATTGAACTCAGCAAATCTTGTACATGCAAGTCCAAAGATAGCTCATGATCGGTTGTGCAGTACTCAGTTGCGTGTTATCGCCCCCCTGTGGTGGTTAAAGGTGAAGAATTCAACAACACATGCAGGTATTTGCAGCCTGAATGGATTTGAAGGTTAGTGAGGAAATTATTCATTTCGAAATCATCAGTTTGAAAGTTACCAAATCTAGCTGCATTAAAAAGAACAAAAAGTAAACAGATACGTGGATTGCAGTGGTTTCCTTTCTTAGTCTTTCATCCGGGTACATGTGATGGCCTTTGTCTCCATCATGTGGTGAAAGACGATCACTACATTACCTGCATCTCATATTTCAAGTGCTCCAGTTATGGCTCGCTGGGCCATCCATACTATTACACCTCTAACCTGAAAGCAGAACAGAGAAAGGTGAATCGGTGTCATGATATCAACACTGAACTGAGGTTGTCCAACAGGGAGGAATCCCAAGTCATGTAAGATAACTGGCAAACTGGCAGATCTGCATTGCCTGCAGCATGTTATCTTCCACTATATATGTAATCACTATGATAACTGGCATGCCGATCCCTGTCATCACACGGCATATGTATGGGTTAAGGTGTGGCAGGTATAGGATACCACAGCAGTTCACAAGGGAGGCTAAAAATATATGACTCAAGGCGACCTAAAACAAATAGAGGTTAGGATGAAAGAACCACACGGTAAGAAGAACAGGTGCACAAGTCAAAGTGGGAACGCAAATACAGCAGAAGTTACTTTCACAAAAAACTGTGACAAAAAGCTTATTTTCAATCACATCATGTTGTGTTTACTGTCAGGTGTCGCACTGTAATCCACAAAACAAACAGGAGAATCATGTTACACTGAAAAGATGCTGCTATTACTTGTTTATATAAAGGTTACAAATTCACCTTCGAATATGAATATTGTTTGTATCTTTATGTTTATAAAGGATGCATCTTTGTTTGGGAGCCGATTACACCTTAGTTTCGAGAAAGAGGATTTCGGACCCCAACAATTCGGGCAGGGCTCGGTCAATGATTTCGCAGTGAGTGGCTCATGTAGTGCTCGGTCACATGGACTGGTCCGATCCACTTGATCTTTTTACCCTGCGCGTGCCTGTAATCGTGGAAAACCATGGGCTGTGGTCGGGTTTCGGACCAATAAACCGAGCTGCCATCGGGTTGGACTCTGGCTTGCTTCTTTTTCTCGGTCGGGCTCTGTGGTCGGGTCGGACCAAAAATATCCCCCTGACCCGCACTCTAATGTGCACTCAAGTGCATAGATACTGACTGGGTTGGGGTTTGCAACTAGGGTATGTGGCAGTGGAAGTGTGACTTGGTGCCCCCCCCCCCCCCCTCCCACCCTTTGAGTGACCTTTGACCCTGTGGTGCTGTAGATGGACACTGCAGTTGTTTTATATCATCTGTAATAATAATACTAATATCATATTAACAGTATAGCTGTTTCAAGTCACAACTCAACAGCTCCCATGTGCCATACCACAATGTGACAGGGAATTGAAACAGTTCTTTACTTTTCCAATAAGAAAAAAGGACCTTACGATGATTTCATCAGAGGGCAGTAGATAATAATAGACGTTGCTGTCTCTTGATAAAGTGTGAAAAATGTCACAAGGTCTAACTTTGAGGTAACTTTGAGGGTTTTTTCACTTCAAGTTGTTGTGCTTCAGCGCTGCCGCTACTGTCTGTCATGTTTGCCCTGTTTATTCCTGCTGCTGTCTGTATTTAAACTGACATGGAATAATTGTGCTGGATAAATTATTTAGCTAATTTCCTAGTTTCTATTCTGGAGAGCTTTTGTTGATAACTTCCTTTTCATCGTTCTCACGAGCTGCTCTGCCCTGGCGTTCGCCCGAGGCTTTGCTTCCGTCTTGAATAGTGAAAGAATTATTATCGACACAGCATATCATTCATTTTAGTAAGTGGCTCAGTGAGAACAAGAAAACATTCCAGAGATGTCGCCAATAAGGTTCATATGATAACAGGGAAATACAGAAAGAAAAGCAACATTGCAAACAACATGCTCGGCTCTGTTAATTCACAGCCTGCATGCAAGAACGGGAAAATCTAGGGTGTGTCCTCCCGCCTCTCACAAACGAGTGCCAACCACTGTTGAGTGAACAGATAAGTTCTCACTCAGGAGGAGGGATTAAAGAAGTCTGGTAAAACAGGGGGGGTTAAATGCAAACTAACCGGTTGGTGGAGGTATAGAATAACTCTCTCCCTCGTGTCCGACATTACCTTGAGCAAACAAAATCCTCTTTACCAGGAAGACGTCCACACGCAGGTGGAACAGATGTGAGAACTCAAGTGTCCCTCTTGTACTCATTGTGCTGTAACTTTTTATATAAACCTTTGTATAGCTTTGATGTTGTGGTCATTTTATTCATAGTTGTTTGTCTGCTGATTGTTGCTCGACAGCCATTGGTGATTATAAATATATCCACATAACCCTCAGTCCTATAATTATACTGCAGCTCTGCACGCACACAAACAAACACACACACAGATCAGTACTTTTCAAACTCCTCTCTCTCCCCCGCCTGCATTAGAGCAACAATGGTGTTGGTGACTGATGTTCTGATGTGTGAGCCCATGATGATTGTGAACGGCCGACTGAACTTTCAGCTCTTTACAGACAGACACGATCAAACAAAGTATGTATTTATAATATAATTATAATCAATCAGATGTGATAATCAATTTACCAGGTTGTGTGGTTTAACTCTTACTCACAACCCGAGGGGACGAGACTGACGATGATGCACGTAGAGGTGGAAGATCTCCGGACTAACGCCGTCACCAGTATTCCCACGAGAAATCCAGCTGAGAATACAGCATATTGTAGAAGAGTGACAGTGCTCACGTCCAGCAGGTTGAACAGCAGAGCTCAACCAGTCGAGGGAACACGTGAAGAAGTGGAGAAGCAGAAAGAGGAGAGGGTTTTTTCAGAGGGGCACATGCTACTGATTTCACTCACTCTGACATTGCCTCACTTTCCATGGTCCCGTTCTGGCGGGGCGATGGGAGGAACAACAACAGAACTCTCATTTAGAACAACAGCAACACTCCTACTTGTTGTCAATATTGCAAAAGTCACCCTAATGAATACTGTGCTCAAAACAATAAAGAATGACTATGAATCAATGCTGCTTCCATTATGTGGTTTATACAAATAATGTCTTATTTTAAAGCCTTGGGTTTTGATGAAATGGGCCTGCTTAAGAAAGTTAATACTCTCTTAGATTGCAACAGAATGAATAAGAGTTGTGAGAAAAAAAGAAAGCCCATTCTATTCTTTCCAGTAAAAGAGAGTAAGAAAGGGATGTGAGACGATAAGAAAGAGAGGAATGAGAGAGCGGAGGGGAGGTGCCACTGTGCTGTGCAGATTAACCATATTAGTGGAGAATGACAGTTTAATAGAAAGTTAAGAGTCTCCTCCTTTGTCTTTTAATCCCTCTTTGTTTTCATTTCTAAACTGTGAACAACTCAAAACAATAAAGAATGACTATGAATCAATGCTGCTTCCATTATGTGGTTTATACAAATAATATTTTATTTTAAAACCTTGGGTTTTGATGAAATGGGCCTGCTTAAGAAAGTTAATACTCTCTTAGATTGCAACAGAATGAATAAGAGTTATGAGAAAAAAAGAAAGCCCCTTCTATTCTATACAGTAAAAGAGAGTAAGAAAGGGACGTGAGACGATAAGAAAGAGAGGAGTGACAGAGTGGAGGGGAGGTGCCACTGTGCAGTGCAGATTAACCATATTAGTGGAGAATGACAGTTTAATAGAAAGTCAAGACTTTCCTCCTTTGTCTTTAAATCCCTCTTTGTTTTCATTGCTAAACTGCGTAGATGTTGTCATAGCTTCATTCAGCCATTAACTACCAAGTTTGTAGACTGACAGAACACTTACAGGGTTTAAGCTCCATCTTGCAGTGAATCACGTAAAATTCCTTTGTCGAAGCAGGACTGTCTTACGCAGACAATGTCCCACTAATGGAGGAATGTCTCGACAATATTTGCATTTCTGAATCGACTTTAACCTTGGCTGGTTGGACGAGTCGAGGAAGTGCAGTTTTGATGTCACCGTGGCATGAGCTGAGCAGATCAAACAATGTCACAGATAATATTCTTTTATAGAACTTAATATAAAACAAGGGCAAATGCAGTTTTCTTTCATGTTAATTATTTACAGTGTAAAATTGGTTTTAATAATCAGGAGCCAATTACTTTTTATTTTCTTATATCTTATTTACATATCCTACACGTTGAAATATGTGCAAGGAATATTTTATGGAACTTTGTGCGGTGGGTTGAACTCATTCATTTTTCTCATTCCAATGAGTTCAGTTACTGGTGGATAATTTCTGTTTGTTATGCTTTACAAACATTTTAATCAGAAAAACCTATAGTCTAATGTTGTCAGGCTTTTCTTTTGGGATCTAATTAGGTTTTTCCTGGAAAAGTTGTTTGTGGAGAGAAATCCTCACGATGAAAACTCAGAAATGACAAAGCTTTGTTATTTTTAGGTTCTAAAAAGAGTCCAGCAGGAAAGTCAGTGGTAATAAAATGTATTACAACTTTTTCTGTTTGTTGTTTCTCTCAAACCTGAAACTTTCTGCCCATCTGTTGAACACTGAGGACGGAGGTCCCTCCCCCAGTCTCCTCTGAGGTCACAATGAGAAAATGCTGCTACCAGGAACGGTTGAGACATTTTGGACCATCCTCACACATTACTGTATATGCCACTATCTATTATGTATATGGTTTATATTACATTACATCTGTACACCATTAGGAGGACACCGCCTGTCTAATTCCACACAACCCTTCTCTCAAAGCAATATCCAATATCCAACTAGCAGGATATAGGGTCTAAGCTGTGGGACGTTCATATCTAACGCAGATGACACAGAAGCACCTGAATCCAAGTCTTTTGTGTATCCCACCAGGGGCAAGACTTAAAGACACAACGTGAATTAGGAGTGGTTACTTTAGGCCAAACTGTCCGATAGGGTGGAATATAGAGTGACAGCAGCCTTAGCCGTTCATGGATGTGCTGCTGGAATTGGTGACGCAGGGAGAGGTATACTGAGAAGCCATCTGGGAGACATCTTCAGACTTGGGGGGGGGGGGGGGGGGGACAATTGCTAATGTAACTCCTTCAGAGTGCTATAGGCAGAACTTCCACTGAGACGATGCAGATTTCCTAAAAGACAAATCATTTATAAGACTAAATAAACAAAACGTTGTGGTTTTGTATCGTCAGGTAAGGTTACTGCATTGTACCTGATCATCTTAGGTAACAGATAACACATGACAGGGTTGTGTATCTTTTGTAATCCAAATGTAGCCATCAAACGTCTTAAAATGCACAATATGCCTATGACAATATAAGCTACCTGTTAGTTCCTGCTCCAGTTTGACAGTATTGACCTTAAAAAACCAGCAGTGGGCGTCAGTCCGCCTCTTTAACCTGAGGCTGAGAACAGAAACATGAGATCACCTGTATTATTGTTGTCCAACAGGTTTGTCGGAGAAGGCCTATAGCAGCAGAGTCCTCATGTTGCCTTTTGCGTGCGCAACCGTCAGTGGATAAATAGATGTCGCCAGAGAAATGCAAACTATTGTCCGGACTGCGCCCAAGTAGACGTTTGCCTTGTGCAGGGCGGGAGTTGCCTGTGCAGTTGGGCGGGCGAGGCACATCCCAACACAGCCTCGGGGCTTTTTTGTTCAAGTTTGCCTCATCTGGATAATTAACATGGTTGTGCGCTCAGCTTGGCACCAGCTGACTCCGCAGGACGCAGCTACAGGAAACCACCGGAGAGGAGACTTTGACGATGAGGGATTACGATGAGAGCATCGCTTTCCTGGGACAGTGGGGACGTTTCCAGCTGGTCGTCTTCTTCCTGCTCTGCTCCACCATTGTTCCCAATGGATTTGGAGCCTTCACCCTCGTCTTCCTCACGGACATGCCGAGCCACCACTGCCTGGTGCCTGAGGACAACCTCACAGAGGACTGGCGCAGAGCCACCATACCAGTGGAGGTGAGAGCTCCATCTCATGCATTTTCCTCAATGATTATGCGGTTCTTTGGAATAAGGGCATAATAATTGAAATATTGCAATAGTATATCCTTCATAAAACTTTTGTATTCACTGTTATTTGATAAGATAAGACTTTATTTATCTCAAAGCTCCAGCTGGCTCCAAAATTACAGTAACACTATCAAATAAAACAGAATAGAGTTAAGTAAAAATAATTAAAGTGAAAAGTAGAAGATTATAGTCAATGAAATAAAGATAGAAAGTATATGCGTCTAATAGTAAAAATCAATAGTTGCATGAGACAGAGAAACTAATACACACACACAAAGCTGCATTGATTATAAAGGATAAAGAAGTAATTAATATGGGATATTACACCTGATATTGAAATAATATAATAATGATGAAGAAAGAGAAAGAACAATTTTGCACATGTTGTTTGTGTCCAGAACATCAGTTGTGCAAATCCACATATAAATTCCAAGTCATTTCTTTGCTTTGCTAAAGACATTTCTGCAGAATATTTATAATTCAAGAATTCAAAGGTCAAATTCACAGTTCTGTATTCTAATTAGGCAATTTTGTTCCTGTTGTATCTGAAGATAATAGAGATACAGGTAGTGTTTGGATATAATGCCCAATTATGGCCATATATTTCCTTTGTCTCATTATTAGTTTACCCAATATGTTATGACAGATAATATCACTGGAAAATAAACCCTTTTAGTCTTGTGACCTATGTTATTTTGACCACTGTGAGGTGGTGAATGGGAAGGAGGAGCAGAGCAGATGCAGCAGATACAGGTTGGATGTGGTCAGAAATCTGTCGGCTCAGGGCTTCGTTCCTGGCAGGGACGTCAACCTCACCGACCTGGAGCAGGAGGTCTGTGTGGACGGGTGGAGCTACAGCACGGACACGTACACATCCACTGTAGTCTCTGAGGTAAGGGTGTGTGCGGCAGAGGCTGAGAGTGAGCTTCTTGTCATATTTGTCACTTGCAGTGTCCCGAAGGTATTTAATCAGCTTAATTTATCTGCATAGGCAAATCAGCCTCTCCTTGTATATGTGTCTTTAGTCCCTGCAGCATTTGCGTGTCACAATAAAGGTGGTTACAAAAGGCTGGTCCCAGGATTTCTTAGGCTCGTCGAACCTTTAGTTCATTCTTCTTAACGTCCACATGTTTGCATGGAACCACAGTAGGGCAATTTAGTTTTTACTACTTGTTGAGATTTCTGTTGAGGAAGTGTCCTTGTTGTGCAAACAGCAATGCAAACAGAACCTCCTTGGCACAGGCAATTCCTTTGTTCAAATGTTAATGCTTTGATATTTCAGTTTAACCTGGTGTGCAGTGAAGAGTGGAAGCAGCCGTTAACCGCCACAGTCTATTTCCTGGGAAGTCTGTGTGGATCTTTCTTCTCCGGGCTGCTGTCAGACAGGTCCTCAAACACATGCACCACATGATATACACTGAACACCACAGCCTTCATTTACTGTCAAGTTGTAATGTACGAGTTATTTATGAAGGCTGCAGGGCCTAACAAAATTCAATAAAGAAAGACAATGCACTTTTATTATTTATGTGATGTGGCAGTTGAAGTATTGATATTTGTATCTTTCACCGTATATTACCTTATACGTTGCAATTATTAACTTGTGTGCACAAAATTAGAAAATTCATTTTGGGAGACTTTAGGTTTCCTGTGGTTTAATCGCCCTGAAACTGTGATACTGCATCATGGCTGCTTTCACTTTTCATACTCAATTTGTGGTGCATACCATTTCTATACTTTTACTTCAATAACATTTTGAATGCAATACTTAATATGTTGACATTTATTACTAGACTCAACTCAAGAACCCTAGAGTTTCCTCCACCGCTGATGATATTCACAGTACAACATTTAGTCTTAGACGAGTGTACCACATATCTTGATTTATTTGACTTCTCCCTACAGATTTGGAAGGAAGCCTGTTCTGTTTGCCACCGTCGCACTTCAGACGGTTTTTACCTTCATTCTCGTCTACTCTACCTCATGGCTAATGTTAACCATCCTCCTCTTCATCAATGGTTTGGGACAGATATCAAACTTCGTAGCTGCTTTAGTGCTGGGTAAATATACGCTTCTCCTCTATCGTCACACACTGTCGAGATTTAGAGTGTAAATAGCATTTCTCCTCCTTGTTCGACACACATCACAAGGGTTGTATTTCCTTCTCCCTGCGTGCAGGAGCTGAGATCTTCACCGGCAACGTGCGAGTCCTCTACTCATCTTTAGGCACGTGTTTAGGTTTCACCCTCGGCTACATGATGCTGCCGGCCTTCGCTTACTTTATTAGAGACTGGAGATCTCTCACTCTGGCTTTGGCGCTGCCTGGCCTGCTCTACATCCCCCACTGGTGGTAAGTTGCACCCACTTTAAGAAAGCGCATTTTTGTGGTTACCCTACTTTGGAGGCTCATGAATGGAATTCTTTGTTTCTTACCAGGATATAAATGTGTTTGTTAGGAAGACGTTGAATCATTCATTATGATTCAACTTCATAATCAAATGATTCGTGACCATCATCGTGACCAACAGTCCCAGTGGAGTTACACTTTAGGTGAAACCCCAAACAAAACAGCGATCAGTGTCCCAGGAATTGGGACCAGCAGATCAAAGCTTATACACGTTTTACATGTTTTAATCATGGAGTAAGAATTTCCAAAAAGAAATGAAGCAACTGAAACAAATGTGGAACTAAAGTAAAGAAAGCTGTCAATGTCAAAATACTGAATCTACTGTGAAATGCACAGCCTGTATTCGTAAACTGTGTAAACTGGATCCATCTGGTACCGTGTGGAATGCGGTCTCTCAGCCCCGGGTGCAGCACCATGGCATGGCGGCTCGCAGCTAGTTAACCAGAGACTTTATGTAAAATGAGCTGAGCCTCTTTGTTTCCTGGTTCAACAGCAGCTGGGAGGATCTTTGCTCTCAAAGATCACAACTTGCCTTGAAACAAACTGCTCGACCTGGGTGTCCTTGGTACCACACAGCTAATGAGAGCTTTCACAGGGAGGCCCGCTCATGCACAAACGTGAACAAACATGAACAGTGGTGTGAAGTTGCACCTGAACCGCCAGATAAACTTGTATTACAACAGAAAGAGAGTTTGACTGAATTCTCTGCTCAGGGCAACAGAACCACACTATATTTGTATACATTGAAATGACTGTTTGCTGCTGTATATTTAATTCATGTTGTAAAGTTATTGTTTTTAGATCCACTGAAACTGTTGAACTGCAGGTTCATCCCGGAGTCTCCTCGGTGGCTGCTCTCTCAGGGACGAGTGGAGGAGGCTGAAGCCATCGTGAGAAAAGCTGCTAAATGGAACAAGCTGCAGGCTCCTCCCGTCATCTTTGAGACTTGCAGTGTAAGTTGATCTGAACCATTTGGCTGTGAGGCTGAGAAGTACAGTATGTGGATGGAATACAGAGACAAACCCTTTGTTTTGGGAAGGAATAATAATACAGAGCTCTTTTACAATGAACATCTCGAGCCTGAGGTCCTTGTATCTTGCAGGATGATGAGGATAAGACAGAGGTGAAAGAAAGCCACGGTTTCTTCGACCTGCTGAGGACGTGCAACATCGGAATCACAACAATCCTTCTCTGCTGGGTATCGTGAGTTTGACTTCATCCTCCATATATCACATCATGCTGAGATCCTCTCCAGCGCTGTCGACAGTTCTAGAATTACAAGCTGCGATGGCTGAGCAGCTCAACATTTTAGAAACAGTGAAGAGGATATCTTTCACTTTGGAAACACACATGTTTAGAAAATAATACATATATTTATATTTAAATGTATTTGTATGTGTATGTGCTTGTTCACATGTATGTTTATCTATGTCCATGTGTGCACTTGTGTATGTGCATGTGTATATATGTGTACATGTACATGTAGGTGAACGTGACTATGCATGTTCATAGATATCTGCATGTGCACATGTATGTGTATTTATATATGTCCATGTGCATGTTTATGTGTCTGGGCATGTTTATATACGTGTGCATGTGTACATTTATATGCATGTGTATATTTATTTCCATGTGTATATGTATCTGCATGTGTATGTGATTGTGTATGAGAGTGTACATGTGTCTGTGTTAAAGGTTATTTATATTCAGATTTCTGCTGTAGGTTCACCATGATGACCGGATACTTCGGCCTGTCCTTCAGCACGGCCCAGCTCCACGATGACCCCTACATCAGCTGCTTCATCTCAGCAGCCATAGAGGTTCCTGGGTACATCACCAGCTGGGTGGCGCTGCGATATTATCCACGACGATCAGCTTTGATCTGCATCCTGCTCATTGGATCAGTGCCACTGTTACTCATTCAATTTATACCTGAAAGTAGGTAAAATCCTCATTAGCCTACAGGAGTTATAGATACTAGTTATAAAGTTTTACTGGTAGTTGGAGCCTTGAGGTGATCTGTATCAATATGTTGTTTCAGTGTCGAATGACTGATGAGGTCTGGTTTCAAACATCACTGGTCTTTTCAGAAAGGGCTTCATTTATTTTGACACTAGGCCTGAACTACACAAACTACTTTTACAGTGTCATACTTCATTAATACCATGTGCGTTTATCACTCGATAAACAATATTTAAAGGCTGCTTCAAGTTTTGCAAGCCGCCAGCTTTTCCCAGCGCTCCTTTTGAAATCCTAAACAACGTCCAAAACGCTGCACAAGGCTTCATCTGCAAATGACAAATCCATTAAATTTGCACACACTCATAGATAGCAGTCTCCTCAACACACCGGAGACAAGACCCGCGAATCATTAGCCCCGTTGTCCAGATACAGGCCGAAATTGAAACAGGGATTTCTCGGGACCATTTCTCAGGGAGCAAATTGCAACCTTCAAGCAACATGGAAATCAGATCTGTAGATTTTGCATACTCCTGCTGACAAACAGACATGAAGTACAGGAGTGCACACAAAGCTCCTGGGCAGTGGTAATTAAGAGCTCCAGGCTTTGTTAAAAAACAAACTCTACCCTTGTCTTTCAGCTCTACCGCACATGTCTCTTGCTCTGGAGATATTGGGTAAATACGCTCTCACCGCTGGCGTCTCCATGATATTTACCTACACCTCGGAGCTCTACCCAACGCCGCTCAGGAACACGGCCACAGGAACAACATCCACTATCTCCAGAGTGGGGGCCTGCTTCGCGCCGTTTTTGTTGACGCTGAGTGAGTACACACATTGGCGTTTTTGTTTTGTGGCCCATTTCACCTCCCATGAGACCCAGAGCCCGTTCTACCATCTAAACATCCCCTTCTCCTTGGTTTAGGGAGCTACCTGAAGGGCCTTCCTCATATTGTGATGGGGTCTCTGTGTGTTGTCTCGATCTTTGCCACCCTCTTCCTCCCCGAGAGTTTCGGACGACCTCTACCCGAAACCATTCAAGAGATGCACAAAAGAGAAAGGTATTCTGCTTCAGAAATACATATGTTTTTTCTACCTACTGAATTTTATTGGCCAATGCATTGAATAACTACAGGGTGGAGGTGATTGAATTCAGAACACTACAAGTAATATTGTCTGTTTGTCTTTATTCCTTCTGACAGGATACGGTGTCCATGCATCAGTGGGGGGGAACAAAACGTCCACGTGCACTACCAGGACAGTCTAATATGATTATCAAGTGTTTTATTTATCTACAGGGATTTTCCTCTGTATCAATATCTCAAATCACCTTGAAAATGTTACACAACAGTTCCAACCAAGGGCAGGCAGGTCGGAGCAGGACGACCCGTCGGGTGGAGCAGCCGTCTGCCTCGATTTGGAGCAGAGAAATATTTAGAGTATGGAATTGAAAAGGTTCAATGAGCTCTTTAAAAAATGTTGTACACAGGATTTCAAATACTAAATGCAGAGAAGCCTAGAGTGGAGAGATGTGATGTTCCTGTCAGTGTTCCTGCTGCACAGTATGGATCACCTCTGACCTTTCGGGACCTTCCTGATAATAGAGAATTGCAGTAGTCCAATCTACAGGGAACAGATGTTTCTACTCGTTTTTCAGCATCAATCTAAAACAGGGTATTTTTGAAACCCCAGCAGAAGAATGTGACATTGAAAGAAGTTGATTTATACATCTTTGTAAATTGATTATATAAATTAGGTTTCCATTTCAAGAAATGTAACAGAATATGTTTTTCATTTTACATAAATAAACAACTGAAAATCAAGATTGTATCTAAATGTAATTCATTTAAATATTAAAGTATTACTTTGTATTAAAACCACATTATCTTACGAATGGTAGCTAAGATCATATTACTATTCACTGCACGGTTTACAGCGGTGACAGTGATCAGAAGTAAGTGGCCCTCACAGATTTGCTTGAAGCCTGTAGAGCTATTTTTCTTAACAAAGTAAAAACACATATATACACAAATATAAAAAGATAATTAAATATCTTGTTTGTGCAGCCATGGGAATCTTCACTGGGATTGTGTGCGTCTCGTTTCCGTCTGTATATCTGTAATTGATCGATCAGTGTTCCAATAAGAAAATGGAAACACAACAGAAAATGTCACGATGACTCTTTTAATATATCACTCAAAACCAAAACACCTTCGTCATCATCATGATCGATTGTCTGAAGCGTAAAATACACAAAGCAAATTTGTGTTTAATCGCAGCCTTTTTGTGTTCAGAAAATTCAGATAATTCTCTACGTCGACTTTAATCTATTGCACAATGTGATGCTTTATAAATGACTGACAATGAAGAGATATCCAACAATACACCACCATGAAAAATAGACAGTTTTTATTACCGCCTTTCTCCCTCTTAGTTCAGTCTTTGCACTGTTTGTTCATTTACAAAGATTATTCAGATATGTTTAAATACACATTTTAAAAGAGAAAAAAAAAAAGAATTGCAGCTAGACTCAATGTGAAATCAGTATATTTGAACATTCTACTATATATACCGTGTGTATTTGTATCTAATTCCTAACAGTAAAGCAGCATGTGAGTGCAGATGCAGTTGTTGCTCTCTCACAGAATATATTATTCCAGGTCTATGGAGATATTTCAAAGCATTATTATTATTATTATTATTTATATCATGTTCTTGCTCCTGGTGATGCCACGTAATTTCACATAAAAATACCATTTAATGAGGAACTGGGGGGGGGGGGGCGGGGGGTTCTTCTTTCAATAGCCGGATGTCAGTGCTGCTCCTCGATCAAGTGACCACTGGATTTTTCTTTTCACTGGAAATGTCCTCGTCTTCCTCGGTGTGTGCTGCTGTGTAAGGTTTCTTCTGACAGCATCTGGAGTGTAGAAGAAAAAACGATGACGCACTTTCAGCAGAGCCGGCTGCTTAGGGCCCCACAGCCACCAGGGGGCCACAACAGTCATTTTCCAACAGCTGAATTAGAGTGGCCAATGTATTGCTTACTGCAAGAGACTGAGATTTGACTCTATTGAGACTTTGATCCAAAACTGGCAGCAACGATATTAGTATGTTTGTAACACAAGGCCCCTCAGATACAGACTTGTGTTGCAGTTTGGACATAGAAGTAATAAGGTTGCTGTCATATTTACCAGATGAAAAAGTATTTATTCTTTTATATCAACTTTTAAAAAGTTGATATGTCTTTTGAATTTTGGAGTACATTTGAATAAATGGGCACATCCTTTTTTTCAAACTCTCTTTATCTTGTCGATAGGGCATTAGTCTTGCAAAGATATGTATTCTCCATTTACCCTTCTAGTTATGGCCTTACAGCATTGATATTAAATTAGTATTAGAAGCCAAAGGAAATGACCCTGGTGGGTGCAAAGCAGTGGTTTGTTGCATGTGAACATACACTGAAGTAAATCATTTTTAAATCTGTCTCTTGTGCAGCATATTAATCTGCAAAATGAACAATAAATAGTTGAATAATTGAAAATAAAGCTGCAGAAACCCAGACAGAGAACTAAGCTAGTATAAACTAATGACGAGTGTGTGGGAGGCGCTGTGACTGGGAAGTGTAAACTCACCCAGGGAAGGGCTGCATGTGAGTGATGGTGTCGGGCAGAGGCATTCCATAGGTCTCGGGCAGCAGGAGACTCAGCAACCCCGCCAGAGTCATCAAACTTCCCATGAGGATGTAAGGCAGCGATACGGAATAGCTTCCTGTGGCAGCACATCAGAAGAGCACAGGGTGAAAAACAAGCTCGGCTGCAGAGGAAACCGTCGAGCGGCTCAAAACAAATGAGACAAAAGGTGACGCTGTAAGAGACTCTGAAAAAAAAGTGTGATTTAAAACCAATCCAGTAAATCTTGGTAGAAACCGCGGCTGGTTCATCCAACCTGTGAGCTAATCGAGCTGGTCTTTGTTTTTACTCTGGGCACATTTGTTCTTGCAGGAACCAGCGTCTCGTTAGAAGAAGGAACTGGTTTTATGAGAACTGGATCCAGATCATTTGATTCACGACCATGTTTTTAAACATAGAAGTAGTTATTATTCAGATAAATTACATTTTTTAACCAAAACTTTCTACGTTATCATTCAAACAGATCACTTTTAACTTTTGTTCTTTTACATTTATAACTCATTTGGAGAAGAATGACATTACATCTAGTGTTAACTTGATGCTTGAGTTTGATCTATTAAATTAATGAAAAGTGGAAAATTAAGAACTCCAGAGCTCCGATGTCCACAGTGATTAAAGTAATTCTTTAGGACATAATTACCAAGAACCCGCGATACTTGTTATAACAGTTTTAAAAAGCCTGTGAGTCCACAAATTTAATTAATGGTGAGACAGGCCCACTCAGTGTCAGGTGTCCAGTTCCCTCCCACAGGACAAGGGCTACATGACATGAGGACTCTGATCCCACTGCAAGTGTGACTGTGGAGATATTTCAAAGCATTATTATTATTATTTATATCACGTTCCTGCTCCTGGTGATGTCACGAGAAACATAAGAACTAGTCTCAGACAACCCTGAACAGAACCACTGGTATAGACGATGGATCGATGGATGGACATTTTACAAACTGAAATGCGTCCATGAGTCCCAATATGCCAGAAAGTAAGAGAAAGCTGAAGGTTCAGAAACAGGGAGATCAAGATAATGTGATGGAGGGATGGTGCAACTCCGCCATCTATCCCAGATACAGGATGGATAGATTTTGTGTAGGGCCTGTACTGCGGCCAGCCACCAGGGGGTGATCAAGATGATTTAGCTTCACTTTGGAGGAGCTGTCCAGTTGTAAAATCTTCATTAACAGTCTATAGAACCAAAACTGAAACCTTAAACGCAGCTGGATATTTAGGATTTCGTTTCTTTCACTTATCCCGTAGTGATGAATAGGCGGCCAAGTGACGTCACATAAAACATGCTGTACTTTGAGCAGATCTTAGAGCGCTCATACTCAAGTAAATGAAGTACGGGGCGATGATGCTGCCTAATCTGGAGGCCATGGAGCAGGCGCCAATGGCTGTGTTCCTCAGCACGGTGGGGTAGATCTCTGCTGTGTAGGCGTACACGAAGGCGAAGGCTGTCGACACGGCAAACTTCCCCATCATCTCCAGCGTTATGGCGACAGGAATCAGGTCTGGAGGGAATATAACATGTATTTGTTCGAGGTTAAGTTGTTAAACAATTCGGCTTCACACTAATGTTCTGCTCTTATTGAAACTCGAATGACGAATGTCACCGAGGCATCGTACTTGCTGGGATGAGCTGTATGAACAGTAGAGACATTCCTCCCATGGACAGCGTGGAGAAGATGCTCAGTCGTCTGGAAACCCAGCGAAACAGAACCCACGACAACATGTAGGCGGGCAGCTCGACCACGGCCGACAGGAAGCAGTTGAAGTACGGGTTGCCGTGAAGGTTCGCCGTGTTCAGGGACAGCGCGAAGTAGCCAATGGTCAGGGTGTTCCTGTGGGGATAATTGTTAAGGTCAGAAACAGAGTGAAACTGGTTCCGGTCCAGGTACGAGCAGTTTTATCAGTGTTTCAATTCTGTGGCAAAATTGTAAACATCTCGAATCTGAGAGGCCGAACCGGTTCCCTTCAGCACGTGAAGCGCAGCGCCCTCTGCAGCAACAACTCAACTGTGGGTATTACCCATGATCCTCTGCTTCCTGAACCAGGAGATCTGCTGCTGTAACAAATCCAGCAAATTCTGTTTAGAATTCTTCACATTTTAAGATTCCTGACTGAATATTGAAGATAAACGCTGGTGTTTAATGACTTCTTAGTGTAGCATCAAGCACATTGTGAAGTTACTGTTTTTAGCTAGAAAAAGTTGCATAGTGTTGCTAAGCTCATTGGTTTGTTTTTTTCCAGTCCGCTACGTGACTAAGATATTAACGTTAGTGGACAGCAAATAACAAGATTCATCAGGTGGATGCAAAGCAAACAGTGTTCTGTAGGACTGTTAGGATATATGTACATAACTGAAAGACTGGTAAATAGTCTATTTACTTAAAGGTTAATAAAAAGAAATATGTGACTGTTGTGTTTACAGTTTGTTTCTGTTGTCTACTAGCGGCGAATAAGTGTTACTGCAAGTCTAAGAAGCACTGGCAGTAACAATATTGCTTTCCGTCCATGAGTGCAAAGACACTTAAAATAATTGCAGTTAAAATGGTTGTTTAATATGATATATAAGAATTATAATTACAAGTAAAGAGGAAGGAGAACTACATATGACGTTTTGGTGGAGAAAACAAAATGAAGGCATTTATTAGGACCTGTTATTACAACAATATTCAGTTAGGAAATTAATGATTTTGTTTATAAAATGTTCAAACTTCACTTTTTTAAATGATGCAGGAGACTACAAAATAGCGATATCTAGACATGAAAGCCTAGATTTATATTTAAATAAAATATTATTAGCTGAAGAGGTCAAAATGCCAGTGTACGAGAAGCAGCAGGCTGGACTTGAAAAAGAAGTACTTTGCATTTGCATCCTTAATTACTTTGAAAGTATAAATGTACATTCAAGTAAAAGCAGTACTCTTTGGCTCATTCACCTGCTGTGATTCGCTTTTATTATGTAAGAATAAGTGAAAGAGAATCAAGCTGCATCTGTTTAACAACTCAGCGAGGAAGGGAGCACAGGAAGAACTCAGCCATGCTGTGCAGTTACATAAAGCCTGATTTTGATCTGGGTCTCAGGCTTCACAGCACCTGACAGGTCATTATTTGTTGTTAAGGAAGCAGGTTGACATTCAGTTGAGTTGATGCATGAACCGGCTGTCACCATTTGTTAACAGCGTGCGTGTACTACATGTCTGCATGCCAGTGCATACACGTGTGTGTGTCTCTGTGTAGCTGTGTGTGTGTGTCTGTGTAGCTGTGCATGCAGGGTCACTGTACTAAAAGTGGAGGTCGCCTGGGACAGCGGGGACTCACCACACCAGCCACAGCGTGAGCGAAGTCCCGCAGATGTTTCGTGATCGCAGCAGATCGCAGATGTTGTGGGTCGTCCTCTCCTCGGACTGCCGCTTATTCTGTGGGGCAGTGGAGCGAGTGGAACAACAAACATGTAACAAGGAGAGGCAGCAGTCCAGACATAATGTCATTACAGAGGGAACATCGTGAAATAGTGGCCACTTGCTGAGTGAACACGTGCACGTGCACAGGTTCACACAAACGTGATCAGAAATGAATGCAGGGGAAATGTCCAATGTTAAATTAGAAAATGAGCTAGAAGACCACTAGAAAGAAATTAATATTGTATGGTTTTATCCCTTGATCCCATTTATAGTTATCAAACTATTCCTTCATTAGTGCGGCTACACACTGTTTGTTGACCTATGCAACTTGGTGGAACCTTAAACTCCAAGATTTTGTTTTGAAAAGGAAAAGAAAATGACTTCAGCATGAAGCTTCAGCAAGAGTTGGGGAGAGTAGAAAGAAATAAGCAATTTCTGTGAATCAAGCACAAAGTCAAACACTTGTCTCTCTGTACAATCACCAGAAGGACATGTACAAATGAGCAAAGAACAGAGATGAGAGTTGTGTTCTTTTAACCCACAGCCTCCTCCCATTGGATGTTTAAAGGTATTCGTTACCCTTCTGATGACTTATCAGAATGGGAGCCATCCTGCCCTCATGTCTCTGTGGGAGACCCCTGGACTGAGACCCCTGATGTGAGATCCAAACCATTTGCAAAGAGGCACCATAAAGTTAAGGCTGCAAGAGGCCACGGGGTAAAAGTCGCTGAGCAATAATCGTAAACCTAAAGTTGCATGGTTTAGACAAACAAGCTGGTCATTCTTCTACACACACGTCTGCTCGTGCAACATCACATTCACAAATGACAACGTTTCCGTTACAAGCTCTAATACACAGCAGGATAAAAGTGCCCCGCTATCAAGTTATCAGCCACAGTTTCCCTTGGCTCTACGTGTATCAATAATGTAAAACAAAGTGTTTTCTAACAGGTCATTCAGTTTGTTTCCTTCTGTCAGTTTACCATCATGTCAATAGCAATTGTGGCTCTAACACCACAAAACAAATATAACACAGACATGCGGTGCTCCAAGTGAGGTGCAATCTAGATGTGAACCTAATGTGGCCCGTGTGGTAAATGGAGAATATCGTCCAAATAGTACCTAACAAATTCAGGCCTCTTTTGGCCCCTCAGGTTGACATGTGGTACTGCTCGCTGGCTGGATGTGCGCCAAATCAGATTTTTGAGCAATTTTTCCTTGGATTGCCCAGTTTCCACATTTGTGTAACACCGCAGTGTCACAACTATTACTGGAGTAACTCTTGGGTAAAACCTTGCTTAAGACTCTTCTACTGTAGATTATTGTTGACTCTCGCGCAACAGTAAATGATTACCCCAAACTAACCAGGTCAAGGGTTGCACTCATTCACACCCCCAACGTGCCTATAGAGAAACAGATCCACAGCGATTTTTAAGCAGGGAAACTGGTTTGAACTGGATAGTGGCTTAGGCACTGGGATGCAGAGGGTTTCAATGCTTAAAATTAAAATTCAAAAATCCACTCCACACTCCCTTCCCCTGATATGTTAAACAAGCGTCTCCTTTAATATTGTTCTCCTACATCTGGTTATTGCAGCAGCCACATGAGCCATCTACTTCAGTGAGATCTCACCTGCAGGGGACTGAAGATGACTGGCGGAGGCTCGATGTTGTTCCTCCTAGCAGCGTCTCTCACTATGGCCTCGGCCTCCTTCACCCGTCCCTGAGAGAGCAGCCAGCGAGGAGACTCCGGGATGAGCCTGCCTCGGTACACAACAAGTGGACGGTGAGAGAGAGAGAAGAGGAAAGCAAACTCATTTTGACTCCTGATCTGAGTGACTGTAGCTTCCATAAAGTTAACCTACACAGATTATTTTGTGGTGGTTAAACTGGCACGACGCGGTGATGAGTAGTTTTTCATAGATTATTATTTCGTTTATAAAATTAAAGCAACTCAATTTCCCAGAGTTTAAACTTTAATAATTCCCCAGTAGATGACTAAATATTAACAACCCAGAGGAAGGGGAAGGTAATTTATTACATTTGGGTTAGAAAAACAATTTGATCTCCACAGGTTAATTTTCTGTTGGACAAATAATCGTTAATCTGACAGTTACAGCTCTAAAATAGTCCAAAACATAGTTTAAAAATTGTGAAAAGGGAAACTTTTACAACCTACAAATAACTACCGCAGATACAGTAGAAAAACAGATGGGAATGATCAACACTGCCCTGGCACTTCCGCGATCAGCCTGTAGAAATCCACGCAGACACACACAAGCAAACACACACCTACCTACCACCAGAAAGGCAAATAAAGCAAGCCAGGCAGGTTGAGGGCGAGGGTGAGCATCCTCCAGTCTCTGATGAAGTAGCCCACCAGCGGCAGCACCATGTAGCCGACACAAAAGAAAAGACACACACCCATCGTGGAGAAAATGGTCCGCACACGTGGGCCGAGAATCTCTGTCCCTGGAGCACGAGAGAAAAGAAACACAAAGAATGTATGACACTCGCTTTTGCTTTAGCGTGAACCTGAAGCGACTATATACTTTAGTTCTGAGAATTTTAGTACCTAATACGAATGCAGACACATAATTGGAGATGTTTGCCATCCCGACGACAAAGTACAAAGCGCAGAACACGGGCCAGGATGGAGAAACCACCATGATGAGGGCAAACACCGTGTGCATGGCCAAGGTGACAAACAACACGATTTTCCTCCCATACCTGGACAAGACATAAAGCAGAGGTAAAACACCAAGAAAGCATGTTTAGATCGACTGTTCATTCACACACATGCCACCATGAAGGATTCTTTATACAATGTATTATACTTTCATTACATTTCAATGATTTCACAGCAAAAAGGCTGTATAGCACTTTCAATGGGCCTCCTATCCTCTTTTAGCTTGTTTAGTTTTTATGGTACTCTTAAAGTATGGCTCAAATCTAACTTGAACATCTCCCAGTAGCCCTGTCCACCATTGGATTGCCAGACAGAGTTAGGACAGAGCTACACTCTCAATAGTCACATGTTGTCTTGACAGATTTGTCCGGTGGCCGAGAGAGCTCAAAGAATTACAAATGAGGAAACAAGGACTACAGGGACTAACAAAAGGTGATGAACCTGGCTGTAGATAGGAAGTTATTGAAGTGTGCTACTCGTCAGCTGTGATAGAAGGTTGCATGTGTCGTTGAGTTGTTGAAGATGTTTTCGGAGTTTGCTGTGTCTTGATACTTTTTTAAGCGTGTGTCTTCAAATTGAGCTCTCTCGGCCACCGTACTTTTGGTCTGGACGAATCCACTGCCGCAAGAGGAGTGAACGTCGGGCTGTAGTCATTTAGAGGTCATCAGACAGGACCCCAGGGGAACGATAAAAAGTCAACTACTACTGTAAAACCTTTCAAGTTCACTCCAGCGATTTCACATTATAATCAATTGTCAGGCTCATGTTGAGGGAATTCAATGCAGCATAACTAACGATCATGTTTTTATATTCCACATATTCCAGCATGTGCAATATTTCCCCTATACCTCCTCCACAGGGAAAATTATCCAAACAGCAAAGGAGGTGTTTTTCATCCATTGTGCAGTACAGATGCAAAGACCTGACATTGTCACGTAGACATCTTTGAGAGGTCATGAGTCCCAAGTTAAAAAGCCCATTGCAAAGTCGGCCACTTTGGCCGACTTCGATTAACTTATTCCGCAGCAGCTCGAGTTGACGCTGAGTTGTCCCTGACTGAAGGTGATCTGTTGTTCGTCACCTGTCGGAGAGCTGCCCTGAAATGATGGAGCCGGCGAGAACCCCACAGAAGAAGACAGAGGAAGTCAACGGGTTCTTCCACCTGTCATCACACACCAGGTTCCACTGAAAGACACACACACACACAAACAGATGCTGTACATGTCAAGTAAAGCGTTCAATTCTGATATGTTAGCTATAAACCAGCGTCAAGGTTATAATCAATATCCTAAAGTGGAACCTGTTGAGATTAAAATGAGAAAATAAATCATAATGCCATTATCATAATTCTAATAAAGTGGAATTTATTTCTATGATTGTCTTATATCTTATTTTATTTTCGGGTTGTTGTTTTAGCCATGAATTTATTCCGACATCAAACTCTAGTATTTTTACTAAATGGTGGACAAAAGTTATCCATCACTGTCTTTTCGTGTGGGACAGTTTCCAGTACTCTCGTGAATTTATGATGATTAATAAGTCTCAGTTATGTTTTAAGGGACATACAGATGTAGTTCATCCATTTATCCTCCCTCATCCAAGATCTGTGCCACGGCTGCAGCCTCCTCTAAACAGGGTGACACCAACCTCAGTTATGATGGTGGAGGTGTAGAGGCTCTGGTCATAGTCCCACCCGTCCAGGCAGCCTTCTTTTGGCACCTCGCTCAGATTCACATCGACGCCGGGCACCAAGGCTCTCTCGGAGAAGCTCAGCAGATCATCCAGTTTGTATCTGAGGCACTTGCTGGGCAACAACTCTCCTCCGCTGTCCTCCTCCAGCGGGATGCTGCTGTTCCTCCACGCCGCCGTGAGGTTTACGCGCGCCGGCACGACGCAGCGGTGCAGCGGCGTGTCGGCCACAAACACGATGGAGAGGGCGGCGAAGCCGTTGGGCAGCACGGTGAGACAGAGGAGCAAAAACACCTGCTTCTGGAAACGGCCCCATTCTCCCAGGAAGGCGGTTGCCTCTTCATAGTCGCTCATGGTGCCTTCGGAGCTGCGCGTAAAGTGGGGCAGAGTCGACAAGAGACGCACAGGACTCTGCAGTGGGTATTTAAAAAGAGTGTGTGTGTGTGGGGGGGGGGGGGGGGGGGATCAGCAACGAAACCATCCCACCTCTTTCTCAGTATTGTATTAATTTGGGGGAAAACGGGTTTTAAAGGCACAACCCGAGATTCAGATTGCAGATAAGGACCAAAATTATGTTTTTCCTTCATATGTTGGGAAACGATTCTTCTGCTCTCCATCTTTTCCAAATTATAAATAGATAATGTAGTGGCTTCTAATATTTTATTAATAAGAAAAATCTCAAAGAAGTCTGAGTCGTGCTTAGAAAAATTGTGTGTTGATACATTATTTCAAATGTTGGTTAATGGCTGAACAGACTCTCTGTGTTTGTGTGTTTGTGAGTGTGTGTGTGTGTGTGATCAACATCCATGTGCACCTGTATGAATACATGATTCCTCTTAACTGCTCACAGAGATCCATCTTTGAACACAAACAAATAAAACTTGAAAAACATGATGTTTGAGTGAGATAATCTGAGAGATGATAAATCATTACTAACATGCATTAACATGTATAAACCCAAAATTTAAGAACTTGAAATACATGCATGAACTGTGGAACGACCCTTGACCCCCCCAGGACAGAGAAAAGTTACACGCACAAATCCCAGTTAATCAACAACTCTGTCATAAAGGGGCCGAGTTTCTTTAGGTCTTTTCATGTTATAAACTCATGAAGAAGATAAAATGGGTCTACAATATGATTAACGCAGTTTTTTTAAGGAGAAAAATGAAGATGTTCTTGTGCTACCAATGATTATTGCCTCTGATGTGTCTTCCAGACCAGCCTTTTCCAACCAGTAGGATCCCAGAAATGTGAATTATTGTGCAGTTAAAGCCCAGGTTAATGATTGTGCACATCGAGTTGTCAACTTAAGGGTTCAATTTGTAGAGTTTCTAGTGGTGTGGTTGCATGTTCCAGCTGAATAACCCCTCCCCTCACCCTCCCCTTCCACACATGAAAGAGAAGCTGTGGAAACAAACATTTAACATGTAAAAGTGATAAATAGGGCAAACTGTATATGTCCTAAAATGCATGTAAATGAATGTCTCCTTTTGAAGACCTAGATGCTCTTTGTAAATAAGCCCTGCTGCTGTGCTCTTAATGTGCGACACCCGCTCCTTGATTTAGATTTAAACTGATGTTCAGTTGTCACGTGATCATCATCACCTTGTTAGAAGAAATCACCTCAACTCTTTATCCACTTATAAGAAACCTGGTTCTAAAATACAGTGACAAACTTACTCCAATGAAGACTCTACAGCAGTGATTTTCAACCAGTGTGGCAACCGGGGCACACTACTCTGCTTGCGATCTAACTGTCGATCGCAAAGGCAGTGTGGGTCGTACCCCCTCTTTTTATTTTTTTCTCCAAGACCACGACCCCCCCCCCCCCCCCCCTGCTTTCTGTTTGGCACACGGCGGAGTTCCATCCCGATGCCCCCCCCCTCCCCCCCAGAACTTGCTGAGCTGGTTTTTCAAAAGAAGCTCACAGGCCTATAAAGTGTGGGCACCCCTAGTCTGTGCTGTAATAAAGTGTGGCAGATAATGTAATACTCTTCTATTCCAGTGGGTGAAAGTATTTCTGACAATTGAGAGGTTTCGATTACTCAAAGCTGCTTGCAACTGATGAGTGGTGTGCAAGCTGGCCTACCTGGCTGTTATATTTCATCATCTGAATGAACTGAACACACGGATGCAAGGCCGAAATGATAACCTGCTTACAAGCACTGATAAAATAAATGGATTCTGTTTAAATGTGCAGCGTGGCAACCTTGAGATGTTCCCACTCACTGAGAAACGGCATGATGTGAACACTGCTGCAATGTGCGAGGTGATAGGCATACATTTGAAAACTCTTGAGGAGAAGACATTTGATTTCTCTTCAGCCTTCACAGAATGCCTTGACGGGGTTAGGGACCCATACAGCTCAACATCAGTTGCTGGAATGGACATGACTTTACAGGAGCAGCTCACTATATCTGTGTGAGCTGAGCTTTCCAAGCTTGACTGCGATAAAAACTAAAAACAGAGAGACACTGAGAGCTGTTGAGGAAGAGTTTTGTGTGTGTCTATCTTCCATTCCGGCCAGGATATCAGTTTTGTGTTAATCTAAACAGGCACAGGTTTAACACTGAGTGGGTATAAATACATTTGGAAACTATATTACTAAGTATATGTTTTATATGTACTCTGTGAGGCCATAGAGTGTAAATTTGTGTAATTCTGGTTGGTGTTGTGCCCCAGGATTTTGTAAATGTAAAAAATGTGCAGCGGCTCAAAAATGGGTTGAAAATCACTGCTCTACAGCACCTTCCCTTTGGGGTTTTCTCCACAGACCCTGAATCAGGCATCCAGATGTTTCCACACTTTGATCAGTTGTCTCTGAAAGCCAATGGGTGTCCTCCGTGGTTAGAGACTGAGAGCTAATCTTGTCACAATGTCATCTCTTTAATCCCCTCCTGTGTGCCAGGACAAAACACCACAGCTCAGCCTCCTCCGCTGAAAGGTTCCTGGTCATCTTCATGAAAGGAAGTCAATGCAGGTACTTAATGAACTGATTAACAGTGTCACCAGGGACATATTAGTGATTCCTTGAGTAACAAAGTACCCAGCATGACGAGGGCAATACAAAGCATTAAATGTTGGCTTTTATCTGCAGATTTGAGATTTATACTTGTTTAACATTATAAGTTGACCAAACAAAGAGCTTAACAGACTACTGTTGCATCTCAAAGTAATAGAAATTCAATCAAACTGCACCAAATTGCCCACACTCATTGATATCAGTTCCATAAATATGCCTATTTGTATCATCAAGATCCATGAAAGAATCCCAGGTCAAATTTTTATAATGTTATGTAACGTAAATGGTAGTGGAAGAAATTCCTTGATCTGTCCCCTTCCACCAAGTATCATGAAAATCTATTTATCTATATTTGTTTGATCTCGCTCGCAAAAACAAACATAGAAATCAACGAATAAACAAACAAACAGGGTTCAAACATAACTGAGTCACTATGTGGGGCTCCTCTCCTTTAGAACAGCCTCCACAGCCTTTTGCACTGATGCTGAGGACTTAAGTTAAACTTGAACTTAATCATATTGAAAAAAGTAAGATTCTACCAGAAGATTAAGAGTCAGAGGAAAAACAAATGTTAACAAAAGCAAAAAAAGTTCACAAACACATCCTGCATGTCTAAGTAGACTGGGCTCCGACTCGTTGGAAGCTAATTCACCTTAATTCTGAGCATAATGGAGTCCAAGGCACAATGAAGACACAATGTTCTAAAACATCACAATGAAAGCTTCACAAATCTCTGTGGGTTGAGAAAAGAGGACAAAATGTGATGGGATTTCAGATTGTGTCGTTTTTTTTTTATGTATTGTAAAGATTGAATCGCTGATTACCTTAAAAACCAATACAGATGCATAATACAAATAAATATAATACAAATACATTTTGTTTATGAATCACTTTTAAGATATTTTTCGAAGGTTAAGAGAAAGCAAACAAAAGCATTGCAAATATAAAATATTCATAAAAAAGGTAAAATACTCTTCAGATCAGTTATTTATTTATTGTTATTATTATTTATCATTATAATATCCCAAATCTATTATATTTTATATTGGAAACATTAAGCATGTAGGGAACATAAGGTGACAGATTTAACGTGGATCACATGAGTTGAAAGTTTAACAGTTATTTCCAGATCTAATCAAATGGCGACATTTGTTATGTAAAACCGACCAACTGGTCCAATGAGAGTCCTAAAGCTACTTAGCACCATTTAGAGTACAGGCACGTGCACCTCTTTGGGGTATTTAAAAGTGTGGAATGTTGCCGAGAGAAAACTCCACTTTGACCACAGCGCTGCGGGGGCTGGGCGACCCGACCGGCCACTCTGAGCCTTTTGATCATTTCACTTTTAGTCAATCAAATCTAATCAGTGGGTGGGACATCTCCCCCTTTCGCTCATCTCAGATAAAGAGTCTGAAAAAAACTGAGACCCACGTGTATCTGGCATTCGTGCTGCAAGGATGAAAAAGTGCTCTGTGACTCTGTCCCACTGAGGGATCAGTGTACTCTGCCCCACAGAGAGCTCAACTCTACCACTCTGGCACTAAGCTGAAGACTCTAAGAGGGACACAGCGCCTCATACTTTGAAGAACTTTTTTTTTCTTCTAATTCTTCCTCAACGGCAGGGAGGCACTTTTATAAAGAATGGGAGACTATGATGTAGACACTGCATTCCTCGGACAGACCGGTCCTTACTTCTGGACCACGTTCTTCCTCCTCAACACAGTTTTTGTCTCCACTGGATTCAACGGGCTTTACATCGTCTTTATTGGAGCGGCACCCAAACACCACTGTCTCATTCCGGACGTTAACTTGACCAAGGAGTGGAGGGATGCCGTGGTTCCCTTCAGGATAGTGGATGGGGAAGCTGTGCCGAGCCAGTGCAGCAGGTACAATCTGGACGTGGTGAGAAACCTCTCGGCTGAAGGATATGTTCCTGGAAGGGATGTCAACCTCACTAACCTGGAGGTGGAAGGATGCTTAGATGGATGGAACTACAGCAAAGAAATCTACCTATCCAACATTGTCACGGAGGTCAGAATCAATGTGCATATGTGTTCCTTGCATAAGATGTGAGTCATGAAAGTTTTCAGTTTCCTGTTTTCTTCTGGTTTATGTCATGTTTTACGTCTGCTCACAGTGGGACCTCGTTTGTGACAACAAGTGGAAAGTTCCCTTTGCCTCCTCGACTCTGTTTGTGGGATACCTGGTGGGATCCCTGATTTCAGGGCAGCTCTCTGACAGGTATTTAATCCATAGTTATGCATTGAAATTTCCCAATTCAACACACTTTGCATCGCTATGTTCCAATATAAAAACTACTAATACTACTATTTTATCTTCATCAGTAGAGAAATGTTGCATTGAGTTGTGTAAGTTTTAAGAAAAAGCTCATGAAAACTAACGAGTGATTGTGAAGTGGTTTCAACATTGAGGATAACTGTGGCAAATGGGACCTTGAGGGCAGACACGCTGCCATTGTATTTACAACAATAGCGCCATCTACTGTTAAAGTCAAAGACGCCTGCATTGAAAACTCTGTGAAAGTGCCTTTGTCATTTCTGGACTAAAGAGCTTCAGCCAGGATCAGAGTTTGTGAAACAACAGTGATTGGGGGATGGTGGTGAAATGTGAAGCCAGATGACAGGACGTCCTCTGTGACCCTTTAATGACGCAATGGTCTCAAGGTCCTGCAATCATGTACGGTTGCTGCTTATTTGAAATTAGTTTCTCCTGGATGATCTCCTGATATTCTGCATGTGAGAACGCAAAGGGGCCGAGTCAGAGCCCCTGACTTTCTCCGCAGTTTCTCCTGTAGTAGATGTCAAGTTCAAGGACAGGCTTCATATCAGCGTTGGCTTGGGTTGAAGTGGTCGTGCTTCCTGTCAATTGTCTTGATCTGTTAGAGATGAACATGGTTGGTCAGTGTAGAGCTGAAAACTCTGAGTATTGTAGATCAATGAGTCCTTTCCAGGGTTCATCTTAGAGTTTCATCTCTGTGCTTGTGGAGACGCATGTGGCTCAGGACACAGCAGTGAGAAACGCTTGTGTGTTGATCTATTTATTTCCTCTGCAGCTGTGAAAACTCGGCCCTCCATGGATGAGAACTGGAGGGGTGATGGGGGGGTTGGAGGATTTAGAGCTTTTAGATAAGTGTGTCATGTTAGGGCTTTTCAAGGATTCAAATGAAGCCGTCCAATAGTTTCCATCAGTTCAGGAGAGTTGGAGACACGTGTAACCTTTTATTAGGTGGAGGATGGTGGAAACTGAGTTTGCAAGTATGTCTTTGTATGATGAACAGATTTTCGCACAAGATGCAGACATGTTTCAAGCATCTGCTGCAGGGAGGGTGTGAAAACAGTTATCTAGCTTGCTTACGGCCAAATTTTACCAACAAGAAACCCAGCACACTTAAATAGTTTTGAATCACAGCTTTGAATATTACAGCCAAATAAACAATGAAGGCAGTTTTATGGAACACAAAGGGACTGTCTAAGTTGATTTAACAGGGAATAACATCTGTTAAAAAGTTCAGCTAATCTATCCCAGAAATGGGTTGTGCATCAAATAACAAAATAAAACCAAACTAATCCGGCACATGAACACTTGGATTAACATCATGGGATAAAGTGTCAAACAAAACCATCTATTTTTGGTGTTTGGCCCATGTTCCACCCATTGACATGTTTACTACACAATATTACTACATCCACCTCTACTGTCAGTGATATTTGTATATATTTTTCCCCTCAGGTTTGGGAGAAAGAAGGTCGTTTTCGTCTCTCTTGCTGCTCAGTGCATCGCTGTCATGCTTCAGTCCTTCTCCAGCTCGTGGAGGATGTTCTGCGTCATGTTCCTCTTCGTTGGAGCCTCCCAGATATCACTCTACATTTCTGCATTTGTACTTGGTAAGAAATTTAGAAACACTCCTCGTCCTATGTTTGGTCTGACAGGCCTTAAATTCGCACAGATATCTCAACATGTTGTTTCCCCACAGGGACGGAGGTGCTGAGTAAGACCATGCGTGTGCTCTTCACAACTCTCGGGGCCTTTCTCTTCTATTGCATCGGGTACATGACACTGCCCTGGATTGCGTATGGCATCAGAGAATGGAGGACTCTTCTGGCTGTTCTGTCCGCAACTTCTGTCGTCTACATCCCCCTCTGGTGGTACGTGGCTCCTAATCAGTTTCTTCATTTTGAGTATGGCCACTGTTGCAATCAGCAAACTGTGATCTATTTTAAAATGACACTTGAATTTACCGTGCAGGTTCATCCCGGAGTCTCCTCGCTGGCTAATCACTCAGGGAAGAGTGGAGGAGGCCGAGGTGATCGTGAGAGAAGCTGCCAAGAAAAACAAAGTGGAAGCTCCAGTCGTAATTTTTAAACAATCTCAGGTGAGATTCACACATTGCAATTAGTAGTGTGATTGTGCGTCTTTTCATGGATCCTGGTTATTATCTATGCCAAGGAGACTGTGTTATGTTGTTAGTAAACAAGACACAAAAAAACACTGTAACAGGAAGACATCATTCTAAAATTCAACATTAATCTGTGATATCACAGTTATTGCTAAGAAGAAAATCCTGTTTGTTCTCCCAAAGGTCTCCATCACCTTAAGTAAAGTCTAAGTGAATCTGCTTAGAACATATTTTAAATAATACGTGTGCAACTCTGGATTAACAACATGACAAATGCTGTGTTTTGTTTTTGTCGCGTTTGTAGCGACACGGGATGCCTCAGTTTAAGTCGTACACAATGCTTGATATTCTCAGATCCAAGAACCTCAGATGCATCACACTGATGTGTCTCCTTTTGTGGTGAGTGATTGTGTTCCTTTCTTCTTGTATTTATTTAATCTTAAAATCTGATCGCGGACAATGATTACACTATCATCACAAGTGTCATCGCTGCTCCTTTCCTCTCTGTCAGAAACTTTCAGATATAATATATTTGGTTGATGTGCTCTGCTAAACGCGAGATGTGACATTTACTTGATAATGCAAATTACATTTTCTTTTTTTGTCAGGATGGCAATAAACATGGGGTATTTCGGTTTATCCCTGAACACTTCCAACCTGAGTGGAAACCCCTTCATGAACTGTTTTTTATCGGCCACCACTGAGGTCCCGGCCTACGTGGTTTCCACCGTGCTGCTGAAGAGGTGTCCGCGCCGGGCTCTTCTCTCGTCCTTCCTCATCATCGGAGGAGGAGTCCTGCTGCTCATCCAGTTCATCCCTGACAGTAAGACATCTTTCATCAGGAAAACCTGACACTTAAACGATAGATATGGGATGGATGGATGGATTGATGGATTGATTGACTAATTGATTGACTAATTGATTGATTGATTCAAGGTGTTTTTATGGCATTACTGTCACTTTGATGCCCACTGTTCTTCTGCTTAACTACTAAAGATTAAGGGTCTCCTATACTCTCTCTCTCTCTCTCTCTCTCTCTCTCTCTCTCTCTCTCTCTCTCTCTCTCTCTCTCTCTCTCTCTCTCCTCTCCAGCCCTCCAACACGTTGCTCTGGCTCTGGAGATGACCGGGAAGTTTGGCTTCACCATGGCCTTCAGCATCGTCTATATCTACACTGCTGAGATTTACCCCACTGTCCTCAGGAACGTCGGCATGGGGATGTGCTCCTCTGCTGCACGCATTGGAAGCATCACGGCTCCTTATGTCATCTATTTAGGTACGTGGGTGTTGAGTGCAATTCCTGTATATTCTCTGCACCATATATCTTTAAGAACAAACATGTCTTCATAGGATAATATGAAAGAACAACAGCAATCTTCTTAGAACAATTTAGTTAAAGAAAAAATAAATAAAACAGTCGTCTTGTACAGACGACTGTCCTTGCAGGGGGAAGGAGGGAGGAGTAAGAAGAGGAGGCAGGAGGAAGGAGTGGGAAGAGGAGGCAGGAGGGAGGGAGGGAGGAGTAAGAAGAGGAGAGAGTAGGGAGGAGTAAGAAGAGGAGGCAGGAGAGAGGGAGGAGTAGGAAGAGGAGGACGAGGAGGCAGGAGGGAGGAGGGAGGGAAGGAGGAGTAAAAAGAGGAGACAGGTGGCTAAGAGGGCAGAGGATGTTACACCTTGCTATTGTGATTTGTGAATATGGGCCATACAAATGAAATTTGATATATTAATTTATTGATAATATCAGATGTATCAGATGTATGTACAAATATAATTAATTTTAGTAATACACAAGTCCTATGTTTTTACATTTTCTAATGTCTAAATTTCCATCTTTGTTCTTTTCAGGTTGCTATAATAAGGTTCTACCTTATATCCTGATGGGAAGTCTCACCATCGCCGCCTCTGTGGTGAACTTCTTCCTTCCTGAGACCTTCAACAAAGATCTTCCAGAAACAGTGGAGCAGATGCAAGAATGTCAGGGGTGAGTACATTTCACTGGATTCAACTAAAGTTCATGTGTTTCACGTCTCCATTCACACATTGTTTTAGATTAGACAGTAAATAGTGGCCTTGAAATAATATATGAACAATAATATTAATGTATGCAATTATAAGATACATATTCAACCATCAAAAGCATATATTACTCTCTTTTGTTGGCTCCATAGTAGAGACAATAATGTTTACTTTGTTGTTGACTATCTCCAAACATAGAGCTCAAAAGTAAATATGAAGGAAATAATATGAATATGAAATCTTCAGGTTGGTTTCTGTGGTTCTGTGTTGCTGATCAGCCAGTTTTAAGAACCATTTTCTTCTGCTTTCAGGTTGTGTTATGGACCCACAAAGAAGAAATATGTCGAAAACGGAGGAACAGGCAATGCACCTCTACAACATGAGGCCAAATCTGACGTGCCGACACTCAATGTGTAGCAGCCACTATATGTCTTGAAGAAAGAAGGAATCTGAAAATAAAGTCCCAAACATGCACAGTGGGTATTCAAAAAAAAAGCATTTCCAAGAACTGTTTTTTTTATATTAATACTTATTTTTTTACTCAGTTGGTGCTTGGTGAGAAATATTTTGTATGAAAGTTTAAATGCATGAATATCTGACTATTCTTTAATGTTTGTGCCACACAATTAAAGAAACATATCTTTGGAGCCATTTGCTGTTTTCTTTTGTGTTTAATAATTAAAATCTGTTTATTTTGTTTTGTTTAATATAACTAGTGAGACTATGCCAGTAGAACTATTGTTGTAGTTATTTTTACTTGGTTTTGGTAGGTTATGCTTTTATTTTGAAGGGAAAACAGTTGATTTTATATTGGTGTAGGCAGCATAAGCAGCCAGGGTGCATGGTTTTTTTTACCAGGGCTTTTTGTTGCTTGCACAAATGGAAAGATAAAGCCTGCCTGCACAATGGAACATTCACCCCACAGGTGGCTCAGGGGCTTCTGAGTTTGAGTTTTTATACTTTAGATACTTCTCACCATGTTTGAGGACA
This sequence comes from Platichthys flesus, assembly GCF_949316205.1. Taxonomy (NCBI): domain Eukaryota; kingdom Metazoa; phylum Chordata; class Actinopteri; order Pleuronectiformes; family Pleuronectidae; genus Platichthys; species Platichthys flesus. The sequence goes on along the minus strand of NC_084959.1, from coordinate 6,696,265 downwards.
AATCTTCACTACAGATATGAACCCTTTGTATAAACAACCTGATTGTTTGATATTTTACTCACTCCCGGCACCGTCACAGGTGTCAGCCTGCCAGATTCTACCATATATAGCTCTGTACTGTAAACCTTCGAGGAGGCTGGCACACACATTTCCTTCGGGATTGATTAAGTCTTATCTCACCTTATATTAACCATTCGGAATCCTGATTGAAAATGTTTGTTTCTTTTATTTGTTTATATCTAAATTCATTTTTTGTCAAAACTGCACTGAGGACAGATTCTGAATGTGCTGCTGTACAACAGGACTCAACAATGAAAGTTCATGGTTGACCATAGTTGATAGTTCTTGTGGAGGAATGTTTGACCATCCTCACATATTACATCAGTACAAAACCAATGTGAGGTCTGTCTAATTCCAAACACCCCCTTCTCTCGACAAGCAGTATCCAAGGTCAGGTTGTAGACAAAGGGCCAACCAACCCTTCAACAATTCTACCTGTTCATGGATGTGCTCTTGGAATGGGTGATGCAGGGAGAGAGAGATATACTGGGATGCTGTGGGAAACGTCTTCAGACTAGTGGGGGTGACAATTGCTAATTTCCCTCTGTTGAAGGACTCTGTTGTTGCACCTTCTGGTCTCATTGATGCATCAAGTCTACATTAAACTCTTCTGCAAGAGACATCAGCTGCTGACTGAGTTCTCCTTTCACCAGCTTCCATTAAATGTCCATTACTCAATCTCGACAGAGCTGGTTAGTTGCAAATTTAAAGTTATTCTTCGATTTGCCTTACCAGGTCAGAGCTCGACAAGATCGTAAAGAACGACTGGCCTCATGGCCAACGAGAGTTAAATACAAATTGATCTATCTGAATCAAAACTGAATGAGCATCAATGAAAGGAAGTGAACTGAGATGTAGTGAAAATTGGATTTTCTATATGTATAATAACATTATATTGCACTGTACTAGTGTGCTTAGTCTGTACTAAATCTGTTTACCGGTGGTTGGTTGGTTTATTGGACGACTTCGGGACATGCCTGTCAAAGGCATTAGCCGCCACCTGGTTAGACCCCGACCTTGGTGTAATCTGCAGTTTTTACGGGAGCCTATGTCTGTCAGGAAAGATTAGTGCAGACTGTGGTTTGTTAGATGAACCCCACAGCCCCAAAAAGGAGGGGATGTTTTCTGGGGGGCTTCGGGCTGCACTCGACACAGAGGGACCCACCTGAGGTTCAAACTATAGAAAAGAGGGGAGTATCTACTCTGTGTCCTTTGGGAAAAGTGAATACTTCGTTGGGATTTTCTGATCCCGGTGCAGAGGCGCCGATAGTTTTGAGAGTGTGTACACAAGGTGAAATACTTTCTGAGTTTTCGCTTACATCATGTAAGTTTGCCATCATTGATGTAGTTAAGCTAAATGTAACTTCGGGAGCTCGGATGCTGACGCAGGGTTTAGAGTGTGTGAGTGAATGTTTTTTAATTTTCAAATATATGTGAATATGCCAACAAATAAATCATCAGTCCACAGCCGAGGTTAAAACTAAACTGTCAAAAATGTCCTTTAAAAAAAAAAAAATAAGGCAAATCGGAAAGCAAAAGTGTCAAGTTAAATCAGTCCCACGGTGATGAACAGGCAAAACAATGTGCCTGGACTGAAGCCATGTTTTCCTCCAGAATGCCAGCTGGAGTCACAGGCAGATGAAAAGAACAGAGTTACAGTATGTTATGTCTTTTACTGCGCTCATGTGTGAGTGGACTGATGGTGAATGGTCTGCTGCTTTGTCATTTTTCCCACAAGGTTAAAAAGGTTATGACAAATGAGAGGAGATTGTAGAAACTAGAGCAGATGAAGTCTTATCCACAAATATCAGTGATACAATGTTCCTTATGAATGCTGATGAATAAAGGTCAAAAGTTTCATAAGAGTACATGATGATAAAATGAACAATGATTGTTTTTTCACAAATCTACAAGATTAATGTGCTAAATAGGAAGTAAAGATAGAATGTGTTTGTGCTGACATTCCTGTATGTGAGTCAGAATTATTTTGAGGAATTTGCTACTGATAGTTGAACTGATCATATCAGATAATGTGCGATATGCTTAAGGGAATCAATAAAATGGGATTTAGGAATGCATACTTAAGGCTTAGCCGGCCAATAGGATGCAAACACCTACATGGAACATTTTCACCAGCTTCCATAAAACGTCCATAACGGTAATTATAATAATAATAATTATTATCTTTCTGCAGTAATAAAAGTCACCTCAAACATCACTTGATGACAAAGACAGACTTCACAGACTGTTTAACTGCTGGGAAATGATTAACTCCCTTTACAAGGGTTCCTTTAGTGTTTCCGGGATTACTGTATATTATACCCGTCGCTTGAGCTTGATAGTAAACATTTAAATCAAAATAATGTACATATTGAGGCAATGTGCTGCACGACGAAGAAGTTGCATGTCTCTATTACTTGTAGTTTTGCACTTGTTTTTTATTTGTAAGTAACTGAGTAACTTCCAAGATCAGGTAAACCCGCCATAAAATCTTCCACCGAGCAGCAGGACATTCTCTCTCTAGTACTGATCAAGTATCTGTGTGTCTTCCTTCCTTGCGTCCTTCCTTCTGCGTTACTCAATATCAAAGATATTGTTAAGATCATGGGAAACTTAAAAATCAGGGACTATGACAGCATTACATCTTTTCTTGGATCTTGGGGACCTTTCCAGCTGAGGATTTTTCTGGCACTGGCCATCAGCATCCTCCCGAATGGCTTTATCGGTGTCTATATAGTATTTGTGGGTGATACCCCACCTCACGAGTGCTATATCCCCGAGAACTACAGCATCAGTGAGATGTGGAGAAATGTGACAATCCCACTGGAAACAGTCAATGGCATTGAGAAGCGCAGCTCCTGCTCCAGGCTCAACCTGGACCTAGTCAGGAACTTCTCCCAGAATGAACTTGTTCCAAATGTGGATGTTAACGTGAGTAAAGTTCCTCTGGAAAGTTGTTTGAACGGGTGGACATACAGCAACCAAATCTACCAGTCAACCATTGTCACAGAGGTGAGCAGATAATTCATGAATGAACTTCTGAAGATGTTTAGGTTTTCTGGTATTTAGTCACGTTTTTTGTTATTATTCAGGAAGGTCATAGTAATGTAATCTGTATCTCACAGTTTGACCTTTGCGTTAATCACTATAATCAATCAGCATTTTAGGCAATTTGGAGAAAAAAAGTCATGACAAAGAGTAATTGGCAATAATCCAAGGCGTAAGACAGGAGACTTTGAATTAATAGAAACATGCGTATGTGTAAAGTCCAAACCAAACCAGCTAGGATAACAAAAATGCTTGTTACATGAGGACAAAGCCGGGTCAAAGGCCGGTCTTTTACTCATTATATCACACACACACACCTCGTCCTGTTTGCTAATGTGAACCAATACTTTAAACAGTGTTCTCACATGAAATAGTTCAAAAACTAAAAGAAAAATAGTTTCAACTACATTAGTGACACTAGTGACTTGTTTAGTTATGAGGAGTTAATAAGACCAGCTTTGTATGTTTAAACTGCCAAGGTTATTGACTGATTTAATTGTGTGTAATCAGTAAAATAAAGCTGAGCATCATCACAGATGCTAGTTCATAACATGAGATGCTTTTGTTTCTGGATATTTACAATCGAAACTGTCAGCCATGAATGGAGTATCTGTAGCTGAGTAAACTGACCCAAAAGAAAAAGAAAACAAGGATTCCTATCATTTTCAGTGAGGAGTAAAAGAAGGACAAAATTTGACATGAATCTATTGGCAGAAATTTAATAAAATTATCCTTGGGACGTTTCCATTAGTGTGTGATCATCTAAATTGTATGAATTGTGGGTCCTCTTAACGGATTAAAATAAAATTAATATATCATTTTGTTTACTAACTGGAATGATTTTAAAGGTTCAGCGTGTAGAATTTAGTGACATCTAGTGGTGAAGTTGCATTTTGCAGCTGAAGACCCCTCACCCCACCTTCCCCTTCCAAACATGAAAGTGAACCTGTAGTAGACTTGTTTGGGCTACTGTAAAAAGCAACTGTGAGAGGAACCGCTCCAGATGTAAATATTAAGTATTTAAATATAAAGGGCCCATTCTAGTGTTAAATAAATACAACAAGTGAAAATATCACTTGGGTTATTTTTGTTACATTTCTGCTAATAGATCCCTTTCACCTAAATCTTACACATTGAACCTTTTGGTTGAAAATTTCACAAAATTAACTCACGAGACTATTATCAGTTCTTATATTTTTAAACCTTATGACCATAATGATTATATACTGCAGCGTTGGTTATTGTAATCAGTATTTCTTAGATGTGGGAGGAAACAAAGATCTTGTTCCTGTATGTTAATGAGTCTTAGCCGAGCTGAGATGTTAGAGGGGAACTCGTTATTTTCAAATACTTTTCATAGCCTGTACTTTAATACTTTTTTAGTTTTCTACTTGAGAGAATAATGTGTGTACTTTTACCACCTCTGGTTATTCATTGCACTGATGGATTTTGCAGTGGGACTTGGTTTGTGACAATGCATACAAAATACCACTGACCACCTCCATCAATTACATCGGTGTGCTGTTGGGGGCATTAATCTCAGGCCAGATGTCCGACAGGTCTGTACACTGGTTTCTTTTATCATTGTTTCCATTAATTATATATTTTTTTCTAACTTACTCAAAACTAATCTGCCTCATGCCTACTCAGGTATGGAAGGAAGCCTGCGCTTTTTTTCATGATGATCCTTCAAACTTTGGCGATCACGGCTCAGATATTCTCCCCGAGCTGGGAGGTCTTCACATTTCTGTTTTTCTTGGTGGGTGCCGGGGGATTTTCCAACTATATCATTGGATTTGTGCTGGGTATGTTTTACCATTAAGGATGCAGCGTTTGATTACTGCTTAATGTGTCAGGTTACTTTTTGAAAAATTCTCCTTCAATTTATCACAACTACAGGAATAGAAATTCTAAGCCCAAATGCACGAGTGATCTTCTGCTCCCTCAGGGTTTTCATGGCCTCGGCTGTGGGTTACATGGCAATGCCCGCGGCGGCTTACTTCCTCCGTGAATGGCGGATGCTGATGATTCCCATGGCGGCCTCTGGCCTGATCTACATCCCTCTGTGGTGGTGAGAATAATAAGAAATTATCTTCTCACACAGCAGCCTTTACATTCCTTGGTAGTGTCTTTCTGTTAATGACTCGGGTGTGATGGTGTCAATTGAATCAATCAGTTTATTTATTTCAACTCTCCAGGTTTATACCAGAGTCGCCTCGCTGGCTGCTCTCTCAGGGACGCATGAAGGAGGCCGAGGTCATTCTGAGACGTGCTGCCAAGGAAAACCACGTCGAGGCTCCACAAGACATCTTTACACAAGCTGAGGTCAGTTCATCAGCAAGTTTCGGATTTATAAGTTTCAGGGTTGTCCGTTGGGTTGACCACTCTTTGGTTGTCCCATTCTCGAGAAGGGTATTTCTTCAAATTTGGTAATTTGATACCTCAGGAAGTTTACTTGGACTCACTGATATTCTGATTAGGTTAGGGTAGTCAAATGTTAAAGGTCGAGGTCAAGGTGGGGTCAAAAACTGTTTTCAGATTCTTGAATATGCTATCTCAAGACCTCATTAAGGAAATGTTTTCACCTTTTGATTTGATGTCACTTGGACTCAGAGATGAGGTAATTCAATGTCAGTGGTAAAAGTAAATCTGGCATAAAATACTGGGGGAAGAAATATGTAGATATATGTTGGCAGAAGCACCACAATGTGATAATTGTATTTAGTTTTAATATTTCATACATTCTAAAAAGGTTGATATACGAAACCTTTTTTTTATCATGTGTGCCACGTGATCTCTAGGGTCAGTGTTGCTCTTCAGGTTTTCCTGTTTTGTTCGGTAACTTATTTGACCACCTAATATCTAAACTGTCTGCAAGGATATGAAGAATCTAACTACACTATGTCTTTGTGTGGCAGGGCTCATGTTTCATCTCTGGATTGGAACTTTCTAGGGTTAAATTGTTGCAACCATTTCTTCTTGTTTTTTCCCAGATTGACAACACGCTGGCCATGAAAGAAAATAAATACAACATTTTAGACATCTTGAGGAACTGCAACGTGTTCTCCATCACATTAATTTGCGCGCTCCTGTGGTACGTCAACAGTTTCCTCACATGACATGAAAACCATAGACCGTATATAAAGATGGACGACATGACCGCTCCCCAAAGGTGAAGCCTAATCATCTAGGTTCCTGTTGTTCATGTCTCTGCAGGGCCATCATCACCCTCAGTTACTACGCTTTACTCCTCAACACGTCCAACCTGCATGGAGACCCTTACATAAACTGCTTCTTGTCTGCTGTGACTGAGGTGCCAGCTTACCTCATCGCTTTATTACTGCTGCAGCACTGCTCCAGGCACATCTGCCAGTCGTCTTCACTCTTCCTCGGGGGCGTGATGATCCTCTGCGTTCAGCTCGTCCCGCTTGGTAATGCTCAAATCGGTAGCTCCGGAGGCACGAGGGTGACAAGTCAAACTGTACTAGTAACTCACACAAATATATTGATAAATAAATTAACACAATGATGGATAGGCTAAGACATCTTAATGGAACGCAGTAAAGCACATACTTATATTTAAAAGTACTCTGTGATGGGGGTAGAGAGCCAATGTATTACATCTAACACAGTTACAGATATTTCAGTCAAAACTTCCAATAATTGTGATAAATGTTAGCCTGAACATTGCCATCAAAAGGGCCAATGCCACTAGCATAGATATCGATATTTTCTGTTTGCTGTAGTTAAAGTTGTCCCTCTTTTGTTTCCTTAGATTTACCAATTGTGGGTGTGATCCTCGAGATGCTGGGGAAGTTTGGCATCACGTCTGCATTTTGCATCGTGTACGCCGTCTCGTCAGAGCTCTTCCCCACTGTGATTAGAAACACAGCAATGGGGTGTTGCTCCATGTCTGCTCGGATTGGAACCATCATGTCTCCCTTCATCATTTACCTGGGTACGTGCAGGTCGTTTCCTATTGTAGGCACCAAGGATTCATATTTCTGGAGAATAGAGCTGCAGTGATCAGTTTGAATCTGAATCTGTAAATATTTCAGCCATGTTCAAATGAAAATGCCAAACATTCTCCTGTTCGAGCTTCTCACATGTTTACTCGTACATGCCAGTAAATTCTATATTCTAAGACAAGTTACCACAGCTAGAAATGTCTGGGGAAAGTTTCCTTCCTTAATCTGCAAAATGATAAAGTATTATTTTCCTCACCAATCATCATTGAACAAATATTTCACCTATTTTAAAGTTTTCATTTGTTTTTCATCTGCCTTCCTCGTGGTTATTCTTTCCCTCTCTATGTAGGACAATACTTCAGGGCACTGCCGTACATATTGATGGGGGCTCTCGCCATCGCTGGTGCCGTCTTGTGTCTCCTGCTGCCTGAGACTTTTGGGAAGACGTTGCCGGAGACCATAACACAAATGCAGCCGGTGTGGAGGTGAGTGCCCTCTGCGAACCTGATTAACTGATGCCAGTGTTGTAACATTACTGCACAGAGGGAGCCGATGCAAAGGTCACAGTCTTAAGTTTGACTCAGCTTACGGTTTAAAATGTGACGTTAAAAAGTAACTTTTTAAGTGCAATGTTCTCTCTTTTAAGTGTTTTTTTTATATGTTTTCATAAAAGTGCAATGAATATGACTTAATGTGTAGTTAATCGCTGATCACGCTTTTAATGTGTAGAGTTGTTTAATGTTTACGAGGTAAACTGCAGTTGTACCATGACCTTTGATGTCACTCTTACTGTAACCATTATCATCATTATTGTTCAAACAGGAAAAGAGGGAAAAACCAGAAGGAAGCTGAACATGGAGAGAGCGAGGCTGAAAATCAGACAAAGTTTTAATGACTTATCATCTTTTGTATATTTGCATTGTGTTTATTTGACTCTAACTAGTCACCATGGAGTTGTACTATGAAAGAGGATTTGTTTGTATCCTTATAACTCCAGGTTTACTTGAGGATTTTCAGTCCTAAGAAGCTCTTCTCATCGCGGCAAATTACCTAACTGTGTTTCTTTTAGCCTTTATAAATTGTTTATACTGCTCTCAGGTCACATGATGGTGATGGTCAATATCAATAAACCCCGCCCCTTTTATGTGCACGAACCAATTATCAAGATAAGGAAAACCTGGGTTGACTTGTTGAGTTGATAATAACTTATCCCATTTGATTGGTTAAGGTCAGACAGATAACTGAAACCTATCCTAGGTATAGTGAACTTTTTTGTTATACAGGCCCAAGTTGACACATTTATGAAATGTTGTTGTTTTATGTTTGGTTATGTGTCTTTGTATTTGAAAAGCTTTAAATATATTGCATCCGTCTAATCATTTTTTGTGTAGCAAGTAGAAAATTGGAGATTAGGCATGTTTTAAAAAGACTTGCACTTCTTTTTATTTTTACACTGATTTACAGTTAATTTGTTTAAGTGTCTACTTTAAAATTATTTGGTAAGTGGACATCATGTATTTAATATTGATTGCAATGTCTTTTACTCATGTCTCAATTACACTAGCAACCTTTAAAGTTTTTTAAGCATGTGATGATGTTGTAAAATTCACAAATAAATGATTTCTAAACGTCTTGTCTCCTGCAATGGCTGGATCATTCCTGAGATCAGGGAGAAGCTTCGGGATAGATTTGGTTTATACATTATACTTAACCATCTCTGAGGTTTTTACATCCATCACTGACTTCAATTTAGTGGTTGTGCTACACAGCATTGACAAGTAAATGACAGGGCACAATCATCTAGCCCTAGATAATCTTTCATTATTCATATTATTCATATTTTTCATATTATTCGTATTCTTTGTATTCTTCATATTCTTATTCTAATTGTTATTCTAATTCTTATAATTAATATTCCTACTCTTATTCTTATTCTTAATAATTATATACCAAGCGCAACTCCTGTTTTCTCAAGCAAATAATTCTGTCTCACCTTTAGTATAGATACAAATATTCCTTGCGGTTGTTCCACCCCTGGCCTCTAGGGGTCAGTGTCGGTTTCTCTGCAGGTCTCTTCCTCATACTGATGATGTGTCGAAGAGAACTTGTCACTTCCTCTCCACCGCTGTGTTGAGTTGTGATTGGGGAGAGGAGTTTACGGATGTGGCCGCAGACTAATGGAGGCACGAAGCTTCTTATTTACTGTTTACACCATTTAAACAACCTGTTAAGTTCCTGGTTTCTCGTGTGAACGGGAAGTCAGAGCGCAGGCGGCCTGACACGAAGCTCAACCGGGGAGAAGAAGAGCTAGCTTGTAGGCTAGGTCGCTGTGTCGTCAGTGGCTGCTGGACAACTTCTGGAAAATGGATTGCCTCTGTGATATAATTCAAGCTTTGGTCGCATTAGCAGCTCTGTGTTTCATTGTGGTAAGTGGTCATAGGACAGACTTCATGTTGTGTTGGCAGAGATCTGTCCTGGCTTGGTTTTGTGTCTGTAAAGTGAAGCAGGGATGATTTCCAGCTCTTGTTCTTCCTCCATGTAATAAATCCTTTAACAATGTATTTTGCTGAGGTTAAGGGCGTTTTATTTAATTTATATTTTCCCTTAATGTAACGAGCCTTCATCTTCTCTTTGCATGTTTTTATGAGGATTTAAAAAGTAGCTGTTATCAACTGAGGAAAGCATCATCCGAATCCCCCCCCCCAAAGCAGCTGCAAGAATAGTTCACTCAAAGGTGGAAAACCAAGTTGTTAAGCTTAGTAAAACATCCCATGATTTCCATAACAAACGTTAAGATATGCATAACGCACTGGTCCAGAAAAGCCAGATTCTCTTCATCTTGTCAGGTGTCATTTTGCAGAAATGACACCTGTTTTCAACTGGAACACCTGCAGGCAGAGGTAACATGACTCTCTCCCTTTTCAGCTGCTCATTGTCGCGCATGTCACTGCCGAGATGGTGAGACTGACACGCCACGAGAAGGAGAAGTACTTCCTGACCGCCTCAGGAGAGAAGGAGCCATTCCCCAGCTTGCACGACCCCCATTCCAGGGAGCTGTCGGTGGTAGTCCCGGCCTACAACGAGGAGCTCCGCAGTGAGTGATTGGGGGGGGTCACCTCTGAGGGGGCAGAGACCCAGACTTGGTAACATCCGCCCTTAGTGATCCGATCACATGTGGTCAACACTAAGTTCAGGTCTGAATGCCCGCAGATGTGTCCTGAGATCAGATGACAAAATACAAAAATTCGAAGGTTCTGAGACCCATGTGGCATCATGCTTTTTGCTCTGTGAAAGCAAATTCGTCCTTTGCCCGGATGAAATTCAGCCTCTCAGCTGACATCCTCTGACCTGCAATACTGTCACAATGAATCTGTACTCTTACTCCTCTTGGTGGTCATATGTTGATTTGCCACCACCACAATATCAACACTGATCATCACCATATCAATCATGATTGATAGAAATTGGTAAAATATTACTGTATCGATGCACGAGAGTCATCAGCCCTCTTGACTCCTCCCTCTACCTCTCGCTCTATCCTGAGACACAAACACACATAAAAGCTTTGTCAATGGATACATCTGTAAATTCAGACATTTATTTATTTGCGAGTGACAAATGCTCAGTTAACTTTATGTTGAACTGATGAATTGTGAAATATTCATTGTTTTACATGAGTCACTTTGAACCTGCAGTAGGTTATAGACACTAACAGGGTTTAACTGTGTGCCATGACAGTGCCTCTGATGATGGATGAAGCTATGGAGTACCTGGAAAACAGACAGGTAAGTGCTCAGCTTCATATAGGCAATTATTATTATTATTATTTTGACTGATCAAAGCAAATCAATTGTATCATCCCGCTAAAAAGCAAAACAGAGAAAATGTTTCAAGTTATATCCGTTATTCCTTGAAAAGATCAGCAGGTGGCAGCATTCAACTGAAAATGTGCCTGTTTCCTTCCTGCAGAAACAAAACCCATCTTTTACCTATGAGGTCATTGTGGTGGACGATGGCAGCAAAGACAAAACCACAGAGGTAATCCTTTTTTGGGGGGACAATCTGTTTCCATTAACTTTATATGTGCTTAGTGCTAAACATTTCAAAGTGGTTGTGGTGGAGCATTGCGTTGTGATGAACTCTGTTGTGATGTCTTGCCAGGTTGCTTTGCGGTACTCTAAGAAGCACGGTGCAGATAAAGTGCGAGTCCTGACGCTGGTGACTAACAGAGGGAAAGGAGGAGCTGTGCGAATGGTTTGTCTGACAGCACAAAAAACATTAGTCAGGAGACTAGGAGTGTATTTTTTGTTTAGATTTTTACCCACATTTCTTTCTCACCCTGTCTCATCTAAAGGGAACAATGAGCTCCAGGGGCAAAATCATTCTGATGGCCGATGCTGACGGAGCCACAAAGTTCTCTGACATTGACAAAGTGGAGGCAGGACTTAAAAACATCGAGCCTAAGCCAGTGAGTCCGTATCCAGTTTTTGTTGTTGTTGTATTACGTAGATATTTTAATATTTAGCAGCTAGTGTGTAACCTTTCTATAATTCATCCGTATATTTAGGAAAACATGGGGATTTCCTGTGGTTCCAGAGCTCACCTGGAGAAAGATTCTGTAGCTGAGGTAATTATCTTGCCTGGAGTCTTAGGAGTATTGTTGAGTATTGTGTGTTAAACCATGAAGTAACCACTATTCGGTCTTTGCCACAGCGATCAACGTTTCGTACATTCCTCATGTACGGCTTTCACTTCCTGGTGTGGTTCCTCTGTGTGAGAGGCATCAAGGACACACAGTGCGGCTTCAAGCTTTTCACTCGGGAGGCTGCACTCAAGACTTTCTCTTCCCTCCATGTAGAGCGATGGTAAGTTGTCTAGTTCCACGCTGGAGTTTTCAGTACTAACATCAAAACAAAGTCTGCAAAAAAAAAGATTAAAAAGCAACTTTTAAACATCTGTCCACTTCTTTCTCCATTTCTTCTCCCAGGGCTTTTGACGTGGAGCTCCTGTACATCGCCCAGTGTTTTAAAATCCCCGTGGCAGAGGTAGCGGTCATCTGGACCGAAATAGAAGGTAGGTTTTTCATGGAATATGCGGTAACGGATCCTCCCAGTGGGCCACCTTTCTGTGGTTCTATAAATATCTCTGTAGGGTGTGTGTACACGCCTGTCATCGACAGATTACTTCTTGTTACTCCTCTGTTAGAAATTGTACTTCATCCTTGCTGATCCTTTTAGATGGCCGTCTGTTTTAGTTTCTATTTTTTGACTTTGACAGATTACCACTGCTACTGTTGCATGCCTGTCTTATTGCTGGACTGATTACGTATTTGCTGATGACATTACCGTGTGGACCAATCAGCATTAGATGTCAGCAAATTGGTCTTTTTCCATCATCTGTTCCTCTAAAGTATAATGTCTGTGTGTTTCCTCCACCAGGATCCAAGCTGGTCCCGTTCTGGAGCTGGCTGCAGATGGGTCGAGACCTGATTTTCATCCGCATGCGCTACTTCACCGGAGCCTGGAAACTGGAGTCGCCTTTTAAGACTGACTAGCCAATCAGACAGGCCCTGGTATCCCAGAGACAGCCTTTGATAGGGCCATCAAACCCTTTGGATGAGGTGGGATAAACAACTGTGTCTGTTGTACGCCGTAATGAAGGACAGTTTGCCACAGTCTTCTCCTCTCCAAAATCCACAGGAGGGGAAGTGAAGACACAGCCGTGGGTTCCTCGTGGTCCTGCCTTTATTTTAAATAATCTGATATCGGCTTGTGATGGCCCCTGTTACACGCACACTTCTGTGGCCGCGGCTCACAGAATGTCCGTATGAATGAAACCGTGTACTATGTTACTTAATGTTTATCTTGTGGCCAATCGAGTGTGACTGACAAGAAGTTGTAGGAAATGTGGAGGATCTGATAATCAGTGCTTCATGATTCTGATTAGACTGAATGTTGTTACTGTTTGTGAGATTGTCAAAATGGGAGGGGTGGAACTTTTGAGGAAACTAGTCAGTGGGATGATGGCATGGATGATTTAAACAGAAATAAAAACAAAATATGAATTATTTATGCTTTTGAAAGTCTTTCTTAACCAAAGTAGTGTCAAAAATGAAAAGTATTTAATGATTTAATATTCTCAAACTCCTTTTGCTTTTCTTAAACTGTCGTTGCTTTAAAATTAATAATTTGGACTATTGGTCTTAATAGTGAAAACTCAGTTAGTTGCAGCTCTACTATTTACAGTTAACTAATTAGTTTCAAAATTATAAATAAAAAGTTCACCTCTTTAGCTTATCTGAGATTTGCTGAGAGGATTTTGTGTGGAAGAGCAACAGCAGCCAATAAAAGACCTGAGGGTCTCACCATCACTCACAGGACACCACTCGTGACCCTGTATCATCTTGTATATCAGTCAAATCATAATGTGTCAGGAAGCAAACACAGACGTGTTTAAACCTGTGGCCTAAAGTCTGCTGCCGAGATCTTACAAAGAAAACCAGAGAGGCTACTTGTTTGTAATAATCAATTACTCATGGATCAAAGTTTTTACACTAAGTGATACATTTAAGAGGTTTTGTAGGATATGTTTTCACCTTCTATCAGTCAGCTTCCTGTCTCTGCACCCCCCTGCCCCCCCGATTGTTTAAACTTTCTTGATACTTCCTGGATATTTTAACAGATGCACCTTTATCTTAGTACAGAGGCTGACAATACATAATTGCTTCTATCTCAGGTCACTGTTTCTCAGTCTGGGGTCTAGAGTCTTTATCGGGCACTTAAGAGAGATACTCAGGTTTTTCTCAATGTTAGTAGAGGAAATCTCCAATATCTGACTCTTATTTTATTTTATTTGATCTTGATTTAACAGCGGAATTCCTGAAGTGAAGTTAGCAGGGGTCAGTGATGTAGTGTAGTAGAAGTACAGGGGGCTGAGTTATCATCAGTTTCCCTTGACATGAAAGAAAGCAGCAAACCCCTGGATACATTATTAATCACCAAAATCATCCCTTTTTTCCTGTCTTGAAAAAAGGCCAGCAAGTTGTTTTTGCCCTGGCAGTAAATGAAGTTCTTCATAACGCTGAGGTCTGCAGGCTTGTTCGAGCTGATGATGCCTCCGGGGCCTCTCGGAGCCTCCCGGAGCCCCAGGGAGAGCATCCTGTTTGTGCTCTGTGACCAGACAAGACACACAGGCGGTGGATCATGATCCGGCTCCGGTTTCCTGTCGCGTTTCAAAATGCAACACATTTGAAATGTTCTTTTTTGTATTTCATTGATCAGATAAGGGGAAGGAAATGAATGGAATGTCATTCATGGAGATTAGTTTCCACGCTGGAACTTATGCGTGATGCCACAGTTGATAAAAAATGTTCCCATTTTTATTCAATGAAACATTTATTAACCAGACTTTAATAGCCTTATATATCTATCTTGATTATGACATGGATAATCAAGAGTCTATAAACATGAATCATGAAAGATTTTGTGCAGGTGATAATAAAATTAATTAATCATTGACATTTATGTCAGGCTTTTATTAACTTTAGTTATATTGTATTTTCAAAACTAACTCAACTTCCAAACAGTGAAAATTAACATCGTCAGTGTTTTGCCCTGGGACCTTCCCTGAGGCACCAGACTCTCTTGGCTCCGGTGGACCGTCCCCATCTCCCCAGTACACACCGACTTGGTGCGCGTGTAGCCCGGGTTAGATCCACCTGGTGGCTCGTGAGGTTTCAGCCGGGATCCCCACAGTGGTTTCACTCCGTGCTCGGAGTATTGTTACGTTCCGCAGCAGTTGCTGCAAACTGCGAAAATGTCAAACTTGTAGACTCACTGTCGCCAGCCGGGGCTTGCGTCATTAACTGGACCAGTCACGGCACTCCCAATAAAAGGATCGTATCCATCCGCAATGAGAAGAGACGTCTGTGTGCCTCCCGACAATAGATCATGAAACAACTCAGTTTTTTTTTTTTAAAGAGGACTAGAAATGTGTGTTTGTGTGTGTGTGTTTGTGTTTCACGGTATGATCGAGTCCAGGAGGAAGACTGTGGATCCTTCCTCCTCCAGGAGTCTCTACTTTCAGAGGCTGCAGGTGTAGAGGCTGTGCATGTGGAGGCGTGCACACCAAACAGGTTATTTACTTATGAAATGACAGGTTCCAGTTAGAAATATCTTATTATATATAACAACATGCATTATAGACTGTAGATCATATTGATTGTTGACTAATTAAGCTTCCAGCTTCTATAATCCTGGCAAAATTAACGTCCCAGGAGAAAGAGACAACTTATTGAATGTGTGCATCTATGACCTTCCATCCAAACCAGTGTCGTATCATATGTATATGCCACCAAAAACCTGATTTATATAATGAGATGAAGAAATAGCCTGCAAGGAGGATGAACAGGTGGGAGTGTTTTTCCTCCTCACCTCAGTTAGTTAGTGCCAGTATATGTATATAAAACGAGGTTGGACAAACTATGGTTGAAGTAGACGGTGCATGGCTCAGGTGGCGCGCACATGCACTTGCACTCGTGCACGCCCCTGCCGCTGGATCAGAAAATCCCTGAAATCCTGGTAAAGTTCCAGGAGGGGGGAGGCGGAGGGATCTCTCTTGCAGGCGCTGCGGCTCCAGCCAAGCTGACGCCGCCGCGGCTGTGTGGCGCTCCGCTGGAGCTGCAGGAGGAGCGGCGTCTCCGGGCCCCGCAGACCTGCGTCAAGGTTCCCGCACTGGACCGCAGAGAAACCGGAACACTGCGGGACTCCACCTTCACAATAAAGATAATAACGCTCTGTGACTTTTGGAGCTGAGCTGTGAGTGATGCATCGTCAATTCAAGAATGTGAACATTTGTCAAAGTTCACTGGTTTGCTTTGCTAATTTATAACTTTTTCTTACATTCGTTTTTGACTATTTTATCTTTGTCTTTGTACTTTCTCTTTGATTAATATATTGTAAAATATATAAGATAGATAGATAGATAGATAGATAGATAGATTACTTTATTCATCCCCGGAGGGAAATTAAGTCATAGCAGCCGGTATATTTGAATACAATAAAATACAATACAATAGAATAAAAAAATATGTATATATTGAGGTAAAAACAGAAACACAAGATAAATAGGTAGATAAGATAAGTGAAAACAGTAGAGATGACTTAATATTAGAATACAAGATGTGGTTTGTCCAATTAAAACATCTTGAACTATTCTGAAGACTTAACGTTTCAGAAAAGGAAAACCTCCATATGAGAGGTCAATTTGGCCACATGGGCTATTAAATGTAAAACCACAGTTACATGTAAGACTAATTGATTTACAGCTCATTCTGTTGATTAATTTTCACACTAATTTTAAAAATATTTCTGTTTTGTTGACAGATGAACCAAGTATGATCAGTTGATCACATTTTTATTTCTTTTTAAACTTTACATCATGTTATTTTCCCTTGTTATTATTCTTATTTCGTTTACTTTTTCCTTTTAGCTTCTTTAACCCCGATTTTATTCTGAAATCTGCTACCGGACACCACTCATAAGGAGGCCAGCTTGACACTTAAACGTCAACACACACATGCTCGCAGACACTATCCACACCCACCCACTCACACACACACACACACACAAACAGACACACACCTTCGGTGAGCCACCACACCGGGAACCCTTCTTATGCTCAGGACTGTCTGATGCGCACTTGTCATCACTGCTGAGGTGAGAACCCAAAACCAACTTTACATTTCTACAGAATTTAAGAAGTTCCCTCACAACCACTGTTATTGTGAGTGTTTTTATATTTGTGTACTGTTTTTAAAATGCTTTTAATAAGAGGGAAAAAACGTGGCACTGTTGGGCAACTTCTTTGGAATGAAATATTCTAACATGAGCATAATTGAATTATGATCAAATATTGGGATGATTTGGTCAGATGATAACTGAATAAACACACATAGTGATTGGTTGTGATACTAATCCACATAATTAGGAGTGTGTTGGACGCGTGCGTGTGTCTGGCGGGTTGATGTTGTGTCTGCAGTGTCGGTATCACACTATGACAGGAATGACTGCTCACATTATCCACTGTGCCGCCAAGGTGAGGAGGCTTTCAGTGGCTTAGAGCGCAAGCCCGGGTTTCTTTTGGAGTCTTGGCACCAAATGAGTGGTTGTAGTCGTAGTGGAGGAAGCTGGCGTGTTTACTTTATTTGGGGCAGGGGGTGTCCTGGTGATAAAGCATTAGGTAATTAGCCTATCTGAAGCGGCAGACTCAGTGACGCCAGGCTCCATAAAGCAGCAGCAGCAGCAGCAGCAGCAGCACAGACAGGACTGATGCCGCAGTCTGTGCTGTCACTGTAAACCCCAGCTGTCTGTCTGTGCGTCTGTGTTCGTGCTCACACTGCTTGTATACACACACGGAGCACAATGTACAGCACCTCAGGTTGAAATCACACCACTTGTTACCTGATGGCATCTAATTAGAAAGTCCACGCAGTCCTGGAGGAGCGTGGTCTGACTCTGTTGTGTTACATTTGGATGATTGCATGTCCCAAAACAGAAGCATGTGGTTAAATACCCAAAAGGCCTCCACTTCACCTTTTGTAGGGAGAATCATCTTCACAACATTTACTCTTCCTGCACAGCGAGCAGCAACAACCTGACACGCAAGAATGCTTTACAGTAGAAAGTGTTTTTCTGCCACATGGGTCAATTATGATAGCGTGTGCCGCAGGACGTCCTGCCACAGGAGATAAAACAAGAAGATCACCATAATAAAGTCACTGTTGAGTCTCACATCAATTATTGTTACTGTACAAATATCTGAGAAAACAGATGTATCAGTAAGATTCCAACTGGAGTGACATGAACAGAAAATGCCACTGTGGTACTGATTCATTGGACTGGTAGATCAGAGTGATCACTTAATTCACCTTGATATTTCCATACCTGATTGATTTCATACCAGTCTTCAATATTTTTCTTGCTGGGCAGAGAGACACAAACATAAAAACAGAGAGCTCTCTCTTTCTCTCTCTCTCTGTCTGTCTCCCTCTCTCTCCCTCTCTCCCTCTCCCCCTCCTGTCCTGTGATGTGTTCTGGCCAGACAGTATGGCTCCTGGGCGTCAGTGGCATGATCATAGAAACAGAGGCCAGAAAGGACATTCCTCATTGTTGGTGAATCTAGACATGAGCTCGGCCCCATCTTGCCCTGCTCTCTCGCTCAGGCAGTTTGGGATATGTGGTTACACTTTATTGACAAGATGAAGAAGAAGAAGAAGAAGAAGAAGAAGAAGAAGATAAGATTAAATAAAATAAGATGTACCTTTATTGATCCTCTGTAGAGGAAATTCAAAGTTGACAAAGCAGCACAAGGAAATAGAAGCATAAGGGAAATAATAAGAATAGAAACAGAATCTAGAATGAATAAAATACATGAATCCATAGATTTGAATCCTGTGGTCTCTTTTCTGCCTGACCTCTGAACTCTCTTTACCTGCACATCTGTAAAAACTAATATAACAACATCTGTATTAATTCAGCACTTCACAAAAAAACAAGTAAAAATACATTGAAATAACAATAAAAAGATAAAAATAGAAGTAGAGAGGTGACAGCAATGTGAGCATGACCTCGTAATACAATCATTTTGTTTTGATTTAAAGAGAGCTACAGACTCAGCCTGCCAGCTAAAGCAGACCTTAATACCGGTTTCCCATCTCTTCTCTCGCCAGGTGATTGAAACCCGACCTGAATTTCTGGCTGCTGGCGTTGAGGAGCAACCTCTCCTGCAGGAGGCTTCAAATCCAGCGCTGCCGGATCGGATCCCTCCTGTGCCAACCGAGAGAGGAGATTTAGGGTTTGCACTGCGCTGGCGGGAGTCCAACTCCTGCAACCAGCTCTGCTCGGAAGTAACAGCAGAATACGACGAAAGACAGAAAAGCCTCTGTTTACACAGACTCTGCCTCGTTTATCCTCACCTCTGTTCCCTCGCTGTCCCGGCTGCTCATTTCGCTGTCCTCGAGGGAGCTGTTTATCTCTTAAACATCACCCATCAGCTCATCTCGGCCCTCCCCCTGTCTCATTCATCTCAAAATGAACTCCTCAAACGCCATTACGTCCCTCTTCTCCTTCACCAGCCCGGCTGTGAAGCGCCTGCTCGGCTGGAAGCAAGGGGACGAGGAGGAGAAGTGGGCAGAAAAGGCAGTGGATTCACTGGTGAAGAAGCTAAAGAAGAAGAAGGGGGCGATGGAGGAGCTGGAGAGGGCACTCAGCTGCCCCGGGCAGCCCAGTGAGTCTAATGGCATCACAGCATAAACCTGAGGGGTTTGAGATGATTAACAGGATAGGAAAATATTTATTACCCTGCTATTTGATTGTTTCTTTCAAAAAAAGTTATACTTTACATCGATGGACATCTGAGAATTATGGAAATGGAACAATTTGAGAAGTAAAATCAATCTTTAGCGCACAACAAACAATATTGGCTACATGTGACGGGGGGGGGGGGGGGTTGTGCATGTTTTATTTTATGAGTCTTGAGATAAACATGTTGGGAGCCTCTGGTCTCGTCAGTAGAATGTGAGCTCACAGGTTCGATTGCGACAGAAGCTTTTTTTTATGCAATGTGTTCTTGCACAAGACCTGGAAACTCAAACGAGAGAAACCATCGTGAGCAAGTCTCGACCAATCCCAGGATTAAAAACCTGAAACACGAAATTATACACATTTGATTATCATTTAGATATTTTTTCCATTTTTTCTTTATAAATCTTTTCTGAAATTATTTAATTTTTTTAATTGAAATCATGATTAAAAAAAACATATCTAGATTCATGTAAATTAGCCGAGCAAACGAAGAACAGAGACAGAATCCTTGTAACTGGCCGAGTTTCCACGCAGTAGTAACTGGATCAGAAAAGTGTGAATTTGACAGATTTCATGGATCTGCATTGACGTCCTGTGCCGTTCCATTTTCAATCCTTCAGGCAAGTGTGTGACGATCCCCCGCTCGCTGGACGGCCGGCTGCAGGTGTCCCACAGGAAGGGTCTGCCCCACGTCATCTACTGCCGGGTGTGGCGCTGGCCCGACCTGCAGTCGCACCACGAGCTGAAGGCCCTGGAGTGCTGCGAGTTCGCCTTCGGCTCCAAGCAGAAGGACATCTGCGTCAACCCCTACCACTACAGGCGCGTGGAGACCCCTGGTACGCACGTTGTCAAAGTATAATCCTCTGAGTTAGCTTAACAACGTGAGGTAATTGTTGAATTTGAATGTGGCAACTGTAAAGCTTTGATTGGTTCTTAAATAGAGGCAGGACATCTGATCCGGTGCAGCGTTCCCGAGCCGAAGGGATTTGCAGTAACATGATCTTTCTCGCTCTTTGTCTCTCCCTGTCTCTCTCTCTCCCCGTCCCCTGTCTCCTCCCAGTGCTGCCGCCGGTACTGGTCCCACGCCACAGCGAGTTCAACCCTCAGCACAGTTTGCTGGCCAAGTTCAGGAACGCCTCCCTGCACAGCGAGCCTCTGATGCCCCAGAACGCCACTTACCCGGACTCCTTCCCGCCGATGCCCTGCGCCTCCTTCTCCTCCTCCAACGCCTCCTCCCTCGGCCAGTCTCCCACCTCGCAGAGTTACCCCAGCTCCCCCAACAGCTCCGTGGAGCCGGGCAGCCCGTATCACATCATGGGTAGGGAAACAAACACAAGCGAGCCGACACCTTTTCAAACGTTGCTGTCTTATTGGAGGTATTCAAATGTCTGTCACAAAATATCTCTATAGCCGGCTTAAGACTTGAACTCTGTAGAATGTCTGCACCTTCAGGTCTTTACTTCCTCCAGAGTTTGCCTTTTTCATAAAAACAACACACCAGGAGATGCTTTGGTCAGACGCGTTCACAACACACAAATTTAGCTGTTGAGGTCATGTGTTTGTGTTGACACGACATCAACACAACTTCTCAAATGTTTTCTTCCTGAGTTATCATCTTTGTCAGAGTCCTGTATGGCTCCTCTTTTTCATTCCTTTCTTATTATTATTATCAGCTTTCCTTCCATCGCGTTAGAAACATCAACATTTGTAAAAAAGTTTTCTTTGTGTTGAACCGCTTTTGCCTATTTGTCGTCTCATTGTGTTGTGTGATGTGTTTTTCCAGCTGAGACCCCCCCGCCTCCGTACACCATGATGGAGACAAGTCCTCAAGACGATGTGAAGTCCGGCAACTCCACAACAACCACTAAACTCACCTTCTCTGCTCCACACACAGGTAAGAGAGTAGACCTGTGAAGTACTATATAAATAGATGCATATAAAATTATAGAAATACATCTATCTACAGGTATAGAGATATGTTTAGTGTCTTCATACTGAGGCATTGATTCCTTCATATCCCCAACATCTCTGCTTCTACTCGCTGCTGCAGATACTGTTGCAAATCAATGGCACCGATGTGTCTTTATAGGATTTTTTACATCAATATGATAAAGTATCTCAAATCCAGTAAAGCACAGGACCGAATGTGTTCTCTCCTCCTCTGAGTCACTCCTCTCTGGTGTCCGTAGACCTGCGTCCCGTTTGCTACGAGGAGCCGGAGTACTGGTGCTCCATCGCTTACTACGAGCTCAACAACCGGGTGGGCGAGACCTTCCACGCGTCGTCCCGCAGCGTCCTGGTGGACGGCTTCACGGACCCGTCCAACAACAAGAACCGCTTCTGCCTCGGCCTGCTGTCCAACGTCAACCGCAACTCCACCATCGAGCACACACGCAGGCACATAGGCAAAGGTAGGCCCGTGCAGGTAATTCATGTCGGGGAACACACAGTTTCCTCAGACACTGGAGGAAAGCTCCTTTAATTTCTGTACAAAAAAATGAATCTGCAATCTTTATTTCTGCCTGCACCGAATCCTTCAGGCTACATAATGTTGTTTCTGTCTCGGTCAAAGAGAAAAAGAAAGGCTGCTTTTGTTGGACGCACATCAAGAGTCTCTGTGGGCTACAGTAATCTGTGCTCTGTGAGGATGTGTGTGGTTTTCTATGATAGGGGTGACACAAAGGGTGGAGGGCAGCTTGTCCCCAACTCAGACGCTGCTACACGACTCAGACATTCCTCATTTACGAGCGGCGATGCCCTCGTGGGTTTTTCTCCGGAGGAATATAAAAGGAGCCTTTTCAGTGGAGGCGACCGACTGATGAGTGTAGTTTTTATGCTCTTTTGGACTTTTTGACTGTTATTTTTGCATCGAGGTAGAAACGTCCAGGCATTCAAGTTGTTGACTCCAATCCCCCCCCCCCCCCCCCCCCCATCCCTCTCAGGGCTCCACCTGTACTACGTGGGCGGCGAGGTGTACGCCGAGTGCCTGAGCGACAGCAGCATCTTCGTCCAGAGCCGCAATTGCAATTTCCAGCACGGCTTCCACTCCACCACCGTGTGCAAGATCCCCAGCGGCTGCAGCCTCAAGATCTTCAACAACCAGCTGTTCGCTCAGCTCCTGGCCCAGTCCGTCAACCACGGCTTCGAGGTCGTCTACGAGCTCACCAAGATGTGCACCATCCGGATGAGCTTCGTCAAGGTACTGATACGGGACATGATGACAATCTCACTGTAACTTTGTATTCTGTTATTTTGACCTCGAGTTCGTCAAATCACGGCTGGGATTCATGGTTTGTTCTCTCTCCAGGGTTGGGGCGCTGAATACCACCGGCAGGATGTGACCAGCACCCCCTGCTGGATCGAGGTACACCTGCACGGGCCCCTGCAGTGGCTGGACAAGGTCCTCACACAGATGGGCTCCCCGCACAACCCCATTTCCTCCGTGTCCTAACACAAGCACCCGCACACTCTTGGTCCTTCACACAGGTAGTCGTAGATTCTGTATGCTCCGCTCTGTCCAGGTTCTCTGACCCGTGGTCCGTCTCTCTTGACCTCTCACACAAAATGAGAAAACATGTATATCACAGCTTTGTCAGCCGATGCAGCAAGACTGAAAATGTGTGTATTACTGAATGATCGAGTGTTCTTATAATTTCAGTACGATAAAGCATTTATCTTGTTGACTGCACTCACCAAGACAAGAAGAATTGGGACCTGTAGGTACTCAAGACTTGTGTTGTGTTTTAAATGTTATTGCTGTATTGTGTATTGTATAAGTGTTGAGTAATGTTTGACTTCCTGTACTTGTTGCTTTTTTCTGTCATTCCATTAAAGTGTTGTTTTTTTTTCTTTAAGAGTTGAATCTTTGTTTTCTAATAATAAATGGAACAAAAATATCTCATTGAAATATAAACACAGAGACAATGATCTGTGATATTGAAGTCTCACCTTCACAGCAGGAGGGATAGACACTATCACAGCTACACAGGAATTACACACAGTACACAGTTTAATTTCTAGACACCAACATACATCCCATCAAGCTTCATTTGCATTCATTTTTGTAGACAATTTGAAGTGATTGTTCTGTGACATGATAAAAGTTTTGTGTTACAAATTTCATGGAGCACCATCTGAATAAAAAGGAGGCTACGGGAATGCACTGCACAAACCGACAAATGTTCAAACCAAAACATTAAAACCTCAAGAGTACTGCATGAATAACTCTCCATAAATAACACTAAATAAATAGCACAACAACAAACAAAGACTCGTTTAAGAGAATCACATTTTTGAAACATCTGAGCTATTTTTTAACTGGACATTTATAATTCAGAGTTTTGATTATTTTTTTTCCAAATGAGGAATAAATAATTGATGTGAACTCTAATATCTTGTATTTAGGAAATCATACTTCCTAAACATAACAAGAGCCGCTCTGATTGCATGGTTAGTCCTTCCTTTTAGATCCGGTGAGATCAGTTCATCTGTCTCACCGCGGCTGGAGAGTTTTTTCAGTATCATAATGTTTCCCTTTATGCATCAAGTGCCAGCGTCTGCGTCGACCAGCCGCTGTCAACAACCCGGGAACTGTCCCTGTGCTTGGCTGCGGTTCTGTGTGGCCAGGAGCTGCTGCTGCTGCTGCAGGAAACCGATCACCTCTGGACTCCGGAGCAGGGACTGGAAGACACACACGATCCACTTTGAGTGTAAAGTGCAACAACAAATATTTCTGAAGATCTAACATTTGACTTTCTTTTTCTGCCTTGTGTCAAAATGTCCTTATACCACATTTCAATTCACTAGATCTGTATCTAAATATCGGTACCCTAAACACGTCTGATTCTTTTCAGAAAGAAACATAAATTATACCAAGAGAAATCAATGAGGAATCATTTTAGATTTTACCAACAAATGCCCCATCTCACAATGTTAAAGAAAGATACACAAATCCTGGATCCCCTGTATTTCCTGATCCAAACAACAGCCTTACACCAAGTTTCATGGCAATCAGCCCAGTAGATTTAATACATAATCCTGCTAACAGACAGACAGACAAATGAAAACATATCCACCTTAATGAAAAGCAATAAAGTAAGAAGCTGAAATAAATGCTTCCTTGCAAGAAGGGGGGGATATCCTGGCATAACTGAATCCAGACATTTAGTGGAAATGAAATTGTTAAAAATCACATATTAAACCTCCCACTAGCTTGTGGTGGCTGCCAGTTTGAAGACAATCTGTCATAACTTTAAGGTGTCACTGTTATGTTGTTACCTCCGTCAAGAAGGTTGTGTAATAAATCAGCGCCTGTTAGTTAGTTGGTAGGATTACGTCAAATTTACTACACAGATTTCTACGGATGTGGAATGGGTCAGGGATGAACCCATAACCTTTTGGTGCTTGACCAGATCAGGGGGCAGATCTACACTTTTTGAGCACATTTTTGTGCAGATCCAAGTAAAGTAAATGGGGATATAGTGAATTTAAATGTGGTTGCATGAGGAAGTGTTGGGCCTTGGTGGAGGTAAGTGCTCTACTGAGTTCTATTAGGTTCCACCAGTGACCCACTGGGACTCACCAGTCTCTTCTGGTTGAGGACCTGCTCTATCAGGGAGGGTCGGGCCGGGCGGTCCCCCATGGCACCCAGTCGCTGCTTGTTCACAGACACTGGCCGCTCCTCAGAGTTTTCCTTAACACAAACACAAAGACACAAACAACCATTAATGGTCTGAACCACACTTCACTGAAGTTTGAACTAACACATGATCACATGAGTTCCACCCTGTTAAGAGCCAACTATAATGTAAACAGATATTAAGAGTCTTTAAACCCATTTCTCCTCCAGTCGCCACTCATGGGTCGAAACGAACGGATCTAGTTATGAAAGTATAAATAAAAAGTTTCCTCTCACTTCTATCTTCCCACTGGACATGGCCTGATCGCTCTTCTTCTTCTTGTACTTGTCCTTGTACATCTTGTTGCGGTGTTTCTTGCACATCCACGGCTTCCGCTGCTTGGCCACCTGCGTCGTGGTCTCCGTGCAGCCGTCGTACGTGCACTGCTTGGGGGCGTTGTCGCCCTCCGAGGTGTCCTCGTCGTTCAGCTCCTCCGGGCTGGCGGCGCCGTCCCTGGGGTCCGAGGTGTCCAGCATGTCGCTCTCCTCGTCCGGGTCGTCCATGTCGTAGGAGGAGGCGTTGTTGTCCGGCTCGTGGGGCGTTATGACGTTCCGGCTGTCCACCACCCCGGCCTTGCTCACGTAGTACCGCTGCCCGTCCTTGGTGAGCAGGAGCGTGGAGTCCCGGTCTTTGTTCGCCGGAGCCGAACCGTCATCTTCGCTCATGACTGCGGTGAAGGAAGACAGCAACAGCCGCAGCTAGCTTAGCTTAGCTCAGTTAGCGAAATACCATCCCGTTAGCTCTCGTTAGCTGAAGCAGCGATGTGTAGACGTGTCGGCACGCATGTTACTTTACAACCGGACGTGTGTCTGCGTGGTTGTGATGAATATCATTAGATTTAGAGATAATAAGAGAGGATCTGTAGCTTCCTGTCGTCACACTGCTGCTAAACAGACTGTGTTCACTGAGAGAACCTTCTTCTTCGCTGCCTTCAGTTCATGTCCTGCACTGACCCCATGTGGTCAAAGGGGAAAATACATGCTCCAAAGATGTGTATATTTTATGCTATTAGAGAAGATTTAAGTAAAAACATTAATTTAATACAGTAAAAAAACAATATAATACAATATATGTTCCTTTACATTCCACAACCTTATATTCTCTACCTATTTATCTTGTGTTTCTGTTTTTATTCTTTCTACCTACCTCAATTTTTTATTTTATTCTATTGTATTGTATTTTATTGTATTCAAATATACCGGCTGCTATGACGACTTAATTTCCCTTCGGGGATGTATAAGTACTCTATCTATCTATCTAAACTTGCCTTAAAAAAATATTACTTACAATTTCAACAGGGCCTCACTGTGCCTGTCAGTGCTCGGGCCCTAATAATCAATACTATGTAATTTTATGTAATACTCTACCGTTGTTGGTTTATGGTTATTCAGGCAGGAAATAATGACACTAAAATGACTGGTGCATTTTCAAAGATACACATTTAACAAAGCTGAACATTCATTTTTCAGTCAAAGCGAGTGTTCAGATCTAGAATGGCTCAACTTGTTCTGCTGTTTCTGGAAGTAACTAAACTCTGAACTTCTGGGGAAATAGCTGAGACAATTGTTTCAATCTTTTCTCTGCACACAGTGAATTACCCTTTTTCATGAAACCTCCACGATACCTTACGAGTGAAAAATGTTTTTATTCTTTTTATCAATGCCACACAGGACTTCTCCTGCCCATCTCTGATAACTGCACTGTAGATGCTTTTTATTGAAATGTTACCACGAGAAAGTCCAAAACATATGTCCACGAATAGATCAAGTTTCCTCTCTTCTCCACCATCATCCCACCTGTCGTGTCAAGTACAGAAAATGTTGGCTTCCACTTCTACGATCACAACGGTGAAGTGGCCCCTCAGCAGATAGTGGATAACAATAGCCCAATTAAAAGCCTCAGTGGGAGGATGTGCCTTTGTTTTAAAGGAAGAAATTGACCATTCAATGAAGCTGTGTGGACCCGGGGATCCTTGGTGCACTGCAAAATATGGGATTTACTGGTTGCATTTGAAAAAGCTTGGAAACAAAGTGACAAAAAACATAATTGAATAGATTTCCAGCTCTACATTTTATTATTAAAACATATTTAACAAATTGAAGCTCTACAAACAACACAGACACTTTGTTCTTGGAACATATTTTAATTATTACTATTATTATCGATAGATCATTGTTGAACAGAGGTACAGGTATTGGTATTGCAACAGATTTGAACACTGTGGTGCAGCTGTGAGAGCACTTTGGTAAACCACATGTGCCCGTGTGCAGGGAGAGTTCATCCCCACTGCACAACGAACTCATACTGATTCGGTCAATATGACGGCACATCACTGTCTATGTGTGACGATGGGAACAAATACACAAACTTCTAGACACGTGTGACAACGGCAGGGAGAAAAATCTGAAAAGAGAAAACCCCTGCATCCCGCATCTTCTCTGCTTTTTTTTTTTTTTTTCCTCACATCAGTTATTGGGAATCCCTTTGCTTTTACAGAGGAAGTGACATCGTTCCCAGTGTCCGACAAGAAGAAGAAATGGTCGTCTCATTTCGTCCGTGTAGATGAATGTAAGCGGTGCAACGTCAGGTCTTTTTCAACGTTACCGTTTCATTTCGACCTGATTTTCTTTTTTTCTTTTGCTGACACACACGTATGACTGAGTTCTCTACCAGTAAATAAATATACTGTATTCTGGACTATCAAAATAAATAAAATTATGTTATTTACATAACATATAAAACAAACACCTCATCACTAAACTGCATTTTTTTTGTTTTATAAGAATACGCTACTGAATGTCTGTCACGCTTCCACCGGAATAAATGAAGCCATGAATGAGGTTGTACAGAGCTGAAATAAAATCCTCTCCACCTGTACTGCTTCTCTATTGTGCTGCTGGTTCTCCGGCATCCATATTGACTCTGTCAGACCTGTGTGACTGCACCCAAACCGCAGTACTTTGTGCAAATAGGCAGTCGATCTCCGAAATTGTACCTGAAACATTTCTCCAATGCCACAAAAAGGTGTCGCAACAACGCCACTCTGTTTCACTGCTGGAATATGTGGATGAAATATGTCTTCAGTGTTTTGGAAAAAATGTAAACTAGGCTTCAAGTACATGATCGTCACAAAATAAACAAGATATCGACATGGAATGATTGTGGGAAATTGAGTGCATCAAGGGGAAATACTTCAAATGGTGAGTTTGCTACACAAGCACCCAAATTCTGGAATTTTATGTGGAAACGATGCTATGGATGAAGCAGAAATTTCAAGGAGCGATCCAATGCACCATTCAAGTCGCAATAGCAGTCCGTGTAAAATGTAAACTGTAAAACTGCAATCCAACGTTACAGGAAGGCAATGCCAATACTGTGTTGAGCACAGGATTATAGCACAAGTGCTGTCTTAGATGTAGCTTTCAGTGAACACTGCTTTCTTGAACACAGTAATAAACTTGTAATAAAAAAAGTTCCCTCTCCGCTCGTTTTTCAACATTACACTCTTTATCAAGTCTATGCTCACACCTGCCTCACAATCTGAGCTTCTACTTCTATTTCCACTATGTCATTATTCCACAAAGCTCTATAGGACAAGTCAAGAAAAGGTTGTCCTCAATGAAAAAAGGAAAATACATAATCAATAAAAAGAAAGAAAAGAGTATGAATAATAATGAATAAATAAGGTTCAATAAAACATGAACATTAGTCCATATTCTCATATTGCCTTGTTGAGCTGCTCCGCCATAAGGAAGTTTCCATGTTGAGCCCGGATCATCACTGAAGGGTAAACAAAACACTGTTGCCCTTCCTCGCTCCTTGAGCCCTGCAACATGTGCTCAGGTGAGAGAACGTTAAAAAAGGAAATAAAGAAAAGTCTTTCACCTCGTTCTGCCCCTCTCCCTCTTCCTTGTGATCCCTGTTTCTTGTTGCCTCTTTAGTTCTTTTCTCACTCCAAGGTCTCCACCCTTTGATCGATCTCTCCTCCAAGTTTGGAGAGATGGATTCAGGGAAGATAAAAGTTTTTCTCGTCCACAGTTTTCCCCCTTTCACCCCCAGCGTCTCCTCTTCCTCCTCCTCCATGCAGAGGGAGGAGATGGATGAGGATCTGTGTCTCCTCTCTTCCTCCTCTGCACATCTTCTCCTCCACCTGCTCTCTAGAAGGGCGAGCTGGGGGAGCAGACGGTGCTGGCTGAGCTGACGGAGATGTCATCAGAGTCGGACGGGAGGCTGGGGTACGGGGGAGGGGTCATAGCAAGTCTCAGGGGTCAGAGAGGGAGGGGCCATGGGCAGGCCGGGGAGGCAACTGGGAGGCTGGGCCCAGGGTGCGATGGTCGTTGATGTTGTCACTGGTGTCACCGTCAGAGTCGTCTGCAGGGGCGGCTTCACATCCGGGTGGCGTCCTCGTCTGAGAACCTGCCCCTCCTTATCAAGAGCGGTGGCCTGAGGGAGGAACAGGAGAACATGTGATCAGATGTCCTGGTGTTAGTAGATGCAGCCATCACATAAAGCATAAACAATCAGTGACATTCGCTGAGACAAACATGGGGATCATATATTTGGAGAGGCAGCATTCACGAAGAAATAGCATAAATAAAAAGGTATCTGTTACTCTTTGAAAACCTCTGCAACATCCTGTCTGTTCATTAAAGAAACATGGGACATTTCGAATCCACAGGGGTTTCCACAGAAATCAAGGAGACACCGATAAACAGGGACACGACAGGGAGGACAACAACGATGCAGATATGAAATCTGATTTGCAGCGAGCAGGGGAGGAAGGAAGCGAAAAGCCAAGGACACAGATCAAAAAGCGGGGACAACAGGAAGCTGTGAGAGCAGGGGGGGGGGGGGTTTGTTTGGATTCCTCGCTGGTTTGTGAACAATCCAGCCCGAGTTGTGTCTCTATGGCAACCTGGCCTACCTTATCCAGTACATGGCCGGGTGCTGGTAGAAATCCAACGACCCAGATCTCTGCATAGAAAAGCTGTCATCCAGCTGAACACAAAGAGAAAGCAGCACAATCAATCCAAACAGCAGCCCAGTCACAGGAAAAATACACAACTTCACTCAGAGCCGCATCTGTTATGAAAAGAGACAAGGTGAATCATGGGTAGTGTAGTTTCAGTGACTCACAGAAATGACTGACACTCCTGCAGTGGTGTCGTTGACCTTGGGGCTGGTGTTGAAGTGCTTCTTTATCTTCCCTGCTACTGACAGCTGGTGATCATTCTCACTTAGACCTTCGTCCTGTATCGAGTAAAGGTAAGAGAGGCTTTTAATAAACGAGAAGAAAATCTCATATTTGTGGGAAAACTGAATGAATGTGTGGGGCTCAGTTGGACTCACGGTGACCCAGGGGTGCTCGAGCACCTGGAGGGAAGAGTATCTCTGGTCCACCTCCACCTCCAGCATGGATCGGATCAGCTCCTGCAGCAGCGAGCAAACAATCGTCAGGTTTTATTCCTTCATTGTAAAGTGAAGTGTCTCTGTTCAGAATACACACAATCACACAGGGATGCTCACCATGGCTGTCTCTGACACATTGTCCCAGTACGGGAGGGGAAATTCTAGCTGTCCCATTAGTATCTGATCAAAAAGCACTTCTTGATCGTCGCTGCTCCTGCAAACAAAACATTTTCACGTGAACACGAGTATAAACTGCTCAGGCGAACAGTGTTCAAAGGATTTCAGACGCAGAAATAGCACCAACTATTAGCGAGAGTCACACACAAGTTGAATTCCTCTCTTATAGCAGCTCTTACCCTCGAAAGGGGGGGAAACCACACAGTAGGATGTAGGTGATGACTCCAGCTGCCCAGATGTCCACCTTAAGGCCATAACTGCACAAAGACAAACGGCAGAGATTCAGAACATTGCTAAGCAAGAACACAAGCAGTTAATTCCCTGCAACCAGCATCCCAACGGCAGTCAGACGCAGATGTTGGCCATGAAATGACCCGCCACATTAGAGGAGCTGTGTTTACAGTGGTATCTGCAGCAGCTGAGGCCCTCACCCTGTTTCTGCGATGATTTCGGGTGCTACATATGTCGGGGTCCCGCAGACGGTGTAGAGGGGTCCGTCCAACACGGTCGCCAAACCAAAGTCCCCCAGCTTCAGGCTTTTGCTGCCGTCTGCATGCTCATACACCTGAGACAAGAAGAAATATTTATATAAAAATGCTGAGAGCGTGAGACTTACAAGTCATTCGATGCATAACACTATTTGTGACTCCCACTGCATTCGTGTTTGTGCACCAGTGTGAGCTCTTCGTTTTGTTTCCCTCAGGCCAAATCCATCGGGGGAACTTGAGGACAGTGGCATGTCTGGCTTTTTGCTCAACTGATCTTTTTTGCTGGAGCCACAGGGGGGCGCCAGAGAGTGAAAAGGTTTCGATCCAACACATAATGTCTTCAGTTTTTAACAAGCACACACTATGAGCGACTTGCAGCCTGACACTACTATAGAACTACCTTTATTGATAACTCTGCTTGCCCTTTCAGCATCGCTTCTTTCAGTGTCTTGCAGCTGATTATTTAAAATTTTTACAAGCCACAGCTTTTCTGCTCTGGTTGACTCTCACAGTTCTCATCAGTATCATTTCCAGATGTTGCTCCTAGCTGTTTTTTATTTAGCAGCTACAGAGCCAGACATTAACAGAAGTCTCCGTAACAGTGTTACTCAGTTTCTAGTGGTTGTTTGTTGGTGTCGTACAGTGGCAAAAATACACTTAAACAGGTTAAAACAATGATGAAATGAATAGAAATTTGAAATAGTGTGCAGAAGTTCTGCTTATGGTTTCATGCAAAAAGTCAGGTGTGCTACTTTATTTTGATCACCTTAAATCTATCAGGATACCAGGACCTTCAAGAAATGTGACAACAAATAAATTAACTGAAAAGGAGCCAGTACAAAAATATCAAGTCTAATCAAGCTCAAGATTTTATATTTTACTGAAACAGCTGGAAAGAAAACCAGACACGAAGATGCAATCCCATCTTTGGTCTGTAGGGGATGAATGTGGCAACACAGGCCATTCAATCATCTTAAGGCAAAACATTCCTTAGAGCCTCTGCAGGTGAGAACGTCTGGTCCTCAGAGTCGGTGTGTTTCAAATGAGAGAATAGGTTTTCAAAGAAGAGCAGTTTGAGGATGAGAATACGCCAAGGAGGCTGACAGAGGAGGAAGATGAGGATGAGGAGGGAGGTAAGGAACGTACAGGGCTGGAGAAGGAGTGTGCGGGAGGTGTGAGGGCAGCAGGGATGACTCATCTTTGTTGTGAGTGATTTCACTTGAGGACGGAGAAAGAGGGAGAGTGTGCTGCGGCCCAGACACATGCAGAGCCGCTCGCTGGGAACTCACCAGCAGGTTCTCTGGTTTGATGTCTCTGTGCACAATGTTGAGGCTGTGGAGGTATTTGATGGCACTGGCCAGGTTGTAGAGCATGCCACTGGCGTCTCGCTCCGTGTATCTGTTGGCAGAGGTGATGGCGTCGAACAGATCTCCCCCCTGCGGACAGAAAAGGACGGACGGGCCGGCTTGTCAGCGGTGGGAACAATAAGTGTCACAAGAGTTTCTCTGGCGCTTTTCACACGGACAACTTGGCAGATTCACTTCTCAAAGTTTTCACAGTTGCTCATCTCGTCTGCTGAGAAGAGTTCTCGGCGGAGAAGTTGGTTTAGTAACGAGGGTTTTTCGTCTGCTCAGCACCTGGAGGGATAAACTGTGTCCTCATTCCCAGACTGAGTTCAAACATCTCCTCCCCCTGTCTTAAATATTTCCCTTTCTTTAGATTTTTTCCCCCCTTTAATTCCGACTTTCTCTCACTTTTCTTTGTCTGTCCCATTTTGTCACATTCTCATTCTGTCTTAATCACCCTCATTTTACCTGTCTCTCTCTCCTATTCCCTCTCTCTCTCTCTATCCCTGACTGGACTAAGTGGAACAGAGGCTTAAAATAGGCCCGGATCTCTCCCTCTCCCTCTCCACTCGCACAGACAGTTATTTAAATATGAGCGCTGTCAAAACCCACAGCTTGGCCCATGAGCAAGGCATTGAATGCACTTGTCTGCAAAAGTATGTGGACACTGGGTGAAAGGTTACACAGCTATACATGCAACCGTTAAACATCTCATCTCAATTGCAAAGGCTCATAACATGCAGACTCTTCAAGATGGGTGCAGGCACATGGTACACAGACAGGATGTCAGTCAGGTAAAACACTGTTCCATGTTCTTCCACAACATATTCAAATCTTTAATAGTAGTAGTAGATGAAATTAAGGGGAAAATGCCCAAAACTGCACCAGGCAAAACTGTGTTGATATAGTTTGAGTTATATTGGGCACCATTTACTTTTTGCATGCGGCTCTTGCCTCCGCTACAGATTCGCCCTCCCTGTCCCTCTCTCTCCACCTCATTCATCCTCAGACTCCTCTCCATCCTCCTCCTACACTGGGACGCTCTCACGTGTGCACACACTTCTCCAACAGATTGCCTCTCATCTATATTCTGTAGTACTCCACGCTGCGACACGAACAGATGGATCACATTCCTGCCTCCTGAATTATGCACAAATATTTCTTGACTCAGAGAATGAAGAATGTGAACACACGAGCGCTCCGGGGCCACAGATTTCTATCTCTCGATCCCACACTGGGTGACGTGTTGGAATTCAACATTCGCTCTGTGTCTGTAGCTGATTCTGCCACCCTGCTCTTCTCTAACAGAGATAATCATCATCATCATCATCATCATCATACACAGACAATAGCTGCATCCATTATATCGGTCGGGCCAAATAGCTCCCAACCACAAACATAACAAAACTAGAATCTCACTCAATAAATTGCAAACCTCCGCCAAGGCCAATCAGTCCCTTTATATGCTGCACCAAATCTATCATATTAATTCGGACATAGTTCTAAAACTATATATATTATATTATAGCTATATATTATATTATACATGAACTTAAGTTACCTTGGGATTAATTAAGTATCTATCTCTCTAAACATTTGCTTTCCGGCTGAATCCACACTATCTCAGCTCAACAATTGGTGCTAAGTACAGGTTTGTTTTTAGATCTGTCTTCATCAAGATCCATGAAATATTCTCGAGGAAATCTCGAAAATGTCACAAAAAAAAAAGCCTCAGCTCTCAACGTTAAAGAAGGCAATACGGTAAATCCTGGACCCCCACTCCCTGGATCGAGGCAAGAACTTAAAGTGTTCTTGTGTTTGTCTAAATCCATTTGGTCGTTTTTGTGTAATGCTGTTGACAAACAAACAGATAAACCCCCAAAAACATCCCAACGAACAGCAGACGAAAACGAAACCCTTTGCAGAAAATAGTAGTTGAGGAACACGGACACACACCTTGACCAGCTCCATGACCAGGTAGAGTTCGTTGTACGTGTCCACCTCCTCTATCAGCAGCACGATATTTGGATGTTTGACTCTGCGGAGGATCGCCACCTCGTTCTGGATCATGTGCTCCTGGAAAAAGAATTTCAATCAGTTTTATAGCCATGGAAAAACAAACCGGGAGAAATATTGTCTCTGTGGTCGGAGCTGAGGGACCCCACCCAGAAGAAAAGAAAACTGGCCCATGTCTTCAGCAAATAAAGTTACATTTAGAGGAAATGATTTGAGAAAAGGTTTTCACTGAGTTTTGTGTTTAATTCTAGGTTTTCTCAGTTCTCTGATATTTTCACTGACACTGAAATCATTGACTGATGTTCAGAGGCTAAAGAACCATTTTTATGTACTTAAGCAGTTTTCAACACAAGTATCATTGATGTGAAGCAAACTTCTGCTTGTCCTGCTTCAGACCTCTGTACCTTTCCTCTGCATTTGCCTTTGTTGATGATCTTCAGAGCGTACTCCCGCCCTGTGGTGTGCTCCACGCACTCTCTGACCACGGCAAAGTTCCCGTCACCGAGCGTGCGTCCCACCTTGTAACGGTCTGATATGTAGGATGGAACTGCCGGCACCTCATCCACGAGCACCTCGGCTGCAGGGAGGAAACACAAGGTTAAGAACTGAGCGTGGTTTGTAAACTCTTGTCAGACTGCACTGATTGCATAGAGGTAACAGAGGTAACCAGAAAATCTTGTTAAAGTCTCCAGCGTGGGTTGAGGCTGTAATGTTCAATAGTTAGTTCAGTGTTTAGCAATGTGGCCTCACAGCCTCTGGCCCGAAACATGGATAGATGATTTGAAATCAACCATCCATCCACAGGTGGCGGATGGTGGAAAATATTCTTAATGGGGCTTCTATGTGCCACTTAGTTTTCCGTAACCATCCCAGTACGATTTAACACAAACAGAGGTTTCCAGTTCTTTGTGATATAGTAGGTTATTATTCAACTCCAAGAATAAGCATGTCAGTCATTTTCTGAATCATTCTCTCATTTCGAATTAGAAAACAAAATCAAATATGCAGAAGATAATAATCAACAGATCGATAAATAATGTAAATTATTATTAGTTGTTTCCCTTGTGCTCAGATAGTAAGTAGATTATGAATCATTAGTCTACAGACTGGGTCTGGTTACTAGTGTTTATTAAGTTCACATTCCTGAAACACATACAGTACTATTAAGACAATTAAAAGGAGGAGCCATATACTGCAGGATTCCTAATTAGGTAAACTTTATTCAAAGGCACATTGGGTCAGGGGAACATGTGTGTGTCTGTGTGGGACATCTTATTTGTAGAGGAATTTTGCCCTTCTTTCCTTCTGATTAGCAAATCTCTCAATGACCCTGTTGTTGAAGTCAGGGATGTTTCGGACTAGCTTCTTTTCCATGGAGAGCATAGCCAGAGCATTCAGGTGTCCCTGTGTCTTGGTGTTCCTCAGGAAGGTTTTGATCCGTTTTAAGGTGGAGAAGCACCTCCCTGATTCTGCTGATGTCATGGGTGTAGTGATCAGGATTCGGAGGAGACTGACCGTCTCAGTGAAGGTGTCCTGGAGGTTGTTCTCCATGAAGAACAGGAACAGAGTCAATGCACTACTGCAGGTTCTGAACTCGTTGTTCTTGTATATAAGGGATAGCTCGGTTTTCAGCTTGGCCTTGCTCAACATGGGGTAGGCCTCCACTGTGGTATCCAGCGCTGAATCGGGGAACCTCCTGTCGTGCTCTGGGAACAGGTCTCCTCGTAAGAGGGTGGCACTGATGAGGTGCTTGGTGAAAGACAACCTGTCCTTGGCGTCGCTCAAAATGGTTTCACATACCTACGAAATGAAACGTATAAAAAACATGTCACATGGCAGAATAAAAAGTGTGCAACTCTTATATTGGTACCCAAGAATTTAAGAAGACAGACAGTGAAACATAAAGGCTCATTTTACACATTTACAATTACTTAAATATTGTTGATAACAGAATTATGTTGCAGCTTACCTCTGTAGCCAACTGCTGGTGTTCTCCTTGTCCTAGTGTCCTCTTCTTCTTTCTGGGCTGCTCCTGCACAGACCCACTGGTTTGCCCATGCAAAGAAGGAAAGGAGTCCCTGATACAAAACAAAAGTTACAATCCACAATTATTGTTTCAGAAGCTTACCGGCAGGTAACGTAAAAAAAAAGGGTCTGTCATTGTGTCCTGTGTTTACAATATAAGTAATATAAGTAATTATTAATATAAGTAATTACTAGTCGCTCCGGTGTGTTCAACCAATGCACATTCATGTTTTAACATACTGCTTATTGTTTCAATCTTTAATATTTTCTACGCCAATAATAATAATGAATTGTTTACCTGATCTTTTGCATGTTGTCGGTGAAGCTCTGGATGATTCCTGAGATGATGGTCGAGTAATTTGTTATGATGTTCTTCTTCTGCAACTCTTTGGACAGCGTGTCCACGTTGGGCATGATCTTGTGAAACAATGCCAGGAAAAAGCAGAAATCTTCGTCTTGAAGCATCCGCACGAAGCCCCCGGCCTCTCTGACGGTTTGAGGATCGAAGTGACTCGAGTCTCTGATGGTCTGGAAACACAGCAGGAGGTCGTCCTGGTGCTCGTACACGGGTTTAAGAGCACGAGTGTGGAGGTTCCACTTGGTTGTTGACGTTCCGGGAAGTCTGCGTGCCACCACTTCCTCCAGCACTTTGGTTCTCTTGAAGGACCTGGAGAAAAATTCAGAGAACCCACCGAGGTCCGAGAAGAACGCTCTGATCGGGGGGATGTGTGACGTCGCCTGCTCCATGATGACGTCCAAGTGATGCGCGTAGCAGTGGACGTAGTGAGCATTTCCGTAAACCTCCAGGACCCGGCCATGAACTCCACCTTTTGCCCCCCTCATCACAGCAGCCCCGTCGTAGGCCTGGGCGATCAGCCGGCTCTCCCGGCCCTCGGGGAGCAGCGTGCTCAGCCTCTCCAGCAGCGATGCGACGATCGAGTCCGCGTTGGCATCCTGAAGCGGGATGAAGTCGAAGAAGCGCTCCTGCACGTTGTTGCGACGGTCGATGTACCGCAGCACCAGCACCAACTGGCTGTGGGTGGAGACACCGGTGGTTTCGTCCACCTGAATGGCGAGATACTCGGCGCCTTGCACCTCGTCCAGGATACATTCCTTGAGAACGGACAGCATGGAGTCCAGCAGCTCCTGGTGCACCGTCTTCGAGGAGCCTCTGAACACGGTGGCCTTCTTCAGGTGCTCCTCCAACACGGAGTCCAGCGAGGCCACGCAGCCGTCCAACCCCCGGCCGGTGGTGTCCGCTGTGTCCCCATGGAGGCGTGAGTCCAGCTCGAACGCTCCGCAGAGGACACAGTCAACCAACTTGGATAGAATGTGCCGGTTCTTCAGCACCTCCTCGTTGTGCCTCCTCACCCGGCCCCGGTTGTTCTCGTCCAGCTGCTCGGCGACGCTCCCCGTGCCCAGCGTGGCCAGCTCCATGGTGTTCACCAGGTGCGCCCTCGAACACTCGTGCTTCCTTATCTTCTCGGATATGTGGTGCATATCTTGGATTCCAGTGACCGTCCATGCTGTGTCCGCTCCGGCGGTTTTTAAAAGTAAACACGGGAAGCAAAAGAAGGCGTTCGAGTTGCTGCATCCCGCTAGCCAAGACTTCCTGCTGTACCACTTCCGGGAAAACCCCCGGCTGTTCATTTTACCTGCCCTCTCCCCGGCGGGAGGGCAAACCGTGAGTTCCGGTCGGTCGGGTCCGCTCTCTTTGATTTGCAGCTGCTCGTCCAGCGGTCTCCTCTCGAACGGGTCGAGGAGAAGAGACTGAATCGAGTGTGGAAGCAGAGCTGCGGTTTTTGGCCGTGTTCCGGTGGCCATCGTTATCACCACCGTCTGACTTCCGCCTCGAGCTACCCCTCTGTGACTGGGCTCGGGCCCAATCAAAATCGCCCTTCTGCGTTTCCCCCCGATGATGTTGATTGGCCGAGTTAACTTTCCCACGCGCGTACCTTCCCCAGTATGAATCTCTTATTGGCTGCTGGTCTCTCCTTCATGGGTGACCTGCCCAGTGCTCCTGAACCATAGACTGGGCCCTCATCACTCGTTTCCCCCCTGAACATATTTATATATATTTGTATATTTCATACAACACACGTTATTGGGAATTTTAAACACATACATAAGTTATAATAGTTAATGTTCAGGTTTTTAATGAGAAAGGAACAATCTCAACAAGGGATAGAGAATTATTTCTCTGTTGGATATTGTCTCTGAATGTGTTTCATGTTGTTTCTAAATGTAAACTCACGTTTTATTATAAAAGAGACAAAGCTGAATTTGAATCCCTCTAATTGACCATAACAGTTGTTCAATTTTTACAAGCAAGTAAGAGGACTTGTGAAATGGATGAAAACAAATACAGAAAGCACAGATTCTGATAGTAAAATACTTCTTATAATAAAACCATATCTTATTAAAATAGAGGTTTTTAAAAAAGCATATAATCATTGAGCCCATACAAATTAAAAAATATATTAATTTTAAAGTTAACGAGGGCCCTGGTTACATCCCACTGATGACATTTAGTCACACTCAGGCTTACCGGAGGGTAATCACAGTGGCAAATTGAAAAATAAATGCGGCTCAAAATGGGAATATATGCAATGAACGTTTGGTTGAACATTAATTTGTGAATTTATTCGTGTCACTTGGGAAGGTTCCCCAGCTCCTCTGTAAATGATTCAAATCAAAGATAAATGTCACATGATATTAAGATTTCTCCAACTCAGAGAGATTAAAACTGTTTGTGGTTATTTCTTTAGTTCAGTGGATTGAGAGGAAGCTTTCTACTACTCACAGTTCGCCAAACAACAAAATATAGACTTGCACTAATGTTGTTATTATCCGCCTTTTAAATGAAAAGAGCTGCAATCTGTCCCACATCTGCATTTGTTCTCTGATTTTATTATTTGATTTTCATGATTCTTGTAATTGTTTTACTGTTCTGTTCTTGTGTTGCTTTTTATTTATCAACTCTTTGTTGTGTCGTTTTTATAATTTATGTCTCTCGTTTTCAGATCTTTATTGAAAAAGTTGTGAAAAACTCAATGAGTCTGCCTGATTAAATAAAGATTAAATAAAAACTGAGTTTTATGAAGTCGGGGGGGGGGGGGGTGGGGGGTGATGAAAGGTGGAGGGGGGGATGGCGAGAACAGAAAGTACAAACCACAGGAAGAACACATACAGAAGAGATGGTGGAGATGGAGATGCATCAAAGGTCATGAACATGATTCAGACACGCATGATTTCCATCACCTTTGCCCACTAACGCACAGATGGGACGTGTCGAGTTTTCTCACCTTCAGTGACGAGTCCATCCCCATCCTCCACGGAGCTGGAGACTTGGGCGGAAGACAGAGAGCTGGAAGAACCCTGGGACCCCTGCATAGAGAGGAGCGGCAAGACGAATGTGAATATTTGAATCTATAGTGATGCCGGC
This sequence comes from Platichthys flesus, assembly GCF_949316205.1. Lineage (NCBI taxonomy): Eukaryota > Metazoa > Chordata > Actinopteri > Pleuronectiformes > Pleuronectidae > Platichthys > Platichthys flesus. The sequence goes on along the minus strand of NC_084959.1, from coordinate 6,656,243 downwards.
AATAGTTTGTAAAGCCACCTGAGATTCAATTAAACACAATGAAACTGTCCCTCCTGCGACAATCCTTGAAAAAAGACGACTCATTTCCTCCCCAGAGCATCCTCCAGTCTGTCTGTTGTTGTGCAGCATGAACACAGTGTCCATGAAAAGAGCCACAACCGATTTGCTTAAGCTACTTGAGCTGAATGTAAATCTGTTTCTCATTCTGCAAAGCACCTGCGTGCATGTGTGCACACAGAAGTGCATCCCAGTAAGCTCCTGTCCATTCACCAAACACAAATTCCTGTCTAATCACCTCTTTCTTTTCACTCCTCACCACTAAACCATAACATAAACACAACCAATACAGGTTTTGGTGACGCTAGTTAAGGCGGGTGAATATCACCTTTCATGCGGATGCTAAGTAGGGGTCATGGGGGGGGTGCGGCGCCTGCGTCTGTCCAAAGACAGAAACTCATTACGGTCTCCACCTCGTAGCCCTCTGTCTGGTTGTCATGGAAGCAACCCGGATGGGGAGCGAGGATGGAGTCAGGACTGTAAATGAGAATCCGCCCCTCCTCTCTCATTTCTATTTCTCAGCTTGCCTGTTGACAGTTTAGAAATTCTACCACTCTATTTGTCCGGGGTTTGGCTGGGCTTCGGGTGTAAGATTTATGTTTTCGATATCCATCTCCACTCAGATTCGTCTCTCCTGCCTCGCAGTGTGTCCTGAACACACAGCAGCAGGAAAGCACCTTTGGGGTTTGGAGGTTTCCAGCACTCAAAACAAAACCCACTGGTGAAACTGGCACATGAAGTCGGACCCTCACACCTTTGTTACAATAAAAGCAAAGCCCCTGGAGAGATGTGAATTATAAACAAGTGCAGTTTGTTCTATACCGTGTGTGTCTGCATGAGCAACTTGCCTGAAACGTTGAGGTGTAGCCGGACTTGTGTTTTGATCATGGTAAAGTCACCTGTTGTGATGAGTGATCCTGAGAAATTATAATTCTAATCGAAGTAACGGACCAAGTACAAACACCTGGATGTCCCCCCGGTGGCTGGCTGATTTGGCATCGATGTATTATAGTAATACACTATTATGGAATATTTAAGGTTCACAAAAGAAAACGGAAAAAAGTGACCTATTGTAATGAAACCTGTGTTTATTCCAGGGAATAAAAACAAATAAACCCTTCTGAGGGCTGGTTTGTCGGGGGGGGGGGGGGGGGAGGCCAGCCATCGTAACGACTTAGATCTGAAAACTATTTTCAGAGCTGAGCTGCCCTGTATCTGGGGCCAAGTAACTGTCGGCTCCTTTACTCATCTGTACTGCCGCGGCCCTCAGAGCCACCCAGGTGAGTGTGGCTGTGAGTCAGGCAGACTTTTGGTTTATGTAATGTTGTTTTTGGTCTGGCGCTCATCCCGGATACAGAGAGGAAAAAAAAAACCTTAACACCCACAAAAGCCAATGACCCCCCCCCCCCCCCCCTGTTCATTCCCCTGCTCTTTTATTCCCTCGTCCCCACTCGTCTCGTATATTCACCTTCGCTGTGCCCTTATCTCACATCCAGCCCCGTCCTCTTTACTCTCATTTTGAATCCTATCTCCCTCTTCCTGCCACCGAGAGAAACAACATGTTGTTGCTATGGAAACTGCTCACAGAGAGGAGAGAGAGGCAGCATCATGAGACTTTTCCAGTGTGGAGACAGCAAGCCTATATATGGCCATTTCCTGTCTGCGGGCTGGGAGGTAAAGGGTTGTGCCTTTCGATGAACATTGCGTCTCTTTGCTGTGTGGAAACACTGTGAGACAGATGGAGTGACAGACAGAGTGAGGAAGAGAGAGAGAGAGAGAGAGAGAGAGAGGGAGAGAGAGAGAGAGAGAGAGAGAGAGACGGAGGAAGGGAAACAAAGAAATAGGAAGAATGATGCAGCCTATGGAGTCTGGTGTGGTTCGTATTGATCATTAGATTTGTCTCGTTATTGTTAGAGCGTCCTGCTTTCTCGCTGTTGCACAATACGACCGACGTGCACTATTCCTGGCTCTGCACCCCGACACTCTTTGCTCTGGGCTGTGACTCACACCACTAAAAAACACACTGACAAACCTTTTTTGCATCATGACAGGGGGGGGGGGGGCAGCAGCTCTTCAAACCCGTTGGGCAACACTCAGCGGGCTGAATACTGATCAGTGCATAAACAGGTATTCATCAGGATGTCCATGATTGACCTTAAACACGTGGAATCAGCCCAGGAGGCAGGAGTGCGGCGGCAGAGACGATGATTTATTTTGTGGTTGAAAGGGAAGTCCGCCAATTGTGGAATTCGGCATTTAAGATGCACCGCGGATTTACATAACCAACTTCAGAGTAATGCTGGACTTGTCCTCGGTGCCCCCTGTTTGAATCAGATTACGCTACACGTCCTAAAGCCTTCTTTTCGCTCTGTCCCTTAAGCTGGGGGAGGAGGGGTAAAGCCAAACCTTTCCTCCGGCAGCACTTCTTCACTTTCACTCTCATGCAATATACAGCAAGAGCAGCATTTATTAGTTTGCTTCAGTGGGAACACAAGATTTGATCAAATTTAAGTACTGTTGTGTTTTAAATTTACTCACAAGGAACACAAGGTACATGAGGTAAAATATTACAGCCCTCAGTTTGGCGTCTAGACGGACAGGAAACATAATCTATTTGAGCTGATCTGCAGGGATCAACCCTGTTTGGGTTTTTCTGTCTCTCTACTCTGCCAGTTGGACACGGGCACGCTTTCCAATCACGTTCCTTATGGTCTGCAATCCTGGTGAAATCACAGAAACGTGATTAAATGCTCAAGGGAAAATTTAAAAACTTGGTCGGAGACTTGGGCTGCAGTGGAACAGGGGAGATGAACACACACCCGGGACTGGGATTGTGTTGTATTATCTGCTCTGCTGAACACTGTAGTGAGTTTAACAAAGCGGAACCACTGATAAATGTAGATACACACAATTATTTTCATTATAACCTTCCACCATCCATGGATGAGGTTTTTTTGCATCTGATGAACCACTGTTAATAAATGCAAATGAGGAGCATGAGAATAAATGAAGGAATAAAGGAATAAACACAAAATTAAAATGAAATGACAATGAATTTAATTGACATGAACAAATGGAAATTAATACATTAGACAAGGAAAATACAAACAGAAACAAATGAGCCATGAAGAGCTGGCAGCCTCACATCAGAAAATCACAACACACAGATGATGCACCGGATTATTGAAGAGACTTTGTCACAGATACCTTCATATTTACATATCTTTCATGGCAGTGCCAATTTTTCAAGTTACAGATTCTCAGATGGAATAAATATAAAAAAAATATGTAAATAGGAAACCACGTTGGAATGGTCTGGTTAAGCCAGTCCACCAGTTCCCTTCGCGTGCTGCCGCCAGTATCTCTGGTAGCGACAGGAACAAAAATGAACAAACCATCTAATGACAACAACACAACAAATAACAAATACAATCCTTATTGTAACAGCACAGTCACATGGAGGAGATGAGACAATAATTCACAAGTTCATAATAGACACATGCTGGCTCAGCCTGCCCTCGTTCTCTCTCTCTCTCTTTCTCTCTCTCACACACACACACACACACACACACACACACACACACAGACACACACTCACATAATTTAATCATGAATCACCCAACACAAAATATGGACGATAAGAAAAAGAGATGGAGCATGCAACTCAATGGATTATGCACATGAATGACTCAATGGTGAGAGGAGGATATAGTTGACATATACTGTAGCTAACACTTAGCTATCTCTGTCTCTCACACACTCACACACGCTGACACCTGACTGAATCAGTTGTGTGTTGGTGTCACACACCATCTGTTTGTCTTCCCTTCAGTCTGTCGGTCTCCGCTCTGATTTATTCTCCGGTCTGTTTTTTTTTTTTTTTTATCTCATCTCTAATCGAGAGGAAAGAGCCGTGGCCGCGCCGGCTCGGCCACTTCATCTGCCACGAGCTTTAAAACCAGAAACTGTTTTCTTCTCTGTGTGGGTGCGTGTGTCTGTAAGGTTGATGATAAATATTACAGCGACGTGAGTACGGAAAGCTTGAGTGCTCTCAGTGAAGCAAGTGGCCGTGAGAAGTACCAAGGAGAAGGAAGAGTCGGAGGACGGATGACTTCATGAATGTAAACCAATTGCTAAATCATAAAAATGGGTCATACTAGCGAACACCAACTGCAGGAAGCTATGCACAAATGGAAATAGCATGTATAGAAGTGATTTTTTCTGAAGCCTACATGAACCTAGAGGTGTGCACGTCTCGGCTTGCAGCTACGTATGTGTGAAAATGAAAGGATAAAAGCAGACGCTATAGATCTGCATGTTCTGCTCAGGGAAATAGGTTGTGATGGTCTGAACCCAGCGATCAACCTACTTCAGGCAGCAAAGTGCCTGTTAGTGTTTAAATGCAGGGTCCAGAGAGGTGAACGTTCGGAATGCAATGCTCGTAGCGGGTCACTGAGGCTTCATGCCTGGTGAATAGCTTGTGGAAGCTTTCAGCGCTTTACTGGCAAAAAGATACGAGCTATTTTTAAACCAGAGATGTTCAAATTCAGGAAAAGGGTAGTTTCTGAGTCACGGTTTTGTTATGTTGAGTTATGCATTTCAGCCACACGGGCGAGAAACATAATCACTTGCCATTGAAAGCGTAGTTATTAGGATTTGACTTTGAGTACTCTAAGATTATTCCTGCATGTTTACATATAAGGGGAACATAGACAGAGAGAAAATGTGAAATTATAGTGTCGGGAACTTGGCGCCTACTTCTCAAAAAAGGCTTAGAATTAATCTACAAGGGGAACTGGTGGAATATGATTTCTTCCCTGTGAAGTTAATACTCTTTCACATGGGGGAGAGAGAAAGGAGGATGGGTGGGGGGGAAATTAGAAAGTGTCGGGGAGGACGAGGAAAGGGGGAGGATCGCTAACGAGACGATTAGGGGAAAAGTACGGGAGAGAATATGCCACTGTAATATGGCAGGAGCTGCAGAGTGGAGGGGGGAGATAATGGGCTGCGAGGCTTCCTCTCCCTTCTCTCCGGGCAAGAGCGGTGCAGGCTTAGCATGGAGTGGCTGTGAGTGCAGAGCCTGGAATAATCTCTGTTTGAGAAACACACACGCTCAGCTGGTCGTGTAAAACCACAACTTACAAGTCGTTACACTGAGGTCAGAACTGCACGACACGGTCCATTTGTGGAGGTTAGGGTTTGATGGAGAAAAGTGGGTGGAGGCAGAACGACAACCGGCGTGGCTGATTGTGGAGAGGGAGGGGAAGCATATGTGATTTCTCTCAGTGCATCATGGGTAGCCAGAATCTCACTGGGTGGAAAGAGCGGAGCCACTGAAACTGATTACTTATAATGATCTTAATTATAATACAATAATTATCTTAAATTATTCACTGTCCCCATTTATTTACTCACTTGACAGAAGGAAAGAAAGAGCGGCTTTATAGACGAGGGCACCTCCCGTCCTCTTTCCCATTCAATCTGTGCTGACCCACTTCCTTTGTGCAGACCACTCTGGAAGCTCTGCTGCACCTTGACCTCCTCTCAGTCCCCGCAGCCCCAATTTGATCTGTTTCCTGTTGTCTGGGCTGACCTTCATATCACATCAATACAACCCCATCACTGATGGAGTCACAAGCCTGAGGGCCAAACTCTCCACCGTCAAATGGAGCAAGGGACTGAAGCAGGAGAGGAATTCTGAATACTGCGCTGATTTTAGTGAACATGGTGGAGCCCGACTAATGTATCGGCCGATATGAGCCTTTTAACAGACGGATCAGACCGTATCGGCATTTATGTTTGTCGATACGCGCTGATAGGAAAACTTTTGTTGTGCAGACTAAACAAAGCAGAAATTATGTATATTTATGTCAAATACGTCAAATAAATATGTTTACTTTCTTAATTAAGGATCTATATATTTGTTTGTGTATGTGGCTTTAGTAAAGTCACTCATACACTCAGCCACACGTACTCAGTTCTGTGCAAAAGTAATTTACAATCACGCTGTGCCCCATTAAAGTTTCTCCACTTTCTTGTTTTCTATACCCTCAATAAGTTTTGTGCCCTCACAAATAAATATCTAAATAAGTACATACTCATACTGAGATTTGATTTGGTCCAAATGCTTAAGAAATACACAAGACCCTTGCAGGCTGGAGCCCGTATGAGCAAATCCCAGGTCCACATACACAAACACTTCTCTGATGTGTGTGTGACGTGAGCTGAACGTTCTGTGTTTGTTTACGATGGAGCGAAATCTAGATCAGCAACGGGCTTAGGAGGCTTCTGCAAATTAAAGAGCGGCTGTTGGGATTGAGGCTGATATTAAAAGCTCACCATGACTGTCAAAGACTGGATTAACACATACTTGATCTCGAACGAAGCACAAACACACACACACTCACCTTGAACATTCAATTAACCTCTCTAAAGTGAGATTCAAGGTTATCCGGTTCACTTGCATGCTCCTGCTCTGCACAGCAGTATTTTACAGTGACAACAAGATAAACAGTGCACAAAGCGAGTTTGCATCTCAGGTCCTTTCCTCACTGTTCGCTACAGAAAATAGAGTTTTGACTTTTCAAAGCATTTTTTTTAAAACCCAGGCCAATTACTGGCTGCAGTGATCAAATATATACTAGTATAAAACTGTCTTTCTAGAACTCTCACAGAATAAGACATGTACAAAATGACACAACTTGATAAAAAAGGTCATCCCTGATCAAAAGATCAGTAATGTTTGGGTCTTTCCTTTATGACAACATGCAGAGACGCACTGCCTGGTAGCTGACAGGGGATGCAAACCCTTTTTTAAAAAAAGGTTGAAGGTTGAAGCACAAAGCCAATTGTCGGCCTCATCTCTAGATCAGATTAGATCAGACAAACTGCCGTCTGACAGATGGGGTCACATGGAAAAGTCAGTGATAGCATAATTCGCTGTTGAGCTACCAAAGGCAGAGAGAGTTCTGCACGAAGAGCTTTATTTGTGGGAATTAGCACGATGGGGGTATGGGGGGGGGGGGGGGGGATTTGCCCTTTAAGTCAGGTTAACATAACATTGGTAACATAACTGGGTCTTGACATGAGCCTGCCTGTGTTGGACTCCCATAGCAGCACAGCAAGAGGTCAAAGGTCAACACCTCGCCCCTTAGACATTATAGACGCTGGGATGTTGTGGTTCCTTCGAATTCTAACAACTCTAAGATGTAGTCGGCCTATGCTCAGTCACAGCTTTGTCCTTTTCCTGAGAACATAGAGGGAATGTGTTATAGATTCAGCGTCACTAAATGTAAAGGATGAGTGTGTGTGTGTGTGTGTGTGTGTGTGTGTGTGTGTGTGTGTGTGTGTCTGTGTGTGTGTGTGTGTGTGTCCGTGTATTACCCGGCGTTGGCTGCCCGGGCTGGTCGGGGAGGGGCTGGGAGATTTTCCCGAATGAGGAGTGGAGAGCTGACTGGCCGGCGTCCCGTTCACTGGAGGGAGAAGGGCGAGAGAGGAAATGGAGCAGGGTGAGACCGGGACAGAAATATTGAAATAGATGATCCTTTCAGGGTGAATCCACATTTTCTGGAACAGCTATATTTCCGAGTGTCTGGCAGTGGCCCACACTTCCGCCCCTCAGCATCCATCCATTCACACGAGTGAGGCAGAGGAGGATGAGGAGGACGAGGAGGAGAGGTGGGGGTGTAAAGGAAAAGAGCACTGAAGTACACACTGCTCTTTTTTTCTTTTTATTTCAGCCAAACTACAAAAATCCTGTTGGTAAAACAAATCCGAGACCATCACACATATGTGCGTCTAGCAGTCACAGCACGCTCTACATACAACACAGGCTGTCCTCATTTTCACCACTTCCCCCTCTGCTCAATGCACTTGTGACCCCTCAGCCTGATCTACTTCTTCCAGCAGCGGCACGGCACAAACACCCAGCGGCACCACCTCATTATTAAACAGGAACATTGGATTAATCAACGCTGCCCCTGAATCCGGTGTGTGTGCGGTCGAGCACAAGTCAGACGGGGAGCGTCACACACAGCAGCATCAGACCTGCACACAAAACACCAGCCCTGTTTGTCATCTGACTGAAGACAAGGGCCATTTTCTCTTGGCTCCATACCAGACAGTGCTTAACCTCAAGTCAACTCAAGGCTCCCCTGGCTTAACCACTGGTCTGTGAAGCTGCAGGGAGGGGGGGGGGGGGAGTCAGTGGTCAACAAAGCAGTTGCATTGTGGATCCTCATGCAATCCAAATAAATAAAAGACCATTCAAAAATGTTTTTAAAAATCAGGGTTCTCTTTTTTTTTACATTTTATTTGCATTAAATTGACATTATAAGACAAAGCCAATGACGTTTCCAGAGCCAGTCCCATTTGATGCAGGAGAAAAAATCAAACCTGTGCCACCACCGTCACTGTATAATGTTTATTGTTCCCCTGCAGAGATCAGATAACTTTGTGAATTATTCAGGGCAGAGAGGGGATGGAACCCGTGCACAGCAGAATCCAACACCACCTGCCGCCATCGCATTCCACGAGTCTGTTCTCTTACTGGGAAAACGAAGTAGGCCAATGCAATAAACTGCTTTTGTTTCGCCCAGTTCCCAGACATCTCCATTGATGAAATTCAGCATCAGCGTTACGCACACGGACAGACACTCCTCCCGGTTACACAACGGCACAGCATTAACATCACATCTCCCATTGACCTCAAAGTACTACACAACCACACAGCGGCTGGCATCCAAAAACCACACCGCTGGCGACAAATGCATGCCCGAGGGAACACGCCAGGAGCAAGGACGCGTGAGGTTTACGCGGTCGCTCGATGTGGAATATGACGGAAGCCGCCCGAACATGTAATGATCCTACCTTCCTCTTCCAGCATGACGGAAAACACAGTGATAATCCAGAAGACGTGAACAGAGAAGAAGGAGGAGATGGACAGCACCTCTGCACGAGCTCCGTCCGAGGGTGATAGTAAACTGTGGTGAATGGAAGAGAAGGAGCAGCGCTGTACTACTCCGGAGAGGCGGGGAGGAGGGATGCTTGCGCAAAGGCTGACGCGCATCGAGGAGAGGGAGAGAGGGAAGGAGGGGGGGGGGGGGGGGAGAGAGAGAGAGAGAGAGAGAGAGAGAGAGAGAGAGAGCATGGCACTTTGTTGTCCAAACATCCCCAAAGGCTGCAGCTCTGCTCTGCATATCAGGTTTGCTTTTCTTACTCCTGCAGCCCTGCACTGACTGACTCACTCATGATGAAGACTTAGAGTGAAGCCTTGGTCAAGAATCTGAAACCACACATGTTCTGGATGAAGGGTGATCGAGATGTCCGAGTGTTTAAATGTAGAGGAGCCAAACACTTTGGATAAGAGCGATTGCCGGGTGAACACATGTTTAACGGTTTCTCTCTAGATTAGTTTTATATGTGGATTTGAGCTTATATAAGATGCTACATGGTTTGTATTTATCTAGCAGCGTTTCTAGTCTTGATTACTACTAGAGGCAATTTACAGGCTTCAGTAGCTTGCCCAAGGACACTTCGGCATGCAGATGAGGAACACTGGAATCGAACTGCTGACCCTCCCCTCTGGCTAGAGGAAGACCACTCTACCCTCTCAGCCACAGCCACCCCTCTGGCTTGTGTGTTTCAGCTTCTTTGCACGAGTCTTCCCAAGTGAGCTGAGCTGAGAATAATACAGGACAGCACCTTGTGTGCCCGCCTGTCTCCAGCTGTGCCATGTTTTATAAAAGGTCTAAGCATCATAACATGGCCTCACAATGAGATACAGAGTCAAAATGGTGGCTACACATGTAAAACAAAACATGTAACATACCGTACAAAACACCTACGACTCAATACAAGCATTTAAAAACCCAAACTAAACACTGAGTACAACCGAAGCTGATGGGGAAGCAATTAGTTTTGTTCTATTTGGTCATAAACCTATAGAGCAAATGAAAACCTTAATGGCACAGATGAAAAGTTAGAGGGCAAATTTGTACAACTCATCCTGAGGGGAACAGAAGTGTCAGCAGCTGTTGCTATTTCCCTCAAAACCACTAACGACTACCTCCAGGTGGCGCTAGAGGAAAAGTTGGGGCATCGTTACGAGTCATTAGCATTCATCCTCAGGGGACCATGAATGTCTGCACAAAATGTCATAGTAATCCTGGCTGTAGATAATAAGACATTTTCGTCTGGACTAAAGTGGTGGAGCAACATTAACTGAGAACTGAGAACTGTGATTTCCTAGTGTGGCTAAACATTTTTCAACACTAGTATGATAAAACAACACAGAGTGAACAATTCTTTTTGACTGTGGCAGGAGTGCATATTTTTATTCTTCACTCGACAATTGACAAGCAATTCATTCTACATTAAGCTGAAATGGGTCAATATATATATATTTATACATATAGATACACAGGAATCTCTGGAAAGATGATTAATTCTAGATCACCTTGAATCAGCCTCATCTTTGAAAAGACTCGATGCAGAACGGCCTTAATGGATTAATGGAGTCCTGACTACCAATCAATCACACCCTTCCCTTTACATCTCATCACATTATCAAACACCTTCCATATCGCACAAGCGTATAATCACACAGTTATTTTTAGAACTGCATTCCACCACACACATTCTCTGGGGTAATTATTATATTATAATTACAAACACATACGGTTCTTTATATAAACAGAGGAAGAAATATGAAAGTTAATGCATGGTCTTTAAGAAGGCTGTCAAAAAGGAAATCTGGGAAATTCATTACATGAAACTAGCAGAAATATACACCTCATGAAACACATGGGACATCTTCTCCTAAAGAAATAGGAGCCAAACATCTCAGATTCATAAACAAGTCTCGGCTTCATAAACACAAATCTGCCTCGAGGCTTGTTTTAATCTGGCCCTTACAGCAAATATCAATACTGCCCAAGCCTAGGATTAGTTTTTCCTTGCAGCCTCTGTTATTTCACTCGCTTCCTCTGCTCATCTGGTTTGTACCGTGAAGGTTTCTACAGAGAATAAAAGTGGCAACGGCAGCCAACGTGGTGCGATCCCAGTTCAGAAAGTGTCCCAGCAGCCGATCCACAGGGTTTTATTTGTTGGTCGTCAGCCCTGCGCACTTCCACGTAAAGTCGTGCGGTGCTGCTCGTGACACAGACACAGCGGCGAGACCCCCAAGTAGCCGCGTGATGCTCGTTGGCACCGTCTCTAGGCCTCTGTTAAAATTAGCTGACATGAGGCATCGGAGGAGAGCAGGGAGACAGATGGCGGGACGCGGCGAGAAACTATGTATGAGTGCAAATTAGTTTTCTCACATTATTCTGGTTGTGTGTGTGTGTCTCTGTGTGTGTGTGTGTGTCTCTGTGTGTGTGTGTGTGTGCAGAGAGCTGATCTGGGGTTGTGAGATCAGAGTGATGACAGTGTCAGGCTGTCGCACAAGAACCCGCTCACACCCACTCACACATACATACATACACAGAACTTATACTTATATATAACAGCATCAGATAATCTATAATGTGAGGATGGATTTTTTTCAGCAGCTCCTTTTGGAAAATAATTGAATCAGCTTGTTGTGGTCGATGCGAGTGAGGAAAAGTAAAGGTGTGATTTGTATCTTAAGATTTAATCAGATAAACGCACTAATTTAAGTGTGTCACTTTGAGGCTCTTAATTTATATCACAATTATTATTTGATGAGTAATGATGAATGAGACTCAGGATTAAGAGCCACAGTGTGATTCACCTCCCAAACATACAAACCACAAGTCTTAATGCTTTAATGTTTTTAATAAGATAAAAATGGCAGAGAGGAAAATTCTGGGCTACAGGAAGCAGCCTGATAAGAATTAATTACTTATTATCGCGTTTCTAAATTGATTCTGCGTGTTCAAATCCATCATTGTGTCTTTAGGGAAATTTCCGAAATTATATCTAAAAATATTTTTCCTCTAGTGATCAGTCACTTTGTCAAATATGTGTGACGCTCTACCTGGAAAGTTTTTACACATTTGTGGAGAAAATGATCTGCACCAAACCTGAAGGGTTTCTTCCCTGACACTTACAACACCCTTCCATCTAGTTTCATATAAATCTGTTTCACAATATTTGTAGAATCTTGATCATAGACAAACAAACACACAAACAAACACACAAACGGACAGGGGTGAAAACATATACTCCTTGGTGACGTTAATTAACTTTCAGTTTGACATCTGCCTGTGTCCTAATAAAGAAGTAAATCCTAATGCAATCATGTATTTTATAATATCATGTCCAGTATGTGTCTATAAATAATAATACAATAAATCTACTTTGATTCAATGTAAAACAAAAACATTTACAGGCAGGGCGAATATTTATCATAGTCAGGTTATGATTTTACAATAAAACTTTTGATTGTGTTCTATGTGTGTGTGTATGTATGTGTGTGTGTGTGTTTATAAGTGTGCGACTGACTGTCTCACCAGTCTGTTTGTGCGACTGTCTGTCTGTCTCACCAGTCTGTTTGTGCGTCCCTTACACACACTCCTGCTCCTCAGTGGTCTCTCTCTCTCTCTCTCTCTCTCTCTCTCTCTCTCTCTCTCTCTCTCTCTCTCTCTCTCTCTCTCTCTCTCTCTCTCTCTCTCTCTCTCTCTCTCTCTCTCTCTCTCTCTCTCTCTCTCTCTCTCTGTCCTTCACTGCCTCAGACATAATTTACACATCAGCTCTTGTCTGGGCAGCTCCTCCAGCTCAGATTATTAAATGTTATAAAGAACTTTATTTATTAGCGTGTGTGTTGGCTGAAAGAAAAATGAATATGGGACTTGGAGGCTGGTCTCAGAAAAACTTGAGATCTGCAGAATTTGTTTATTATCTTCAAATCTCTTACTCTCTACTCATCTACGTTGCAGATGTTTTATATATTTGTCATGTGAGTATATATATCGATTTCAAAACTGCAGCTAAGAATTATTTTCATTGTTGGTTAATCTATTAATTTCTTTTTTGATTAACTGACTTAATGTTTAGTCAACAGACTCTCAGAGAAAAGTGAAAATCCTATTTTAATTTCCAATTTTCCAATTGCCTTTATTTAACCATGTTGAATTTACAATTACACACGACAGAGGAAAGTTGCAGGTCGTCACTTTTTGAGAAGCTCAACCCGTCAATGTCTCGTATGTTTGCATTTATCTGAAATTAGGATTCATTTTGTGTCGATCAGCTAATTAATTAACTGACTAATCCTTTCAGCAACTGTTTGACGGGATAAGAAACGATTTCAATAGTTGCAATAGAAAAAACTCAACTCAACTGTTTCTCAAATAATAAATAAATTCCATGTGTATCATAGGTGTGAAGGAAAGGCTCCTATCGTCATCACAAACATCAAACAACTGTAACACACTGGATCTTTTGAGGTATTCTGCTTTATCACATCTAAATGTTCATTATTCGATTTCAGACAAGATCTCAGTGCACACACACACACACACACACACAACTGTTATCGACTATTACCATCAGCCTCACACAAACTGTCAGGATCCATCAGTTATCCTCTCGTCGCTCCAACACAAACTCCCCTGGTTCAAACTGATGAGGTTTCAGGGACTGAGAACACAACGCGGTGCAGAGCTGTCGACAGCCGTCTGGGGACACGCGGTGATGTTGGTGGCTGAAGCGGCGCCTGCAGGGAAACAATCCTTCTGGAAGCTCTGACTCAGGGTTCCAGCGAGGACCCAGCATCAGGCAGCTAGGCCGCCGGCCGCTCCACCGGAAGTCACTGCCAAATATGGCCGTCACAGACCATTGTGTCTGGAGCTGGATGCTCCTACTGTGCTATGTTTCCATGGCAACCAAGACGAGTCAGTCTTATCTCTACCTCTCTCTCTCTCTACACACACAGACACACACACACACGCACACACTCCAGTGCACCTTGATTCCAGACTTGCTTCAGCCGACGAGATCAGACCGTGCATGACTCACTCTCATAACCTTTTCCCCAAAGTTTTCAAGCCGTCAACATCCAGAACTTTCTCTCCTCGCCCCAGTTCTTTCTCTCCACCACTTTGCTTTTCACTGCCAGCGCACAACTCAGCGCAACACATATCAACAACTACAGGTTTTCATTATAGGACATATAGAGAAGCGTGTGTGTGTCTGTGTGTGTCCGTTTGGACCTCGGCTGCAGGTGGACTTGCTTCCTTCTGGGGAATTTCTGTGTGTTGCATCAGCCAATCGAATCATCCCCAACCTTAACTTCTCTCCAGGCACCTCAATCACAGAAACGGTAATAGTGAGAAGGAGCAGTCGAGGGTGCTGTTGCATAACTGGGCGTTTTTTTTTTTGTTTACATGCAGCCACAACACAAGCTGTGCAATCAGGGAACAAAAGGACAACCAGATATATTTGGTGAAGCTCGGAAGCAGATCGCCAAGTCCTCAGCCGCTCTGGTGTTCACCACACACAGCGCTGCGTTCAGCTATTTCCAATTATCACTCTGCTGGGTGTTGGCACTTCTTCTAGTTTTTATTCTTGCATCAAAAGACATTTTTGGCTTTCTTATTATCAGCCATAAACAATGCAGACGCCCCAATAGCAAGCTCTGACCATTTTAATGTATTTTTTAGTATACCAGGTGAAGGGCGGCCGGTGGGGAGCTGCAAGATGCATCATCAACCTCTCCCCCTCTTCTTTCCCTCTCATCTTCATTCCCGCTCCCTCGCTCGCTTTTTTTTTACCTCTCTGTTTGCCTTTTTCTCCGTTCCCTCGTGAAATCATTCTCATTTTGAGTTCATATATTCAGAGACACAGCTCACCCAGCTCTCTCACACACACACACACACACACACACACACACACACACACACACACACACACACACACACACACACAGTTGACACTGCCAGACGCTCCACACACTGAGCTCTGATTTCATCGCAGTGTGTATTCACACTGTTTTCCTTCGATGTGAGTCTGCAACACTGATTGAGTAATGAGTAATGTCGCAAAATCAAAAGCGTTTCTACACTGTATGACATCATTTTCTGAATTCACATCATTGACATCATTCTTTCCACTCGATCATAAATGATTAATCGATCTATAATCCTCGGGTCGTCTCTTTAGTCCTACAGGACGCAGAACTACCTTGAAAAGTAAATATTTGAACTAGTCATAACTTCATTTTCTGGCTTCTTTATAACCACTTGATCTTTTGATCAATATAAGCCTCAGATTAACTCTTTTCTGTGGAGATAAATGAACATATTGTTGTTGACCTTGTCCTTGACCTTTAACAGATCAGATATAAAAGTTAATCATCTGGGGATACCTACACACACACACACACACACACACTCACACACATATACGTACACATACACATACACATACAGGGATGAAAGCTATACCCTGCATCCGGCTAAGCACGCAGGGTAAATATCTTTCAGGCAAAACTAAACCATGAAGAATTCCCTTGAGGGATTGGAGGTGAGGGAGAAGACAAAGGAAGACACTTAATTGAATTGTCTTACAGGATGCAGGAGACTTGCTGCGTCGGGTTTGGACGACGGTTCTGGGGGAGCTTCTGGTCAGGGAGCCGGACATCTTCCCGTAGTTCACCGACTTCATCATACGACACTCTGCAAACAGCACATGGACAAAACAGACAGACGCTTTGGTAAATACCCAAACACAGGTACTGAAGGAACGAAGATTAAGTGTGTGACACTGTGAAGTGACATTGTGTTACAACACAATAACGACCTAGCATTTGGAAAGACAATTCTGCTGCGCTGACATTCAAATTTTATGGTTTACAAACCAACTATTGTTTTAATATTTTTGATTGATTCTGACCTCCAGCCTGGAAAACACTGAACCAATAATGTATCCACAGAGCTGTAATTGTTCTTCACCTGGAGGTCGCCTGCAAAAATGAGTTCTGACCTCCCCTGGGCTTTTTTATTATAGGATTGCAACAACCAAACACATTTATTGTGGTTTTGCAAGAGCAACAGCTACGACTGACGGATCCCTGACATTTTTCAGACACACACTCCTGATACATTAACTTGTGATGGTACACACACCCACAGACACACACGCACACACATACACACCCTACTTGCCTCCCTCAACCCCAAAACGTTGCTCCTCTCCTGCTCATTAACCAAACCCCATTGTAGCTCATTGTTATTTTACACCAGCGGGAAGGAGAAATTATACACAGTCTGGCATTTCTCTTTAGCTGCATATATGAGTGTGAGTGTGTGTTTGTAGGCATGGGGCATGTCTGTCTAGTTGTGTGTATGTGTGTGTGTGTGTGTGTGTGTGTGTGTGTGTGTTATGAGCTTGTGTGGCAGCCATTGTGGCCCTGTGAGTAATGTACAATGCAGAATGTTAACATGATGACAGTGTGCCAGAGCTGAGGCAGAGGCGATAATTATAGTGATGCTGAGAGGAGGCAAAGTTGTCTGCAGCTCTGACTGCGACTGTCTCTCCGCTTGGTTCACCGCTCTGCCTTTCTGTCAGTGTGTCTCTACCTCCTGTTCCTCCTGTTCCTCCTGTTCCTCCTGTTCCTCCTGTTCCCTGAGCTCCAGGACATCAGGCATGAGGAGGTGTCAAAATGAGCTCCGTGTCCCAGAGGACGAAGAAAAAATAATGTGTGTGCGTGTGTGTGTGTGGTCGAGGTATTACTCATGTTGATGCTGTTTGCACGGTCACATAATGGGGACTTGTTTTTCCTTATGGGGACAAAAAGCAAGTCCACATAACAGAAATCAGTCAATTTAAAGACATTTATGTAAGATTTGGCTTAGGTTAAGATCAAGGTTTGTTATTCTCAGACAAGGCCATTTAATCTTAATATAAATTAAAGCTAAATGTCAGAAAAGTCAAGTGTGAAGGTGAGTCCCAGAAAGTCAAAGGCCGGGTTTAACTCTAAGATATGTCAAAGCACCTGAAAACTGTGAGTAGAAGCTCGGCCCTTCAGCTTCTACGCCCTCATGTTAACCAAGTATCTCTCCGCCTGCACCCCCCTCTTTTCCAATAGACAACCAACCACTTACGGAGACAATCATCAGTAACTAATGAAAGTGCAGATGTCCTGGAAACATCTTTGAATGCCATGTTGCGTGGAGGAGGCTGTTTTATGGTCTTTATCCAGAGAGAGGAGCGCTACCGAAGGGAATCCGGCTAATGGAAGCAAATAGCCATTAAAGTTTTTTGCAAATGTGAGGAGAGTGAAGGGGCAGAGAGTAAGGGAGAGGGAAACGAGAGAAAGTGAGACGAAAGGAGGGAGGCGGTGGGCACCGGCGATGCCCGTGGGATGAACAAAAAGGGGAACAAATGAACTGAAAAAAACAACAACCTTTGAACAAAAGGCACAGTCATTCATGTGGGAGACAGAAAGAGGGAGAGAGAAAAGAGGAGGAGAACGCAGGAGAGGGCTAAATGGCAGGAGTCTGCTGTGACAGCTAAGACGGAGAAGGGGGGGGCGGGGGGAGACAGAAACGCAGGTGGGTGAAGTGAGGACAAACAACATCCAGACAGTGGCGGAAAGACGGAGAGGAACAAAGACACAATATGTGAGGAAGGCTTTGGTGTGAAGACAGAGGAGCAGAGAGGCGACGGAGCGTAATGAGCTGCACGGTCTTCACAGAGCTCGGCCACCTGAACCAGGGAGCGCAGGCTCACAAGGGGCAGACAGGGTGAAGAGGGGAGATGTTTGTGTCAACAAGGAGAGAATAATGGGGCCAATATTGTAGCGATATTATTGGTGTGTGTGTGTGTGTGTAGAGTTGTGTAAAAGTATCTCATTTTGTGTACGGAATCAGGTTTTTTATATGTGTAAAAGTATCTGGAAATGGGTGTTTTCAAATGTATAACAAATGCATGAATAGATCTGTGAACGTGTAGATAAATCCTTTAACTGTTTTACATCAAAACTGTACGTTTAAATGCAGGTAAAAACACACTGATTGACTCTAATCTCACTATCAGTTTTGTTGTTTCCCCTCGGTGTGTCATGTCTAACGTCATTGAACACTGAGGTGCTCTCTCTCTCTCTCTTCGCTGTCTTAATGTCAAATTAGCACATTCACCCAGGTGTCATGTTTCCAATGGAAAAGGGGCCACAGACATTACCGGCTGAAGTGATTTCCTCTAGGAGCTGGAAATGGGTTTAATCAGTTGCAAAAATCAGGTTTAAACAAGCAACACAATCTGTTACTTTACATGTGATTTTTTTGCTGCACTTCTATTGCAGCACATCTGCAAGTGTGTGTACGGATCTGCACGTCTTAACAAGATCCACAATGTCTTTTGTGGCAAGCAAGGTGGCCTTTAATGTCACTTTTCTAATGCATGAGTTACATAACTCTCCACACACACACACACACACACACACACACACACACACACACACACACAGAGAAATACTATTGCTACACCATTGGCCCTGTAAAGAACCCAAGAGGGGCCGACAAATATGAAATGTGAGTCGTCTCACCGCCTTCGTCCAGCATCAGGTCATCCTGGTAGCGGTACTTCTCCGGTCCACACGCAACAAAAATGTCCTCGTCCCCGAAGAAGTCCTGCAAACATGACACCTGGCAACAAAGACACGTAGATGACGTCAGTTATTATTTACACAGACACACACATTCAACCTCTGGCAGCTGGAGAAAGCAATGTCAGCGTTCGACTGTCGGGGGCTGGATGCTTTGTTCAGGGGCACTTTTGTCTACAGAGATTTAAAGGCCCCCTCCAGGGAAAAGCAAGTTTTAAAATATGTTACCGTGTCCCCCCCCTTGAGCATTTTATATGATGAAAACCTGAGTCATTGCCATGGCTAAGTAATTCCACATTAACACTGGAGGGAGAAAATGCTTTTCTGACAAAGTGGATTCTGACAGCCAGGGTTTGAGATTTCACAAACCTATGAAACCAATCCTGTAAAGTTGTGTGTGGGGCTCAGTGGATGGAGGTGAGATGTGAGGGTGTGTAGACTGGGACAGGGTCCCAATCATGAAATGAGGAAGGAAGGTGCCATTTTAAGGCCAAGAGGGGAATTTTTTTCATGACAAAATACGTAAGTTTGAGAAACAAAGAAGAGATAAAGGGCCCAAAAAACCTGCTGGAGTGAGACTTTGAACGACAACTCTCCAATCAGAAGTCTAGTTTACTTAATCCCAGGCGACTGATGCTGTGAATGCAGACAGGACATAAACTGCATTCTGTGTTCAGGTCTGTACGTGGTCACAAATATGAACCTACCTTCCCGGTACTCAGGTGAAGAGTCCCACTGCACTCTGAGCCCCAGGAGACAGATAAGGAAGATACTGGGTGCTTATTTGTGTGTTTTATGTTTGCATGTGTCCTCATTGGTGCGTGTGAATAACCAAACAAGTGCCTGAGCTGCAGGTGCGTGTCTTTCCCGCTCTTATCAGTCCATCAGCGACCACATCGAGACCTTCGCTGACTCACTAATTTGCTAATGCGCTGCGGTGAGTTCACCGGATGTCTAGAGAAACAAGTGGTGGGTCTGTTCCCCTGAAACGCCACAGCTCATGAATGGTAATGAATGGCGAAGAAAACAAACCTAAGAGCAGAGAGGGAGACATGAACAACCCAGAGAGAGAGAGAGAGAGTGTGTGAGGCAGAGAGAGGTTAACTCTATAGGCTATCTGACTCACAGAGACAAAGTCCTTGTGAGTCACTGTGGTTCTTCAACGGACTCCATGCTGTGACGCTAATGCCAAATGTACAGGGACACGCTGACAGGCATTATGTTAAAAACATTAAAACGCTGAGTCACTAAACACAACACAACAGGAGCCGGATCAATGAAGAAGAAAGGTCCTCTGGAAACAGGGTCTGCGGAATCGTGCATATTTAGCCAGGAGGTACCTGATTAATTCATTATTCCAAACCTAAGCTCCTATTCTGCTCATTTTGTCAGCTCAAGACAGATGTTATTAATTATGTTATCCAACAAGAAGTCTCAGCAATAAGGTGTTGATGATGACAAATTCATTAATTTCTATTTGATTTAGTTGGCAGCTGATTCCATATCTGATCCTCACTCGGCACTGTTGTGCAATAGTAGGAGTAGAATTGACGTTGGCTAATTATTAATAATCATGAAATATGATTATTAAAATAACAATTATTTCTTAAAAATAATCAAAAAATGATAAAGCTATTAATTAAGAATAGTAACACATTTAATTAGAAATGATACGGTTATCCATTAATAATAGTTAAAATAATTAATGAAAACAATAAAATTATCAATTAAGAATAATACAAATCTGTAATCATTGCTTATTGTCGCGGGGCACCACCCTGGTTACAGGGACCAACAATTCAATCTTTAAATATCAGTCTCAATGATATAGGTTATATTAATAATCTCAATATTTAGTATTAATGATTATATAATAAACAATGAAGGGTTTTAAGTTCGAACACAGGCTATAGTAATCCAGCTGTATACACATACATATGCACAAATAATCACAGAAATACAAATACTTTAATTACAAAAGTATTTATTAAAAAGGGGAAATAAAGTTAATGTTATTTCAATGATTCTTCATTTAACAAACTCCAATATTTCAAAGATGGTAACAGCAGCAGCACTTATCACAATTGTCACACATGTAATACGGAGTATCTGTGTGTGTGTGTGGTCGTGTGTGTCTGCCTGTCTGTGTGTGTGTGTGTGTGTGTGTGTGTGTGTAAGAAAGAGAAAGGGGAGTGGCTATGGCGTAATGACGTGGTGACGTCCTCTGGCCGAATTCAAGGTGATGTTACATTCATGTACTTTCAAGATGGAGGTTACCTTAGTGAAGCCACGTTGCGAAAAGCAAAATGGCTGCCGGTCACTGACCTTAACAAAGGGGATCTTTAAGACGAAGAGATTTCTTATCTCGTGGTTTTGGCGCCGAATGGCGTCGAGATGTATAAATGCTCGTTAAATCTAGATTTCTCCATGTAACATGAAATGTATAAATGTAGGTCGGGACGTGTGTAAAAACAGGTTTAGGAGAGAGAGAGAGAGAGAGAGAGAGAGAGAGAGAGAGAGAGAGAGAGAGAGAGAGAGAGAGAGAGATCAGGAAACATCGTCAGAGACAACTACTAGCAAAGCAGGCAGTCCAGTTACGTGAGATTTATCTTTTAACAGATGTAAATCTCCGCACAATCTCTCTGACGGTAACAAGCAAGAAGGAAGCGCTCTTCTCAAAAACACAGTAAACAAAGGAACCGGATGTGTCGTCTCGGCCCGCCGTGTAGCACGGCTAAAAACAGATCAGCGATCTACAAACAAACATACAATCAAACAAATGACACGCTAAGTATTTAAACTAGTCTCTGCCCAGACAATAAAGCCTCTTACTGTGACCTCCGCGGGGTTGCTTGCGCGTGGGGCGCGGATTTCCCGGAAGTCCAGTGAATCTGTCGTTAAACTTCAGGATGCGTGCGAACGGGCGGATTCCTGGAAAACAAATCAGTGTCCTGGCCTCTTAAGCGGTGCTCCGATGGGTCTCGTGGTTACAACGGAGGTCAGCGCTGGGCCGAAAAGAGCGAAGTCTCTTGCTCTTGGAACGAATTCGGCTTCGTCTCTTCTGCAGGGATGAGCAGCGGTTGACGCAGCTGTGGATTTGGAAAGAAAGTCTCTGAGCTCGGCCAGCGAGCGAGTGAGTTCCTGTGCACGGCCTTTTCAAGTTAAAAACAAAAATAGTCTCTATCAAAGTAAGATCAGACTTAAGATAAAAGAAAATGAAAGAAATGAAAGAAAATAACTCTGGTTGCCCCCTTTAGCAACTAAATCATCTGGAAAGACCCGGAGGGGTCTGTTGACGTCTTCAGAGCAGGGAAAATGGCAGCGAGCATTGATGTCTCAGTGGTTTTATTCTACCTGAGAGGTTCTGCCTCCTTGAGGTGCTGGTCATAGGATGATGCTGGCTTTAAGCCAATTGAGTGTCAGAGTTGGACCTCAGTGGGCGGGGCTTGGAACTCAGCGGGGGTCCTGAAGGCTCTTCAGGACATTTCCCAACCACCAGGGGGAGATTCTCAGGCCTGCTGGAGAATGTTTTCCCTCCAAAAGTTTTACGACCCTTTGTCCTCACCGTCGGCTCCAGTGTCTGGTGTTCAGCCTCTGGACTGTGGCCCAACATTCCCCCTTTTGGTCTGGAGATTGGGTTGTGACCCCGGTTTCCAGGGCAAAGTAGGTCAAGAGTCCAGTTATAATCCATGACAGGGAATCCTTGAGTGGAGTTGAAGCAGTGAAAGTTAGTTCATTATGAGGCAGAGAGGCATAATTGTCTTTGAGGCATGAGTCTAAACAGAGAGAGGTAATTGTCTGGGCAGACAGGCTAAATAACATATATTCTAAAACACGGCACACATTTTCAATTTCACATAATGCTTATCAGCAGTTATTGTTACAATACCAAATGAATTTCGGTGAAGAGTGAAATGAAAGAAAAGGAAACAGAAGGAAATTCTGAGTATGTGCTGGTGTCTGAGGTAAACATGTGTTATCTTGTCAAACCACCACATTTAGAACGGCGAATCACGTTCGGTTGTTCGCTAATCGGTAAATTAAGGATGAATCCTACTCCTAGGTTCTGCAGATCTACCGATATAGGAAATTGCACTGCCAAGAGTAAATTGCCAAGTTTACCCGGGAGGGCTGCACAACCGTAGTGGTAGAGAACTTCAAGATTCACTCAACGAGGTCTAAGAAGGTTCACTACCTGAACATACGTTATACAATTTACTGACAGATGGTCTAAGACATGCAACTATTGATGATGTGAGTGGTTTGAGTCGTCTCTCTGTTTGGAGTTGGGATTTCTCCCCCCCTTTTCAGATGTGGAGGGGAGAGGGAGTTTTGTTTAGTTTTGCACATGGGGATCAGTGTCTGGTCTTTTAGGAGAGCTTGGAGGAACAGGTGGCACAATGTCTCTCTGTTTCAGCCACACTTCTCCGCATTAACTCCTGTCCCAGAATGCATCCCATGTTTTGGGTTTCGGTCACCATATCTATACTCCTGGTACTGATATGGTTTCCATTGGCTAAAAATAACTTCTCTGTTGAGAGGTATTCATATAATGAGATCTAAACCGATTGTGGGATTTTTGTTCTTGCTCCGCCAGGCATGCTGCTAGCATGACTCTGAGCGCATCAACATGTTCTTGGGCTTGTCGCGTGGCCCTCTGTTTGCAGAGGAGTGCCAGGTGACCCAGAACATAGGATAAACTCAATTTCGGACCAGTGGTGTTGTTGAGGTGTATGGTCAGTTCTTCAATCCTTGGATCGCATTAACTTAAATCATAATCCCTCAACTAACTCACTTCATCACTTGGAAAAATTGATCAGACTGGCGACTGTCCCTGACAGGTCGTCTGGCCTTGAGGGAGCCCTCGCCCCAGGGTGGTCCATGCTACTCATCTTCTGAGTGCGAAAGCACCTGGTGGGCTGCTCAAGCTTGCTTAGGTAAAAGCGGATAAAAACTTAATTATAGCATCACTATAAAATTCTTCAGACTGGCGACTGTCCCCGACAGGTCGTCTGGCCTTGAGGGAGCCCTCGCCCCAGGGTGGTCCATGCTACTCATCTTCTGATTGCGAATCGCACCTGGTGGGCTGCTCAAGCTTGCTTAGGTTAAAGCGAATAAAACTTAATAAACACTACACAAGATGCACAGGTGAGCCTCACTCTGTGTCTATATAGTAGCGCTATGTAGGATAGCTCGATGGCTCAATCCTTTAGACCTAGTTGGTTAACAACTAGTCTACTCGTAACTAGTCTCTCAAATCTAGTTAGTCTCTTTGAAATTCAAAGCATGCAGAAATTCTCCAATAAAAAAAAATTACTAAACTACTGAAACGTAGTCAGCAACCAACCATAGTGATACACAACGTCTGCTTAGCAAAGGGGATTAAGAATAACGAAAATTCAAAGAGAAATACATTTCCATAATTGTTTTCCTCTTAAGAAAATTAATTATAATTATCGTGCATTGAGATGACACAACCACTAATATGCAATAAGCATCCAACAACGGATACACAAGGCAATAGTATACCTGCTTGGCACAGGTGCAAAGGGATTACAAATAAAAATTTCAGAGAGAAATAAATTTCCGAATTATGTTTCTCTTTAGGAAATTACTTATAATTATTGTGCATCGCGAATACACAACCACCGATTACACTCTGCAGCCAATCACAGATACGCAAGGCACGGGTATACCTGTGTTGCAAAGGTGCAGGGGAATTTAGAAATTAAAAAAAAAATTCTTTCTTTGACAATGAATCTGGATCATTGTACACAGTATTATGATACAGCTGGAGTTATATACCCTCACACGGGGCACCATTTATGTTGTGCAATAGTAGGAGTAGAATTGACGTTGGCTAATTATTAATAATCATGAAATATGATTATTAAAATAACAATTATTTCTTAAAAATAATCAAAAAATGATAAAGCTATTAATTAAGAATAGTAACACATTTAATTAGAAATGATACGGTTATCCATTAATAATAGTTAAAATAATTAATGAAAACAATAAAATTATCAATTAAGAATAATACAAATCTGTAATCATTGCTTATTGTCGCGGGGCACCACCCTGGTTACAGGGACCAACAATTCAATCTTTAAATATCAGTCTCAATGATATAGGTTATATTAATAATCTCAATATTTAGTATTAATGATTATATAATAAACAATGAAGGGTTTTAAGTTCGAACACAGGCTATAGTAATCCAGCTGTATACACATACATATGCACAAATAATCACAGAAATACAAATACTTTAATTACAAAAGTATTTATTAAAAAGGGGAAATAAAGTTAATGTTATTTCAATGATTCTTCATTTAACAAACTCCAATATTTCAAAGATGGTAACAGCAGCAGCACTTATCACAATTGTCACACATGTAATACGGAGTATCTGTGTGTGTGTGTGGTCGTGTGTGTCTGCCTGTCTGTGTGTGTGTGTGTGTGTGTGTGTGTGTGTAAGAAAGAGAAAGGGGAGTGGCTATGGCGTAATGACGTGGTGACGTCCTCTGGCCGAATTCAAGGTGATGTTACATTCATGTACTTTCAAGATGGAGGTTACCTTAGTGAAGCCACGTTGCGAAAAGCAAAATGGCTGCCGGTCACTGACCTTAACAAAGGGGATCTTTAAGACGAAGAGATTTCTTATCTCGTGGTTTTGGCGCCGAATGGCGTCGAGATGTATAAATGCTCGTTAAATCTAGATTTCTCCATGTAACATGAAATGTATAAATGTAGGTCGGGACGTGTGTAAAAACAGGTTTAGGAGGAGAGAGAGAGAGAGAGAGAGAGAGAGAGAGAGAGAGAGAGAGAGAGAGAGATCAGGAAACATCGTCAGAGACAACTACTAGCAAAGCAGGCAGTCCAGTTACGTGAGATTTATCTTTTAACAGATGTAAATCTCCGCACAATCTCTCTGACGGTAACAAGCAAGAAGGAAGCGCTCTTCTCAAAAACACAGTAAACAAAGGAACCGGATGTGTCGTCTCGGCCCGCCGTGTAGCACGGCTAAAAACAGATCAGCGATCTACAAACAAACATACAATCAAACAAATGACACGCTAAGTATTTAAACTAGTCTCTGCCCAGACAATAAAGCCTCTTACTGTGACCTCCGCGGGGTTGCTTGCGCGTGGGGCGCGGATTTCCCGGAAGTCCAGTGAATCTGTCGTTAAACTTCAGGATGCGTGCGAACGGGCGGATTCCTGGAAAACAAATCAGTGTCCTGGCCTCTTAAGCGGTGCTCCGATGGGTCTCGTGGTTACAACGGAGGTCAGCGCTGGGCCGAAAAGAGCGAAGTCTCTTGCTCTTGGAACGAATTCGGCTTCGTCTCTTCTGCAGGGATGAGCAGCGGTTGACGCAGCTGTGGATTTGGAAAGAAAGTCTCTGAGCTCGGCCAGCGAGCGAGTGAGTTCCTGTGCACGGCCTTTTCAAGTTAAAAACAAAAATAGTCTCTATCAAAGTAAGATCAGACTTAAGATAAAAGAAAATGAAAGAAATGAAAGAAAATAACTCTGGTTGCCCCCTTTAGCAACTAAATCATCTGGAAAGACCCGGAGGGGTCTGTTGACGTCTTCAGAGCAGGGAAAATGGCAGCGAGCATTGATGTCTCAGTGGTTTTATTCTACCTGAGAGGTTCTGCCTCCTTGAGGTGCTGGTCATAGGATGATGCTGGCTTTAAGCCAATTGAGTGTCAGAGTTGGACCTCAGTGGGCGGGGCTTGGAACTCAGCGGGGGTCCTGAAGGCTCTTCAGGACATTTCCCAACCACCAGGGGGAGATTCTCAGGCCTGCTGGAGAATGTTTTCCCTCCAAAAGTTTTACGACCCTTTGTCCTCACCGTCGGCTCCAGTGTCTGGTGTTCAGCCTCTGGACTGTGGCCCAACAGCACGATTACCACAAATAACTTTAATTAGACCCCACAGGCCAAGAGTCACATTTCAATCCCAAGTCATCAATATCCCAAATCATATTTCCCCGATGGGCAGAATAGGATTAACAGGAAGATAATAGTTTATTCATCCTCTATGACGAATCCCACCCCCCCCCCCCCCCCAAAAAAAAAAAACTATTAAGAGCTATTACAGTTTCAGTGGCACACGCATGTCAAGCACCGCCTGGAGTTAACACACAAACCAAAATCTACCGCTCATTGTGTTTCATGGAAATTACCGTCCCAGAATCCATTTGGATCTTTATTAGGAAGCGATCAACATCCCAAAATAAAAGTCACAGCTGGTGTAACAGCATTTTCAACAAAATACCCAGTAAACAGCCAAGAGGCCATTTCTCTCTCTCTCTCTCTCTCTCTCTCTCTCTCTCTCTCTCTCTCTCTCTCTCTCTCCTGCTCTCCCCACTTCAAGTTTAATCTCAGACTCAGACTCTCGGTGGAATAGGGGCAGCTTTCATTTAACTTTTCAAATCAAGGCCGGGGGGGCGTCTGTGTGTGAATCTGTGTCCGTTTGGCCGCACATCGCACAAAGACACACGTGTTTCTGCATACGAGGAGATTCCAGTTTCATAAAGAGTGCATATTGCCTTGTTCCCCGATATCCCCTGATACCACGTTACTGATTAGTTCTCGCGCAGGCGTCTCGGGGGGTCCTAACAAGATGGCTGCAGATACAGATAGCGGTGCTGTCAACAGTTCCCCAGTGTGTCTGAGCCACTTCTATACCTCTAATCACACTGTTTTTTTTTTTATTTCCCTGTATTTTCACATTATTTTCGTCTTTACCATCAATTTCATAGTGCTGGCTACTGCATAAACTACTGATAGATTCTGTTGCACACTGGTTCCACTGTGCACCATCATCTAACCTTCAAAGTATTGCATTAATAATGCTGTTTGCTGTTCTTGGCTCAGCTGTTATCACATATTCATAGGCAGCCTCTCTGAAGCTGTTTGTGATGGCAATAGTGATGGGGATTTCTGGTGACAATTTGTTTATGAAGAAAGACCAAAAGCGACATATTAATTACTAATTCAATCTGAATAATCGATCAATTGTGTTGCGTGTGTCATTTTTTCGAAGCAAACATTAAGATTCACCAGTTCCAGATTTTTATTTGGATCTGCACGGAATTTCGTTTCATCGGGATCCTTGCATTGTTGTCTGAAAGGAAAAGGTTGGAAAACACAACATTAAAGAAAGGAAAAAACAATCCTCCTCCTCATCAGAATCCAGACTAGAATGTGATGGCTTCCTCCTTCGCTCCTTCCCCACCACTCCACACAATGTCATGGGAATCAGCTTTGTGGTTTGTGCGTTATCGTGGTCACAAACAGACAAAAACATAACCTCCTTAGCAGGGGTATTAATCAATTGAATCAGGCACAGAACCACTGCTGCTGCTGCTGGACTCCAACCAAGAGGAGGTCGGTGTACAGAGGCTCTTTGAAGCTTCTAGTCCAAATATAGAAACTGTAGCACCAGAAACCACAGGTATAGAAGGAGGGGAGTGTAATCAGGAGGTGGTGAGAACAACAGAGGAGACGAATCCCGGAAGAAGTGAGTCTTGATGTAGGACAGCCTCTGAGGGCACCACTGAGCTGAGGGTAAACCAATACGGAGCAACGCACCAGCAGCACATACTGGGCAGTGATACTGAGGAAGGGTGTGAACAAGTATGGTTGCCATCGTGACAATGCCCTCTAGGCACTGGTGCATGGCTGGTGCGTGCCACCGATTCCACGGTGTGCAAACTGCGATAGAGAGCTCCATCATTCATAATTCATCTACTATGGGCAGAGTACTCGACAGAACTGTGTCATTCAGGCAAATACACACCAACACACACACGGGCGGCCTGGTTCACATCGAGACGCAATATCCCCTCGTTTAAATAAACAAGATGAGATCCTGAAAGGCTCGTGGAGACAGACCGATGAATGGTGAAGAGGAGAGGGAGCTGGTGAAGATGAAAAGAGTTGAGGAACAACAACAACAACAACAACAACAACCAAAACCAAAACCAAAACAGTCTGAGATGAAACCGAATATCCAAGTCCTCTGAGTCACAGAGGAAGCAAACAGATGGAAAAAAGTAATCGATGAGGATGAGATCTATTCCTGACTCCTGCTGCTGCTGCTCCGAGCCCAATGACAAAACAAGCTGCTTTGATGTCTCGGGTGTTGCGTTCACACAGAGAACAAGCGGGCGTTACACAACATCCACGCTGCTAAAACAAGGACGCCAGGAAACAAACAAAGAGGCAGCGAAAAAGACCGACTATAATAAGATGATGAGGGGTAAGAAAAGGCAGAGCACTGTGGAAGTCGGTATATTCATATCCTTTCTAAGTCTAAGGGCAGGTCCCAATGACCGTACAACTTGGATATGTCAGATTTGATTCTTACATTTTTATTTAACATCAACTGCAGGAGTCAGGCGGAGGGCTAACAGGATTTAAACAGGTTTGTTCATCAGATCTCACGTGTCTGAGAAATCCTTCCCTCTTATCGTCCACCTGCCACCATGACTGAGAGGACCATTCATTATCTATGATGGCATCTGGAATCCGATCGACATTTAACCATATCACACACGTTACAAGAGTAATTACATCGTAAAGCTCAGACACAAACGACATCTCTCCACGACCGGAGGGGTGTGACCTCCAAAGATGTGACCACCATCCCCTCCTGAAAGTGTCTTATGCAACAAATCATAGAACAGCGCTCAGTAAACCCATTTATACTCTAACTCCGCCACCTAGTGTGGAAGCAAAGACCAAACACTTTCTAATCTACAGTGTCTGCTCCTGTCTCTCTGATGTCTCTCCCTGGGTTGTTCTTCTCTCTCTTTCTTTCTTTGAGATTAGATCACATTTTTTGAATGGATACAAGTAGCTGCACGTCGCTTCACCTGCGCATCATTATTGCAGAGGATCATAGAACTGAGACAGAGGGAAGGCTGACACCACACGGTGGCACTGTTGGATAACCTCAGGCTGAGGAACCCAAAAGCTGTTCGACACTGCAACAATTAAAATTAAAAAGCCTTGTTTTTTGTAACACACCAGCAGGGGTGAGGTACAGTTTAGAAGCCAACGTCAAAAGTATAAATGTCGGTAGCAAGTGCATTGAAGCTTTTTAAGACTGTGTCTCTGCAGAACAAAGCTTTGAGTCTGTTTGGTGGGTGTCAGGAGGGATGACTGTCCAGATTTTTAGTCTGTGTGCCCGAGGACACACAGGAGACCAACAACAAGGAGGCTGACAAGGACACAATGAAAATATAAAGTAGACACTATGTCACCTTTATGAAAATACACAAACACTGTCATGTGTCCATACGCACATTCACTGGTTATCTAGCGAGTCTCACATGCACAAATCTCTATACAGCTACAACCAGCGTCTGAGCACAGTGATGGTGCAAAATCTTCATGACACAATCTGTCTGACAACACAGTCTGACAACACAGCTACATGCCATAGTTGGTTGTTTTTACCTGTGCAAAACAACCAACAGATTTATAACATAAATAGTTTGATTATAATTTGTGATTCCAGTTTTTCCAAATGTGAGGATGTTGGGTTTGTTTATTCTACAAACACAAATGTTTGAAGCCATCGTTACAGCACATCAGTGTTTTTTATGTTTTTTAAATCTTTGCTCTGAGAAGAAACGGAGACATTTCTCTGAGACAAACTGACCCCTGCAAAGCCAGAAAGAGGGAAAAAGGGAGAGGCACTAATCTGCTGCACCACAACAGACTCATAGTGGTTACAAAGAGGACGCGGTGAGGTCAACGTAATCCTTCCCGCAGAAAAGACACGTTAAGGACGGACGGGCTGTCGCTGCTGGGGGAGCTTAGCTCTGTGGAGCTGTCCGTGGTGCTGAACCAGCTGCAGCTGGCCGAGCTGCTCTGCACCCCACGGACAGACGGACAGATGGACGTGATAGATAAGACAGGTAGAGACACAGGCTGACAGATGGATGGATTGTGAGAATGATGTAGAGGGATAGAAACAGAGAGAGCGAGGCATTTGTTGCAAACGTGCAGTGCACTCGAGGTGAAGGGATAAAAGGGATGAGATTTATGATGGAGCTTTGGATCTGGCACGGCAGCAGGTCGGAGCTACAACATCCACCATCAGTGTTTCTGAACAGACCACAATCAATAAAAATACATAAATTTGACAGGAGTATTATATTTAACTGACAGTAATGTTAGCAGTGATTGATGTGTTTTTAAACAGAGCTACATATCTATAGTCCACTGAAGTCTAATATATTTACTGTACAAGCTCGAGATGACATGGGCATTCTCTCCATTATCTATACTGCTTGTCTTACATTGCCAGTATACTTCAAAAATGCTGTTTACTGGTACAGGGAGTTCTTAACGGTCACAAACTATAAAAAAAACGAACACTTCCCTCGGCACTGTCAAGAATACATATCGTATTAAAACATCTACAGAAAGTATTTCAGTCTGAATCCCGAAAGGAAACTGCAAAATGCATTTCCTTACACTCCAGGGGTTTTCAAAGTATCCCCCTTAGAGCTAAAGGAGACAGAGAGAGATTGGCGGGCAAAGAGCCATGCAGGGTGACAAGAGGAGAGGGAGAAAGGAATCAATCTGAAAGACGCGAGAGGGAAATGGATAAAACCATCTTTCCCAGCCCTCCCCCCCAAGGGAGAATTCACACGCCGCATGACCTCCCGCTGCCTCAATCAGGGAACCTGCGGATAGAGTGAGGCGGCCGGGAAACAAGCGGGAGATGAAGAGAAGAAGGAAGAGCTGACAACAAATAAAGGGAAAGAGAAGAGGGTTGATGTGAGCCAATTAGCGGTGCAGCGCTCTGAGTTACTGGTCCTGTCCTGCATGCACCTCAGAGCAGAGCAGCAGACTGACTGCCAGGCTGGCTGCTCAGTTGCATAACAACTTATGTAATGATTTAATTTGTTGAATTATCCTGTGCTTTTGATCTGACACCCATTTTCTCCTCCACCCAAATCTTGCATGCTTCTACAGAAGATGACGTCTTCAAGTGTCTCGCTTTGTCCAATCAACAATCTGGATAATAAACACATGCTATTTACTGTCACAGGAAGAAACTAGCTTCTGCCAGTTTTTATAAATAAATAGATTTAATAATAGATTTTCTGATGATGGACTAATTGATTAATCAGCTTATTGTTTTTTTCGTTTCATGTGAATGCAACACAGGCAAACTCTTAAACACCTGGTGGGAAATATATGTAAGGATAACAGGACTCCCACTCCAGTTTGACTGCAGTAACAGAGGTGCAGCAAATGAGCCCTTAAGTGCATACAAAACTGTTTTCATTATGCAGTATGCATGGTGTATATTTGAACGGTTAGGGTCAGACAGGCAGAAGTAAAAGAGCTGCTTGTGGCACAAAAACAAAAAAAAACAAAATAAAAACAATCTATATGCAAACTTTTTGGGACTTTTTTAATTATTTGAGTTTGGGTTTATAATCGTTGCAGCTGCACAGGAATATCCTATAAGTTAAAAAATTATGCAGTACAGGCATCTTGCAAATTGGGATTTAATTTCTTATCAAGATTCCAGCAGGAGGAAAAGCAGCTCTGTCATGTTTACAACCAAGTGTCTCAGTGTCTCACCCACTGAGTCATGACTCAACAAAACCTCCGACAGGTGATATGTGTGTAAGTTGCGGCCGACTAACAGAAAGAGGAGACACACTCTTTCAAAAGCAGATTTAGCTGCGTGAGTCAGGAAAAGTATGAGCCAGACAGTGTGTGCGTGTGTGTTTGTGTGTGTGTGTGTGTGTGTGTCTGTGATGAAGTTGTGGTGATACAGGGTTCTCGACAGTCTGCCAGAGCCCGAAATGTCTGCCATCGATCCTAATTTGGCAGCAGGTCCTCTGACTACAGACAGCTCCCCAATCTGCCACAGTCACCAGACACAGACTCAGCTAACAGACTGACTGAAATACAGACAGACAGGAGAACGCAAGATATGTGTGCGATACCATACCAGCCATTTATCAACAATGTCATTTACTGCACAGATACTGTATAGCAGCATAAATACTGTATACCCGGTCCAGACCCTCCACAGACAATTCTGCGCAGACTTGCTGTGACTCAGCAAAACAGCAGGAGCAGATGGACTTTGCTTCCCACAATCCTCCCATGAAGAAAAAAGTGACATCACCAGCAAACAACCAATCAAATAAAGATAAACAAGCAGCTAAATGGTTTGTTTTTCTAGCAGAGCATATTCTCGGCTCTTAATAAGACGCAATGTGTGTAAGTGATGTCCCTGCAGGGCTCGCCATAACCAAAAGAGGAGAAAGGAGATGCAAAAAAAAAGTAAGACCAGGAGGGTGTGGAGGGACAGACAGAGAGAGGGAGGGAAGGAGGGCGAGGGAGAGACAGAGGATGGGGGAAGGAGAGAGTGATGCCATATGTTGCAGCTCTTGGATTTGGGGGTGCATGCCGAGTGTGCTAATTAAACGAAGACTAAATAGCCGGAAAAACAATGGCACGTTGACAACAAGAGACAGAGTGAGAAAAAAAATCAAGTAGAGGGAGGCGAGAGAAGGAAGAGGAGAGGGGGACTCTGCAGCTAACGTGATGAGAGGAGCAAATTTGTTTGATCGGGGAAAAAACGAAACATTATGTAAGTGAATAAAAAACTGATGCGTATGAAGAGAGAAACAGAAATTGGAAAGGGTGGAGGCAAATAGAAAAGAAGCGTGCAGCACTTGAGAAGACAATGACGAAGGAGGAGGAAGAGGAGGAGGCTGCAGAGAAATAAACAAGAAGATAAAAGAGTATTAAAAGCTCTTCGGCGTTGCCAACAAGTAGAAGGACAGGCCAACAATGCAGTTTGAAAAAGTGAGAGCTGCACTGCAGATAGTGAACAAGTGGTTCACTCTCACTCCTCCCCTGCAAACAGTATAACCTTTGTTTAGCATGTGACATTTAATTTGTGCAAAGACAGAGGGCAGCCTTACCAGGGACACGCAGCGTAGACGAGGTGGACAAAGGAAATCATATTAGTGCTTCAAAGACGAGGACATGAACTCTGGAGTAACTCGTTAGGAGCGGACCAAGTTGAATGTCAAGCAGCAGCACAGATAATAGTCTTTAGTAGGTCTGCGCAGCATTCAGGTTTTCAACTGTTGAATGAGGTCGTCTCAAAATGTCTGACAGCATCCTTCATACGCAGACAATATGCACAAACAACAACAAGAGTATGAGTTGTAATAATGCAGTGTAATGTAATGTAGTGGATCCAGGGGTGGATCCTGGGGTGGATCCAGGGGCGGGGGCTAGGGGGTAGTGCCCCTGTCCTGTCGGTAAAGTTTTTATAAAAAAATGTTTCACTTACTAACAATGTTAACAATAAATTTGACAATATGTAAAGTACACAATATTCTTGAACAAGGAACAATTCTCAAAGTTCATTCAGTGAAATGTGTTTTTTTGCTTAAAGCATTGGGCTAACAGTTAACAGGGAAAGAGTTAACATGCTAACATATAATAGCACAAGATGATTGGTGTGAAATGACTTAAAACCACTTGTTGTTGAGATATTTCAGTTTGGACCAAAACAGTAAACCGACAGATACTCACAGAACTAACATACAACTGGAGTAGTAGTGTTAATGTACAGCCAGATAAAATGTGAATTATCGACACTTGCTAATGCTCCACCCACAGAGACACACACCGAAGGATCTCATTAACATGATGCTCAACAACTAGAATGCAAACAACTCAGAGGACGACCACGTGGAATCACTTCATGCGTTGGTTGATAATTGCCTATAGTCAATGGCCACTGATGCATGAGCAGAAATCCAGAGGAGTCCATTAAAAAAGCGTGTGAGTCACTGTGCGTGCCTAAGTATGCGTAAGCCTCGCACGGCTCCCGGCTGGCAGCTGGGGTCCAACACAGCGTGCGCGTGTGTGAGTGTGTGTGTGTGTGTGTGTGTGTGTGAGTGTGTGTGTGTGTGTGTGTGAGTGTCTTTTTCTGTGTGTGTAAACAGAGCTTTACGTGTATTAATAGACCAGCCATGTCCGCATCCTAAGCCACTTACAGGTCGTCTACCTTCCTGATCAGACCAATCCTGCGAGGCCATCATCACAGCGTCACCGCGGGTTGGCTGGTTCCTCTGCAACCGCATCTAATTATCACTAAAACACGGCCAAGGTGAAGACGCTTGACACAGAAATATGAGGCTGTGGTAACCCCCAGGGGAGAGGGAGCTAAAAATACCACCTATCAGAGACAGTGAGACCTGAGACAGGGGGCGAATCAATAGAGCGGTGGGGGGTCGGAACTTGATATATAGCTTCTCACTCGGTCGCCTCGTATTACACACAGAAATATGATATCTAAAACCATCACAGTAGAGTAAGCTCCCACTGGGCAAACTGAGTGTGTGGCACATATCAGAGGCTCAGAGACACTTGTTCGCAGCCTGTCACAAGTTGTCTCCAATTTCTCACAGTGATAAGAGGAACAGACTGAGAACAACAGCCAAAGCCAAAGTTTTATAACAAAATATTGATCTGAGGTCCAAAGCCAATACAGTGCACACTCACAGACACACAAATAATGAAGAGTCATAACAAGACAACTGCGAGAGGACTAGCAGAGACAGACTGACTCTCGGGTGAACTCTTTGCTTTCAGATACCAAAAACATTATCTATTATTCATCTCAGCGCTTTTTAGCCTCTGCACCAACATAACATTTTTAAGGAGAATAAAATGAGTAAAAAGTATAATATTTGTTTTAAACCCACATGAACAGTCTTGTGAGCAGCTGAGATGAAGATGATGAAGAAGATGAAGAAGATGAAGAAGATGAAGAAGGTGAGGAAGATGAATAAGATGAAGAAGATGAAGAAGATGAAGAAGATGAAGAAGATGAAGAAGATGAAGAAGATGAAGAAGAAGAAGAAGATGAAGAAGGTGAAGAAGATGAATAAAATGAAGAAGGTGAGGAAGATGAAGAAGATGAAGAAGATGAAGAAGATGAAGAAGATGAAGAAGAAGAAGATAAAGAAGATGAGGAAGATGAAGAATAGGCCTTTGGGGATGTACAGTACATATCCATCCTGCCCCACTGACTCTGGCCTCATTACAGGTTTAATGAAAGCAAGGGTTCTCAGATGCTCTCTCGGGCTCCGCAGCTCTGCCGAGACGCAGCGCTACTTCCAGGCAGAGCCAGAAATCTACTTCTGCCGTGGGCTGGATGACGGACGTGGCTCAGCTGAGGGCAGCAGGCCCATTCTCACAAAAACACTTAACCCTTAAAGTAACCTGGTCCCAGGGCGGGTTATTAATTACCTTTAGCTCTCTCAAATATTTGAGTGTCATCAACATACGGTAAGTTCAACCCTTCATTCATCTCTTTGTTGTTGTTGTGATTCTTTTTTCATTCAACTTTATATCTAAACAGTTTATGCAATTGTTAGTTGGTCGTATTTTCATAATGTAATGTTATGCTGAGCCTTATTCCAGGAAACGGTTGAGTAAACATGGATTAACTACATTTCACAGAGGGTTTAAATGTGCTACACGATTATCCAGCGTTTTCTCACTCCTTTGCATTCATTCCCATCTTGCTTTCGAATCCCTCATTCTTCCATTGGCAGTTCACTTAGTAACATATTCAGAGACGCACACGCTCCCACGTGCATTAACCCACGCACACATTCACAGTCACACACACAAAAAAACGAGGACTCGGTCCTGCACTCAACCCAGTTTGGTAGCAGAGCGTGTTACCATGCCTACAGGCCCAATCAATATCACAATCTAAAAATAGAATAACCATAATAGTCTTACTTCCAATCGCAGTGGGGGGGACTGGGAGAGAGCAGCGTTTATTGTGTAATCTCCAGGACAACTGTAACAAGTGGCCGCCGCAGAGCTGTCGAGCACTGCTGCAAAAGCGTGAGTTTAATCCCCGACAGGAGGTTTCTCAAGGAAAACCTGATCTGATCTGACTGCAGTTTATCTGCTGGTGCTGGGATCTCACAGCAGGTCCGGTCAGGAAATCTGGAATGACTTCCTGCTGGGTGGAAAGCAGGTCATTACACGGCCAGCACGATTAATCTTTACAACTGGGATAAAGAGGGACTTAATGAAAAGAGCACAATCATGAGAATCGCAAATTAGCCAATCGGGAGATGATTGCTGCTGTGCGACACAAAATGAAAGGCTGTCCTTGATGTCAAACAGAAAGTGTTTCAAACAGCTCGATAACCTGGAGCTACAACACGACCCAGACAGAGAGCAGACAGACAGACAGAACCAGTGATGGTGACGGGAGGCGTGAGAGAGGAGGGGACACAGAGACAAACAGGTAGACACCGAATAGATTGCAGATATAAAACTCTCAAAGACATGTTCTCTTTCTCTTTCTTTCCCCTGTCCACAAACATGAGCATGTGTTTAACTGCAGTGCAGATCCAGGTCAGAGCCACTTGCAAATGCACAGAACTAGAGAGAGAAATATGCATGAGTCTATTCGTATGTTTACTGTGCTCTTACACTATCTTACAGTCGTTCTGTTTATAACCCCTACCTCCACAGCTGAGCTGAGAGGGAGCTGGAGAGGTGGGTGGACTGTCAAGGAGCCCGAGACCTATTTTTGTGTTGGGAGGCAAAGCTCTGGCACACATAGCTGCAGCGTGGGAGAGGACCCAGACTCCATTCATTGACTCTTTACCTCCTCTCGACCTCCTTCACTCGCTGTGTGACACGTTTGTCTCCGCAGCTCCGACTGTAAGCGGGGGACATGGATGCTCTTCATTCACAAAGGGCTCATGAAAGAGAAATGAGCCTGTGGTCATTCAATATTTATCCGTTTGGAGCCTTCTAACTGCCTGTTGATCCGTGTTTTCCCTTTTCAAGCAACACCGCCGCAACAACCACCACCTTCATGAACGGGTAAAGGTTTGTTGCTTGATTTGAACTCTTTCTACTGCACATGAAACCTCGTCCAAAACACAGCAACAGAAGATAATCCATCTATATTCCCAGCAGTACCACCCATGATAAAACCACGTTAAAGCCTTGTCAGATGTCCTTACAATCCAATCGGACACAAATGAGAAATGTATTCATTCAGTGCAAAGCTTCCTCACCAGTTTCCCCTCCAGTGTGTAGATCTTCTTCACTATTCCGGAGTCAAGCTTGATGGCGTCGGTGATGTCGGTGAGGACCTGCTCGTAGGAATGGGCGGTCTTCTTGTTCAGCAGGATCCTCACAGCCTTGCGGGGCTTCACGCCGCTCCGCACCACTGTCACCAGCTTCGGACGTATGAACTCCTTGTTTTCGCGGTTCTCCGGCCCGCTGGCCTTGGCGCTGCCCAGGGATGGAGGGCCGCGGGAGGACGCCGCCGCCGCCTTGACGTTCACCGACCAGTTGGGGTTGACGTTCTTTGTGTAATCCAACTTTTTGAAAGCTTCAATGGAGCTGCAGACGTAACTGTCACCTGGGAGAAGGGAGAGCGAGATTAATTGTTATAAGTAATTCAAGATAAAAAAAATATCTTCTAACCAGGCAACAGCTGCAGCCACTGTACTTGATATCTTTGATAAACAGATTCATACAGCTTCCTTTCCTTTATACATTTGTATATATACAGTATAAATATATATTACTCAAATTCTACATCGATTAAAGAAGATACTGATGGTGTACAGCTCCTCCCATCACAGTAACGTTACTGGCATGCCCAGTATTGGAGTAAAACAGATCAGGAGAGAGCTAATCTTAGAGGAAACATATGCCTCTGACACCAGATGGCAATCCAACCAGTGATATAATCTTCATAATAATAATCTACAGTCTGCTTTGCTGGATTAGCCAGTTTTGGAGCACATAGAGTGTTCAGACTGATTTCAAATGGGTCTAATTTTGGGGACATGGTGT
This sequence comes from Platichthys flesus, assembly GCF_949316205.1. Taxonomy (NCBI): domain Eukaryota; kingdom Metazoa; phylum Chordata; class Actinopteri; order Pleuronectiformes; family Pleuronectidae; genus Platichthys; species Platichthys flesus. The sequence continues at coordinate 6,617,695 of NC_084959.1, read as the reverse complement.
TAGATGAGTTCTGTGCAGTAGGTGGATGTGCAGGAGAGGATCACAGAACATGGCAGCTGACCGGTGAGGCAGGTTCTTTAGGAGAAGAAGGGATGCACAGACAGGCCGAAAGTATCCAACTAGATTTTGGAATATGAGTCCAGGACTGAAAAGCTTTTGCATGTCAAGCCCTGGTTGTGTAACCCTCTAAGTGAGCCGTGTAGCCTTCTTAACCTCACCTTCCACAAGTTGATCAACACAGGCGATCTTCTTGGAGCCATCCAGGGTGTAGATGGTCCGGACCCCCTGGGGCAGGTTGACATTGTCGGATAGAGCGCGGGTCAGATCGGCCAGCAGTGCGTCAAAGGTCCGGAACCTGTCCACGGAGATGGCGTACACTATCCCGTCAAAGTAGCGGTCTCCGTTGCGGTAGAAGCGGACCTTCATGGCCCTCTTCTCCGCGCTCAGCGTCTTCAGGGTGCGGGTCCGGTACAGGCTGCAGTGGGCGCTGTGCGTCGGGCTCGCCACCCCGTTCATCCGCGCACTGGAGCGGCCGTGCCTCTGACCTTTGTCCCGATCGTCGAAGTGCTCCAACTCCATCTCGCTGCCGAGGCTCACGACAACGGCCGTGCTGTCTGGGTGACACACAACGGGTTGTGGATGAAAGTTTGTTTTTAGCGGCGGGGCAAGTCAAACAGAAACAAGCGGACACGGGGACTAGGCGTAAAAGCAGCCGGAGTCCGTGGCTGGCGCACGGTCTGAAAATAACTCCCTAATGACAGATTAAGTGCTCTTAAGCCGGGCAGTGCTGGACAGTGCGCTCCATGACGAGCCACACCATCAGGCACAGTTGTCCTGGGGCGCAGGTGGATGTGCAGCGAGGGGACAGGGCGACGGTCACGAATCGATAATAGCCCATTAATGCCCCTCTCTATAAATATGCACAGGCTGCGCGCGCGTGGCACAGAGAACCGCAGCCTGTGACCCAACTCAAAATAAATACACCAGGACGCCACTGGAGCAAATGATCAAATCCACAAATGTATACATTGATGTGTTTCGGATCAAGAGACGTGGATCGTCAAAAGTAGAGAATTCAAAATACAACAATAAAAGAAAGGATCACTTTTCACGTTAAGCGGATTTTGACGCACTTACCCAAACGCGCGATTAACGCTTCCCTGACGGTCAGCTCCATCCTGGCTGACGCTGGGTTTCCCTGCAGATACGAAAGAAAAGAGTTCAGTGAGCTGGTCGCTGATGGTGAAGTGTGATTCCAGTCCTGGATCCTGCATAGAGAGACCCCCCCTCTCTCTCTCTCTCTCCCTCTCTCTTTCTCTCTCTCTCTCTCTTCTGTCTCCTCTGTGTGTCCCTTTGTGGTCCTGTTGATTTCTTCTCCACCACCACCACCACCTCCACCAGCACCGAACACCAGCACCGAACACCAGTGTGTGCGTGTAGAGGCACGGGCTGGACTGGGAATGGACGAGGTGGCAGCTGTTTCCCCTCCCATCCTCTCCTCACCCACCTCCTCTCTGCCCCTCCACGTCACTCGGTCGTGATTTCCACTGAGGCACCCTCCCACCACCATCACCACCACCACCAGCTTCACCAGCACCACCTCTTCATTAGGATTCAAACCCACGCTTGCTGGACGCACCCCCTCCAAGAGACACGAGTCGGCTGGGGAGGGGGGCGGGGGGTGTCAATCTTTTCCAAATTATGAAAAACAAAATTTAAAATGCACATAATAATAATAATAATTATAATAATAATACATCTGGTTAAATGAGGTCTCTGAAGTACCTGAATTATAATCCTTTACGTATTAATTTCATTTTCATTTTACATATATATAACATTATATATATATATATATATATGTAACATTACAGTGTGGATTATTTTGTTTATCAAAAGAGTTAACATAAACTGTTGATATACAAGTTGCATAGAAGTTCTCAAAGTTGTCTGAATCAACAAACCACCTATACAAAATATAAAATGATATATGCATATCTGCTCCTATAGGAATCATTTGACATGTGAGAGAACGACATGGAAGATATCTGGAAAAGGGCATGTTTTTCTAATGAACAATATTCTAATGGATGATTCTGGAAACTCTTTGCAGACCCCCATTCGAGAACCACTGGCCCATAAAGCCTATAGGTTGACGTGCACGGACTAATCTCATCTCATTAAAACCTGGAGACTGCACAGGCACAGCAGCAGCCTCATGTTAAACCCACTGGAACATTTGCACGTGAGATGTTACGTAACACCCTCACTCCATTGTAATAACCACAGGAGTCTCAAGGCGGCTGAACACTCACTATGTCGCTCAAACCGCACAGAGCAGCGTCCGCGAGGATCCAAAACAACGTGACGAATGTGATGTGGGACTGCATGAGAGCTAGAGAGGAATCGTGCAAGTGTCATTCTCATACGGGCTGGTTTCTTCCCATGAGCTCTGAGAAGTGTTTGAATGTAACAGCAGGAGATGATCTCCTCGAGCACTGGAACATATAAAGACCCCTGGCCTACATCCTGGCCCCAAAGAGGCCACCCAATTCTGCTCCATCACCACCCCCCTGGGATCCATATACGAGTGTGTGTTACCCAGCATTTATGTATCTGTGCCAGTGATGATGAATCCTCATTGTTTTACATGTTGAATACATCACGGCTTCATTGTGTTAAAGTTTCCCTTTCCTTTCTTCGTGTGTGACATTTATTCACTGGCTGTTTTTATAAGATCTGCTTTGTCCAATCCAAAATGTCCAACAGGGAACATGCTTGCATCTTTTATGGCTGCTTCCGGTGAGCAGACCAGCTTGCGTATCCATCAAAGTGTGTGACAGTGACAGAAGGAGGAATTTTTTTGAACCCCCCCCCCAAACACACACACAGATTTTCTCTATTTCGAGGAGACACGCGCAGGGACCCAGTGTGCGTCACAAACTGAGGGGCGGACAAGGTGTTCCCGTGTCAATGAATCCTGAGGAAGCAGGGCATGTGTGTGTGTGTGGGGGGGGCTGTCGTCAGGACAGGGTAAGAAGGATGGAGGACAAGGGCAGGACACATTTAGTCCTCTCGTCTCCAGAGGAACTTGTGAGTCAGTGCTGATTTTTGTCTGTGTCCAAATCTGTTCAAATCACAGACCTGTAGCTTTTCTATGCTTTTAGTGCTTTCATTGGATCAGACATTTTCAAAGTAATAAACCATCCTGAACATAACGGTAGACAGGAGACTTGGTAACGTTGCATTCATGCATGCCAGCCACCTGAAATTATTCAAAGGAGAATTGTGACATCTGTGGGCAAGGCCATCGAAGCTTCTTTGCAGAAACAATTAATTTTAATTACAAGTTAAACTTCATGGAGAATATTTAATGTGGAGTGGACACTTTGATGATGTGCTTTGCCTCATAAAAAAAACAAGAGATAATTAATTTTTTATACCCTTGACTCACGACTTCCAATTTTGTTATTGTAATAGTTGTTTCAGCGATACACTAAAAACAAAAACACACGTTAAGACACAATTCAGCACATGCAAGATTAAATATGTCTTACTTTTAGAGCTCAGGAGAGACATTTCAAAGACTGTCCCCTCAGACTGTTGACAGATGCTGTCGGTAATCATTGCGTCTTTATGCAACAACAAGTTTGGACAGCAAACAATGTGTGAACGTGGGGATGGCTGTAAAAGTCGGAATATTCAATTCACAAGTATTGTGATGTGGTATTTCACATCTACACTTGTCTTCTGCAGACACACACACACACACACACTGCATATACACATTTATTTTGCAGCATGGTGAGTGCAGAGAGAACTGAATTAACACGGGCAGGCAGCAATAGTGTGATTCTTGCTTTGACACATGGTGTATTGATTTGTCACCACGTTTCACCTGAGGAGGAGAGGGGGGGGGGGGCAGCAAGCACGGAGTTGTAGTAACGTGAGCTTGAAGACGGAGGCAGAGAGCAGTGTGCCGCAAATGTGCTCGCTCTCTCTCTCATGAGGCAACATCATGGAGTCATTAATCCGAGATAAACAACCCGTCACCACCGCGGCAGCAGCACATTCAGGATGGTTCACCTGAAAACTGAATTCACTCTGTGCTGCTGCAGGGATTTTAGATGAGTGAAGCAAACACAAAGAAAAGTCTCCTGTAGCTATTAGAGCAGTCACTGACTCTGGAGTACTTTTATTGAATGAACAAATAAATGACTAAGTGATTGAACCATGTTTGAGGTACAAAATCCAAATTAGTTGCAACATTTCATTTATCTGTATATGTGGTTTAAAGGTCAGCTTGGGGAAAAAAAATGGTTTTCTTTGCTTTTTAACCCAAAGTGTTATATGCATGAGATCAAATTAATCAAATTGATGAAATCTTGCTGGTATTGCCTGTGAGACTCTGTCCTCAGAAAGGAGATGCTGTTTCAGCTCGGAGTTTTGAACCTGACAGGAACTGAACCCATCCTCCGCACTGCTCCACAAAACACCAATGAAACAGCTCCTGGCAATTTTCATATTCACTACTTGGACACAGATTTCTTCCTCCCACATCTGTAGAGGTGGTCGGTGGGCAGTACGGGGGGGTGGGGGGGTTGTTGCTCTGCAGATGAACTACATACTGTGTGAGAGGTGGATGTGCTGCTGCTGCTGCTTACGTAATGGAAGTTGTAGGAGATGTGTTTGGATATGACCTCACTGCGCTCAAAGCTTGTAATATCTGCCATCTCTATGTGAGAAAGGTTTACAAAAACATATGAATCAGACAGACGTGTACAAAATACAAAATTAAATGCACAAATAAAAAAGAATATAGAAAATGTCTTCTGCCATCAGTCCATCATACGTAGAATAGATCAACATTTACTGTATTTAGAGAAAGGGCCTCTAGCATCAGGTCTGGGTCAGGGACTGGGTTTCAGGTACAGTGCTTTATGGTGGGTAACCTGTTCCCCCTTTGGGACCTGTCCTCTTCTCTCCTCCCTGCTGTTGCTGCTCCACAGCCACCTCCTTTCACGTTCGCTCCTCCTCCACCTTCTTCTTCTCTTTCTTTTCCTTTCTTAGGATGAGCCTCTGCATTCCTGCTGCTCTGCTTCCCTCTAGGCACCAAGAGAGGAGAGAAGGAAATTAAAGACCTGCAGTGTGTGAATGAAGGCTGCGCTCATTTCTGCAGCATGATTCATTTTTAAGCTGCGTATCAGAAGCTTGTACAGCATTTTCAATATTAACACACAGGAATATACACATCAGTTTGCCAGGAATTAAAATAATAATATCTACTCACAGTAAATGAAGTAAAATAGTCAAGGAGATACACATTTTATTGTCTTGTCTCCGTCTATCTTCATTCTCAGGGCATCATAAAAAGTTGTTCCTACTTACATTTACCTTAAGTTGCATTATATTAGGTAAATCATAAGTAAATCTGAATTAAACATTAAGATAATAGCAATAACTCTATTCTGTATAAAGATTTATTTGCTGTTGTGAAACCTATAATTGTTTATTAATAATTCAGACACCCTCAAATAAGTGTTAACCATGTGAAGGGTTGAATATCCGGTTTTTATTTACTTTTTCACTCATTTTGATGCCATTTTGTTCTGTCATATATGTGTCCATCAGCTCTACCTGTTGTGCCTCACTGAGCTCCTCAGTTTGCTTTCTAGCGCCCCTTGTGGCCGGGTGGAGTACTGTCTTCGTTGGGCCTCGATGGTGGAGGACAGCTGTGGCAGATGGGGACAGATGGGGAGAAATGACAGTTCCAAGCACTTCAGACTCATAAACCTTAAGTGTAGCTGTTTTTGCATCATGTACTGGATGTGTGTGTCTGTTTCGGGTTGCAGGGAAGAGCCAGTCACATGCTGGGAAATGCTTCATCACATAGAAAAGTGGTTGAGTCTCCTTGCAGCTGTATTTCCTTCAGTTCCGCCACTGGTGTTGCAGCATTAGGCAGAAAGTCCTTGAGTAACTTTTTTCACTGAACAGGGACTCGGCTGTTACACAACAGGACAGAGCTGCTCCAGAGGATGAATGAGAATTCATAATTAGACCTGCTGCTCTTTGCACTCTACTGTACTTTTGTAGCACTTTGCCATGGCAGCCATTCATCAGGTTGCCGTATAATGAAGCTCCGATGATTTGCAGTCAATACGTTTGGTTTAAGAGCGACTTGCTTGAACTGCCGGGAGTTATGAGCACTTGTATTATCACGGATCCAAGAGAACACTTACCTTGGCAATTTCTGAAAGATATGCCCGTCTCTCGTCGTTGGTTTTATGAAATGCCTGAAAGAAACAGAGGAGCTGTCAGTAATCTGTCTGCTCGAGGCCAAGTGGTTGTTGTGTGTGTATTTTTCTACAATGTTAACGAGCAGCAGATTACAACAGGGAATAAGAGGTTGCAGGTGAAATCTTGCTGTTTGTTGTTGAGCAGAACAATAAACAAAGAACCAAATCACCAACCTAAGAGCACATTGGCCCGGTCCTAGCAGCACAGGACAAATCTTTATCGATATCAGACAAATCTTTTTCAATTCTTTGCTAATGATGGTAATTTCTCACTTTAATATGTTTAACATGGGAGAATACAAAGCGGTTTGTCTAAGAAATTATCAAACTGGACCAGGACACATTGTGACCTTCAGTAATGCTCAACACCATGCACCTTTCCCTCCTGTTCGGTTCTGAGGTGACAGTCCATCAGCTGAGTCTGGAGGTCGCACTTCTCTTCGCTCAGGAGCTTCAGACGCTGCCTCAGTGTTTCCTGCAGGGAAACGTGTTAACATAACAGGAGACCTATATTAAAGAGGGACTTAACTCCGCAAAGTATTTTTAAGCATGCCTGCAGGCTGCAGTTGCATTTTTATGTAAGCATTTGAAATAAATATGTTAATCCTGCTTATCCTGTGTGCAAACTTGGTATGCTGAAAGCACCGTGTTGTTTTCACCCGTTTCTGTGTGTGGGTGAGTTTGTGTGGTCACAAAATAATGGACGGATCTTCACAAACTTATCTCAAGACTTTTGGAGCAGATCGGTCTAAGGTAGACAAAAATATGGTCTGAAAACCTTTTCCAAGATATCTTATAGGATCGATAGACACATTCTAAAGCTTCTATTGATCAGAATTTTGTTTTACCCCATCATATGACATCATGTGATCGGTGACATCCTGAAGAAGTGACAGTGAAGTCAGAAATGACATCATGCATATTTAAGAAATGCATTTTTTTCATTTCATCCTAATCAGTGAAGCCCCTTCACAAGTTCACAACACATACTAACTCAAAGTATATGTTATTAAAAGTATCAGGATTCAAACAGAGTCATCATGGCACTAATTGAAGAATAATCTATATTCTTCTCACATATTCAGTCTGTTTAAGTGTCTCTCTCACAGTTTGACTCCTGATCTCCGGTCAATGTCGTGGTCCCGGCTCCACTAATGAGCATCTGTTAGCTCGGCCTTAAGGCCCAAGGACAAACACACACATTTAAGCTGTATAGTGAATTCATGTATGTGTTAAAACGTTGTAATTATTGCGCATCACTCTTTGGTTTGTAATCCTGTGATTACAGTGCGGTGATTAAACTGGTGCATCAGTGGAGAGGACGGATGGAAGTTCGTCTCCTCCCCTTATTCTGCGTCTCTGGCTCTCTCTGCTGGTGTGAGCTTCTAACTCATGTTCACCTCCAGCTCTGGGTTTCATCGTCATTTTTTCAAACCTCACAAAGCAAAAAGGAACAGAGTGAAAACAGATGACTCACTACTGCCATGTCATCATAAGACCGGATGGAAGCCAATCGATCTGTGTGAAACAAGAGAGTGAGAACATCACGTACAAACACAATAGATACAAACTGACTAGAGATTGATGAATATATATTATATTTGAATTTCCACATGCATCTTTCAAATGGAGACATTGTGAATTAACTACACCCTGATTGACTGTGCATATAGAACTGTACTTGTATACGGCTGTATAACTATACTGTATTCTTTAAGAATACAAGCCTGAACTAAACTTTTCTATGTGTTCCAGATCTTGAACTTAAGCTGTTTTTTGTGTTTAGTTCTTTTGTATATTTATTCTAAGGTTCAGTTCTTGGTGTGGAGAATATAAATCAGAGTGTTTGCGTGTGTAAAGCTTGATTTGAATTTACATAACAAATAAAACCTACAAAATGTAAATGGCCTGCAGTTGTACTTTGCTTTTATAGTCCCATGTAATGAAAGTACCTAAAAAGACAAATCACATTCAGCCCTTCACACACTGTAGAAGACATGAATAAGTCAAGAAGAAGATTATTATTAATATTTTGGTTATGAAACAAGCTGTAATGGGTTTGTATTTTTGGGGTATCATTTAGATTATTTCAATTTCATGCTATTTTCTATCGCACATCATCATTCACATCATTTGATTGAACCAACAACCTTCTGGTTAGTGGACAACCGGCTCTTCCTCCTGAGCTGCAGCTGCTCAAAAAACATCAGTGTTCTCCTAGAATAAAAGCCTTCAAAAGCTGGAACCTACCCATGGGGTTCCCTCGCAGGTCCTCCAGTCTCTCGTGAATGAGTGAGATCTGTCTCTCCAGCTGTCCGTTGAGCTCAGTCTGGGTCTCATACCTCGTCTTCCACTCGTTACCTGGTGCGGAAGGAGACACAGAGGAAACCGTCACATTTCATAAACAACTTTTCCCACTTTTAGAGAGAAGCAGCCATTCATTAAACAGTTTCTCTCAATGTGAAACAGATAAATATCTGAACTATTTGAATCTTCCAGCTTATGGCAAGTCAACAACAATCTTGATTAAGTCTCTCTGCAAGTCTCGTCGTGTGAACAGCTCAATGTAAATGATTGAGTGGGTTTTTCTTCTTAATTCATGTAGCAGCTTTAAACTGGTTTGAGACTGTTCATCCGGTTTGCTATCTCCTGACTCCAGTTTGCTTTTGTTGATGATAATTTATATTTTTTTATTCATTTACCTTCATACAACTCTTGATCTTTGCATTCGGAATCATCCATCTATCTATCTATCCATTTATCCATCTATCCATCCACCACCCATGCATTTATCCATGTATCCCACCATCTTTCTTTAATGTAACTTTCATGATCATCTAGCCACATTTTCACACTTCTTCATAAGATGGTTCCAGAGGGTCAGCTTATTATTTATCTGAGTGAAACCCCCCCAGGATCTGTGACAGTGGACTAACCCTCTCCATCCACACTGTGGAGTCGCTCCTGCAGCTCCCGCATGGTTCCCCGCAGGTCACTCACCGACTCCTCCAGCATTTCCCTGGAAGGAGGAGACAGACACACGAGGCTGATTCCACAGGGATCCAGTCAGTGACGAAGACCTGAGGTCTCCTCAGACTCTAACTCACCTCATCTCCTTCTCCTGCTCCAGCTCCTCCTGCAGACGCGTCGCATCGTATTTGCTGAACTCGCTGTCTGTAGCCATGTTTCTGTCTGTAGTCATGTTTCTGTCTATAAACAACCGACGGCAAGTTTGTGATGGGGGGGTTTCCATGGAGATCGCTACTTCCGGCTGCTTGGAGGGCCGCGCCGGAAACAACGCAGCTACTTTGGCGCGAGGTTGAAATATGGATTTAAAAATGTCTTAAAACTGGTTTGAGAAATGACTCCTCTCTTTATTAAAGATCTGTTGATTTATACCGCAGTTGATAAATTACATTTGAAAAAACAAACAGAAAGAAGGAAAGACAAATAAATAAATAAAAATAAAGATAGACAGAAAGAAATAAAGCAGACTTTTTACATACATGTTTTGTGCAATACTATAAATTAATATTATTTGTCAGTGCAATCTCAATATCTCTCTTAAATAATTATTATTATATTGTATAATTGTTTGTTTTATACGTTTCTTTAAGTGTATGTTCTATGTGTATTTATTAATTACTCTTTAGTAATGCTTCTTAGTTTAACTATTGACTTTGCTGCTGAAATGCAGAAAATATCCCAGTTGTGGGATTAATAAAGAGTTATCTTGTTTTATCCTATCTTGTTTTTTTCACCCCTCTCTAAAAAACCCTTAAGCAAATAATGTCGAATAATCAGTTAAATGTGAGATTTTTTTATATTTAACATTTGTGCATAATATCACAAGATACATACAGATCTTAATATGAAGGAGGTCATATCCGGCTGTAGCTTTAAATCCACTAGTAGACCTTTAGCCAGTGAACAGGTTGTTGTAAAGAACATACAGAAAATACTGTTATCTAAGTTCAAAATCACATTATGACAATTCAAAACCTAGAGATATATAAATAACTTAACTTAACTTAGCTTAAAATAGATCTGGATTTTGATTTCAGCTACTACCTGAGCTTGTTTTTAAATCCTTAGCTAAAACAAAAAAACATCTCTTCAAAAAACAAATGGCCTAGTTTTCCTTTTATAAATGTACAAATGAGATAGTGACCCATCAATCAGACCTCGCACTTAAGCACATCCTGTGGAAATCTTATTTCTTCATCCCTTCCTCTTCTTTCTTCCTCACCTCCTCTTCATTCTTCTGCACCTCCTCTTCTTTCCTCAACACCTCCTCTTCTTTCTTCGGCGCCTCCTTTTCTTTCTTCAACACCTCCTCTTCTTTCTTCGGCGCCTCCTTTTCTTTCTTCGGCACCTCCTCCTCTTTCTTCGGCGCCTCCTTCCCCTTAATTTCGGCTGTCTCTCCGTCTGGTTTTTTGATCATGGCCTTGGCCGTCTGCTTGCCTGCGCTCTTCATGAAGGCTTTGATGCCCAGGTTGTCAATGTGGTACGCAGTCATGCCGACATTGACCACCGACTGCAGAGCTTTGTCCGTGGCCTCACCTGCATCATTACCGTACCTACACCACGGATGATACGGTGGAGTTGAGGAAGAGTAGTTTGATGTAAATAAACAACATGTGGAGGATGTGTTTGGAATTGAAATTCTAGGCAAGTATAGGATGCTCCTTCTGTCGCCAGTGTTAGTCAACACACCGTAGTTCAAGAAACACACAGTCATAATTCGCTGTGCAGCAGTTTTATTAGCAACAAACCAAGAGAAAGTGTTTCAGATAGTGTGAACAGCATCACCACCCGACACCAGAAGCCACTGCAGGTAGCATGGAAAGACAAACAGCAGAGGATTCAACTGTACAAAGTCAAAATACAAACGTATAGAGTTTCTGTGGTAGCTGTTGCTTAGACTGGGATTATGTCAGATTTGGAGTTATTTTCTGACTTGATCTGAGAGTGAAAAGGATTTGCCTTTGCTCCCCCCCCGAGCAGTCAGATGTTGCTGGACATGTTAAATAGACTCGCTAAGCCCCTAAATCTGAAAAGAAAAGGGTGTGAAAGCAGATCAGTTTCCCAGAGTACCAAGAGGAAAGCCACACAGTAGGAAACTGCAAAGACTGGTTTCTGTCCTAATGCTGTTTGAAACACACCAAAGAAAGTCAGAAACAGGCTCAACAGTCAGAAACAAGCTCAACAATCATCCAATACGATCAGAGCATTTCTATCTAAAGGGGTGTTGGAAATGTCAGAACTTACTTGTAGGTCACAGTTGTGACGGTCTCGGCTGTAACACTTTTGCCAACCAGCTTTGCTCCAGTCTCCAGACTAGACCAAACTGTAGAGAAACCTAGTTTCGGATGTGAATGAGAAATTGTGCTCTTAAAAACTGATTTTATCCACCATCTTTAATACAAACAGGATAAAACATTATTTCGACTTTTAAAGCTTGACTGAGATGGTGAGATGAGAACAACATTTACACATTCAAGTGTATGTTAATGATCACATAACTTTACACTTCCTGCAATTTCCTGTTCTCCAGGTTTTTACCTTGAACGCTGGTGGCTGCCACTAACTTGGCTCCATCCAAATTGGAAGGCTTGCCATCTTTGCTCTTCATGGACTCTGGGACCAGTTTAGCACCGTGTTTTTTAACGTGTGGCGCCATCTTATCTGCCACATGTCCTGCCACTGTACTCACTCCATTAACTGTAAACACAGGTAATTACACAGGGAAAGGCAAACACAGGGATATACAGCCAAAGAGAATATTAAGCTTTTCTCAGGATTTACTTCAGCCAGATGTTTGTATCTTTATTATCGTATCTGAACACTGTAGTTCTTGTACAGTTTTAATGTATTTTCATGTATTGACTCGAGTATTTACCCAAGAACTGGCTGACTCGCACAGCACCCCCGGTGGCCTGTTTAGCCGCCTGCAGACCTTTGCTGACCCGGGGGCTGACCTCTGAGGGCGTGTCCTCAGGCGTGACATGCTCCCGGATCTTGGCCGCTCCTTTATGGATGGCCCGACCTGTGGCCTCTGCTCCTTTTACCAACTCTAGACTAAACCGTGACGCTCCTAAAAACAGATGTTTTACTAGTTAAATATACACAGGGAAGTTGTGTTGTCAAATGATCTATTGCGGCCCCCTTTTCCTTGCTTGATGCAGGAGTAAACACCACCCTCCAGCGGCCATTTTCTACACACAGCACGCAGCCTAAACAAACCTGTCAGGATTCCTTGTGCAATCTTCTCACTCCATCCAGGAAATGGTCGTTTTTCATTCTCCACAGTCAGTCCTGTCTGGTGCTGCGAGGGACCAAGGGGGACTTTCATACTCAGGTTGACGACATCTGACCCCTCCGGACCCTGTCATGAAATGCATTAATGCATTTGTTAAACATTCCAAAAACATGAAAACTACTTTCTGCATTTAAAATACTTAAAAATACAGGAACTATTTTATAAATACAACTGTGTTCCTTGGGATAATAGTAGGGCATGTGTTTTCACTTTCAACCCCACTGCTTCATGGATATTTCCGAGAAGGAAAAAAAAAAGGCGACAATTCAATGGATAAACGCAACAGTCAGGAAATGTTATACACTACTAGAAGAAACTCTCTTCAAACATAAAAAAACACAGCCAATACATTTTGTATGCGCTCCATCCACTCCTACTCCTCACATCGGTACTGAGAGTAAAGCCTGACCTGGATCCTGAGTTCGGAGAGCTGTGATAGGATGTCAACAAACATATCTCTGTAGGCTGCGGGCAGTTCAGAGGACAGCACAATGCCCACGTAGGACCCGGGCGTATCTGCCAAGGAGTCAGGGAACATGAAGATCCCGGAGTTGGCCAACAGCACCGGTGTCTCTGCTGTCAGTGGGTACAGCCAATCACACACCTTGAATACACAATCAAACCACAAATCAATAAAGAGGTTGGGAAGGATGAAGGCCTCCATAGGTCAGGGGTCATCATCCATCACTATGAGAGGAGTTGGGTTTATTCTAGCTGATCAGCAGCTGTAGTTCATTTAAAACAGGTAACAAACACACCTGTATAATACAAGCTAGATTACATCAGTTAAATAAGAATATTTGCATTAAACGTAACGAATGATTTTACTGCACTGGGAGGGTAAGCAAATTGCAGCTTTTGCATATAACAGTGTAATATCTTCTTTTTCTTTTAGAATTAAATCATGTTTTCCAGTTAACTGTATATGTAAATGGATGGTTTCTTATGTGACTGAATACAGATCTTTTATCTAGATTTGATTATTTTTCCAGACATGAAAATGCACCATTGTTTCCCAGCAGGCAAGGTGTCCCAAGCTCTGATGTTTACATTACAGGAATTTAGCCCTGTCAGGTTTTATGTCCGACATAATACGAATTCAGACTTGCTGTAGCATCGGGTCACTGGTATTCCGCCCCCCACCAAAACATGACCCCATGTGAGGGCACAGGACGCCGACCAGCAGCACAACAGAAGAGCAGAGTCATCTGTTAAATGGGACCATTGTCTTGCTGGGAAACAAAGCAGGGCCAGAATACAGGAGAGCAGCCCACCAGCCTGGTGCTGTAGGAAACAGAGTCATGGGGTAAGACTGAGGTTTACTGGGCTGCATAATACACTCTTTGTAGAGGTGCCAGAATACAGGATTGTTGTTTACAAGTTGTATATTTGCTCAATGCAAAAATCATCACAAAGCTCTGCACCTGGCTTTGATTGGTTACAACCAATGTTTTTAAAGTCATGCTTTTAGATGAGCTGTGCCTTAAAAGTTATGACTATTTTTAGCCAAAACTTCAATAATCATGTTTTGCTTACAGGGTCAAACTTACAGAGATTATACAACATAAATATACATCTCTGAGAATAAAGACATGATAAAGGCTTCTGAAGTATTATTATGTACGAATTGCAATGGGAAAGTTCAACAACATTACTAGAGCTGAAACAATAAGTCAATAAGTATTGGCATCTCTGTCTGAAAATGTATCTGCAACTTCTTTTAAAATCGAACAAAATATCACTGATTCTAAAATGTGAAAATTTAGACCATCTGTAAACAGTTGAGCAGATTACATTAAAGTATTTCTCAGTGTTTTGTAGAGTACACAAAATGATTTAATGATCAAATATCCGCGATTATTCACTAATGAAAAATATTTATTATCCAACTAGTCGTTATATCCTTCATAAGCCAACAAACTATTTAAAGATCATAAAAAAGACACTACATCCAATTCAACAACTTTTAAAGCTTAGTTTTGACATGTTATATCATATCATGTGTGTGTGCTGTCAAACTCAAAGTGTTACACGCACATGTATGAGAATATTTCACCATGACAACAGCTGTGTTTTTTATTAGTATGACATCTGACTACTACTCATCTGAATACCAACACACTGACTCATAGTTAGTTCTGAAACATGTGGAATACCTATGACGTGGTTTAACGCTGTTCACACCTCAGGGACACACGCCCAAGAAAAACGCGGTGCACACGCAGCATTCAGAAAGTTATGGTGACACACTGTTTACTTACATGGAGGAATGCTGAGGGTCTTCCCCCAGTGGAGTCCTTGTTCTCAGCATCAAATGTGATGACACGCAGGTACCCTGGATTAGACAAGGAGCTGACCTGTCCGTTAGGTGCCACAAAAAACATCTGCACACCAGTGGGGACGAGGAGCAGCTCGTTTCCATCTCGTCCTGCTGCTGCCGCTCTGCTCCGCTGCCCCGACCAGAGCCCGGCTCCAGCAGGGCCGTAAACCAGGCTGCGGTGCCCGTCTGAGGGATTTGGTGTGTACGCTGGAGGCTGGTCCCCTGGATTAGCCATGGCTATAGCTCCTGGAGCCGCAGCAGAGAGGGTGTATCTGCACAGAGCAGGGGAAACAGGACGGGGAGGGAGTGGAATTGGGGTTTGGGCTGGGGTTGTGTTCTGGTTGGGAGGGATGGTGGGGTACAGGTGGAGGAAAGAGCCACTGGGAGGCTGACTGTTGAGGTCCAGTGACAGTCGCTGCCTCTGGTCTCCTGTTGTCAGCTGGGAGGTCTCCAGGTCAGAGAGGTGGGTGTTGACAGTCCTCAGTGCGTCCCTCATTCTCTGTTGGAGCTGCCTGGCCGTGTCCCAGGCCGCTCCCTGGTGCCTCTCCCCCCCAGTGGGAACCTCCACCCCATAGGTCAGGTGCTGGCGGCCCTTTCTGTAATAATCCAGGGCCTCGGCTCTTTCCCCGGCCTCTTCGGCAGTCAACCCACGACTCAGGGAGTGAAACGCCGAGTCATGCTGGTCTTTGATGAGCAGCAGCTCAGCAGGCTCCATCGTACCGAGAGTCAGATGGAGACAGAGACTGGAGAGAAAAGAACAGAGGCAGAGTTTAAATCCAAAGAACGAGCAGAGCTCGACCAATTGGGATGATTCCGGTATCAGGGAGAATAATAAATATCCTTCACCTATATAACAGCTGATATATATATATTTAAAAAAGAGAAACTGCCATGTTTACAAAGACATATAATTGATAGGGCCTGACCACAATGTTTTTTTTAAAGGGACCATTGGCAATAAAGGTATGGATCTGCTGTAACACCTGATTTATAGTTGTCCAAAAATTGTCAATGATTCATGAGATGTCGTATTAAACTCTCACAAAGAGTCTTAATACTTTACAGTTCAAACCTAAACTTAGCTATAAATAAAAGGGGAAACAAATACAACCAAAGATATAGAATTTGAATTTAGAAAATAAACATATTTTTTATTTTTGTTACATCTGTCGGGCTTGAGTAAATGAGAATCGATATTTTACAAGTGAACGAAAAACTGTATGATAAAGAACTGTATATAAAAATACAAATATTAATCTTTACTGCACCGTTCATTCTGTCAAATTAAATAAGTTCTGATATAAGTAAACCTCAGAAGACTTTTCACATTAACACACATATAAACACTAGCTACTGGTTGGTTGTTCTTCTTTTTTGTTTATTTGTTTATAAAAGTGAACAAATGATCATTCAGTTAGTTGGATGAGGACTAAAGACAAAACAAGTAGAGGATAAAGAAAACAGTGAGGAGGGAAGCTAAAGTTCCTCTCAGTAACATCTTCAGCTAAACCAGGTGAATCGAGACTCCTCACTGACACGAGAACTCTCCACAGGAAAGTAGAGTAGAAAAATCTGTGTAATGTGGGTAATGTGCCTGGAGCATCAGGTTTTACCTGAACAACCTGAATGGGAGCATTGTGTTAACACTGGGTTTTAACTTTTAAACCAACACTGACTCTTTAACTCACTTCTAAATGTACCAAGAAACAACTTCTCGCTCATCCCATCTGACCACTGAGCCAAACAAATAACCAAGTTCCAGATTAAAAGTTTCTTACCTTCAGCCGAACTTTTAAAATCCTGCGAGAGGATCGACCTGATGGTGAAGAGCTGATCTCAGGGAATCTTTCCTTCACTCTGTCAGATCTCTCGTTCTTTCATTCTGAGTAAACGTCTATTCTCGGATCTATTTGCGTTCACAGATCTTCACCTGACGCAGCCGCAGCACGAGCGTCACATTAGCCAGAGCGATGGTTCCGGTCAGAATTTTCAAAATAAAACGTTAAAAAATAAAAGCCTTATTCGGAAATACGTGCAGCAGTACACCTGATACTTGACACATGGGAAATAAAGCGTGGCCATTTGATTTTAGCAATTCTTGATTTATCATGAACTTTATTACATTCTACAACATATTTTACAACTCACGACAGAGCTTTAAAACATTTTAAATGAAATGAAATCTGACAGTCATGAAGACTGTTTTACTTATTACTATCATTTATTGTGCTCGGGTAAACTATAAGAGAGAAACAATCGATATGAAAAATCGTGTCCAGGGGAAAGAGAGATATCTGCAGACAGGTTTGTTCTCAGTCGTTGTTCTGGCAGAAGCTCCGGTCGATGGGTGGAGCAGTGACTCATGGGAAAAGCAGTGTGTCAGGTGGAGTGATCCTCGACACGTGACAATACCTGTAAACAGACAGAAGAACAGACGACTATTTACAGATGAGTCAACGACCCAACGAAACTGAAACTGCACATGAAGTCAAACCGCATAAAAAGAAAGCTACATCTCACTTTGAACTCTTGTACTTCTTCGTGATGGCCTGTTGTGGGTGACTCTCTGCCCTGATGAAGAGCTTGTGGAGCTCATTTAGGCAAGGGCCAATGTCAGCCATGGTGTAGGCAGTAAATAAAGATAAGGAATCAGGCTAAAATATAAGAAGACATGTTTTTTTTTAAGTCTACAACCCCAAAAGAATGACTTTTAGGATTATCCAATCAAACTTACCCAGAGAGATTCGTTCACAGTGTACAAGGCGAGGCAGAAGGCTGCCGCTGCGACTATGGATGACGTATAGTGTAGGAAGGCTTCAATTTCCATCAGGCTTAACTCAGCTACATACTAGAGACAGAAAAAAATCTGATTGAGGTAAGTGGAAAAGTGCATCTTCAAAAGGTGAAGGGCATAAAGCCAGAGACTGGTTGAAAGGGGAGTGATTGGTTTGACTCACCAGGGCCAGGTTCTCTGTGTTGGCACTGACCGGGTGGATGGACATGAAAAGACGGAGGAACTGGTTCATGGTGGGTGCTGCCATCTTGAAGGCCAGCACTTTCAAAACAAAATGCTCCATCCGAATCAGCTGCCCCTTAGTGTAGGTGCTGTCGGTGATGTACACAAAGTCATTCAGCTTGGGGGGGTAGATCTCCTCGTATTTTCTACAAGGCCAAATATCAGAAGACATCAAGTTAACCATCAGTTGAGTTGATTAGGTAGATTCCTACAAGGAGTTTCAAATCTTTTTGACAAATTAATAGAGGAAAAGTATCAATAAAAAGCAATGACAGATGATTTTTTTACAGTGTGAAGTAATTTTGTAATGATGTCATTGTGACATAATACTGAAACAATCAATTGGTTAATATAAATAAGTTGTAGGTAATGCATGACTTCACAGTGATGTAATGGTGACATCATTCCTACCAATGATCATGAATATACAAGCTTTAGGTCGTGGCTGTGGTCCTATAGATGCAGACACCTGAAGAAATGCATTTTTGTATAAATTCATGAGCTAATTTTCTGACTTCTTCACGATCTCACTTCTCAAATGACATCGTATGACAGGGAATCATTTTCTGATGGAGAAAAGAATTTAGATGGTCTCTGTAGCTCTATTACTTGTGTTCTGACCATATATTTGTTGACTTAGATTTTTCAGTCCATGCATTATTCAGTTATTTTGTACATACACACACACACGGGTGAAAACAACCTAAACGTGTGCTTACGAAGCAATCAGTAACGCCGTTGTGCCAACCAGCTGCAGCTTCGCTCGCTGGACGAGCGCTGTGCCGGAGAGAAAGCGGTCCAGGTAGTTGACAGCGAGGTGCAGAGTCTCAAGGCGAAGGTTGTACTCCTGGACGACTTCCACCATCCAGTCCACCAGGACCACGCGCATGCCGCTGGTGACCTCTGGATGATTCTCCAAGTGGCCGGGCTTTGCCCTTAACCTCATCTGCCATTAGAGGCAGAAGCAGTTTTTTCATGATGCATTTCAATACATCACAACCAGGGCGTACTTTATGTTGACCACACACAGTGACATGACAGAAATGACTCAAAGCACATATTAGTTCAGATCATTTCGCACTTCGCTCTCCCTCAGGTGAAGGTGGATGTCCTCTGCGTACTCAGTCACAAACAGATCCTCATCTGACATCAGGGAGTCATCTATTTCAGACTGCATAGACGATTCCTGGTATGGACCTTTACGAGAGGAACCAGGCGTTGGGACATAAACAAGACAACACAATAAAAAAAGTCTTGATGTTTTTGTAACCGGCGAACTCACTTGAACTAAGCCCCAGCAGGAGTCTCACATCTGTATTCTGCAGGCCGGCGGTTTCAGTGGCGAGGTGATAACTCTTTGTCACTACTTCTTGACCAGAAGCTGAAAGAACAACTTCACGAGCCTCTTCAACGTTTACATCACAGCCGGAACTGGAGGTGCAGCCTAGCAAAGTGTGCTGGGAGCTGCCTGAGACCGAACTGGGTCTGGAAAACCGGTCTCCCTGTTGACAAAAATAAGTCACCCTGATAACCACAAGAAGTTGAAATGAATACTCTGTGAACAGAATTGAAAATCAGTAAAAAAAAAGAAAGAAGAAAAGAATCTCGCTCCCCTGAGCCTCTCTGCTTTACCTTGCTGTCAGATCGGCGCTGCTGCTGATTCTCTGACAGGACTCCGAGCACTGTCCGCGGTTTGGGCCTCTGGGCCTGTGAGGCCTCTACTTTACTGGAAGGTTGGACATTTTCTTTGCTGCTGTGCCGCAGTGGGGCACTTGAGCTGAGGTTCAGCTTTAGACAAGGAGACAGGGAAAGATGAAGTTGAAAATGTAAAAAATGCAAAGTAACGAAAACACAAAATTCAAATAAATCGGAGGAACCTAAATATAACACCTAAAAAACATGGACCTAATGACAGTATGCAGCACTGCAATGATCTATGTCAGTGGATGGAACCCCCAAGGTAACCCCAAGATGAACCTGAGGGGCCGTAAGATTAGTAAAATCACACGCAATTATAAATACAGCATTCAGTGCATCACTGGCACAGAAATTATGAATTTTCCATATAAGTTTTCTCCTCTGATCTGCTGAGCTGTTTTTATTATCCAAGCCTCTAAAACTATCGAAATTAGGGAAATAAAGATTACGCATAACCTGTAACCTGTAGGCAGTTGAGAAGACTGCATTATTTTTTAAGGGTTATAAGATAAGAAAAGGTTCGATATCGCATAAGCAGCACACGTTGTACATCAATTAGGTGGTTGCTCTATGCCCCCCTGACAGCAGGATTGAATCTAGGTTTTGAGTGTAAAGTATCATAAATAATTCCTTATCTGACAGAAGATGTATTTAAATAGCTTTTTTGCATTTCAGAGCCCTACAATATGTAATTCATTATGTAATACTATAATAACTATATATAGCAGCTTTTAGATCAGTTAAAAAGGTACAAAAAAAGCAAACAATAACAAGCAATTTCAAGGTCACACAGTCTTAGAGCACAAATACAAAGGTTACAGACGAAAAAAGAGTGAGGCTGGACATAAAATGTAGTTTATATTATAAAATATACTAATACTCTCTGTATCATCAGATCTCTAAGTTCTCCCACGCGCATGATGCTGACCCTGCGTTTTCAGAAACATAATCCCCATGGTAACAATAATTGATCAGATCTGGAGGAACAGAAAACCAACAGTTAAACAAAGGGGGGGGGGGGGGGGGGGGGATTAACAAATAAAGTGTGATAAACAGTTGACAGTAGACTTCCTGTTGGTTTGCACACATCACCTGCTCCTCACTGTGAACTCACCATATTCAGGCTTCACAGCTAAAGCGGCGGCGGCGGAGGGATTCGTCCCGTAGCGAACCCAACGGACTAATTCACGTGGAGTTTCTCTATATATCAACTTGGAGACGACCAGAGACCACAGGTGAACTAAAGAGGATTCGTCCTCACGTTGTTTGTCGACCTATCAGGTTGTTTCCTTTGAGCCGTTTGTTTGTCCAGTAACGTGCCCGAGCGCCGCGTCTAACGGTCGACGGTCAAGAGTCAGGCACGTGAACAGACGGTCAGTTGTTTACCTGAGCTTCACATTAAGATGATCTGATTAGACATCAATATGGAATTTATTATATTCCTTAACGTATATTTCCATTTGATCTTAGGTTTGTATAATGATAAAAACAATAACAATATTAATGATAAACTTCAGTTACATAGCACATTTCAAAATACAGTAACAAAGTCATTTACAAGTTGAAAATGACAAATTTAAGGCGAAAAGGAAAGGGATAAATTTGAAGATCATACAGCATTAGAGCTAAAACCTATAAAATATATAAGAGATTTAATAGAGGATATGGAGTCTTCCTTATGGATCTCCTCAGGGCGATAGTTCCAAAGAGTGGGAGCCCTGACAGAAAAGGGCCAGTCACCTCTGGTCCTCAGGCAGGACTGTGGAATAGACCTCATGTTATGACCAGGCACATATAGTAGAAAAAGACACCATCTAATATGAAATAATCATAATAATTCTCCCATCTCCAGTACAACAAAATGGTATTAACGTATCAGACCATGTAGTAACACAGAGTATCTGAGTCCATAGGTTACCATTGGTTTCCCTCGTTTCTATCCCTGCTCCTGGATTTTTAGTGTCTTCTCAGAAGTCTGGATTTTCTCTTCAACATGATAACATGCCCTTGCCAACAATTCCTACTGCTGCTGAACAAAGAAGAAGATGGAGGGTGAGTCAGGATAAAAGCATTTCTGCTGAGAAGTAAATGCCGACCTGTCAGCTATGTCCTCAGCGGGGAATTAAATGGTGACCTGCATTATTTACACCATTTGTCAATGCTGATCTCTTTGCTGCTGCTGCTCCGTTGTATTTGATGACAGGAGAGTGACAATGATAAGGTAATAACACAGCCTGTAGCAAAGACCAGCAGCAAATAAATCCCTTATTAAAACAAACTTTTTATCAGAGAGCCTTTCCTGATTTGAATTGTATTTTCCTTTTCAATTAATATCGTCTTTCAATATTTGTGATTCCTAAACTTTTGCTGTGCTCATGATTTAACAACCTTTCTGTTTTATTTTGCTGCCATGTGGTCCACAGTGATTCTGACCTGACCAGTAATATCAAAGTATCCTGATGTAACATTTGTCTGTGTTTCTCCAGTTTCCTTCAGGCCTTGGAAGGTGGAAATACATGATGGAGCAGAATGACTGAGCAATCACCATTTAATAGATACTATTCCTGCATGCTCGACTTGAACATCATTAATTGATAATAACACAATATATGTAACGTTGTGTGGTGGTGTGAAACAAGATTTACACTGACCAACAAAACCAATACAAAGTAGATGAAACATTTAAGGTCGATGAAGATAGATATTGTTAATGACAGAAGAGAAAAACTCTGCTTACATCGACAGATCAATGTTCAGTCTGTGTAGAGAGCAACCAGCTGACTGCCTGCAAGTCCCTCATTGTCCATTAGATGGCAGCCTTCCTCTTCAGAGACAGCAGCCTGATGGTTTTCCATCAGCAGTTCAGTCAAGCAGTCTTTAGACATCTTGTCACATCTAAGTCTAAGTTACAGGCTACAAAACAAAACAAAAAACAAGAATAATGTAAAATTCACCATTTGACCTTTTGACCCCGTTATTTCACTGAACCTCTGCTGAGCCCAGCTCCTCAGGGATGGAGAGGATGAAAAGTGGATTCAGTTGATTAAAACACTTTGGTACTTGGACTCTGCTTAAGTTTCCACTTTTCTATGACTGCAAACCATGCAGATGTTTAAATGTCCGTTGTCTCTATCATGATAAGAACCACAGGGGGTATTCAAAGGAGGCAGGTAGAAGAACCTGGGAGGATCCAGGGGTGTTAACTTGTCGTGCCGCTGCTGCTTCTGCTGAGCAGCTCCACTGGAGCAAGGGCAGATTAAGGATTCCAATTTGCAACCTTTTGGCCACAAGGCTGCTTCTTGAACCCTCTGCCAACCGTCACTCTTAATACTTTACCGGCACATGCAAGTGATGGATGACTCCTTCTCTTGGTTTTACCGGGTTTTTCTCAACCCTGCACCAGAATAATATGTTAGACAAGATTTTTTCCCCATTGTCTTGTCTGCTTTTAAAGCTTTAATCCAAACATGCATTATATTTAGAAATCAAATATGCAGCTTTATCCGTATAGAGGAGGTACATAGTCCTCCTCAGAGTGTATAATTATGCAGTGCAAAACATACTGAAAACACAACACATATTTTGAGAGGTTAGCATGTGTACTTTTTAGGTCACAGATGGAATTGTGATGTCATGCAGGACTCTTTCTGTTAAGTTGTAACGGTAAGGCTTCAATTCCCCCAAAGGAGGCTATGTTTGTTTGGTGTTTACTGTGAACAAGATTACACAAAAATTGCTCAACAGAATACCACTAAACTTGGTGGGAGGATGTGGTGTGTGTCACAGGAGAACTCAAACATCTTTGGTGCGGATCCAGAATGGGAACTAGAACTCAGAATGCCCTTTTACCCCACATGAGATCCATGAATAAGTCAGAGAAATCAAAAGGTCAAAAAATTTTAAGGAAAGTGAATTCCAGACCAAATAATCCGTGGTTATTCGTCCAATAGTTTTGAAATCTAAGGCGACCATTGGGTAGTGGCAGACGTATGCTGAACATCATTCTATTTGACAACGTCATAACATGTAATTCTGAGAGTATGATTCCATCGTGGTAAAAGTCCTCATTGTATTTAAATTATGTAAAACAGCTATAAAATGATCCATGTGTGGAAATAAATAAAAAACACGAAGCAGCTGCACCTCATGTGAACACATTCTGACTGTCAATAATACGTCGTGTAAAAGCCTATATCCCAATTACACTCAGGAAATTTATTTTTAATAACATTCAAGACAATATCCAGCAGAATGAGTTTTGGTAGCACAGAGCAAACATCATGACTCAATGGCCTGTTCTATTTGAAGTCATTTCAAATTGGACAGTGTTACTTGCATTGAAATCTGGATCAGAGATCTTCAAGTCAAAGATGGTTCCATTATTTTTCTCATGCAGCTGCTCTCTCTCTCTCTCTCTCTCTCTCTCTCTCTCTCTCTCAGGTGTGAGGAGCTCATTCTCTCAACCATGTTGGGATTTCGACAGAGTTTGAATTTTACATCAAAACCAGTTGCACTAGGAAGAAAGAAGGGAATATAAAGAAAAAGAAGGTTCAGTGAGTATCTATCTCTTTTCTTATCTCTTTTTTTCTCTCTCGCAGTCATGATGCAATGGAACTTTGTTCTAACGCAGAACTGATGAAAGTTATCCTCTCAAACTAAACACGGGGTATCATGTTCACAGTGCTGAAGAGGAGGGACTGAGTCATGGTCGCACACATTCATACTTAAACACACAAACATGGTACCTGCTCGGGGGGGAGGAGACGCACAGTCTCTCCGTCTTCCTGCCTCTTCCTCCGTCTTTTTATCCCTCGTCCTCATTTCCGTTCAATACCCAAGCAGATGCAGATTGTTTATGACAGATAGCACTGTGCTGGTGCCATTTCATTAGTGTGATGTATCTCTGGTGTCAGCCTTGAGGCCAGATTGGCCAGGAGTCTGAGCATCACCTCTAAAATGACTGTGCCGTCCAGGAGCGTCCCCCCCCCTCAGCTGTGGACGGACATGTCTCATCTGTCTCTCTGTCAGTCCCTGTTGGGAAAATGACAGCGGAGATTGTCTCACGCCTTGAGCTGAAAAATATCCCTTTATTTTTAGGTCCCAAAAAATGTAGTGGATGTGAAAGAGGCTGCAACGTGGAAGACAATGAGATGAACTCTGATCTGCTGATAGTTTATTCATGTTGAACAGATTTTCTCCTCCACCTTCGGCAGGAGACGCAGATTTATTCTCTGAGAAATCAACGAAATGATGAAATGCTGCCCAATCTTGAGAATTTTAGAGAGAGTGGAAAACACTTCCTGGATTCACATTAAAGTTTTATGGATTCTTCCCTGACTCATTACCACCAAGACCAGGCTTTTGGTTTAAACATTTTTTCATCTGCTATCCTTCTCCATCGAGAGCAAGTATACTCCACCAAGAACCAGCAGTTCCCTTACACTTAATAAAGCCTCAACAAATTGCACACACTCATTGATATTGGTCCAAAACTTAAAATATGCCAGATTTCTTTCACAATGATCCAAGAATGATTCCCTGGGAAATTGGTGGAAATGTCAAAAAGATTTCCCAGCTCGCACGCCCAAGTTGAATGTGCTCTGTATCGGCCCGTGTCCCACACTGCCAACAGATTGTGTGAAATGGCTTTCAGTAGTTTTTGTGTAGTGCTGCTGACACACAAACAGACAAACAGGGGTGAAAACAGAAGCTCTTTGGCAGAAGTAAATATGGGTCATGTCAGGTTAAAGGACGGGGAGTTATCAAAGCAGCACGAGACCAACAGCAGAACGGCAGTCCTCATGTGCCAAACTGCAGGGGGGGGGGGGGGGGGGGGTTCAGTTGACTGCAAAAAATCATTTAATATGTGTCGGGGAAGAGTCTCAACACCCCCCCCCACCCCGACAAACAACAACAAACTGCATCAAATATGAGCAGCAGTGATCACAGGTTCAAAATAACCAACAGGCAGTTTATCCATCGGTTAGAAAAGGATCTGGATGACACGACACACAACACACAACCACACACACACACACAGGCTGTTTAACCAATCTGCAACCAGAGGGCATCGTTTGATGGAATATCAGAGTGAGTCACAATATTGCCACAAACCAATTGATGAAAGTTTAATTGTTTACTTTTTGTTGTTGTCGTCGTTAATTAAACGACTCAGAGGGAATCACAGAGGAAGACGTCGACCCGAGAGGAGCAGGAAAGACTCGACTCCAAACCCAGTGAAGTGCAGAAAGTCGTAAACCGACTCACATGAAGACAAAGTGTTGCACTGCAGACTTGTTTTATCTCGACGTGCCACGGCAAACGTGTACATCACATATCCCCCCCCCCCCCCCGTCCCCCAGTCTCCCCCAGCCCGAGCCGTGGAACATATGAATTATGAATGTCTGAAGGAGTAACAGCTTTTTTTATTTGCAATTTAAGGGGCCCAAAATCTTTTGGTGCACTAAATTATTCATGTATTCAAATGAATCCGACTTTGAGGACATTTTTTCCCTTTCTTCCTCTCCTTCATGAATTTAGATTGTGCCCTTCAGAGGCACAGGTCAGAATTAGTGGCAAAGGTTTTATCAGAACCGTGTTTTTAAAAGGTTTCAGCAGGGAATTCTTTTTTTTTTTCCTCCACTCTGACATGTTTTAGTAAATTGGCTCCTGTCGTTTTTGATTCTCTACCCAGGGGAGATGTCTTTCGGGACTCTGTCGATATTGCACTGCCACCTCTCTCATTGTTATTCTGGACAACTACCTGCCTGTCAGGCTGCTGTAATGGGAGTCAATGTAGGAGAGTGTCACTCACTCACGGCTCCATGCCCTCCGATCTCAGGACATCAATTTGATTGACGCCGCACTGAAACGAAAAGCTGGAGCCCAGTGCTGACGTTGAGATGTTCAGGATATTTATTTTTTATACGACACTGAAGATCACAAATAATTCTGCGTGCACTATCTTGGAGGCCTGGAGAAAATGTTTGAAATTCCGAGCGCGTCCTCACGATTCGGGGATGCAGAGGTCCCGTGCTACTGCAACAAGGAGGAGA
The DNA here is from genome assembly GCF_949316205.1 of Platichthys flesus. Classification (NCBI taxonomy): domain Eukaryota; kingdom Metazoa; phylum Chordata; class Actinopteri; order Pleuronectiformes; family Pleuronectidae; genus Platichthys; species Platichthys flesus. The sequence continues at coordinate 6,590,988 of NC_084959.1, read as the reverse complement.
CGAGTGAAAGAGTCCGATTTCCTGTGCTCATCAGTCTTAAATTTAGCTTTTCGGGAGCCTCTCTCTCTTTGGGGTGCTGTGCAAAGGAGATGTAAAGCATATCCACTGCTGCATCTAAAATAAAGGCGCTTCTAACATGCTTGCAACTAATTCCTCAACACTTTCCTCAGTGTTATCTCAAGGTTTAACAACGCTCCCCACAGGGTTAGAAGGATGAGCACGTCAAACCACAAACACACACTTTGGCCCAAAATAGTCCCTGTAGCTGCACCCCCCCAGCCTCATTAACATGCCGTGCAGAGGCTGGTGTCCTCACAAGGGCAGCGGCAGGATGGCATGGAGTCAGAGCCAGGGCCCGGGATATCAGGGAATGACACGGAAATGGCGGCCACTTCTTTGCCCTCTGGGATTAGTGACAAAAGCCAGCTGAGGCCAAAACTCTTATCTCCATCCCGCAGTCCTCTCTCGCGTAAACACACAAACACCCAGGCAACACAAATGCACACAAGAACACGACTTGAGTTTGCACAGACACAAGCGCATGTGCTCACGCAGCCTAATTAGCTTCAGCAAAAACATATTCCCCTCTTTAGGAAAATAAGGAACTCTGTGTCTGTGTGTGTTTGTGTGTGTGCGTGTGTGTGTGTGTGTGTGTGTGTGTGTGTGTGTGTGTGTGAGAGAGAGGACCATTTTGAGCCTACAACCTATGAGGACATTTTGAAAAATTTAGGACGTTCCTCAATTTCAGATCCCTTTTAATGTACTGTTTGAGGGTTAAGACTTGTTTAGGTTTAGAAGGTTAGGTTTTAGTTAGGATTAAGGTTAGTAACAGGTTTAGGTTTTAGTTCAGGTTCAGGTTAGAAATAGGTTCAGGTTAGGCATTAGTTGTAATGGTTAAGGTTTGGGTAAAGGGGCTGGGGAATACATACTAATACTGTACCCAATGTAATAATTACATTGTGTGACATGTGTCTTCCCCCCCGTCCTTGGTTTCTCCCTCAACACTGTGTCAACATCCGTGAAACTGCCAACAGCGTCTCATTAAAATATTCATCAACATTTGGCTTTCTTCTTCGTCTTGGAGGCTTCAGAGATCCACGCTCATCAGATGATCCCAGACCTCTCTGCGTGGCTGTCACATGTCTGTCTGAAGTGCACATGAAGAGCAGCCATGTGATGATGTTAGTGAACGCTGCATGGGTTTGGATGTGGAATAAAGTCGTCTCCCTCTAATCTGCGCTCTCTCTCTCTGTTCTCTCCTGCAGCCGTTACCCTGCAGAGCCGGTGGCAGCGGGGCAGATGGCAAAAGATGGAGGCATCTGCGGGGGGGGGGGGGGGGGGGGGGGCGCCTGTTTCCCTCCCTCGCAGAGCAGGGACAGGTGTCATCTGCCACACACTCAACACTTTCATGAATTCCATTGAGATGCAAACAGGCTCATGCTTGAGATTCACAGACACGCACCCAAAACGGGGTTATTGATCAGAAGGGACTGAATCGTATCAGGAGCCTTTCATTCCCAAATTAGTTACAATCAAAGTAAAGCACTTTAAAAGGATCAGCTCTCCCTAAAGACAGATGTTTACTCAAGTGGGACAATTCTCTATCAAAAATCAAACAAACACAGACAACATGTTGATTATATAAGTAATGTTACAAATTGTCTTGTGTTTATAATGTGATTCTTTATTTAACAGGTGTTTGGCCCCCTTGTACTTTTGAAATAGCAGCACAAGCGGTGGCCATGTTGGTCTGTGGGTCCATCCCTTTGGACCAGACTGAAGGATCTGGACATTAGTCCCGGGAGGAGGATGAGTTCGGTGTCTCTGGGGATCCTTTGACGTCTCCTCTACTTCCACCAGCACGTCTAATGTTCTAACTTTTTCATTTCAATATCTCAGAATGTGTACAAAAGCAAACATATCCAAACTTAATGAACACTTCTCCACTTCCTCCCACTATCCAGAAATGAAGCCAAAATATCATGGTTATGAAGGCATCCATCTTGCTCTGTGTCCACATAGTGATAGTTGGATGGAGTTGTCAGTCCGAAAACCTGTCTAGGGGGTGTCCGCCCCTCCCGCCCCCCCGTGACCCTCAAAATAAAAAAAAGCTGTATAGATGATGGATGGATGGACTTTGGGCAAATGGACCAAATACCTGCAGAACTACATCACATCATCAGCCTCAGCTTTACTTGTTGATTACTGCTCATTTGAACTTGAGCTTCACAGAGACGCTCTCTTCTTTAAATATCATCAATGCTGCCAGCTCCACAAACAATCCCACCTCCATCGTGCCGCGGTGGAGGCCCGATGGAGAAGTACACTATAGTAAACCCTGGTGGCTTCATCCTGCTTCGGATGAGTGAGATTTCTTTAGATGATTTCCTGGAACTGGCCCTTTCATAAGGAGCCTGTAAGTGTTGAGTCATCCAGTGCTGAACAGTTTAGCTTTAGAGTATTGGATCATCTTTGTTTATCGATTATTGATGAATATCTTATATTCCACCTCAAGTATTTTAAGTGAGTGATTTCTTTCAGCATATGCTACGTCTCCGGATGGAAATCTGTGCAGTTCTACAGAGGAGGTTTGCTCAGCCGCTGTTCACAGAGATACTGTTTAGAGGAACGAGAGGAAGAGGAAGAGAGGGAAGTAAAAGAAAAGATAAGAGCCTGAAGATGAAGGGAGGCATGGAGAGCAGTGGTGAGGAACTGAGGGGTGTTAAACTTTTCTTTCCCAAGGGTCGATCTGACGGTCTCATCCGAACAGTTCAGTCGGCAGATGGTTATTTTGCCCGCCGCTGGAAACTGTCCAATGACGCAGGTGTCTGACGGCAGAGAGCGAGGCTGTACCACACAGAGAAATATGAGAAATGACAGCTCAATCGTTTTGTGTGTGTGTGGTGCGTGTGTGAGAGAGTTAAGGAGGGGAGTGCGAGTGATGACAGACACTGATTTACTGATCAGTTTAATCAAACCACTTATTGACCTGCATGTCCTGCTTCAGATTTGTCTGCCCTCTAACTCGACTGATTATTGAACAGCCTCACTGTGACGAGTGTTTGCTCAGTTAGAACGAGACAAAAAAAAAAAACACACAGAAGAGCAGATTTGCCTGTTGATGTGATCGTAATTCGAAGGTGACGACAAAAGTGGAGAGGGACTGAGTCAAACAGAGAGAGAAAGAGAGAGAGAGAGAGAGAGAGAAAGAGAGGGGGGGGGGAAGGTGATGGGATCGTTCATTAGTGGCAGTCGCTCAGATACCGCCATTGTGTCTCATTCAGAAAGGGTCTGACATTGTCTTCTCCTGCTGTAGGGTTGTGTGTCTGTGAGTGTGTGTGTGTGGTATTGAATGTGTGTGTGTGTGTGTGAGTCACATTGAATGACAGAAACAGAGAGTGAGACAGAGAGAGAGAGAGAGAGAGAGAGAGAGAGAGGGAGGGAGGGAGAGAGAGAGAGAGAGAGAGAGAGGGAGAGAGAGAGAGAGAGGGAGGGAGGGAGAGGGAGAGAGGCTCACAGAGAGGATCTCGGGGCAGCAGATCCGTTTTGCTCGGCTGAAAGACCAAACACAACGGGATGGATTTCTGCACGACGTGAACAAAAGAAACAAGGTGTGTATCTCTCTTTCCTTTTTAACGATTTCACATGTGTAGCTGATGCTTCACACAGCTTTTTTTTTTTATGAAATGAGTGAATGAATACAACGGTATTAATCTGATCTGTTAGAGGACGGGGGGGGGGGGGGGGGGGGGGGGATTCCTGCCAAATACAAAACAAAGCTAAAAATAATCGGTCTCCATTCAGAAGCCAGAAACTTTATTCAGCTTGTCACTGCCTGCAGAGCTGTCGTGAGAAAACAAAGGGAACATGGGTAAAGTAAAAGAAAAGATGAAATAGTAACAAAGGAGGGAGGAGAGAATGTATAAATGCTCCGAGACTTACCAGCAGCTGAGGCGTGCAGTTAACAATGACAGAGGTATAGCACAGTATACTTTAATTCAGCAACTTTGCACACGAGCGGGCTTCAAAAGGTGGCAGTTGAGAAAAAGAGGGAAGGAGTGAGTGACTGAGAGACGAAGAGAGAGAGGGGGGGGGGGTATATACAAATGTCCCAATGAGAACAAGAGCAGGTTTGTTTGCGCTTAAGAAGTGTGACTCACCCTGGTCATCATGATGAACACAAGAGCTGAGTGACGTCTAATTGAAAGTCCACATTTTCAGGGGGACTTGAGATTTTCTCTGGAAATGATGATGGTGGGATTTTTTTGCTGAGGTCAGCAGTGAACATGCATGTTCCCCTTAAGTCCTGATAACATGACTTGTCGGCCGGAGGCATGTCTGCAGCCCCACGCCGCCTCATCCACCACGGTGTGCTGTGACAGGTCCAACCTTTATCAGAGAATTGCAGCTCCTGCTATTTGAATAGTCAGATTCATTATTCATGCCTTTCGAGAACAAGAGTTAAAAAAAACGCGATTCAGCATCAGATTTATTGGCAACTCAGAAATATGAGGAGTAATTAACAGATATGAGAACGAGGTGAAAAAATGCACTCCACCACAGGGGTGAGCTGACACACACACACACACACACACACACACACACACACACACACACACACATCAAAGCAATATGAGCTCATTATCTACACTGGCCACAGACCAAAAAAATGTCCAATACTAACTATTCATAACGATCTCTGGTACTAACCCATGTTGCTGCTCGTTCACTAATTTTGGAAATCTTCCCTTTTCATGCGTCTAATATCTGAGAGAGTCAGACGGCGATTGAACGGCCGTGTTCTACCCTTACAGTTGCTTCGAGGGCACACAGGTGCACTGTGGGATTTTCCATTCAAATGTAAGCGTGATGAATAAAAAACAATCCGTTTATTGTTTTGTAAGCTCATTAAGATTCCATATCTGCTTTCCTAACATTTGATATTCATGTTTACACACAGCCAGAGACATCACGTTGAGCCTAAAACTGAAAACAAACCAAACTGGGGGAGAAATGGTACAAAAAGGGGTCGAGAGTTTCAGACAGATAGTGAAACATCAGGTCCTTTCACCAGTCCTGATTATCTCTGACCTCTCTGTGGGTTATCTGTGGTATTTAGGCCTGCTGGGGCCATTTGGAATGCATGTGGTTTAGCCTCAGGTCTGTTTTCATCTGATCTGGCTCAGAATATGAGACATTTTACATGTTTGAAATTCAGGCTACGCTGTTATCTCCTGGCAATCTGCTGCTTGAACTAAGCATGTGTGTGTTTGTGTGTGTGTGTGTTTTTGTGTGTGTGTGTGTGTGAGACACATCTTTGGCATTTTTTACATATGCGCATTGCATGAGAATTGAATATCACTTGTTTTTCTGCTACAGGCTCCGCTTGTCTTAGTTTGAGCATGTGGTGTGAATATAGTATGAAAAAGTGCATTCACACACACATGCACACACACACACACACACACACACACAGAATATGGTCCAAATGCCATGACATTTTGCCACACATGGATCTTCTCCATTATTCATGAAGCGGAGAGCTGTAAACTGAACAGACAACAGTATCTCTCTCTCTCTCTCTCTCTCTCTCTCTCTCTCTCTCTCTCTCTCTCTCTCTCTCTCTCTCTCTCTCTCTCTCTCTCTCAGAAGTTTGGGTTTCAGTAAATATTTGCATAAGCTGCATGCACGGACTGTAAAAATCCCAGTAATTGCCAGGGCTATTTTCTGTCATCGAAAGAGAGCTGGAGGTTTAATTGAAAACTGTAACGAGTCTATGGCGGACTGTGTTTCGCTCTGAGTGGACAAACTGACAAAGCCGTATTCCGGATGATATATTTTATCAATGGAAAGAAAAAATCTTCTACTTAATGTGTAATAAAACTCCATGAGTACTGAATATTCAAGTCAATAGGACAAATGAGATTAAACAAGCTGGGCAGATTATACAAAGCCCAGTGATATGATCATTAAGGAGATGATGAGGAAACGAAAGAGGGTGAGGAGCAGATTGGGAAAGTAGAGCAGAGGAAGCGACGCGTCACAAAGTCTCGGGGGGGAGTCGGGCTGAACGTGCACTGGATGAGATGAGATGTCGGAGGAGCGAGCTGCAGAGATCGTGACGCTCAAGAAAGAGTTTGATCGGGACAAAAAGGGGCTTTGAGAGTCGAATGAGCCGAAACAGAAGAAAGCTGCGGAGCTCAATTCAGGGGCTGCATCCTTCAGAGGACACAGTGTTCCCGACCCAAGAATTACTAAGTTCCTCCCGACCTTACTGATGAGGCCCATAAAGAGCTGAGGCTGGACACAACAAGAAAGTTTAATTGCCCTTTGTTTTGTTATGTGGAGCCGTTAGCTGTTCACTTGAGTTGAAATCGTAAACATCCTGTTGCTTGCCAGCGCCATTACCTCTTTGAAAAACCAGTTAGTCACTTAAGAGCAATGAATCCTGGGATTAATGGGCCAGAAAGGATCCACCCCTTGGTGCCTTTGTCACTCTGGGATGGAAGGACACATTGGTTGGTTGCATTGGAAGGATCTTTAGAACGTAGCCCCTGAATGGAAACACGGCTACAGAGAAAGTCACTGAAGACAGCCTGGTTTGAAGAATGTTTAGTAGATAACCAAGGCTACAAAGAATGTCTTAAAAGCTGCTGACAGAAGAATAAAGTCATAGATGAGAATGAGAAGCTGCAGGCGGGGAGAGTGGAGTCGGGAGAGAACAGGAGAACGAGGAGACTGAGAAGGAAGAACAGCCTCAAACACCTGAACTCTACATGGACCTGACTGGCACAGAGGAGCAGACACTTTAAGTTGTTGAAGAAGAGCAGAGATGTTCAAGTCACGACAAGCAAAGGAAAGTAGAATAACTCCAGACTCAGGTGAAGCCACATCTCAATGAAAGGCTCTTGAAGACCAGTCAGGTCATTACCCTTTACCTCTGAGAGCAGCTGCTCCTGAAACCTTCCATTGTTCTGCTGCGGCGGTACGACAGAGCGGCCTTTCATGCTTTTAAAAGGATTCATCTGCTCAGAGGGCGAGTGTAGGAGCCGCTGAGACCAGGCAAGATTCCTTTCCTCTGTCAGAGGGACAATGACAAGCAGAACATGGTTTGAATTGAACCTTTTACCTGAAGCAAGCTAAACTCCAACAGTTTCTGCTGATGATTCACCAGAAACGTTTGAATTTTTTTGCCCAAAATCGACAAATGGAGAATTGACAAAAAATAACTTTAAACTCTCAGGAATGTTCTTGCTTTAAGGCGATTCTTATTAAAAGTCACAACGTGTCAAGCTGATAAAACAGCTAAAAGCTAAAAAGAGGAAATTCAGCCAGGCTCTTGTTACAGACGTTTGAGAACAAATGAGATTACAGACTAGCGGAAGAGTGATAAAAAAAAAAAATGGCATGAATTTTGTTTCCTGCTCTCAGAAAAAGAAATGCTGATAAGAGAACAGAGTCTGGGCAGGAATGAGGGATGGGAGGTGAAGCAGCAGGGAGACAAGGATCAGGATGGATTTACCACCTAGAGGACCAACAGTCAATAAGTCAGCACTTTTGTGTCCCCCTCCCTCCAGTGGTTTTAATCCTCACCTTTCTTCAGTGATATTAAAGTAGTAGTAAGACAGGGATAATGTGGTGAAAGGTGAAACAGGCTCGAAACCTTCAAGACGACAAAGAGCAAACACCTTTGTCAAACAAGAGAAAACAACACAACTGGATATGAGCACTAAACTCCGGATTCTGATTCAATTCACGCGGCTTAGGGGGGCGAGTGGATCGGCCACTAATCGCAAGGTTGTTGGGTCAATTCCCTCCAGTACACATGCTGGAGTCCATGGGAAAGACACAAAACACCATGCAGGCAACACTGATTGTTTCCTTGAATATAAAAGTATGCGCAATTAAGGCTAAAGTGAAAACACATTCACACTTTGTAGATGCAAATTGGCTGAGAAATTATAAATCTATATTTATAGATTCTGTGTGCATGCATTGAGCAAGAATAATAAGAAACCAGGACCACTTCTAAGGGTATAAATCCTTGCGCCTATTTTTAAAAGTAATTGCCACACATGGACAGTCAGTAGCAGTAATGACAGTTTGAAGTAGAGTGTTATGACCACTTTGAGCACAGGCAGGACAGACAGTCCGCCCACTGATTCATCTGGAGTTTGTGTTGATAGGTGCGGGTTAGACAGTGTTAGCAGCAGTCCACACACTGGTCACTCTCCACCTCCAGAGCCTCACGTCTCATAGCTAGAGACATTATCTCTTCATGCGGAGTAAATTTCATCAAGTTTTAAAAAAGTCGGACAATTCCCAGTCACATTTAACAAGACAGTCATGTTAAGGTGACTCATATGGGCAGCTGTCGTATTTAATATACATCTAAAAAAACTCAGTTTGTGCCCCATTCAAATCTCCAACAAAGAACCACTGCGCGAACAAAACATTTAGTGCAGATTTGTATCGATAAAAGTTGTAGATGCAAAGATCAATGTCAGGAGAATCGATAATGGATCATTTTTAATACATGTTTATATGTTTTTATTGGATCGTTCTCGAGAGAGTGTGCGAATGTGGCCGTGTTGCTTGGCAGGCAACTCAGAAAGCAGAAGATCAATGACCTTTAAAGACACAAGAATATAATATTCGGTTACCAAAGTCAAGCCATTTATATATTTTTCCTCAATAAAGATGCATCATTATCCCAATTTGCTCGTGGTGTTCTCAGGCAGGTAGTCCTAGGGAACACAACTGGTGTTCATTATACGTGTGCGAGTGTGTACGTGTCTGACCTCTACAGCCTCAGCAGGACGGCGTGGCCTCTCAGAGGAGATTAGCTTGAAAAATAACTGAATGCACCGCGTTGCCTGGATACAAAAAGCATCATTAAGCACAATTATCAGCCACTCCTGGGCACAATGACCGAGCCTCATCACAGATTTCAAAACAACAAATCATCACCGTCAGCGACCTGCACGGAGCAGAAAAGATGAGGGGGAGACGAGAGGAGGACGGTGGGTGTAAGACGGAGGGGGGGGGGGCATGGAGGAGCGGAGGCAGATAGAGGGGGAGACATGTAGAGCATGTGAGGAGGTGGGGGAGTCAAATTTAGGTTGGGTTTAACAAAAATAAATAAAGATAAAGACCCTTTTTTGATATCTGCAGTTAAACTCTCATAGAAATTATTGATGAAATAACAAAATCCAGATTATCAAAACGTTTCAGGGATGAAAATGGAAATTGGATCCATTTAGAAGAAAGGCAGGAGAGAAAGAGACAAGAGGGCTTTTCATTGGTCTGCGAGGAGCATCATGGGGGTATTTGATAAAGAAAACACAGATTGGGGGAAGAGAGCATGCCACCACTGAGGAAGAGCGCGGCCCTCCTTCATCGCTCCTCATTACGCTGTGTATCTCCCTGAAGGTAGAGCAGGCTGCAAATTAAACAGAGAGCAAAGATCTTGTCGACTGCACCATCCAGACAACCAGGAGGAGGAGGAGGAAGAGGAAGAGGAGGGAAAAAGAGAATAAAAGAGAAAGAATAAATGGAGAAGAGAATGAAAGAAACGAGATAGAGGGGAGAAGAGCGGCTGGCTTAAACTTCAAAAGCCATTTTACACAATAGCAGACTAAGACACTTTTTTGGAGCAGCTCTGACTTGTGTTACAGACTCGCAATGAAACACTGGTGCAACACAAACATAACTGTTACAGGGTCTGTGCAGGTTTAAATGCGTTCAATTTAAGAATACACAATAAAGGAAAATTTGAGATTTATGTCCGGTACAAACACATATCAAGAAATATCAGGGTTTGGTTTTTGAACATGATATGAAGTGTACTTGTAGAGAAAAACCCTCAATATGCTCATAAATCTCACCAAAGACTAAATCAGCTGCTTGTTATTGTATCGCTCACAAATTCCTCATAATAAATATTATCTTGAATTAATCATTGATACGTGAAAAGTGACTTTAAAGAAAATAAAGGGAAAAATCAGTTTCCTTCTATTTTGTAATATTGTTTAAAATCCCAGGTGCCTCATACATTTTGAGTCCAGTTGTTTTACCGTCAATTCTTCATGTTTTGAATAATGAACAATTTCCTATTAGCTCTTGCTGTTCGCTATATACAATCAAACACACTGATAACTTTTAATGAATCGCTCTGATACTGAAGAAAACATAAAAATGATTCTCTGCTAGGATTCTGGAATCAGAAGCTAATTGTTTCTTCTACACTTTCCAAGCGGGTGATTATCTGCCCACTTCCTCATCATCGGACCATATAAGTCACGGTGAAATATACAATTTGTGTATTTCTCTTCAGATTGGACTCTGTTGAAACCCCGACATTAAGCGCTAAGTGTTTTGAAGCTGCTTTACCTTGAAGCCCATGAGTCACTTCCGCTGCTGCAGCTCCGTCCACTGATGACGTGGATAACGAGCCACACAAGAGAATCCACTTGAGGACTCCTGCAGGTTTCTCTGTCCTTGCACCTCCTGCAGTGTCTTGACCCAGAATTTCTCCCTCTCCATACACAGTCTGTGGTTTCTACCCAATCGGACTGTTCACAGGAGGAACTGCTGCAAAAACATCACTCATTTATTCGTCCGATATAAGGAAACATAGGTTATCATCCGATGTGATGTCATCTCTGTGAGAGCACAGACGCAAACACCTCAGTGTCACTGGCATAAAACATAGTTGAGAAATGTGGCTGGTTTAAAATGGTTTTAATGTTTTCAAAAATTTTAATTCACGCTGTATCTGCCTGCTCCTTGTACAAGAAATAGTCAAATGGTAAATCCTTGAGTTCCCCACATGCAGATGTTTCACCCCTGTCCATTTGTTTGTAGGTTATTTTCTTAGTAATTATCAGTATTATTGTAAGATTACATATGACATTTTACAGATTTCAATTAATCTAGGTGGAAGGATACAGCTGGGAATTTCTTTCAAGTTTTATTTTTGAATATTTACAGATTTTCGAGAGAATCATTCATGGATCTCAGTGAAAACAATGCATTTCGAGTACTGATATTTATGAGTGAGTGATATTTGGTGCACACTGAACCAAAGGAGACTGTTGGGACTTGGCAGAGGTACGAACTCCACTAGGTGCCATTCTGGTTGGTTGATTGGATTGTGCGTTTGTTTGATTGCAAGATCACATAAAAACAACTGAATGGATTTCCACAACTTGGAATTTTCCCAGTTTCCCAGGGAGCAACTCCTGGATCTTGACTAAAGAAATCAGGCACATCTGATATTTGTATGAGTTTGTGAAATCTGCTGCAGCTTGATTGGATTTAAAAGGGGGCGTTGGACCTTTTCTGTTTACTCAAGTCCTATATGAATATAACGTGTGGCCAGGCACACATGTGCTTTGTGAAATGAATAACCATGAAGTGGAGAGGAAGAAGCTGTCAGATAAGAGAAAGTGTGTTTGTGTGTGTGTGTGTGTGTGTGTGTGTGACCTCTTGCGTTCATTCTGGTCATGGTCAATTATTCCTGCCTTTGAAGTGTCTGTCTCCGCTGTCATAGATCAAGTGAAGACACGAGGCCCCTAACCTAAATAACAGAGGAGCCTCGCTCTCCCTCTCCTCCCCTCTCTCTCTCTCTCTCTCTCTCCCTCACACACACACACTTCTCTCGTCCTCACCACTCAGACTCATCAGCTCCTATCTGGGTTCTGCAGTCAATTTGCACTGGAGCATTATTAGCAGTATTAGCGTGCGGCGGAGGAGGGGTTGGCTCTCAGCCGTCTTTGTGGAAGCTGATTATGAGGAGTTTAATTTCATCAGATAAGGATGCTCTCTTATGAGCAGACCCAGCTCCAGGCGCCAAAGGCCTGGCGGGCAAGTAGGCGATGAGGCAAGTACTCCCCCTGCTGTTACCGCTCAGACAGGACGGTCAAGTGTCGGGCCCTCAATCAAACAAGCTCCTCGACTTTACAAGTAAACTAGAGCCGTAGTAAAATCATTTTAGATGATCACAACTAATCCATTGGATCTTTGGTAATCAGACATTCATTTTTATGCATTAAACCTAGTGATAAATTGACAATTCTGAACCCAGTACATCCAAGAATCTGTCTTTTTATTGCTGCAATACCTTTAAGAACATTTAGTGATGTTATATTATGAAGATTATTCCATAGAGATTTAATAAATGAACCTAACATATTGAGTGATTTTTCTCTGCAGCAAATATCTTTTGGATAGATAGATAGATAGATAGATAGATAGATAGATAGACAGACAGACAGACGGATAGATAGATATATAGATAGATAGATAGATAGATGTACTCTATTGATCTAAAACTAGGAAACAAGGTATCAGCCACATAACAGAATAAGCAAGATGTAGAATTATAAGGAGAAAACTATTCCAAATATGGAAAATGAAAGTATCATCTACTTTATTTTCTAGTCTTCTCATATATTCATTTTACTGCTGAATGACAGATGGGACCGTTCTTACAATTTCGCGGGAGGAAATTAAAGATTTGTGTTCAATAACAGTTGAGTATTTCTAAGTCAATCAGCTTCTTGCCAAGTTTCCTGAACCTTCCATCCGGTGCTTGAAGAGGGCTTTAGAGGATATTATTAGTATTCGCAATTATTTTTTGATTTCCGAATCTTGGCCTCTTGTAGTAAATTGCTGGTATTAAATCAGAATTGCCAAGTGCTCTCTGTGTCCATCATCCTTCCTCATCCTGCCCAGGCCGTTTGGAGGTTGACTGAGGATGTAATTAAAAGCTCCTGTGTCACCAAGTGGCCGTCCTGCTGGAGTGTACTGGAGGGAGAAGCTTAATCCCTGGAAAAATAATATATAGGTCTTTTAAATAATTCAAGTTGAAGTTCACTGTGTTAGTTCACACTCTTTTGTTCTTTCAGCCAGGATGTCTGGGATGGACGTCCCCCTGGTGGACCACAACGACACTGGAGTCTCCCCAATAGACGACGGGACCTTCCTGCGTTTCTCTCCGACCTCCGTCTCCACGTCGGCCGCCGCCTCGTCCCCGGGACGTCCGGGCAACGTGTACGTCTACGTGTGGCTCTTCCTCGGCCTGCTGGTGTTCCTGCTCACGCTGCTCATCATCTCCCTCCACAGGCTGAAGAACATCATCTCCTCCTCCTCCTCGGTGCCCGACTGCAGCAGCGAAGGGGGGAGCTCCTTCACCAACATGGAGATCTGTAGCATCTCGTCCCAGAGGTCCACCATCTCCTCACTTTCCACCTGAGGGAGGGAGATATGGGGAGACATATGGGCATGCACACACATGAAGATCGAGCTCCTCACTCTTCTCTGTGACACAGGGACACAAACTTTACTCCATGCATGCATATTCTCTCCCCCTGATGATCCAGTGAGTCACAAGGCATGAGTGTGACTGAGCCTTATTTCACGGACGGTGAGACCAAGCTGGAAATTGCCTTCCCTCTGTAGGAAAAAAAGAGGAACTATATCTTCCCTAATCCATTTTGGTAAAAGTCATTTCCTGTGCTGTCCCTGTCATATTTTACGATAGAACAAATGAAGTGGATCTTTGTACAGCTTGTCTCATAGTGCCAGTCCACTCCACTGCAACAATCAGCATTAAAAATACCACTTTGTACAGACATGCATGATTTTGCCTCCATAAGAGATGCTGTAACTCATCCTACTTGCACCAAGCAAAAGGAAAGATATCTTGAAAAGCGTGTACATGCCATATCGGTTCATGATCCCCCAGGTTTGGTTGAGACTATGTTGCACAAAAGGAGCAAGAGACGCGGGGAAGGTGAGAGAGAAATGAAGGATGTCGAGTATTGACGGGGACTCAGCCTCCGACTGCAGCTGCAGACAGACCGGGTCAGAAGTGTCAGAAACTACAGGATTAAAGTCGGTCTCCTGAAGGACGGGTCTACCAGCGGAGCGGATTACCCTCTCCTGCCTGTCAGCTCAGGTGGCTCCATAGTGACTGAAGCATGAGAGCTCCATGCAGCTGTCAGCCGTGTGTGTAGTCCGGGCTTAACGCTACAGTGATGGTTGTTCCTGCTCAAAATACATTGTTTTAAAAAGAAATTCTGTGAGATATTGTTTTTTTTTGACATGGTTAAAAAATGAAATCATTGGAAAAAAAGGTTCATTCATCTTTGTCACAGACGTTCATGTGACCAATGACAAAGTCCAGTCCTCAAATTCTTTGCATATTTTATTTTTCTTATCATCATTTTTTTTTTTTCAACTCACACATGTCATATTTTACATCTTTGCAATAAAACATGAATACAATAGTTTTTAGGGTTTCATAGATCCAAAAATATTTAACCTTTTTTTTTGGATACGTAAGTTGAACCTGTCGATAGAGTATGTGCATGTGCGCATTTGATCAAGATGGCTTCACACATACAGTTCGTCCCACACGTCCCCCCCCCCCCCCCCCCCCTCAGCCTCTATCAGCTACAGAATCATGATATTGCTTACAACGGTGAGGTTGTAAAACTTAATAACCACACATGAGCTCAACGTTTTTTTAAATACAAACATCAATGCACAAATAATCCCGCAGGGGAAAAAAAAAATAAAAATGGACCTAAACAAAATGGCAGCCGACCAGAAAGAACCAAGCTAATAAATAATGATATGTGATTGGTGCAAAGTGCAAATACAAAACAAACTTTTACATTGATTTGATTCTCTTCTTTTTTTCCTTTTTTTTAAATAATCAACAAATGTGTGTAAGTGAAGGTTTCCTTTGCGGCTTCAGTCTTATTCAGCTGATTAGGTCTCGCACCGAGCCTGAACCAAGACTCTATTTACATATTTGACAAAACAATCACCAAATATACAAAGGAAATCATGTCGGTCTCGTGGTCGTCAGCCGCGGTGGCACTGGCAAGAAAGACCGCTCCATCGTTTCTATCTCCGGCAAAACAATCACCATCCTTGACACTGTCGTCATTACCATCAGTCTTGTCAACGTTATAATAATTATTACACAATATTTTACATACAGCAAGTCATTAATAAATTAAAGGTGATAAGCGCAGTTTGTGTGTCGTGAAAGAACGAGTGTGGACCCTGAAGGAAGCAGAGTCGTATTTACAGAAACGTCAGACCTAACCCTGCTGTGGGTAAAAGAAAAGAATAATGAAGTTAGAAAATGAAATAAACACCTGGTAAAAATCAATAAGAGAAAATCAAAATCAAACTCCCCCCCCCCCACAGGCCATTTTTCACGGGTGAATTTAAGGTCAAGCCAATAGCACCGCTTTTTGGAACAGTGGGTGGGGCCGGATCCCGGTTCTAATCTGCTCGGGACACATTGAAGGAGTCTCGAATTCAGAGTCTTCCTCCGCTCAAACGAAAGGGACAGAACAAAATGTGAAAGCATGAAGAAGAAAAGTGAGAGAAAAAAAACGTAGGTTCATAGTCTGTGAAGCGTTAAGCGGACCTGGAGCAGCGACTGGCTCGGGTTCGATCGACCTCTACAGCGTCTGCTTGACTTTCTCTCTCTCCCCCCCGTTCTGCAGTCTTGTCTAGTTTATTAGCAGGTTTTGGTGTGTATCTTCGAAGGGGGGGGGGGGGGGGGGGGTAGTATGTGTCTGTGGTTACACACGTGTGTGTATTTTCACGCGTGCTGCACGGGAGGACGCTTTTCTTTCCAGCAAGCTTCTCATCAGAATAGAGCCTCAGGTCCGGTTCTTGTTTTTTCCTCTTCCTCTCAGTGCGTGTCGTTTCCCCCGCGTCGCAGATACACAGAACAATGCATCGTCTCCTTTCTTCATCTCTCCTTCTTCTCTCCTTCCCTCCTCCTCGAGCCGGCGGACCTCAGTACCTGTTCTGGTGTTCGTAGTGCCAGCGGTTGAAGTCGATGTTAAACGCCACGATGCTGCCGGACGCCATGCCAGTGATTAGGGTCCTGAGAGAGGAGCAAAGAGAGAGTCACATATTTAAAACAAAACCTTAAGAGATTCTCTGTAAAATACCAAAATCAATCTGTTTATTTATTATTCCTTTTCGGGGGCCTGGGACATAATCTGAGCTTTGATTCAAATAACTGCCTCATTTCTGATAATTCAGTATTACCCCAACAACAGCAGAGCTTTTAGAAAACACCTCCCTGAACTTGTCTAAACTGTCACTCTGTGAGCTTCTGACTGACACAACACCCTGTCTGTTTCACCTCTGGTCGTGGGAGAGGTCCATGGCGCGGATACCGGCATCACAGCCTGGGTAGATGTAAAGCTGTTTGAAGTCGCACGCCTGCCACACTTCCACAACTCCGTTATCGCCTCCTGTGACCAGGTTCTGTCCGTCGCTGCTCAGCAGGATGGCCTGGAGCGAGGTCGAGAGGAGAGAGCGGTTACAAGAGGCTCAAAGGCTCCAGGAACTACCATGAAGAAGGATATTATCCATACACGCTGCATTACTCTGATATTACATCACGCTGACGTAAACCGAATCGACTCTGACCGCCTCACCCGTGTGGAGTCGTTGACCTCCATTTGTGCCAGCAGTTTCCCGTTTATGCTGAAGTTGCAGAAGCGGCCTCTCTCGTAGTTGATGATGCAGTGGCCCTCGCTGGACACTGAGATGAGGCGGGGCCGCTGACACAGCTCGGGCCCCTCCAGAGCCCTCAGCAGGTCCCCTGTGATGGTGTGGACCAGGCACGGGCCCTCTGAGGACGCAGCAAGACCAAAGCAACTTTAAAATGACATAGCTTTGGTGATGGTGAATTGTGTGTACAACCTATTCAGAAAAGAATCTCCTTTTTTTCTTTAATGTAGTCGATCATAAATGTCTTGGTCAAAGGGCTTTCAAGTCTTGGCAGAGCAGAATAAGAGCTATTCATTCATTTATGGATATTTAAAATTCACTTTACATATATAAAAAACATATATAAAGTGCCCATATTATGCTTTTGTGGTTTTTCCTTTTCCTTTAGTGTGTTTTTTGTGCATTAAAAAGGTCAAAGCAACGGCCTACTTTAGGTATATATATATATATATGCCCGATATAGGGTGAGTCTATTGTATCTTCTCTTTGGCACAGACAGATTTATGAAAAGACACAAACCTTTAGCTCCACTGATGACCAGTCCCAGCTCCGCACAGACAGAGACACACACCACCTCGTGGTCGTGTCCCGTCAGCACCGCTCTGGGAGCAGGATAATCGCCTGAAGGAGAAAACACACATCACCACAAAAACCCGGGTTAGAAGAGCCTCACTCCTGTGAAGCTGTTTGTCGATGTTATCTCCTCGGTGGGAACACATTCTTTCACACCACGCCACCACTCACTGTTATTGGGGTTGTCGCCTATTATGTGGTGTCGTCCACTCCAGTACCACAGAAGAAGAGTGGCGTCTCTGGAGCCGGACACGATGTAGCAGTCTCCTCCGATGTAGGACTCTGACCGCGCCAGACACGTCACCACATCCCAGTGGCCAAAAACAATCTGGGTCAGTTTTCCTGTGGAGAGGAAGGAGGAGGGCGTGAGTCTGTGTGTGTGTGTGTGTGTGGACGCATTCTTTATAAATCCATGTTTTTTTATTCTCTGGGATATAAATGCTCTTCTAGATGAGGGTTAGTGAACAGGTCACTAGTTTAAATCTCTGGACCAATAAATACAGCAATGGATATTTTAAGATCTCTCCAAATCTCCTGTGGTTCATTAAATTGAAATAAAAATACAAATACAAAGTCTGCATGATCCACATCTGAAGTTGGACCTCTGACAGAATTCAACAAATCAAGACAGCTACTCAACAATAACAACACAAAAAAACGTACCAGTTTCAGTGGAGTAAACCCGGAAGCTCTTGTCCCAGAAGCCGCACACCAGGATGTAGCGGTTGTCGGCCGTCACCACAAAACAGTGCGTGTTGATCTGGATGCTCTGGTCGACCAGGTCAGTGATCTGACGCTTGTTCACGCCCGAGTTGTTTGCTGCGGGGGGGAAATGGAGACGCTAATGAGGGCAAATGGAGGCAATAATGTTCTGGAACGTTTGCAGGAGGTTCAATACTCAGAGGTCAGCGTTTGAAATGAATTATGTAATATATTGATTTCAGTCCCGCTGGCGACCTGCCTGGCCTCGTTATCTCCTTACAGCAGAATGTGTCCTTGATAATATCCTGACTAGAAGCTGGTGATGCTGCAGATATGATCCTTTATTGCCCAGCAGCTTTCAGTTTAGGAGCTAAAAACATAATACCAGTAAAAATCTGCATGTGCACTGACCTATGAGAGGGTCCATCTCGATGGGGAGATGATGAGCCTGTTCCAGGGAGTATCCTGGAGCTCCTCGAAGGCCTGAAGGGACAGAACCATTACATAAATACTCACATTATCCCACAATATAATAGTACCAATAATTATCAAACTAAGAAGATTAAATACGGTTGGGTAAGTTTGTGGAATGAAAACATTTACTTATTGGATTCCTCGTTTTCCTTGTATTCATCCTCATTTATAGCCAATATTCTTTCCTTTATCTATTTTCTAACCAAAAATTTTCTTTTTTACACTAATAACTAAACTAAACTAAACTAAACTAAACTTAACTAAATTAAACTAAACTACATCCTCTCACACATCAAGTGTTCTCTGATGAAAGATTCAAGGCAGAAAAACAAAAGTCCCTAATGTGGCAATCAACAAGAAAACTCATTTAAACTGCGTCATGACCCTCAATAATCACTTTAGCATAGTTAATTGCACCTAGCGTGCTGCGCTAATGAGTCAATTAACTGGGTTAATTTAGACTTTAATTACAAAATATTTCCATGTGAACATACAGGATGTGGATTAAATCAGACTAACAACTAATAAAACAAAATCAAATACAAAAACAACTATGGGTCAATGACTAACAGTGACATGAACTAACATGTCACTCATGTTATACACGTCACAGGTTTCAATGAGCTGGTATGAATTGTATGTCGAAACAAATCGCACAGTTTGTACCTTCAATTTGCATTTGTCCAACAAATAAAATAAAAAAAACATTAAGATTCTAGAAAGACAATTGAAACAAAGGAACCAGCAGGTCTTAGAAAAAATTAACTGGTTATTAAAATGTCTGAGTTTGTTTGAGTTATCGCTCCAGCATCATTATGAACTCTCTAGGTTTCTGTAGAATCAAACATCAATATCTGACATTATCTCTTCAGAAGATTAAACCACTGGTGCAAATTAAAACCATGTAATAACAAAGCTGTGTATTGATCAGATAATTTCATGTCCTGCTCCAATCTTTAAATCTAAAAAACAGGCTCTGGGGATTTTAGTTTGATGCTCAAATTAATTTTTACTTAATTGCAGTCGATGCAAATGTTGTGTCCTTGGTGTTTCCATGAGAACAACATCCTCCTCTCAACACGAGCACTCACCGACTGTGTTGTGCCAGCGGTTGACTGCGAACAGCCGGCTGCACGTGACGGTGACAGCCGCCGGGATGCTGAGGTGGGGGAGCGTGTTGGCGGCGACGTGCGTGACGGGGGAGTTGGAGGGGAACTTGAGCACCATGATGACGTCCTGCTGCATCTGATCCTTAAACATCAGAGGGCTCTGGGGAAGGAAACACTGGTGAGACAGACAGAGAGAAAGAGAGAGAGACAGAGAGGAGCGGGGCAGAGCGAGGAGGGAGGGAAGGTCGGGGAGGAGAGGAGGGGGTTGGGGGGGGGGGAGAACGACGGAGGCAGAGGGAGAGACAGAAGGGATGGGTCAGAGGGAGGGGGGGGGGGGAGGGAGAAGGTATATTAGTGGGAGCGCAGGGTCAGAGCAGGTTCACACACTGAGGGGGGCTCCGGGCCCGGGAGGGGAGATGGAGGCTCTGGCTGGTCTGGGGTCAGGAGGGACAGGTTTGGCTTGGCATGGACGTGGCTCTGATGTGGAGACACTGAGGCCTCGTGCTGCTGAGGGGAGCGGGGGGGTGGGGGGGTGGAAAGGCCAACACCGGGGTGGGACTTGCTTTGACAAAACACCATTACATACACGTGTGTGATGTAATGTCACAAATCCATTCACCTTGGTAATGGTGGCTCCTCATACAATAACTAATATCAAAGCAACACTATGCAACTTTTTTACAATAAAATAGCAGATTTAGAATCAGTTTGATGATTTACTGATTTTGAAAGGAGAGAATTTTATTCCCAGGTGGCTGCAGAGGGCGCTGTTGCTCACTCAAAGTTACACAGTGTTGCTAAAATATGAACTTACGATAATAACATTTCAATAAAACGCTGTCAAAAGTGTGTGTCTGCTTTGTGTTTCAGAGGCTCCGAGTGCGCGCGTCCTATACGGAGTGCACGATTGAGAAACTCAAAAGTGACGAGTGGAGGATTTCTCACCAGGTGCATGGCGGAGGAGCGAGGGGGGTGTGGCTCGATCAGCAGCTGCGAGGGGACCTGACCACAGAGCTGAATCTGCATCTCAATGACCTGCAGTCAGAGAGAGAGAGAGAGAGAGAGAGAGAGAGAGAGAGAGAGAGACAGGATGTTAACATGGGAACAGAGGAGGAAGGGTACACACTTTAGAGAAACACTGAAACAAACTTTGAAAGACATTTGTCTCCCTGATTTGATTGACAACATTTCCCCCTAAAATACATGTTTGTCTGTTGTGCTGAGAAACGATCTAATCATCGTTTATTCCTAAACATTATTCTGATAGGACTACTGTGTGATCTCGAAGAAATCCTCAAACTGCTGTGGCGGGTGTGTTTGAAACCGACCTCGCGCTGCGGAGCGTCTAAATTGTCCAGGGTCACCGACCCCTCGTAGGACAGGAAGTCGAACACGTTGAGGGATCGGACCGCCTCCGGCCCCCGCTGCTTGTAGCCAAATATTAGATCGATCCACTGGTGAAGCTGGCACGACACAAACTCGCTCTCCAGTGCCTGGTGACACGAGAGAGAGAGAGAGAGAGAGAGAGAGAGAGAGAGAGAGAGAGAGAGAGAGAGAGAGAGAGACAGCGAGTGACAGAGAGAGAGAGCGGAAAATGAGGACAAGAATATTTAATTCGATTTTGATTTAAAAAATGGATTTTCAATATTCCAGAAGAGTGTGTGAGTGCGTCTCTCACCATCCGGTTGATGCGGACAAAGTCCTCAGGTTTCTTGGCCCAGGCGGGGAGCTCCACGTCACACACGGGGACGCCGTCCTCACGCATCCCCAGCTCATACTCGTTGCTGTTGACAAACAACTCGGGCAAATAGTAGAACTCCGGGATCAGCTCCTGAAGGACACAGCAGAGTCACATCGTTAATTTCAACACCATCGTCTCCCCGGGCGCCGCTTCAGTATGTTGTTCCTTCTCATGGTGAATAGTGACCTTGACGTCAGCCGTGTCCCTCTGGCAGTTCCTCCACGAGTGGCCGATGCCGGAGAAGGCTCGATCCGGATGGTCGAACTTG
The DNA here is from genome assembly GCF_949316205.1 of Platichthys flesus. Taxonomy (NCBI): domain Eukaryota; kingdom Metazoa; phylum Chordata; class Actinopteri; order Pleuronectiformes; family Pleuronectidae; genus Platichthys; species Platichthys flesus. Next base: position 6,569,561 of record NC_084959.1, on the reverse strand, counting down.
TCGTCGTTGGCGTTGAGGAAGAACGTGCTGAAGGGCTCCTACAGGCGGAGGATCGGAGAAACAAATGTGTGAGGAGACCTTCTGTCTGGTGTGTGTTCAAATCGCTGCTGGGGTTTAGAGCTTTGTTAGTGTCTTCAGCAGCTACTCACTATTCTGAGCATCCACATCAGTGTTGAGTGAGCGGTGGAGTACAGGGTGGTGTAGTGGTGAGGGGACGTGCTGTCGTCGTCCCACGTCTCGTAGCGCTCTGCGTAGAAGGCTGCCCGCTTGGGATTCAGGGCACCGATTGGCTGGAGGGCACCGGGGAGGAATACAGGAAGTCAACAAATATAGAAAGAAAATATACATAAAGTATTCTTCCGTTCAAACTTACAACCTCAACTCCATTTTGGATCCTCTCATCATATCGTCTTAGTAGAACATATGCAGTCCAGTGTTATGGGTGTGTGGGGGGGGGGTCTTACCTTGGAGAGGTCTCTGAAGTTTCCAGGTAGGGTGAGATCGAGCTCCTCTGAATCGTAGTTGGTCAAGACCCAGGGGAAGATGGGATACTGGTTCAGATCATTGTAGGTTCTCCCTGCAGGGACCAGAGACACGTGAGAGAGAGAGAGGAAAAACAAAGTGGATGAGTTACTGTTATCAACTAAATAACTATTACATTTCAGGTGAATCATGAGTGTGACTACGGATGAGGCAATCTGCACATTATCTCCCTTATTCATACAACTTACACTGTTTCACATGTAATACATTTATGTGTTCAGATATTTGTTAACTTTTGTTTTCAATTTAGTATTTTATATATTTTGACTTACTCCTCTTCAGGCATTTTATTTTCATTTTATCTGTTCACATTTCCATTTCATAATCTTGTTTTTGATTATTTTATCTTCTTTTACCTGCTTTTGCTGTTTCCTGTTTTCAACTTTATGAGATTTATCGTAGAGTTTCTTTTGAGGTTGGGTTATTGTTTTTATACCATTGGTTCTGTAAAGCACTTTGTGTTACATTGTTGGTTTTAAGTGTGCTATACAAATAAAGTCTGAGTTATTGATTTATTTATTGATATTGAAACAGTGCTCTGTTTGACATTATTTTATTCATATAAACAATATATGTGGTCTTCTAAACTGTAAAGAAAGTGATTTGCAGAATCATTCCTGCTCATTTTCAGGCTTCAAAAACCTCCACACGTAATAAGTTGGGCTCATGCTCACACATTTAATTAGTGAGGCGAACGTCTGAGCAAAGATTCAGAGTCAGACTGGAGTTAAAAGGAAGAAGGTTGTAGGTTAGTGCGATACAAGATGTTCCAACTGAGAAAGACAAAAAAGCCCAAGCTGTTGACAACGGCTCCATGCCAGCACATTTAAGGGCTTCTCTACAATGTGGGGGCCATTAATCTAGATGAGTTCAATATTAGAAACTTATACAATACTATATACGAGTCTATATTGTAAAATATGCTTCAAATGAGATATATTTTCTGTAATTTATATGTATCAATGAATAAATTCCAGTACCTAAAAGACTTAAAATAGCAATGCTGAGGACATTTTTTTAATTCATTAGTTTTAGCACTTTGTACATCAGCCAGTCTCTTTTATTTTTGTATTTTTGAATTTGCAGGTCACACAGGGGGCAAACAGCAACTGAACTTGAACTGTAACCCACACAGGTTAAACTTTGGTCGGAGAAAAGGAACAACCTCATCAGACAGAGCTGTGTGTTTAACTTCTTCATAAATTATTCAAACGCTCTGACTCTCAATAACAGACCTGGCAGAATGAGAGCTCATTAAAAATGACTGGAAGTGGATTTTACCTGCAATGGTGTTGAGGAACATGAGGTACTCAAAGTTGGAGATCTCTCTCCTCTGCCAGCGCTGAGTCATGTTGGACGACTTGAAGAGCTGACGAGGGGTTGCTAAGGATATCCGCCTGAAACAAACACACACACACACACACACACACACACACACACACACACACATTAAAGACACACTCTTTTATATTATTCAAATCATAAAAACGACAGCGGTGGCCCAGATGACCCAACTCCTGGCACCTACCTGGCCTGGGGGAGCCCGTAACTCGTTCCGACCCCGACCCGGGGGAGACTGTAAACCACCCGTTTGACTGTGGACTGGTCGGGGAAGTTAAACATCACAGAGGCTGGAGAGAGGAAGAGACAACATCCTGTCAACAAGCTGAAAACTAACATCTCACCTTATACTGGGACATTAGTTTCAAGTGGCTGGAGTACAGGGGACGACACTGTTCTTTTTAAAATAAAACTCCACTGAAAAGAAAGAGAGGAACAACAACAACGACAACCTAGATATTCTATCATGTTTTAATTCAATGGTTGACATTTATTTCTAAATTCTTCACAAACCACTGTCGTCTCTTAGCTGGAATCCGCTGCCTCTTATTAATACTGATGCCCGAATTATTTCAAGTTCAGCTCTTGGTTTATGGGTTGTTGTTGTTATCAATTACCAAAATTGTTTTTGGGCTTCTCAATTAATAATCAAGGCTAATGCATTTTGCACTTGATAGATGAACTGCTTCCAGAAACAGTTTGGTGCTTTACTTTATTTTAATGGACTTATCATAGTGATGGCAACTAAACGAAAAATACTTTCAGTGGCAAGGATATGTAGGTTTGTGGAGGCAGACTTGTAAACTACTACCAAGAGCTTTTGCCGACTTACTCCTGTTGGCCATGAAGACCTCCAGTCCAGTGTTTTGCAGAAGGTATCGTCTTGAAAACACAGCTCGGATCTCGCTGAACATCCATTTGCCGTGCAGACCCTCTGAGTAGGCCAGGACCTGACGAGAGGGGGACAGCCATTGAAAATAAAAAAAACAGAATCCAATCTTTCACAGTGAATGTGATCTAAACCTTTTTCCGTTTCCCGGCACTGAACAATAACAGAAACAGTTTGTCCTCACTTTGGCGTCCGTGTCCTTAAAGGCAGGGTCGTCCTCGTCCACCTCGAAGTAGATCTCGGTGGTGGTGATGGACAGAGTGCCGCGAGCCACCACCACAGGAGCCACCAGCTGAGCGGGGGTGCTCAGAACCACGGGTCCTGGGGGGGGGGGGGGGGGGGGGAGACGGGTGACAGTGGAGTTCCTCAGGCATTGCTCAAGTATTTCGTTACGATGACAGTAACACATCATAATACACAATAGCAATAATAAATAATCACACACAAGGGATAATCGAATGACACACACACACTGTGAGAGAGTCATTTCATGTTAGTTGAGATTGAACATTTATCTGCTTCTTCTACTTTCCTACTGTAATCAACCAGGTCATGTGTGAGTCACAGAGGAATCACCAGATTCAATGGTTTGGTTTATATCAGAATCGGATTTTAGTGAATTAAGTTATGGTTTATATTAATAATCTGAAGTCAGGAACATCAGCTGGTTGGTTAGAGGAGCCGCTAAACGGTCACATGTCCAACTTGCCTTTGGAGGTAAAAAGCCTCGGACGGAAACGTACTAAAAACAAGAGTCACACATTTTGCTGTTTAGTCGCAGTGTTGCGCCGTGGGTGTGAGTGGGTGTGAGTGTGTGTGTGTGTGAGTGTGTGTGTCTGTGTGTGTGTGTGTGTGTGTGTGTTACCTGCAAGGTTATCAATCTCTTTTTCCTGCAGCAGACTGACGGCGTCATCGTCTCCCTCCAGCATTAACTCCGCCTCCGGGTTCTGGGCGACTACTGACTGGTTGCGCAAATTCTTTTTCGACTTCACCCCCTCCTCTTCCTCTTCTGTTCCTGTGTGGGTGAGTTTGTAAATGTGAACGTGAGAGTTCTGTTGTATGCACAAGAAAAAAAAACAAGTTACTGAACATTTGGATCAGTGCATATTACACACCATAGTCCTCCAGGGCTTTGAGTGACATGTCGGCGTGGGTGGAGCCAAAGGCATTTCGCACAAATCTCCGTCTCCTCCTCAGGTCGTCCTCCCAGTAGTCGAGACGCCAGAAGTCATGTAATTGGCTGAGGACAAAAAGAGGGAGGAGCAAATGATGATCTATTTCAGTGGTGGCAGGTAAACAAGGTGTGCACTTTGGGAAGGTTAAGTCCAAAAAGTTAAAGTTTGAGATGAATCTGACAAATTTAACTTTCAAAACTAATTTACTACAGAGAAACAACCCGTTTATATTTGGAATTAACTTTCATAACTAATTTACTACAGAGAAACAACCCGTTTATATTTGGAATTAACTTTCATACCTAATTTACTACAGAGAAGCAACACGTTTATATTTGGAATTAACTTTCATAACTAATTTACTACAGAGAAACAACTATTTTTATATTGGGATAATGACTTGATTATCGTGAAACATATGAAACATAAAGTTCATAGGTAAATAGTTGACTGAAATTAATCTGAGCATTAAAGATATCTTAAGGGCCGGAGCACTTCAGATACAATTACATTTTTCTTTTGATCTGAGAGTGGGGGGGGGGGATGTTTATTAACATCCCCAGTGTTGTGGTTTACAATTTACTTCATTAACTGTGACAAGTGGGAGACGGGCTTCAGATGTTGCCTGTCCTCAAATTAAATCACATGTCTTTAGAGTAGCTGCTGGCCTGGAGGCAGATCAGGATAACAAGCAATCATGGAGGTAATGAGTGTGTGTGCGTGTGTGTGTGTGTGTGTGTGTGTGTGTGTGTGTGTGTGTGTGTGCGGGCGCTAAATAAGGAGATCAGTCCCACACAGCCACTGGGCAGATGACTGTGTGTTCTGTAGTTGATATACAATAAATTATAGATGTAAGATGTTGATTAATGAAGCCTGATTTATACTGACAGTAATATAAATTTGTTCCCATTTCTCTTCTGAATTCCAGTACTGACCATACTATATCTATATGTCTTCATTTCCTCCCAGTACCCAGTAATGATGCTAACATCTCCCAGATACCACCACTGCCATCTGGCTCATTTGGAGCCGGCCTGCACAGTTGCAATCATGTGATGGAGCCAATCAGGAGTCAGTGTCAGCTGTCAATCATTATGATTTCAGCTTGTTTTTTAAATCATAATAATCTATCGAAACCAAATTTATCAGAAAAATGAACGAAAAAGGTACTTGACGTGTACTTTGACTTTTTACTCTGGTACTTGTCCCATCCACTAACCTGGAGAACTCAAGGTTTATGCCCTATACTGCAGACAGCCACCAGGGGGGAATCAAGACACTTTGGCTTCACTTTTGGAAAGCACTGATCTTAATATACTACGGGTTGTATTTACATCTGAGTCTATGATGAATATAATGTAATATATTTCATTTTTGAATTCACAGTGCTACACAAATGATAGTATCCTAACATCACTATCTCATTTTATACATAAAGACCTTGGGAGCACTGAGCCACGGTGATACCTCCCTGCAGAATGACATCCTGTTTAAAAACGTCCCACAGTGTAATCCGACCCGCGGCTCCACTCACCTCTGGGACATTGTCCCCCACGCTCCGTGCTTATTGGTCAGGATGTTGAGGATCTTCTGCTTCAGCTGGTTGGCCGTCACATGATCTCTGTGCTTAGCGGCGCTGATGAGGTGGTCGCACATTTTCTCCTCCTCTCTCCGGTCCGCGGCATACTGTGCACAGTTCGACTGGAGGAGAGAACGAGATGAACGGGAAAAGACGAGCAGTGAGAAAACAGAGAGGGTTACTGTCAGAGATGAGGAGACGATTTCTGACCAGTGCAGAAGTGTTTGAGTTTATGGTAAAATCGTTAAATTCTCAATATAGCAACTTGGTTTCAAAGATTGTTATCTACTATAGCTAGTTCTAATCTATAAAATGTACTTTCTGGTTTACTGCTATTGCATTATGTTGGCCTATCAGTGGGAGAATAATGAAAGAAAAACAGATTGTGAAACTGATTTTTTTTTTTTTAGGGATCCTTATCGCTAGGCTCTCATGTCGAAAATAAATATTGATAATCATTATCAATTTATCTCTCAAATATCAATACCAGTTTCTTTAAGTTCAAGTACCTCATCAACAACTCTAATATCATTATATATCTATTGTGTCTAATGTGGATAAACTGGGTTTACCTCAAACTCAGCGTGCTTGTGAACGTCCTCCGCTCTCTGTCTGTTCAGGATGAACTCGGCCTCGTTGGCAACGCGCACAATGTGATCCTTCATGGCGTGACACAGAAGTCTGGTGAAAGAGTGAGAGACTCAGGAAGTGACCAAGAGGACAGATCCTCAATGTGACGACATTTGAGCAAGTTCTCCTCAGTGTCTCAACCTTTTCTTTAATTTATCAACACAGACAGGTCAGTGATTTGCAGCTGAAGCTTTCTTCATGTACTTTTTAATTCAAGTTTGATTGGGTTTGTATTTTTTTAATTTATTTTTTAAAGGATTACCAATCTTTTTCAACATATGTATCGCCCAAAGTATCAATACTGGAAATTTGAGTATGCAGTTAGGAGTGTATGTATCTATGTATGTATGCGTGTATGTATGTAATTGGAAACAGTAGGTTTAAATTGCATAAATCCTCTTTTCCTTTATTTGTGTTTATCTCTACTTCACTTTAATTAAGTTTTGCACCAATACTCCACTAAACATTTTGGACTGAAAGATTACAGGCACTGAAAATAGAGCAGCACCAATCAGCAGTAAACTTAATTGCACTCTAATGATTCGGCGTCCTACTGAACACACATGGCACTGTGCACTTATCCCTGTACGCTTCTCATTAGGCCTCTATCATTAGTTGTTAAGCACTGATAACAGCATTTGCATGAATGTGGGGGGATCACAGGGAGAGATGTTGGTGATAATCAGTCAGAGTGATGGATTACCTTCCCTCATTGATCAGCTCAATGAAGGCCAGACCAGCGTTCTTCTGAATGGAGTTTTGCCATTCCTAAATCAAAGGAGAGGACACATCGAGAATTAAATGTAGCAAGGAAGGAATGAGGATGTTTGATATGTGCAAAACAAATCTTACATATCATTTCTTATATGGTTCATTTACTTTTTTTATATATAGAGAGCTTTCTAGTCTAATCAATCACTCAAATGTCTTTACACTCCAATAAAGATTCATTCATTCATTCATTCAGCCCTACTGTGTGATTATTCTATCACTACCGAGCCGCCATCAGGGGTTATTCATTTAGGAACACTTCAGACTGTGGACCGGTGGAGCTCAGGATCAAACCACCGAACCTCTGGTTGGTGGACGACCCGCTGTCTCCCCAGAACCACAGCCACTTACGCAGATTTGAATTTTAAGCGGATTTGACTGCCTCTTCTTTCAGTTATCTTAAATATCTGAAATTCAAGCTACACACTAACAACAAGTCTGATAATTTCACGTAATAAAGCCGCCCTGCTAATTGATTTGCCTTCATTCTCCACAGTGGCCCTGCTTGAACACATGGTACAGTGAAATCTCTGTTGTTTCTCTGCTTAAATTGTCACTCTATCTAATCCTGGTTGAAAGATGTAGGCGTGATGTCAACTTGTACGAAGAGGCAGTAATTACAGAGATAAAAATAGCTTTTATTCAAGAGGAAACATAGCTACTGTTGCCATCTCCACATTAAAAAAGCTACAGCTGCACGAAACTGCTCGAAATGAGGATGCGAACCAGCTCCGGGGCTTCCTGAGTGTCGATTAGGACGCACCCATTTGAGAGCCTGTGAGTGTTTGTGAATATGAGAGTGGAGACTTCTGAGCAGGACGATGAGAGTGCTGCTGAAAGCCTAAAACTATCCCAGCTCCATTAGCTCCACTGGCTCTTAAAGGCTGCGAAGGACACATGGGAGCTTCTCCTGTTACATCCCCCCACCCAGACGATCAATATCTGGGCTAGGGTTCACTCTCCCGAGCCGGTAATGTCAGACAAGGCTGGAGCCGAGGGGTAATACTATACATGCTGACGAGCAGCCAGCCTGGAGGGTTGGATGGAAGGGGACAGGGAGTGGTGAGAGGAAACACAGCAGAGTGGTAGAAGATGAAAGCAGTTGCCACTGAGACAGCGAGTTCAAATGGACCAGAGGAGCAGAGGGGTTGTGTGGCTGGAGATGGAGCAGGAAGATGGGAGAGCAAGGAGAAGCAAAGACCAGGGTTAGGAAGAGCGAGAGGAAAGTGCACGGCTCCTCTGAAGATGAGATCTTTTAATGGCAGCGAGGATCTTAAAGAACAGAGAGGAGTTGGGGGACGAACTTGGTGACACGAGAGAGGAGACCACTGCTGCAGCATCAGGAGAAACCTCTGAACGGGTAAGTGCCTCTTTGCTGTAGCTCCTCTCAGGCTCATACCGGGAAATAGAGACAGTGGCTTTGGATGCAAGTTAAATAAATGAGCCCAGGAACATTGAGTTGAGCTGTGATGCCTTTGTGATTTAACGTGGCTCCTAAAAGTTAAAATCCAGAACAGAAGAGAAACGACATGGAAACTCGTCTTTTTAGGGGCCTCGATATTGAACCTCTGGTGTGATGGTGCGTATGAACTGATATTATATTACATCTGCAATGCGCTCATTACAAAGTCGGTTAGGGTAAGGGTTAGTCGAGGACGGATCAATAACTCCACGGCTTCCTGTGTGCATTCAACTTCGCCAATTATTGTGGTTCCACGAAAAAACAACAACACTTTAAGTGAACGAGAAACGCGACAAATTGAAGTTGTTTTTTTTCAGCCGTTGACAAAATGGAACCTGGGTGTGTCGTTGTGTGAGTGTGTGTTTGTGTGTGTGTGTGTGTGTAAGGGGGGGGGGGGGGGGGGGGGGGCAAAACATATAGACAGGCAGGGAAGGGAAGGGGAGGAGTTACCAACCTGAGAACAGAGCAGCATCACAAGCTCCACCACAGACGTGCTTGACTTCATACACACCAGGCCTGCAGCACAAAGACACACAGCACAGTCAGGAGCTTCTCTTTGCTTCTCCCTGACACACTCAAACATTCACACACTCACACACTCACACACTCACACACACACAGACACACACACACAAACACACACCTTGCCTCGAGACACAAAAATATCATCAAAGGTGACACTGTAGCCTCAGCGGTTTCTGCCACTGTTTGCAGTCATCACAGTCAGGTTTATAAAAAGCATGCCACAGAGAGGACAGGAACAAACAGTAGAGGAAAGGATGAGGGAGGAGAGGAGAGGGTTGGAGGGGGAGGGAGAGAGAGAAGGGAGCAGTAAGGGAGGAGAGGGAGAGAGAGAGAGAGCAACATAGAGACGGTGGATCACGAACACAGGACACCAGGAAGCAGGTGGGCAGACATCACATGGAGTCGAATCTAAAACAGCAGCAGCAGCGTCAGAGCTCAACTTGAACATAATCTGATCTAAACACTTTCATCTGACTAGCTGAACGAATAGTGGTGCAAAATACAGACTTCATACCTGCTGGACGAATGAGTGAAGCAGCCAGCTCAAACACGCACTCACCCGTTCACTCACTCACTCACTCACTCATCACATACACTCGCTCACTGCCATTAACGGTGAGGGACGGTGAATGGGGGGGTGGGAGGACTCCACAGAGAGACGCCACGTAGAGAAAAAGGAGCCGTGTACAGCACCTGTACCTTCTATGAGCAGTTCCTGCCCATGGCTACCCAGCAGCGTCCTGGACAGGAAGGGGGCGAAGTCCACAAAGATCTCCCTCAGCAGCGGCGCCACCTTCTCCAGGGCGCGCTCCAGCTTGGTGGTGATGCTGCGGGGCGGGAGAGGGAAGCGAGAGGAAGATGAGGAGAGAGGGAGTGAAGATCATATAAGCCACATTCAGATGAGGGCAGAGGAGCGTGTGAGGGGATACAGAACTCGAGGGGGATATTCATGTGCAGCCGTTGAGAGCGGGAGGAGGAAAAAACCATGCAGGATCGACAGGTGAGAAAAAGAGAAGAGATATTACACAGAGGGGGAGGGAGGGGGGGAGCAAAGGCAAGCTGAGAGAGAAAGAAATAGAAAACTGAAATGGACACAGAAGAACTTACAGAATGTGTTTGATGCTGGTTGGATATGGAAGCACGATGCCTGGGTTAGTATCTGTTGATGCTTCTACAGTTTAAAGACTAAATCGCCAGGCTAATCAACTTGGTTCTCTGAGATGAGTGAACCTAGAAGTGCATAAAAACTATGGCTTATTGTAAACTGCACTGGGAAAAAATATGGTATAATATGCGGCATAGTAACTTGATTTGTCTTTATACACGTGCCTTTGAGTGTATATTTTCTATTCAGTTAAGAAATGGAGAAAGTAAGGCAGCAAAGGATGGCGGTGGAGTGCGTCTTCTCCAACAGACCCGGGTCAACAGTATATATAAAAACCTGGATTAGCTTTAACCTGCTCAGCGAACCGGAAGGTTAGACCGACCAAGTTAAAGCAAACCGACGCCGCAGGTTATTTGCAAAGACGGCTTGACCCAGGTCTGATGTTTGAGTTCTGGGTTAGTGTGAGAAGACGGCCAAGCCAGAAGTCACAACATTGACTTTAAATATATAAAAGAATCAGCTCTATCAACATCGAGTCGCAGGAGAGTGTGTGCGTAGTAGAGTGTGTGCGTAGCAGAGGGTGTGTGGTGGAGGGGGGGGCAGAGGTGGGTTAGGGGTGTGTGGGGTGTGGGTATGGGGGACGGGACGGGTGTCTCCTTGCCTAAAACACTGTCCTGCATCTCGGGGGGCAGTCTGGAAGCCTGCCAGGGAGCTAAAGGACTTGAGCTCAGGGGGCGTCTGACCGCTGCGCAGCGCACACTGCGCCACCTCACAATAGGCACTGCAATACAAACCACACACACAAAGTACAGACACGCACACTGATTAGGGAACACGTGCACACTCACACGCACACACCGCACATGTCATAACAAACCGTCTAACAAGTCTAAGGAGAGAGCACATAGCAAACGTTACAGTACAAACTGCTACAAACCAATCATCTGGTGTTTGTTATTGTGATTCTACTTCCTCGTTGTGAACAGTCTCATACTTCAGATCATCATCTTAAATCTCTATCAGTGTCAGACGCCTTCACACAGAATGGAAACATACAAAAAAACAAACAGATTCATGCAAAGTGATCTGGAATCCATTGGTCTTATGGAATTATTGTTTTTTTAAAGATGGATTAAGAATCAGTGATATTATAATATAGTGATGTTAAAAAAAACACAGTTGCCACTTCAGGGGTGAAAAGCATCAGAGTGTAGACTGAGTAAGATGTGTGAGCGGAGAATGTGAGTTTAAAAAATACTCTGTTTTTATTATTTCATCATGTCAGCTTTAAAAAGTAAAGCAGGAATCTGTCAAATATCCTCTTTTTTGTGTCTTTTAATATTCTAGTCATGTTACCCAGCACAACTTGTTAAGTAACAAATGAAGTTGTCTTTCGTTATTACAGTTTTGACATTTGCTTGCTCCCTGACACTGTGTTGTGACCTGTTACAGGCATCAACAAGGATGCAGGTGCACTGCAGTTCATCTGACCTTAAAAATCAGTCATAAGAATTCTCTTGGAAGGAATGAGGACCAGAGTGTGAAATGAAATAGGGACAGGAATAAAATGGAAAAGGCTCAAGCACCCGAGACAAAACAGACAAATCAATGTAAAAACAAAAGGAGGAGATAAAACAGAACGAGCGTGAGGAAAGTGAATGGTCGAAGCCAATCCAGAGTTTTTGTGATGCAGCGAGCGCCGACCTCATGTTCTCCATCGTGTCTTCTGGCATGGGAGCCACCGTCTGCACCGCCGGCAGATTCTTACTCGTGGCACCGTTGACGAACGAGGAGGAGGAGGAGGAGGAAGAGGACGCGGAGTCTGTGGCACCTGGACAGAGGAACAGAAGCGAGAGGGATGAGGAACCTTGAACAATAAAGTGACGTCGAAAGATTCGCGAGCTGGATAACGATGAAGGAAAACGTATTAATGTCCCGGTCGACTGTGACCAAATTCAATTTGGATAGAATTTCACCGGACATGCAGCCGCTCGTCTCCTCGTAATGTCCCCGATTGTGAAAACAGCTTTGTAATCAATACACTGAATCCATTCCAGGGAACAAATCCTTTCCTCGTCCACTATGCATGTTTGATACAGAACAACATGTCTGACAAAGCCTTGATTACAAATCCACTCTGCTATAATGGATCTGCTCAGTGTGATGCTGTGTAGAAACAGTGCAGGGCTGCATGTCAGTGTTTTGATTTTTTTGTTTGTTTTCCAGCTTCCACAAAACCTGGTGGAAAGTGGGACACGAGCCCAAAAAGAGATTCATACAAAAGGATGTTTTTTTCTTTCCCACTTTCAATAACATTGTCAGGCTCTTTAGGACATTTTCACAGTTTTTTTATCAGGGAATAATTCAGGGATGATGATGACAAAAGAAACATTTAGAGGACTGATGTCTTTGAGTGTGTTCAGTTTGTTGCAGCTTGATTCATTTTAAGGAGGCTGTTGGGCCTCGGTTGGTATTCGCTCCATTGAGTTTCATTCTATCCTGGTTATTACCTCCACCAGGGAGGTTATGTTTTCCCTGACATTTGCAGGATTATTTAAAAACTACTCATCTGATTATCATGAAATTATGCGGAAGGGTCTGAAATGACCCAGGGAAGAACACATAGGATTTTGGAGTAGATCCAGTCAGGTAAAGTGTTAGATGTGCTCTCTGGATGCATATTGGGTTTAAATTTCTTCCTGTAAATAAACATATCTTGTTGGAAATATGTAGTCCACATGTTTAACATGCTGTTAAAAAGTCACTGAATTACTCTTCTTGTTCATGTCTGATATTTTACACTCTGTGTGAGTAACGTACTTCATTCGTGCCCCTCCCCAGGCTAAGACTCATTTTGATCAGATTAGTTTGTTTCTATTCCCGACTGACGACGGCAGAGAATAGAATGTTTTGTAACAAGAGACGAAATTCTGCTTCTGCCTTTGAATCGCTTGAAGCCTTTCACCTGAACCCTTTCATCCCCCTGCTGTCGTCTTGTCTGCTGCCTCTCCTCAAATCGCACACTGAATAGATGCAGTGCAAAGTAAAAAAAAGAATCCAATAAATACGTTGATAAGCACCGAGCATCATCTCTCACCTGTAGTGTTGATCATGCTCTTGGGTGTTGCTGTCGCGGCAGCAAAGATGTTGGGTGTGGAGCCCGCCGCGGTCGACCCGCCAGTGGTGGGTGTGCCCACGGTGTTGACTGACAGGCTGCCGGGTGGCGGCTTCTTGACTGGAACCACGACACTCCTGTAAGAGACGAGACACATTTCTAATCTGTGAGCCATCAGGAGTTTTTGATGAGTGTGAAGGTGAAAGAAGAACATTCTGTTAGCTTGTTCATTGTTTCCATCCAAATTGCTTTTTTCCAAAGGCAGGATGTTTTGTGTGTTTTTAAACAATCAATTAATTGATTTCTGTGTCCAGGGTTTTCTGGATGTAAAGCAATTTGTTAGAAAAATATAGAACAGGCTGGAAAAAAGGTGATGAACTGATTGCTGTGCCAGGCTGGATCGACTCTGTCTCTGTCTCTTGTAGGTCAAACAGCCGGTGGGACCGACCTGTCGAAGGAGTGGAACTGCATGGGCAGCATGGGGTGTGTCTTCAGGGCGGGGTCGGGGTGGTAGGGCGTCGGCCCCGACTCCTGACCCAGGTCCCCTCCATCGACTGGTCCTGCCACCAAACTCTTCAGGATCTCCTGCGTTACAGACAGAACAACAGACCTGGTGAGAGCAGGTCACAAGCTGCAGGATGTGATGAGGTGAACGCCTTGTTTTTGAATACTTTATTTTGGCTTTGATATTTATCATGATCCAAAACAAAAAAGTATTAATGCCTCTAAGAAAATTTTACTGAAAAGCTTATTTCTAGCAGTGAGCGATGAATGAAAGTGAGTCAGAGAAGGAACATTACACAACCTCACTATGAGGAAGAACCTTGACCCCATTCAGACCCGACGTTACAATTCTTTAGCTTTGTCATTCAAACCACATTGAAAGGTGCACAAGGTCAAGTGTGATCTCAGCAGTGAGGAGTAAATTCAAATGTGTTTCCTGAACCATCATCTCTATTGGTAGAAATATGTCCATAATTAAACCGGCTGCAGAAATAAAATGTGCCCATTAGTGATTTTTTTCTGAATATTTCAGGATGCAATGAGCCAATGTCCCACAGACCCACCTTGACATTGATGCCTTTGTTTGTCTGACTGATGCTGGAGATGGACGAGGGCGGGGCGTTGGGGTTGGAGCCGGGGTTGTGGGGAGAATCCAGAAGGCTCTCCTGTGACCTCCTGACGTCAGACAGGCTGCACAACAGGTCCGTGCCTCCTCCTCCTCCTCCCCCCATGTCTCTGTCTCGATCCCTGTCTGTCTCTCTCCCGACCAGGCCCAGGCCCAGGCCGAGACCCATCTCCGAGCCGTTCAGGGACCCGGCCACGTGACCCTCCTCTCCGATGCCCGAGTCCGTGTGGGGGAGTCCGGCCCGGGGAGAGTCATCCGAGGGGGTGGGGGTCTGCTTGTCGGAGAAAGCTGTGGCTGGGTGCTCTGGATGAAGGGGGAGGGAATAAAGAATCAAATGTAATGTGTTTATGAGGATAGTTACTCAGAAAAATACATCTCAGGGGAGATTCCATAAAATAGTTTCTGTTTTTAAAATGTCTTCCTCAGCCATTTTCCTCTTGTTTGTGAGCTTTCATGTCACTGCCTGGTAACACCATGTTTTTCTTCCTCCTTCTTGCTTTATTCCTCTTTAAGTGTCTCTCGACAGCAGGTTTTGTTGTTCGCCTGAAGCCTGTACTCACCACACCAACGCTCAAATAATGACTCAGCAGTCATCCAAGCACACCCCATTAAGGATATTGCATCAGAAGAGAAATGATAATCACCTGTACTGGTTGGGGAGTTGATCTCGTGACGGATGCTTCTCCCTGATAGGCTGGTGGATCTGCAAATCTCCCGCTGGGGTTCCAAGATGTCCCGGTACTTAGACACCATGAGGACCGAGATGAAGTAGACGACTGCCAGCGCCAGGAACTGAGCTTGCTTACTGTCGTCCTACAGGAACCAACACAGACAAGTAATTCAGTGGAGGAAAAAAAAAACATTCAGGCATTTCCTCCCTCGTATCTATAAACATAAAATACTGCATACACAATAAAAATACACACACACACACACACACACACACACTTACCACGTCTCTGAATACTACAGCTCGGAGACGGTTGATGTCGACATCCTGAAGGAGTCTGTCTGGATCCTGCTGAATATGGAAAACAGGTGTGTCGCACATATACCCGTGTCTCTGTGTCCGATTTCAAGTGTGTGTGCAAGATGTGTATTTGATTTGAGTGTGTGTGTGTGTGGTACCTTGCTGGTGTTGGAGGCACTGTGCAGGCTGTCCTGTGACTTGCTGCTGGTTAAGGAGGACTTGCAGCTCCGGTCTCTCTGTCTCTGCCGGCATTCCAGACAGTTCCTCACCGCCACGCAGCAAACTGACGGAGAGACGGAGGCCGAGAGGAAACGTGTGAGTGTCGTGTGATGGTTGGGTCTTTTATATCACATGTTCAAAAGGTGTGTATAATAAATAAAACCAGAGACGCCCCATATATGCAATATAGATCACATATAAATTGAATATAGGGCTGCAACACAACTAGTCATTATTTTATTTTCATTATAGATTAATAAGCACTTTATTTCTAAGGATGGAATCAAACAATTCTATAAATAAATATGTTACCATCATTTTTCTTGTAAAACCATTAAAAATAATACTTTAAATACTTCAAACAACCCATCGATAATTTTACAGTTTTATGTATATGATAGTAACAGGTAATAATAGCAAATGTAATAAATCATGTTAGACCCAAGGATTAAAAGACTACAAAGAGTAATATGAAGGGACCGGAGGGACATAAATTGCAAAAAACACACATTTTGTTTCCTTAAAAAACGTTTTTCCATTTTGTATGCCTGTCCACACTAGTGCTGAATCAGAAACCTAATGGATAAGACACTAGAAATTATAACAATCTACAATTTCAAGTTAAGTTATTAAGCAAAATTGCTGAATCTTTTGTTTCCAATTTGTAAATCTGAAGAACTTTTTCTTAGAATTAAATGATCTATGTTATTTTAATATATTTGGGTTTTGCAATGTTTGACCCAAAAAAAAGCGATTTCGATTGACATTATTAGAATGAGGAGTGCTTTTTTTTTGGATTACCGGTCCATGTGTGAGATCAACCACATTCACAGTTTTAAAATGTTCATCGAGATTAGACCCAGCCAGCGAGCACCCACCCAGGCGGAGACACTGCCTCATCAGCCCTCCCGACGACATGTTCTTCTCGGCCTCGATCTCGCTGAAGTTGAGGGAGCTGGCGAACACCAGCACGTCCACCATGGCCATGAGACGCGAGAGGAAGGTGACCGCCGTCTCCGAGGACATGCCCTGCGTCGCCTCGATGTTCTCCAGCTCCGTCTGGGTAACAGGGAGGAGAAACGCACACATGCTTTCCAGTCATTCGGTGTCAAACCAGCACATGAGCACAATGACCTCAGTGGTTTCAGGAAGGTGGTGACGTACTGAAGTGTCCTCCCCCTTTTTAAACATTTAAACGTGACCTCTAGAAGATGTTCGCTGCCGGGTCTCGACCACAACAGTCATGCTGATCAAGTGAAATACACACTTATGATGACGTCTGGCAACATGAGGTGCTCTACACAACACACAGGAAGTACAGCCTGATGACACACAGGTGATGGTAACAGTGGGGTTGTGACAGTTGCAGTGGGGCCTATTAGCAGTAACAGCAGCGGTGTGGAGACAGACAAAGCTAGACTAAGATCCCCTTACGTTCACACCAGCCTAAGTGTTTAATTACAGGATCTTCAGTGTAGCTACTGGAAACAGATCTGAAGGCAGCATTGGCTTCTGAAAAGACTGTGTGGATTTCTGTGTCTCTGCTTCAGCGAGCAGGACGTGCACGGCTGCGGAGAGTCGACACAAAGTGCAAGCAGCCGGGGGCTCCTCCGCAAAGGTGAGCACACACATTCGTTGGGGGGGGGGATAACAGACACAAGGTGGAAACAGAAGGACTCGGGGTTGGTGTTCTTAGCTCTCCTGGTGATGGTGAGAGTCTCAGGCTCTTTACGCACCTCTCCCCCTGTGCCTCCTCCCCCAGGAACAGGGGTCACCTCCTCTCCCTTTGACCCCCTCTGGGGTCCGGCTCCTCCTGCCTTCTTTAGTGTTGATACAAATGGGACAGGCTTAGCAGATGCAACCCTCAAGGTCTCCTGGAAAACTCTCATGCTTTTGTCTTTTTTCCTCTAAACAAATCTTCTCAATCTTATTTCTCCCACTTCCTGTCTGTTTTAGTCCACTCTATCTCCCTTGTGTCATATTCTTACAATGTCAGGATATTATATATTTAAGAATCAGACACCCATAATATTTATAACAGTATAAAGGGGAATACAGATTAGCAGCAAAAGGAGCACAACAAGTAGAAACACTATGGATGTCAGACAGGCAAGGGTTAGTGTCAGTCACAATGGTAAATAAACCAGAACGTAGTATTAGTAGAATGTAAAGAGAGGAAGAAACCACAACTTACAGCGTTGGCACTATTCTTAGAACTCTGCACATGCAAACAAACAGACAAAAACAGAGACAAAAAGGAACGAGAAAGTACGTAGAACACATGTAACACAGAGAAGAAAAGGAAAAAAGAAGGATGATTAAAAGAAACAGATTAATACACCGTCAAATCAAATATCTTGTTAATTAAAAGGATTAAGGCAACGACCAAATAAAGGTTAAAAATGCTATGACACAAGTGTTAGATTTGCAGTTAAATACAGAGAGACACAGATAAATGGAAAAATGTTTTTAGAGTTTAATTAATTGACCAATTATTTAATTTATTGCCAAACTAAACAGATTTTTGTTTGACATTAAACCTTTAAGAATTAAAAAGTAGTTTTTAAACGACATTAATCGACTAGAATCCGGTTGAAGAGGCTCTTCCTATTCAGAGTCCTATGAAAGCAGCTGTTGACCTGCAGTTCTCCCTCCTACCACAGAGGGGCAGAGCGGAGCCACTTACGGAAGGGGAGGTGGCGGCGGACAGGAGAGGAAGGATGCCTCCACAGGCGATGATGATGTTGTCCACCATCTGAGAAATGAGGTGGATGGTGTTGTGGACGAAGATGATGTTTTCATTGCTGTTCACGAAATCCATCACCGACTTGGTTGAGTGGCTGAAACGGAAAACAAAGAGTTTGATGGATGATCCGAAACCAGTAGAGACATCAGAGACACCGAAGATCTGATCACAGCGACATGTCAGAGGGTGTTTTCCCTCACCTCCTCCACACGTGCACGTCGGTCTCCAGGGCGAACAGCAGGTCGGTGAGCAGCCTCTGGTGCATGGGGGACCACTTGAACTCGGGGATACGGAACATGGTCGTGCGTGGGCCGGGGCTGAACTGCCGGCGCTGCTCCTCCGTCATGGGCATTCCCCTGAAGCCCAGGTCCACGCGGAGGTCCCGCTCCAGCTGCGCGGCGGTGCGGCCGTGAAGGGCCTGCAATGGGGGGGGGGGGAAGATGTGGTCAGACTCGGAAATAGATTCAGAAATCTAAATCTGTTTCATTAAAGAAGCCCCCGGAGGAGTTTCCGTGACCTCTGATTCGGTTTTCAATGAGCCGTTGGAAAATCAGCTCGTGTGTGGGCAGTCACTGGGTATTTCTGCCCGGACAAATTGTCCATGGCCGTGCATTTTAGTGGAATTAGCAGCAAACACAATCCAATCACCAAGGGGCAGCGGTGGCCTGAAGTATGGAGGAGGAGGAGGAGGAGGAGGAGGAGGAGGAGGCTCGTGACTGTTCAGTCCTTGGAATGAAGATTATTGTAGATGGAGGTGATTCGCTAATTATAACTTACAAACCTTTTCCACAAACTTTGATAAAAACCGTAGAGGAAAATACATGATTTCACTTAAATCTGTACAGTATGTTATGATGTCATCACACCTGATATGAAAACAAACTCTTGTAACTCTTCTAATCACAGTGATCCAGCAGTTTACATCAGAATCAGAAACACAAACACACCTGAGTAGTCGCGGTCGTTTGGATCTTCTTTGTGTCTTTGTCCTTCCCGTCGTCCGACCTCTCTGTATCCGAGGTGGTGCTGGCCGTGTCTCCGCCCGTCTTCTGCCCAGCGGCCTCTCCCTCCGCCCCGGCCGTGCCCTCTCCCTCTGGGAAATCTGGTCTGGAGGCCGCCTGGATCTGGATCTGGCTCTCGGCCTCAGCAATGGAGCTGATGTCAGCGATGGGGCTCTGGATCTTGAAGAGCCCGTCCTCCGGTAGCTCCCCGGCTGTGTGGCTCTGGGTCTGTAGATCAGAGCCGCAGCTGGTCATGTGGGCGAGCAGACTGAGGTCGTCACTGGCGCTGGTGGTGGAGAGGGAGGGCACTGGGCCGGATGAAGTGGGCTGCTCTGGACTGGGCAGCACCAGGGGGTCTGTGGCTGCCAGAGCTGGAAGAAGCTTCTCATCAACCTGGAGGAGATGAATGGGGAAATAAAAGTGAGCAGAACTTTTTCACAATGTGCAAAGTTTGCAGCAAAATCTCGTTTTCAGAGAAAGATAGAAAGTGGAGATACGACATTGACTGATCGGGTTTATTAAATTCTTGGACCGCGGGGGGGGGGAGGGTGGCTCCACAGATAAGATTTTAATTCATCAGCAGCAATAATCTTCATAACAAATCCTACCTTGCTGAAGAGAAACCCGTTGTTGCTCGGGACGCTGTCCTTCTCATCAGCCAAAGTGATGAGGGGCCCCATGTTCCCGTCGTCCTCCAGGCTGACCCCCGAGAGCCCCAGGCTGGGCCCCAGTCCAACCCCTGAGGCCGGCGTGTCATCTTTAGGCGCCAGACTCCCGTTCATGTTCTGGACGACAGCGCAGTAAGCACTGTCCAAGAGAGAGTCCACCTCCACCAGAGGCCCGTTCTCCATTCCTCCCCCACCTACTACAACCACACCTCCACTAAGGCCTTCAGGAGAAAGGTCGAGGTCATCCAGCTTCACCTCTGTGGCCTCTACTTTCTCGGCTTTAATGTCCACCAGCAGGTCGTGGACCTCCACCCTCACGCCTGGCCCGGCGCTCTGCTCGCCGGGCGTCAGGGCCTCTCCGTTGGGTCGCTTCACGGCGCCTTCAGCCAGGAGGTTGGCCCCCTCGCTGTACTCGGCCTCGCTCTCCGGCGTCTGTGTCTGGGAGTTGTCGTCGATCTCCAGGTTCCCGTTGACCACAGGGGCGGGCACAGCAGAGAGCCCGGAGATGGTGGACACACAGCCTTTCTTCCCTTTCTTCATGTTCTCCTCCTCCTGACGCTGGTACTCTTCGTACATCTTAGCTAAGTATTCCTTGTGGGCCTCGTAGGTCACCTGGGACAGAGGATGGGTGTAAATGTAGTGTCATCGGAACACAAGCCCTGACGATAGCTTAACTCAATATCTATAATGTCCACGTTCATAAAGCTCATTGATCATAAGCAGTGATCAAACTGGGACAGACTGCTCTGACCACAGTGTTAGACCAGTATCTATAACGTCCCCTCACGGCTGTGCTGCCATGAGAAGGAAGTGCATGAAGAGGCAAAAAAGGTGCAGTCACTTATTGAACATTATGTCCATGATGAATCATTCAGGGTCTTTCAGGGCAATGAACCAAGAAATCATAATTAAAAATAATCAATATGTACAAATCAATAAGCTTTTGTTTAGCCTTTATGACAGTTTCAGTCTCTGTATCAATAAAGGAAAATCATTACTGCCAGTTCTGTGTAAATTTTTGGGTGCAACAGATTTGAAGTCGAGTGGATAGGCTGTCATTGTCATTTGAGGCGGCTGTGGCTCAGGAGCGGGTTGTCCACTAACCAGAGATCTGAGGTTTGATCCCAGTCTCCCCAACTCCATGTTAGTTTAACATCTGTGCCGGTAGTGTGTGCGTGTGCGTGTGTTTGTGAATGTGTGAGGTATGACCAAGTAAGTTCTGTGAAGTGCTTGAGTGGTCATCTAGACTAGGAAGGCTTCTACATAAATACAGCCCATTACAACTGTAAAGCAAATATTCCTCAAGGATCGCCACAATGCAGCTTGACTTGACAAATCGGTATCTACTTCTGTCAATATCTTTAAACACTCATCCCATGGGATAAAAGAGCAGCATGAAAAAGTGCCTGCAAAGAAAATCTGATCAGGAAGTCTGAAAAATGTATTCATCTTACCTTGGAGTGTGCGATGGACAGGGTATCGACCCACACCCTCCAGCCGCCCCATTCGTATTTGATGGCGTGGTAGAGCAGGATCCTGAATATGTTGTACACCATCTCGGTGATTTTCTGCTCCTCGGGGCTCTTGGGGTTGATGTATCCGAGGGAGAACATCCAGTCCTGCCACACGGAGCACTGCAGCAGGCAGCTGGCACACAACACAAAGACTCAATGTGAGCATGAAAGAGCAACAGTCATTGTAAGGAGCCAATGGGCTCGCAGGTGAATTGACGTGCGGCCGCTTGCGTGCCCCTCACCGGCGGTTTTCGCGGCTGTTGCTGAAGAGCTTGATCATGTCGGAGAGAAAGAGTCTCCGGACTTCCATCAGCTCGGCACTGGGAGAGGAGTTCTTCAGGAGGGTCGCCACTACTTTCAGAATCACTGGGTGGGAGGTGAAAAATCGGGTGAGGTGAAGAGGAAAGAGGGAGAAAGGAGAATGAGTGAGAGGGAGAAGCACAAATCTATAAACCGTGTTTTGAATAGGAGAGAACAAATGTGAGGGTAAGGGAAGTGTGAGGCAGGTCAATAGGCGACAGACGGCATCAGCTCTGAATTCAGGCTTTGTTGTTTATTCACTTGCATTAAAAAAACACTGTGTTGTTAGCAGACCAAAGAACACACAGAGAGAGAGAGAGAGACGCAGGTTTCAGCGCTTTTCATACTCACTGGGGTTCTGGATCTTGACGGTGGAGTCGGGCTCAGGGTGGGGTTTGTGGACCACCTGGGTGCAGACCTGCTCGGTCAGAATCTGCACACAAGTCACAAGACACAAGATCCACAGAGTTCAATGACATGCGGAGACAATCACTGGAAACGGTCGCACACCTCCTGTGCACGGCTAGAAGAGTGATGCCGTGTGTGAAAGAGCCGCTGCCAAACAAGCACCCACCTCGTACAGCGTGTTGTAGGTGGTGATGGAGACGGTGTTAGTGTGCATCATCAGCCTCTCACCCAGCAGCGTGAACAGACTGTGCGTGTGCATGATCTCTACCTTCCTCCTGCAGGGAATCACAAACACACACATCCAGACACACACACGCACACACACAAACACACACACACACACACACACACACACACAGAGGGTTTATTATTCAGTACAGAACTTGCGACGGCTGAAGCTGACAGTGATCGCCACTGGCCCAGTGACATGTGGCCCAGTCAGTTATGATGGGAGGATAAGAAACAACACGGAGACAAGAATAGAACGACAACACCGCAGGAGTAACCGAGGCAACGCTCGCACGGCTGTGAATAAGTAATTTGCGACTGTTTAACAGACCAGAGGCTTTTAATTTGAAAGGTTCAGACATCAGAGCTGACATGAGCGTTATTGATGAACCCTGCGTTGTCTGTGTGCGTCTCGAAAAGTGAAGAAACGGAGAAGTACCACCACAAATATACGATGTCTTCATATAGGGCAAATAATATGTTTTTCTCAGTTTAACAAAATTGCATTTGACAGAACGTGTGAGTAACATTTCCCAGAGGAGCTAAACACATACCTGCATATACTGTTAATAAGAACATCACAAAATAAATATGCTCTATTTTTCATGATAAGCCATTAAGTGTTTTTCTTTTATGTATTGATCTCTAAGATTTTATTACACAGCTTCTCAAAACATTTCCAAGGACAACTTCAAAGTCTTTTATTGCTTATTAGATTTGACATTGTGTCTCAAACCACAGTGAAGAAACCCACACAAATCTAAAATTGGTTTTAGTGTTTTTATCCCATTTTTTAAAGATTGATAATTTCTTAGATTCTCTGCAAAACCCTTCGAATATGTGTTGCGATTTATATTAATATAAAATAAAGCATTGTCTATGGCTGTTCTGCATGATGACATGATGACATGTAGAGTTAAAGGAGGACTTCAGCTTCAAAGGAAGTTGAAGTGGGCGGGGGGGGGTCTGAAGGTGCAGGGCTCAGGTGCAGCTTGGCCCATGTTGTGCAGTAAGTGGCGTGTTATGTCACATGGGAGGATTAAATCCCCCAGCATTCATTGCTGCTCATCAAGGCCCCCCCGACCCCCCCCCGCCCTGCCAGGGCACGCTGTCAGAATTATTATTCCGCCTGGATTTGATGATGAGGACATTATCTTCAAGTACACACACACACACACAAACACACACACACACACACAAATAACCAACACTTCTCAGTTCACTGGAGACTGCACTGCTCTGTTTTTTTCCGGTTTTTAGCGATGACATCATAAAACATTTGCCTTTTTAAAGAAAACCCCTCCGCAGTGAGAGAAGCAGGTGCTTACTTGTGACCGAGGTGCTTGAGGAAGTAGCCCAGGACTTTGAGGGCTTGGACCCGGATGCTCTCGCTCTTGGAGGCCAGGAGTTTGCAGATCACCCTGCGACATGTCAACACACAGCCACAAGCGTTTCACATCACCGAATGAGTTACACTACGTTAGATGAAGGCGACAAGTACAACAAAAAAATGTGTAATCAAAATAAAGATCAAGGCGTTGTGCTGTGTGTGGTAAACACCTGCTGCCTGATACTCAGTCAACCTCCAAGTCAACATGGAGACTGACTCTTCAAACGCAGGAAGATTTCAAAGTGAAAAGAAAATGTGGCGACGCATAAGAGAGGAGTTACCATTGCAACCTTAAAGAGTTCCATGAGTAGGCCACATTGTTTATGCTTTGACACTTTACTGTTTGTGACATCAGAACTGGAACTGATGCAAAAAAGCTTTATGGATTCAAACTACTTAAAAAAACATACTTGGATCTTCAGACTACATTCATTCAAAAAGACCAAGAGCTGAGAGATTTTTTTTTTTTTTTCATCTGAGATACATAAATTCAAATTTCCTTATTCACTACTTGGTTTTGAAACCATTTTTATTGAATCTGTGAATTACTTAGAATTTGACCACATCAGTAATATGAGTTTTCATCAGTAATGTGAAATGTGAACCCACATATGTATACATATAGACATATATACATAGATATATATATACATATGTGTATATATACGTGTGTGGATTTTTCAATTGTTTAATGTATGGCCTTATTCTTAGTAATAAAGTGACTGTTGCTAAATGTATTGTGTATGAATACATTCCACTGATTTTCTGAATATTATATTGGATTTGTTTGTTCCTAACTCATAATTTAAATACATACAAAGCTAAAAACTTATGGTTAAAATCATAAAACGAAAGATCTTGTTTCATCTCAGTAGAATCTAATTTTACATCAGATATTTTGATGAGTGTGTGTGTATGTGAGTGTGTTTGTGTGTGTGTGTCTGCGTGTGTGTGTGTCTGTGTGTGTGTGTACCCCACGTGTGGGCAGCACACTCACCTTATTCCATTTCTCTGATCGAATGCAGGGATCATGGACGCCGGGTGCTCAGACATCAGAGCCACCAGCAGCTGGAGCACGTCGTGGATGTTCTCATCCTGCAGAGACAAAGAAAGCAAAGTGGCGCAGGTGAACAAAGGAGGAAGAGGAGGAAACCCCACGGGACGGATGAATAGAGGGTTAATAGGACGAAGAGAGAGGTGGACATGGAGGAGGGGGGGGGGGGACGACTGCGGAGGAGCGTGTGGCATAATACAACAAGAATAGACATAATTGTTACAGAGGAGCACATTCTGTTCAGTCCATTGTTGCACCATTTTTCATGCTGTCACTGCGCCGGGGCTGACTCACACTCTCACTCGTTTAAGTGGACCATAACTCCAGCCCACAATTTATAATGCCCATTTTGCCACCAGCTCCACTCAAGAGCTCGCACCCTCTCTCCTCCGTCTCCTCCGTCTCCCCTGTCTCCCTCTGTCTCTGTTTACCTCATGCATGGTCAGTAGGTAGTTGAGAATGCTCTGCAGCTCGTCCTCCTTCACGCCCCGGTCCTGTGGAAAGAAAACCAATCTTTTAGGTTTTTCTGTTACATCCTGGTGACCTGAGATAACGTCATTTATTCTGTCCGATGGCTCATTTTAACCGTGAATCAGCAACAACCTCACACAGGAAGGAACAAGCTAAACAGTGCTCTGTTCAGGCTGCTGGTCTATAATGTGATTCACCACAAACACACAGATTTCAGACGGAGCTGCTGGTCCCTCGGCGGCGAGAAAAACAAAGCGATTTCATGCAACTTCATCAATGCGGTGGAGATAATCGGTTTCTCTGGCCTTACCTTCAGTATCAGCTGTTTGAGGAAGAGGAGCATGAAGGCCCTGAGCGAGATGATCTCCTTCTGGGACGGCCGCGGCCCGTCTGCACACAAAACACAAACAAGAGAATCATTTCCTGTTAGAAGTCACATTTTTTATCCGAGATACAGATCGGCTAAATAAGCCTGTAGTCCAGGCTGAGTGAGTTCCACTGTTTACTGATATGAGCTTTTATTAGTCTGCCTGGAGAGCGGAGACAAGCTTCTTAACTCACACAAACTCACAGACAGAAGTGGGAACTGCAATTAAATCACTGTCATTACCTCCAGAGGCAATCTGGATATTTTAACTTGAACTAATTTAACTGATAACAGCAAAGATGTGACTGATAGTCCCACTTATTCAAACCAAACAAGCATCCCATCCCACGGATTCCTCATTAAAGCTCTGGTACTCGATCAGGTCTGTGGAGGGCTACAGAGAAATGAAATAATCAAGCTCACCATTTATAGGACTGACATCTTTGTCGAGTTTCCTAAAGGCCACAGGCGTCCTCTGCCTTTAAACACGATTTGAAAGCTACAAAGCTCCGTCTCGTTCACGATTATTCAACTTTCTGTTTCACCTCCATTGTCTTTGTTCGTTCTGACATTTGGCTGTGAAACAACCCTGCTCCTTCCACCTCTTCAAAACCACGACCCAGCGGCACTTTTAAACGGTTCTGAAAAAACCCCCCTCAAACAATGGCATTTCATTTTCCAGTGATGTAATTAGGTTTTCATTTAATTTTTGAGGCGTTTAATGTGCCAGACGCACTCCACGCTCACGCTGATTGATGAATCGGCTCAAAATGGCTGCCAAACAACTCGCTAATGGAACGCGGAGCCAAACAGCCTCACAGATGAATCGATTCAGATCCAAACAAGAAGAGACCCGGCCCTTTAATGTCCTCCTCTTTAATGGTCCCAGTGTCCACAGGCCGTTAAAGTCGACTTTGTCCCTACTCGTTCTCCACCTTCCTACAGATGTCATTAACAAACAAACACTCGCTACACAATGACCCTCGTAAGCGCACACTGCTCTCATCAGCATTCCAAGCACCCGGCAGAGGGTTTGTCAAGTTTACAAGGCAACAATAAACATTTATGGCGATCGGCTTGTGTGCATTTGCCACCGTGCACTTTGCCGTGTCAGGGACGTCTGGAAAAAAACCCAGCCTGATTTGAATTCGAGCCACAGAGGGAGAAGCCCTGCAACTGCAAACACGGGAGCTGAATAAAAAAACGCACCTTGTCCTTGCAGAACTCTTTAACTGATATCTGACCCCAAAGCTGCAAAAGCCAGCTGATGTAAGCTCGGCAGACTGATGGAGCCTCAAGATTTGAGGCTTTCTCTCTTTGTCGTGCTCCGCCGGGCCCTGAATCACGAGTGAAGTGTGTGTACGTGTTCCACCGGCTCCTCGCGACGCCAGAGCACGACACCGGCGCTGTCCTCTAGGATCCATCATCGTTATCTGTCGAGCTGGTACATAGAGGTGGAATGGAGACACTCGTGGTTCAACCATCCATCATGGTTCACGCAGCAGCTCCGAGTCAAGCAAGTGAACATGTGCCGGTGTAATTTCGTTTTTTTTTTTAAGAGGTCTTTTGTTAACGGAGGATTTGAATAAAGCTTCTAATCATCTAAACCTCCTCTCTGGGGTGAATCTAATTATCATCCTCTTCTCTTTCAAATTAATTTCCCTCTTCTTGCGCTCTGTACATGCCAACCTGACTCAACCGTTTTATCCAGTCATTGTGAAATTGAATGCTCTTGCATGTGCTTGGGAGTCAGGGCATGTATGAAAGAGTGAATGTGTTCTGACTGGATCTGAAACTCTATTTGAATAACTGTGATTTATGATGAATTATGCTTTAGCTCACTTGAGGACATTTGTGCTTAAATTTAAAACTAGGCGAAATCCATGATGTTACAAAACAATATGAAAGGTATCACTGAGGTTAGAAAAATAAAACACTTTAGCTGAAGAAATAAATTAAACTCAGGCACATAAACCTTTTCTTCTTAATCAGTGTTTCTGTTTTATTATTATTAAGAGTTCAAAAGCAACACAGCTCTGTACCGGAACATAATGGGCCCGAGGTGTTTTCATTATGTACAGACTTCTTTTCAACCAACAACTTAAAAAGAGTTATTTGTAAAAAAAAAAAAAGTATGAGGACAACTTGAAGAGGAATTACGTGTCTCTAAGCGGATTAAAATTCAGTTGCTGGATAAAAATACACTCAGAAACGGTGTTTATCTGAAACAGGGATTCAACCTCGTGACTTCAAGCTGAGACACACTCACATATCATTATCCACAAAGCCAAGTGTGCGTGTTTACATATCTGTCTATTGCCATGCAAATCAATGCCTATAAGACTCTTACTGTATTGTTGATAAGCACACTTCCAAAACCACAACTGCCGCGTCCTTCGCCTTTGAGCCACCATTAAATAGCGTCTGAGGCTAATTGCTACCGTTATCAAAAGGCTCCAAACCCCGGCAGTCGAGCCGCAATATCACCGAACGGCGCAGCAAGCCAGACAGACACTTGATTAGAAATTCTAAAAACTCCCTTGGATGTGCCAATCAAATCCGTCTGTTGCCGTGGCAACGTGGGATGCGGAGAGAGAGAGAGAGAGAGGTGGATTAGAGTGAGAGACCTCTCTGATGTGTGGGGGTGACAGTG
The DNA here is from genome assembly GCF_949316205.1 of Platichthys flesus. NCBI lineage: Eukaryota > Metazoa > Chordata > Actinopteri > Pleuronectiformes > Pleuronectidae > Platichthys > Platichthys flesus. Next base: position 6,541,308 of record NC_084959.1, on the reverse strand, counting down.
TGTGCTGCGGTAACGCAAATCCTCTGCTCGGTACACAAAGGCAGCGGACACATCAATTCTGATTTGACACCGTGTTGTGTTTGGAATAGGATTTGTCATATAACTTCCCCCCCCCCCCGACTAAAAACACTTCAGGTATATCAGGAAGCATGGGCTCGCATTTCAGTTCAACATTTAAAAGTAACCTGATATAAAGGCTTTGTCATTCTGCTACTGGAACAAACACTAATTCAAACATTAGTTATTCACAAGCGAAAACTCTCCAAAAGTTACACAAAAACACAACTTCTCAATCAGGAGCTGCTTTGTCTGTGTCTGTTTTTGTGTGTTTGTGTGTGTGTGTGTGTAGCGTAAATGTCTTTCCTTACTGTCTTTACCTCAGTGGGGAAATGAACTGTACTTTATGCGATTTAACAGAGATGTAATTATCTCACATCACATCACATGAGGGGTTTCTGCAGATTTTTTAAAACCCATTCAGAGCCCTTACAAGTCTTATTGATTATTGACCCTCAGGTCTTCATTAGGCCGTTCTCAGCTTTAAACTAAAGCTGGAATTGATTTGGCGATTTAAAAAAAAAACAGTAGAACTGAAAGCTCTCTGTTTCTGACTGCTCGTGTTCGGATCCATGATCAGGAGGCTAATGATCTCACTTGAATCATTTAACTATGTTGTACAATTAAAACTGAAAAAAAATCAAATCCATTATAATCATCAGAACTTTCCTGAAAGTGGTGACAAACCTTGTGGTTCCTCCAATTGAAAAAACATCCATTGATCATTTTGTGCACAACCCAAAGTCACCTTCTCTGTGACTTACATTTCCCCCAATAATGGAAACACAAAAATGACTGCATCTACCGATTTGCTGCTTTAGTATGTAAATTGTGTCCGATTCTGAAGAACGAATACATTACATCACAGCTAAGATCTGAACGGACTGTACCAACAGCAATCAGGGGGAAATCGTTAACAAGTGCAGGAATGTGATGATTGATTCAGAAATTATACCATAATTAGTATAAAAAATAGCACCGGTATTTGGCTTGAGTGGAGTTAAGATCATGTTGTGCCTGACCTCCTTAATACGTAATGTGAAGGAAGCCAAGAGGGTCCATATTAAAAAGCTGCACCGCTCACACGCTCTGTGTATTAATCAATAGAAGCCTTTCTGCAGTAAGGTCTGTTTTAGGAAGGTCAGTTGCATCTGTGAATTGCACTAATGGAGAGACAGCAGCTCCAAGCTCCAGAGAGCTGCTGACTTAATGAAATCCTAAATCAAGCTGAGTCACTTCAAGTTTATTTGGATTTGTTGTGATATCTCAACGCAACGTTTCTTCCTCTGGCTTCTGCAGCGCTTTTCATCGAAGAGGAAAAAGAAACTCGAGGTAGGATAACGGCTAAAGGTCAGGCTAACATCATTCCAAACACATGTAAACTATAAATATCAAACCACTTCTTCTTTGAAGGGAGCTTGAGCCGATCCCAGTGGATATTGGGCGAGAGGCGTAGATAAACAACCTCAGTTCACACGTCTTTGGACTGCGGGAGGAAGCCGAAGATTTGAACCAACAACCTTCTTCCACTCTAGCATTTGTGCCGGATTTCGACCTTCAGGCCAAAGACATCCATCATCCAACTATCCATTATCTATATTGTTTATCCTTTGAAGGTCGAGCTGGGGTTGGGATTGGGCTGGAGCCAATCCCAGCTGACATTGGGCGAGAGCCTCCGTGCAACCCCCCCCCTCTCCGCCCTCCAGTGTATCACAGCACGGACACACGGAGACAAACAACCATACACACCCACATTCACAATTCAATTAAGCGTCCAGTGGAAAACCCACACAGACACGGGGACAATGTGCAACTCCACACAGGAAGACCTTGGGATTCAAACCATGAACCTCCTCCCTCCTAGCTTAAGCAAACCGCAGCATCGCTGTGCTTCCGAGGTTCAAAGACAGACCAAAAAAATGACAAAGGCAAAATGTAATAACCATCAAAATATGAGAATGATCGCTTTGGAAGAATCTTTCCTGGAATGAGAGAGAGAGAGAGAGAGAGAGAGAGAGAGAGAGAGAGAGAGAGAGAGAGAGAGAGAGAGAGAGAGAGAGAGAGAGAGAGAGAGGTTGAAACCCTGCTGGCTCTCACCTCTGAACACCTGACCAGCCCCTGCAAGCTTGTCAGGTGTTCAGCTTCTCTGTCAGCGTTTTCTAGAGGCTGACATCACCGCTTCACGTTCAGATAAATGCAGCGTTAAAAATACTTTTTTTAGGACTTGTGAAGTGGAGACGGGAGCTGCTCGTGCTTTCTTCTTTTGTGAGTGTTTGAGAGGCTGCTGTGAAAAAAAAAAAACGCTGAGTCACAGAGAGGTTTAAAGAGGAACGAGACGGTAAAGACGGCTCAGGGGAGGGGGGGGGGTGAAAAGATGAGGAGAAGAAAGTGGGTGAATTTAAGAAAAAGGAACAAAAGCAGCCGTGTGTGGATTGCTCTGTGTGACATGTGCATATAGAGTGGTGCTCATTAGGAGACTAGAAGGCTCTCTGTTTTCCTTTCCCCTTCTTCATTTGGTGAAACCGCTGTGCGCTCGTAGACGTACCGAGACCTTTGGGGCTGATTCCGCTGCACTCCAGCGGGTTGATGGCCCAGTAGTAGTACTTCAGAGTGTGCATCAGCTGCAGGACGGTGCCCACGCGGCGGATGGTGGTGTAGATGGTGGCGGTGCCGATGAACTCCGACGACAGGTAGGTGTAGAGGGACAGCTGGACCTGTGTGCACATAAACCATTCAGTTCATCCACACGGGCAAACACAAGAAGACACTTGCAAAAGTCCACAACCCGCCAGACGCTCGCTGGGGAGAGACAAATACTCTTTGTGTGCTCGGGGTGTTCAAACAGGAGCCGGGTTTTACTGTGAAAAGGACAGCCCACGAAGGGATGAAAAAGAAAGTTCCCTCCAGGAAAAGGAACATTTGTTTTCAGGGAAAGGAATCAATTATTTTTGATGTGTCTGTGCCCGAAGCCGTCGAGCATGTGAGGAGCTCCTCGGAAGGCGGCGCTGACATTTAAGGAGGACTGCTCATTTGCTTCTCCCCTCCTTCCCCGCCACCCTCTGTTCCCCGTCCTCCCTCTCTAACCAGTCATCTCCATCGTTCGAGTCTGCGGCACACAGCTCATTACAGTGGCCGCGACGCTCAGGACCGGCCATAACGAGGTGGTTCGATATCGAGCGGACAAGATCAGCCTGACCACAGCGCGTCGCAGCTCATCTGGAAGGGAGAGAACCCTCTGCCGGCTTTCCTCACGTTGCATTTCACGCACTGAGCATGTTTGTTTATCTGCGGGTAAAAAAAGAAACAACCCCCCCCAACCCCCCCCCTGAAAATCCCAGATCCCAGCACAGCAGTTTGGATTGCACCGCTGCACCGGTGCCGTGGCTTATTACCAAACAAGCGTGGCGAAGACAAAGCAGCTCCTTTTATTTTCCATGAGCGAGGGAAAGGACGTGGGAGAGATGAGATTCAGATATACGACTTCTTCAGGTGATTTCATTAAGTCCTGAATACGACCGAGATCGTTCCTGCCCATAATGAAGATGATGATAACACCTGGGAAGTGGAAACATTTTTAAACGACTGAGCGAGAGACAGGAAAGAACGAGAGAAGGATTTTTTGTGCGACGCTGCTCGGTACATTTACTCTGTTTGTCGTGTTCTCATTATTACACTGTTGTAATTGCCTCGTCTGTTCGAGCACTGAATGCAGGTGAGAGACTCAGACTAATGATTGTAGAGCGCTTTGCTCTATAATATTGACTTAGACAAATCTTTCTGCCACTTCCCGATGTAAGTGGGGAGAACATAAAATAAGATGGCGTCCCTCGAGGAGATACACATTGGGTTAATGTTAAGATAAAGACAGAAATAAGTGGTGTGTCAGAGCCTTAAAAGACACATCATGTAAATGTGGTTAGAGCTCGGGGCCCGGTCATAGAGCTCTTCTTCAAAACTCTCGCCCTGATGATGAGGACATGCACAACCGGGTAGTAAAGAGCAAGTATACTCCGAGCCTGAAAGGTGGAGCGCATGCAGCAGTTGGGACAGTTTCACAGCGACTGACTCTCACTCCTTTTCCTTTTCTCTCCAGCAGCTGTTCACTCGCATCTCTTTCCACCTCGACTGATGGCGCACCATCAGGATCGGCAGCACCGCGCCCGAGAGCCAAATGGCGTCCCGAGGTCAGAGGTGGAAGGGAGGCATGGGAAGTCAGGGAGTTTTTGGGAAAATAAAGGAGGCAGAAGCTGATTTGTCCTGTGGGAGTGCCAGGAATACTCACTCATCTAGTTCAGAGTGAGAGGGAGAAGAAGAAGCACCCGTCTCATCTCGTCTCATCATGTCCCGCGGCCGCTTCCAATGTCACTGTTCTCTCTTTGTTCGCTTCGATCGTTGTGTTTTGTTCTTTCCACGCATGACGTGCCAGCTCCTGCTTCGGCAAACTCCTTTATTGTGTTATTGTAAAGGGCAATGGCCACTAAGATGTCAGGCGCTCTTCCCTCTTTGTTTTAAAGGGGACATATTATGCCCATTTTGGTCAAAATACCACAAGGATCATTTAAAACAGCACCTTTTTACCCTGTCTAGAACAGCCCTCCTCAGATTGACCTGTTTGGAGTGCCCCGCCCCCCTCAGCCCCCGGTGAGCCTGGCTGCGAGAGCCCCAGCTCCCCAGCGCAGCCCCGCAGTGGGAGCAGTGGGAGCATTGGGAGCTTGAGCTGGCGCAGCAGCAGCATCCTTCCACACTGTTGAGTCAACGTTTAGAGGTGTCCCGGGGGTCCCTTGTTTATGCAGCCACTTAAGTATCTCGCAAGCTAACCAGGCCGGTGGAGCCCGGCTAGCGTTAGCTCGCTCGTCCAAGGCCATGTAGCGAGACTCCCTACATGGGCATGGTGTGACTATGACGTTTATTCTGGTCGTAATCCCATTCGATGCACTCTAGCTTGTTTCTGACATAGAGGAACCACAACAAATAGTAATATAACAAAAAGTTAACGTGTAGAAGCACTACAAAAGTGGAATGTTCATGATATGTCCCCCTTTAATGTCGCTTGCTCGTCTCGATTTTACTGATTAAAACATTCTCGTTTGCTTTTTTTCCGAATTTATTCTCTAATTCAGAACTTGATCACCCCTTCTTTTTTTTCGCAGCAGCAAGGTCATGAAAACACACATAGGCACTGCTGATAGACACACACACACACACACAAACGCATATAATAAACAGACCTTGGCAGGGGTGTGTATCCAGATGGCAGCGTTGAACAGGACATGGTCACAGAGCTGTTTGAGGAGCGGCGCTCCGTGAGGTAAACCATCCAGATACTTGGCGAAGGACAGGAACTGTTCCAGTACGGCCCTGGTGATGTGGACTCGGGACGACTGGACAAAGGACAGAGAGGACGAGATGTGACGATCACATTCGGGGAGATCAACACACATCAGGTTTAATTAAATCGTAATTCGTTATAATTTAATTAAGTCGGGCGATGCTGACAAGCTACAGTGAAGCCAGTGTTACATTCAATCAAACTGCCACTGCTGCACAACCTTAAGAGCCTTATGTGCAAAAATGCCAAAGGTGTCAAGTAATTAATTTACACCAGCAACCAACATGTGCAGGATGTGATAAATATTAATGGGATCACTGTCTTTTTCTTCCCACAACTTTTTTTTTTACACAGATTGCTGATACTTAAAAAATAACATCATTTTGAGTTGTGCAGGAACGCATATACAACGAATGTGTGCTAAGTATAAGCAGTACCCTATATAGAAAAAAGGAGTGTAGTTCTATAAGAATACTAAAACAAGGCTTCTTACTTTATTCAACAAATAAACTTAACATGTAAACAAACTCCTCATTGGCTTCTCACTGACCTTCTCAAGCAGGTATCCAATCACCAGGAAGCCCTTCCCTCCCAGCATCTGCTCCTGCATGGCCACGGAGCTCTTCAACAGCTCCACCAGGAACGCCAGCAGAGTGGCACTGCAACACACACACACACACACACACACACACACACACACACACACACACACACACAGGACACACACAGTACACATGTCAGTAATGCAGCCTGGATTACTCTGATGGATTTCTACATGTTCTCTTTATTGGAGAGTCTGATAACATCCCCTCCGTGTTTTGCTTTCCTCTCCACCATTTCCTATCATCCGTTTATTTTAGCAGTTGTTTCTTCTTGTTGTTGGCCCGATGATTTGAGACAAATAGTCGGACTGCAGTGCACGTGACACTAACTGATATGTAACTGCATTAAGCTTCACATGCTACAGACACATCTGGAGGATCTTAGGTCACAGACATTAAGAATATTAAAAGCCCTACGACAACTGTCACACACATTAACGTTAAAAATAAGATTAGAGACACAACCTGCCGCTTATTTGATTGACCCATCATTTATCATGATGTGATATGACTCATGTTTTGATGACGTCATTAAGTAAATGAAGTAAGTCATTAAGTCAAAGCCAAATCTTATAGACTTATTGGTAATAGCATTACAAAAATTGCTGCCATAAACAAGTGGCTTGTCCTTGTCCATCATATAAAAGTGTCCATGCATATGGGGCATGGAAATCAGCTTTTCATTTACTAATATTGCTTATGGTCATTTCCTGTACAGTTACTTTCTCGGTCCGTTTAAGGATCAGCTGCAGTAGATGTTCCACAGTAAACAAACACTCCTGCCTATTTGGATGTTTATTGTTCTAATGTTAAAAACTATTTACAGTGTCTGTATCCCCTCCTCTGCACATCACTCACCAGACTGACGTGTCCACACTGCAGTCGTTGAGCTGCTTGTAGTCCAGCTGAGCAAAGAGAGGGAACAGGACCTGGATGCCTCCTATGGAGTGGATGGCACTGTGGATGGAGTGGGTAACAATGGCCTTCACGTCCTGTGGGGGGGGGGGGGGGGGCAGGAATGAGCTGTTAGCGGGTGACATGCTGTTTTTGTTGTTTATCCTTTTGCGTTGTCCATTAGCTTCCTCCTGTTATTCATCAGATTCAGGTTTTAATACTCTGAAAAACGCCTCATCTTCTCGTTGCGGTATTGCAATGTCAGAGCAGTTTCTTTTCTGAGAGAGAAATATGTAAATCGTATAATTTTCAAAGGCTTGTATAAATGTAGACAACAAAAAGAAACATTTCCATTTTACTCACAATGGCTGCCTCATGCTGCCTTGACTGAGATGAACCGACACACAAAACTATGATTGTGCAGCACCATCGAACTTGCATAACAATATATTGTAAACACACTGTGACTCCCTTTCTGCCTTTGTGATTGTGAATTACAGTAACTACGGCCCTGAATTGCTGCTGCACTTTCCTCACACTGAACATAGAACTGTTAGAAGCTGACACACAAACAACCACCATTAGTGAAGCAGAGCCCCCCCCCCCCCCCCAACCCTAATGATGGCTTAGATTCAACTGCAGCCAGCGTCTCCTGTGAACTCTCATGGGGTGCACGTCGGCCTGTGAGGAACTAGCCGGATTAATCAGATGATCGTTCATGTGTGAATTGTGTGCTGAGATGTGGGCGGGGACTGGGAGCTCTGGGAGCGAGGCAGTGGTGAACGAACGGCCAATCAGAGGAGCAGAGCCGCACCGACCTGTAGCATGAGCGCGTGCGGCGAGTGGACGAAGATGGAGGCGTTCTCCCTCGGCGAGGACTCCAGGCACAGCTGGGCGTCCGTGGCCTTGGCGTTGTAGGTGAAGGAGATGGAGTTGGCCAGCTTGCTGTCGTACAGCACCTGCTTGTGGTGCTCGGCCAGGTGGATGTCGCTCTCGGACTTGAACTTGAAGGTGCTCTGCGGCGACAAAGACAGAAGAAGCAGTGAGAAAGAACTCGGAGTCAACGGGACAGTGCGAGTGTGCACGTTCGACACCCCCCCCGAAAAAGGAGAGGGCTTAATTGCAGCATGTGTCCTGTGTAAACAACACAGCATTAGCTTAATGAACACAGCGCTAACCGGGGCACTAATTCAATTAGGCCTGAATAAGAGATGGAGAGGGGGAGCGGATGTGTGGGAGAGAAACACTCAGAGCTCCAAATTTATCTTCTCTCTTTGTAGTCGAACGACAGAAAACACACAAAGGAGCTCAGACACACACTGACACGTCGGCGTGATTCCACTTCTTTGTATAACATTACAATTTTACTGCATATATCCAAAAAATAAGTACTTTCCCCGGGAGCTGCTGAGCCTTTATCCAGTTGATATCTTATTAAAGACATTGGGTCTTATCATGACTTATTATCTTAAGAGGATATTAGTTCCTTCTATGGTGAAATCCAACGAACAAATTGGGCTGAAACAATTGTGGGACTTGTTTAAACAAGTGCAGACGGCTTTTTGGCTATCTTTAATAAAAAAAAAAAAAAAAGATGTTGTAGAAATATAAGTGTGATTGTGCCTCTATGCCTAAATCTGTCTGTCTGCACAGGTCTGTGGATCCACCTTTCCCTGCAGCAGGGCTCACAGGCACATGAGGTGACTGGCCGGTGAGTTTCTCCTTTGCCCCGGTTTGCAGCAGCTCCAGGCGAGGTGGGCTCCCCCCTCTCATACGTGAGGGTCCCCGGGCGGCCTCCCTCTGCCTGACTGCGCAGGAAAAGCCCCGGGCTGCTCACAGACCTGCAGGCCTGTCTCGTTTGAAACCTTTCATCTGAGGTCTACTGTACAAAAAATGTGCCCTAAGCAGTTTAAACCATGCAGAACTCAATTTCACACTGAAGCAAAGAGCACAATGGAGCCGTCTGAAGAAAAGAGCCTCTCTGTGGCGTTAACATCCTTATCGCTGACCGAGGGCTGAACACCAGTCGAGTGTTTTCTTGCATCGTCTCACACTTAACTTTTTCCATTTCCCTGTAGAGAATAATAGCCTGTGTGTCTGAAACACACGTTCCACACACACACACCTACACACACATATTCCAGTAATTCATGGTTTTTACAAAGAACATGTTGTGAAAGTTTGTATTTCCAGACCCAAGGACAAATCTATTTAGTAAAATTCAACAGCTGATGACCCTGTGTTGAAAAGCTTATCTGTTGAGCAGATTAATAAAGTATCCATCTATCTATCTATCTTATATCAATTAAAGGGGAACTGTTAATACTGCAGCCATGTGCAGGGGCAATAAATCACAAACACAAATAAATTGCTCCTCGGTTTATCGAGAAGGTTAGTGGGCCCCCGGCGAGAAAAAAAAAAAGTACTGAATAGCCTGAATGTAAAATTAATACGCTTATTAAGATGCACATTTTTTTGCAGCGTAAGCCTGTTTATTATTGTGGGGCATTTATTTAAGTGTGTGTGTATGTGTGTGTGTGTGAGTGTGTGCTAAGCAATGGAGGCAGGTAGCTCAAAGTGTGAAAGAGCTTTGCTGACTCTTTAAAGTTCCGTATTAAGAGACGTATGGAGGCATTCGATGAGCAGCGGGAGAAACATGCAAGCCAACAAGCGTGATTTTTTATTTTATTTTTTTAAATATGTAAATCTTCACACGGCTGTGATTTAGCACACGTGTCCCTCGCCCGGTCCCACAAAGAGGAATGAAAGCGACAACTCCCGCCCGCCTCGTACCTGACAGCTGCAGATACGGCTCTGGCCTGCGGAGATAACAACACACTCACGTCTCCTCCGGTCGGCTCAGCCGGTGCCTCTCTGTGCACAAGATCTCAAATTGATCAAAGAATAAGTAAACAATACAAAAAAATCCCTCCCGAGGCATTTGAGGCCGTCTTTCAGGACAGTTGAAAACATGCCGCTCAGTAGCGAAGAGGCTGAATACTAAGAAAACGCACAAAAAAATACTCCTGTGATGACAAATACATGCACGTGTCCAGATCGACTGACATGGCTCATCTGGACGAAGAGCGAAACACCCTTCAGCAACGTGTGAGTGACAGAAGATACACAAAACACACATACAAGCCCCCCCAAAAAAATAAAAAACTGCTGCCGCTTCCTTCGCCCACACACAGAAAAACAAGATGTTATGTTCCATCGTCTTCTTTCATTACGCGAGCGAGGAAGTGCTGAAGTGCGCACACGTCCAGATATTGGGTACACACATCGTGCCATGTGCCACCCTGTGTCACGTCGAGCGAGCAGACCTTGAACAACCTCTCTGTGCTGAAGGCTTGTTTAGCAGAGCGAGCAGAGCGGCTGTCTGCTTCTCTGCTCCTCGTTATTGAACAGCATCCCTGACAGTGGCTGAGACCAAAAGGCCTTATATATATATATATATATATATATATATAGCTACACACACACACACACACACACAGTTTTCCCGAATAGGAGCTTTCATATACACACATCATCATCTGGCCTACATTTGCATTAAACCGGGAAAAGTGTGAGGCACAAGTAGAGTTTCTCTTGCGCTCGACCAGAATAAACCTGCGCACTCATCATTACAATACCAGTGCTGAGGCCCGGGGCTCTGAAACGACCGAGCCGGTTAATGGTCTCCTCCGGGCGACCGAGACGCCCATTCTGCGGCGTGCGGAGAGCCAATCATTTGACTGATCGGCCTCAAGAAACCGCAGGCTGTGACTGACAGAGGAATCAGTATCTGTGGCAAATCGCGAGCATGTGATCATTACCAGGAACAAGTGAGGACTCTGGTCTGTAACACGGCTTGTGTGTTATATGACGTAAGAGAGAGTTTGAGGAGAAAGGGGATGTTTGTATGATATATAGAAACATTTAAATATATACAGGGTTCATACACATTTTGACAATGACATTTCAATAACTTTAAACCAAATTCCAATGACCCAACATTTTGTGAAATCTTGGTGTATACGCGAAAAAGTGACAAAATGTAGTATTTAAATTAACAATGAGAATCCCCAAGCATACAGTATACCTTAAATGACACAAAATCAAGTATGCCTGCTTATATTTTGAGCGTATTTCTTTAAAAGCACATGTCACATCCAGGCCTGGAAAAAAACATTTTCATGACTTCTCCAGGTTTTTCAGGACAGTAGGAACCCTGTATATATATCTATACTCTGCACGCTGTCAGAATGTTTCTCCATTAGTGTTATCAGGTCTTGGTAATTAAAGTAAATTCAGTATAAAACCCACTGAGGAGCTGTTGAAGTCCCAGCGGCCGTGTGCAGACACCAGCAGCCTCCGGTGTCACTGCGGTGTCACGGTGCTGAAATCTAGACGGTTCTGGACACCTCGGTAAACAAGTGTCCCGAAGCGCCGGGGCAGCCAGAGCAAGAGGCAGAAGGCTGGCAAGGTGCTGCAGCATCTCAGCTGTCAAGGCCAAAAGGCAGGGCTGGTGAATTCTAAAGTTATCAGTGCTCAACACCCGACACCATTAGGACTCATTTGAATAGTTATAACCCCAGGAACACAACATTCAAAAGTCTGGGCTGGCGGTGTAAAGGCAAAATTCACAAAACTGCCAGGTTCCAAACATCAAGTGGCCATTTCCCCGGAGATGTGCAGTGATAGTTCTTTATTCTCGATGTGCCATATCCGTGTTTTTGTTAATTTGCAGGGATGCATTTCCACACAATGACTGTGAACTTAACAAAACAGTTGAATTGGCATTAACAACAGCCCTAAATTGGAAATGACTGCAGTCAAGCCCCGGTCAGATCACAGCATGTCTCTCTCCTGCACAGAATTACGAGATGATCGGCCGCAGAGAGTTTCAGGACCTGGCTCTGCCTCTCTCAAAAATAAAAAGCCTCACTGCACCTGTTCGTTTTCAACAAGCCTTGGCTCTGGACAAATGAAAACATTTAAAACTGCTCCATTGAGGCAATGGGGTTTACGTGAGCAGCGGAGTTTTGCTTCATACATCCATACATTTCCGAGGAGCTACGTCTACAAACAGAGGGTTGAGCGTCTCACCTTGTATCCCGGGCCGAGCTGGTGAATGGCAAAGATCTGAGCTGGATTCAGGGCCTCGCTGAAAACGTAGATGGCTCCCAGCTGCCCACAAAACACCCTGTTAGCGTCCGCCGTCTCCGAGGAACCCAGGAAACACTTGTCGTAGCTCTGGGAGAAGACAGTCAGGGAAAAAGTTAAGTATCGTGTCAGAATTTCCAACTTTTCAGAGCATGAATTTGTTTTACAAATGATTACACTGTTTATCTCAAGTTCAAAATTTAAATGAATTCTAACTTTGCTGAACCTGTAAACTTTTAAATGCTTTGTTTAAAGTTTGTTTATCTTCGCATTTCAGGAGTCACTTAATTCTTCATCTTCCATCTCGGCTCATTTCAGTTCACGGCGCTCTGCAGTGATGAGCACAGTGGACGGTGATGAGCTCCTGATAGCTGCTGCTGCTTCTTCTTTTTAATGGCTCTTTACTTCTATGCCCATCACTTCCTACTATCGTCTTCGTGTCCTCTTGCAGTTCATCTACTCCGTCCCTCTGGTGCCCTTCATCACTCTGAGATCCTCACTCATCTGCTTCTTCAAAGTTCTAATCATGAGCCTGATATCCTGACAGCATCTGTTCTTTCACCTTCACTTGTTCTTACATTTTCCCTTCTCACTTGTCTTTTGCTGAGCCATGTGAGACATATTTTTACCCAAGGTCGAGGAATTCCTTACAGAGAACAACACACAGCCTTCAGTAATTGCAGTGAAGCAAAGAGCCAGGAAGTGTAATGAATGCTGCCACTGAGAGGTCGGGCTAACTGTCCCCTGCTAAACGGGAAAGTGGCAAGTTGGAGTTAGCAGGAGAGCAGTGCTGGAGGGGGGGGGGGGGGGGGGGGGCAAGGGCAAACTTGGCCCGGCTGACGGACGTAGAGGACAAACCTCAAAATGTTTGCCAGTGTCACAGTAGGAGGGGGGGGTGAGTAAAGGCAGAGTAAACCTGGATTTCTGAGGCTGGCGCAGCGGCTTTATTTTTATTGATTATTTTATACTTACATCATTGGTGTTGACGTGCCAGGCCATGTCCCCATAGGAGACCAGTTGACCGTTAACGTAGCAACGAATCTCCGAGTTCCTCCAGCGGTTGTAGATGTGCACGATGCTGATCATGTACCACTGGAGAAAAAAGACACAACATATTCAAAAATATGAAATCTCGACAAAACTAGAAACACTGAACTGCAGTGGCATGTCTCCCCTCACCATTGCAGTTTCCAAGTATATATTTGTATCCACTTTTTGCCCCCAGATTCCTATAAGGTCACTGTGACCTTTGACTACTGAAATGTAATTTCTTTATCTTTGAGTACAAGTGAAAATTCCCTCAAGCAGTCCAGAGCTATGGCGCAGAGGCTTAAAAAATAATTCTCATGATTGTTTACACTTTAAGCTATTTTCATTTAAACATTATAAGTAGGAGTTTCTCTTCAAAGCAGTTGTTTTATATTGATTGATGTATTTATTAAGCAGACAGTGCTGCTACTGATTTAAATGATCCTATTTTAAAATCATTTTATTTTCCCTTTCCTTGTGTGTTTTCCACGTGTCTTTCATCCCCCCCCCCCCCAATCTACATCTCTTTAACCCTGTTTGATGTTCAGATGCACATTATTTAGCACATCGTCACGGTAGGCGGCCAAATCTAGTGAAGTGACAAGACTAATGTTAGAAAAACTCGTTAAAGCCTGCGGTGAGTCAAATGTTATTAAATAAACAACAATTACTGAAGTACACAGAGAGTGGCCTCCTGCTGTGCGCTAATTATTTTAGAGCTTTTTTTGTCAACTAACATGTTTTGCTTTCAAATTTGTGTCGTAACCACAACAAAATGGGTCCCTCTAAACACTGATTGTAGTGTTTCACTTAGGTCCTCTTCCAAAGCTCATCTACTAACATCCAGGTCCATTAATAGTGTGCATGTGAGGATGTGTGTGTTTATTATAGAGCATCTTTTCCTGGTTCCCTGGAGGGAGCCCTGAAGTGCAAGGGAGACTGTTTCGGAGGAGACGTATATAATCTAGAAGTTTGCAGGTGCACACATACAGTATCTGGGGATTTGGACACCGTCACGCTCACATGCTCACACACACATTAACACGTGCACAGTGCGTGCAAAAAGGCTATGAGACATGGTGACTTATAAATTGATCAAATGAAACCACTGGGAACGTTGTTAGGCAGTTCAGAGATTCCACTGGGTCAGCAAATACACGGGGGGGCCATCATCAAATGAATGTGTGCGTGTGTGTTTATGTGTGCATGCAAGAGCGCGCATGTGTGTGTGTGTGCAGGGCCGTAGCAAACTGCTGATGGTGCGTTCGAGGGGCAGTGTTTAGGTCTTAATTGACAGACCTTATCTAGACTCAATAACACTCCTAGTGAGAGACACAAGCAGGGAACAGCCACATGATCCTGAGGCCGTCTCATCTCACAAGAGGGAAACCATAAAGAAACTCTGCGCAAACTTAAAATTGAGTTGTTTGTTTGTTCCTGTGTGTGTGTGTGTGTGTGTGTGTGTGTGTTTTCTTACCTTGCGGGGCTGGAAATCATATTTCACACAGTGCTGAAAGCCTTTTCCCTTCGATTTCAACGATGTCACGATGAGACAGTTTCCCACAAAGTGAGCGGAGTAACCGATTCCTTTGCTGGTGCGAAAACTGTAGTGGGGGGGAGGAATCAGAGGGGAGTTCCAGTTGATTTATTCTGTTATCATTTCAAGATCCGTGGTTTGAAAATAAAAGACAGCTCTTAATTAAAACTAATTATGATGCTTCTAAACCAACGCTGCATGATTTGAACTTCTTTGCAGATTTGTGGTGTCTCAGTAGATTTTAGTGAGAGTGAACAAAATGAATTTTTTCTTTTGATATTCCTTAACATTTGTCGAATTAAGTTGGACAACATGGTCGGGTTGGATTTGTCATGGAGGCTTTATTGCAAATAATATCTGTAACGTATTGCACTAGAGCTCATAACTCCACCGAGGCCACACAACCCTACACATGACATCTTCTGCTTATTAAAGGAATAAAACAGAAGAGAGGAAGATGCATGACAACACACAAAACACAACACACAAACAATATTATGAAACAGTGGAAAATCGAGATCTGTGCTTTAATCTCTGTAAAATTTAAGATTTCTCACACACTTATAAATATCAGTCCACTAAATGTCCTGGATCAGATTCTGGATCAGATCCCTTTTATTTGCATCAATACCAGAATGTATTGAGTTCTAATCCTGCAAACTAGTCCACTTACAACCTGCTGCAACAATCTCCATTTTTGGATCAAATAATTCCTGAAGAAACCTTGCCCACCGAAATACAAGCAGGACACATTTCACTCCTCCCACGCATCACATCGCTCCAGCCAACAGCAGGCACAGAAAGCAAGAGAGTATGAAGGCCTCTCTCAGCACCAGGGGTTCCAGCTCAGAGGTTCATGAGAAACGCAGCTAATCTCTTTCACTCCATTTTTTTCCCCCTCAGAGTTTCTCTTCCCACACATGTACCCTCCACGTAGAAGCCCGGTCTCACCGCGAGGCTATTTCATGAAACAACAAGTCCCACTTCACTTCTGCACTCGGCCCAGAGGGATCACACACGTAGCAGGAGGAGGACGCCGACATAAATCCCTCCAAAGTGAATCCCAGATATATACATTGGGGCGGGGGGGGGGGTGTTATCGGGGCCCTCGTGCAGCAGCGGAGGCCGGTATCAGACAGGCGGCTGGAGTAGCAGCTGTGGGAGGATGATAAGACCCGGGCCGGAGGAGACGAGGGGCAGCCTCCCTCGCTCGCTCCTTGCTTCCTGTGACAACCTGACAAATGGTCCCTGAGGAAACAGGTTCACATCCTGACGCTTTCCCCCGATTACAGCTCGTCTCTGTGATGTTATCCAGAGAATATATGGATGTATGACATCCTTCCTGTAGATGACTTGCTCCTTGATTCATTAGCAGGGGGGGGGGGGAGAATAATGAATCAGTTTGACCCTGCGAGAGGCAAAGGGAGTGCGGCGCTGCTGGTTAGCGTCACAGAGTGAAGAGGTGGAGGGAAGAGAGGACTAACAGGAGTTCAATTAAATGAAAGGTCAAAGCTAATGAGGCGTCATTGTGGCTAACGGCTTGCACTTACAATGCTAACGTGGTGGCCGGCGAGGGCGAGAGCTGTAGGACGAGCGGAGACGTCCAACACCGGGGGGGGGGGGGGGCTCATCGTGGAGTGGCCTGACATTTAAAGTTCTGTTCTAATTCATTATCTGTTCATCTAGTTTCTTTCTGTGTCACTCAGTCGCGAATGATTATCATCTGCAGTGTTTGAGTAGAGAATGGAAATGATGCCGTGGATGTGGTGGAGGAAGAAGAGGGAGGAAAGGTTTCAGGAAACTATTTGTTTTTAATTTCTGTAGAGGAAGAATCATTTTTTATACTAGGAAGACTTATGAGTGATTGGTGAAATGCCAACACAATTAACTTTTTAATTTGGTAGTGCACAAATGCAATATTTGCTGTAGCTGAATTGCTTGTTGGCTTGGTTTACTGTTGAAATATTGTTGAGTATACCGTTTGTAAAAAAACTGACAAAAAGTCAAATTTGTATTTATTTAAATACATAACGTATAAACTAATAAAATAATTTGATTATCAATATTAAAACCCTTTCTGACAAAGATATCTAATTGAAGCTTGATATTATGTTTAACCAATAACTATATTTTAAATAAGTAGAAATAAAAAGAAAAGACAAATACAAACAACTAAATATTTAAACATTTTTATGTAAAATAAAACATAAACGCAGATCCCAAAATGAAAGGCTCATATCAGCTGATTTTATCTATCAGCAGATAAATCGGTCAAGCTCTCGTACATTAAATCTCTTTGGATTTCTAAGTGTTGGTTAAACAAAAACAAGCAATTCCACCTCATCACTCCTCAATTAGAGAAACCGTCTCAACCGAATGTTCGATTAGCGACCTCGCACCTTTGTTGACGGCTAATGTGGCAGATTACGAGGCCGGTGCAGAGTCTGTCTGTGGCCGAGTGCTTTCTCTCTCTGTGATTAAGTGCAGCTCCTTCAACCTGCGTCATGTTCACTTCAGTTAGTTTCTTCTTACTTTCACCAGAGAGGAGTGCTGACAGGGAAGAAACCAGGAGGCACCAAAGCCTCTATAACTTCTCCTCTGATTCTGAAGGTCTTTTTGTTGTTGGTTTTAAGCACAGATTTTAATAAAAAAAATTTGAATAAAACATTGAATAAAGCCAATGGGTAAAAGATGAAATAAAAGATTCCCGACCATTATTAGAAATACTCTTATGGAGCTGAAGCGAATACGAATGTTCTCAGTTTTTCCATCCCGTTCAATCTGGGCGACTAGTGTTCCTACTCACCAATAGAGGTACGGTTTGTCTTTATCCACGTTGATGTTGTTGAGTGGATCCTGCCTGAACCAGGTGTTGATGGTGAAGCCGTTCTGGTAAGGCCATTTGGCAATTGGTGGCAATGCTATGGCCTGGAGAGAGGAAGGGTACACACGTGAGAGCAGCTCTAAACAGCGATCATTATGTCACTCTTTTTGTCATTACTTCTTTTCCTCAACTCCTCATGCTGAGTAAAAACCTAATTAACATGTGTTGGGGGGGGAAAATGCAATATCTAGCAATGTGAGGGCTGAATTTGGTTCAGGTGTGTTTGGTGTGTTTTTCATTGGTCAGTCTCACCGCTGCACTGCGTCCTGGGAAATTGAAGAAGGTATCAGGACCGTGTCTCTGAGGCATCTGGTTCAACACCGACAAGAGCTTGATCGCGTGTCTGGGCTGCAGGAGAGGAGAGGGTGAGGAGAGGGAGAGGGAGAGGGAGAGGGAGAGGGACAGGGAGAGGGAGAGGGAGAGGGAGAGGGAGAGGGAGAGGGAGAGGGAGAGGAGAGGAGAGGAGGGGAGGAAAAAAGAAAGCGATCACTGTTATCATGTGACAAATGCCGCATATCAGAGGCACAGGGGAGAAAATCGGTTGAAGAAAAAACACCTAATGTGACATCACATCTCAACCACAACCCCGGTGGATCAATATCTCTTCAATCACCTCGGCCCTCCCCTGACAACACCTCATCAATACCATGGCAACCCTGTATTGATCTGTCTCTGGAGAGGGCAGCCGGGGGAGGAATTGGAAAAGACAGGGAAACAGGGGCGAGGTGGATGAGGCGGCGAGGACTATTGGACAGCGGCGGTATGGAGAGAGGGCTGAAGGGACGGATGATGGTCTCGCTGTGGACCACTGAGCGGTGACCAGGGGTTGTTGATGGCGGTTGTCCCGGAGCCGGAGCCCGGGGGGGAGATTGAGAGGGAACGAGGGCGTATTGACTCAGCAGCTGCACAAGCCCGGAGAGGGCAGGGAGAGCAGAGCAGAAAGTTTAGTCACTCGAAACCATCCTAAATATCACCGCCCTGTTTTGAAACATCTACTTTGACAGAACTAGTGACAAGAGGCTGAGCATATCAACAAACTGCTGGGGGGCAGTTAAGATGCCGATGACAAGAAGCCCTGCAGGCGGAATACAAACCAAGCAACACGTCTCAAATCCAGATTTCATCTCTTTAACAGGTACTAAAGTGAAGATGGTGTTGTAGCTCTACAAGTCAGCAACAGCACAGCCTACTACCCCTTCTATTCAGTCAGCAATAACAATAGCTACTCCTACTTCTACTTCTACTACTACTACTACCACTAATATTAATAATAGTATTAAACTATAGTTACAAAGTCCTTAATGAGGGTAGAAACTAGCAAAAATAGCAAATAAAACTAGGAAGAATTAAATCCAATCAAATGAACCTCAGATAAGAACCCAAAGAAAAAAGGGTGAACCAGCAAAGTACATCTGTCCAACCGCTACTGACAACAAACTACAGACAAATAACCAAACTAGAATGATTGCATACCTCCACCAAGGAGTCCCCTAATGAAACATTTAAAAATCACTAGATTCCGATTATTACTTGGATCCGCACAACGAAATCTGAAATATCAGTTCCCTGAATTATTCTTTGAGAAATCAACAAACATGTTGAAAAACAGCCTCTCTTGGAATGTCAAAGTCAATGCTGCTGGATCCAACCCCAGATCCGTATTCGCGCCAAAATTGTTTTGGCTCTTTCCTGATTCATTCCACATCCTCCCGTATAAACGTAAATGAAAACATAACCTCCTCTGTGAATTAAGCAACATCTAGTTGATATGGAAATAGGTATTACTGCCTATTCAAACGTTACAGAGGAAGTTATAGATCATCAGATGCTGTGGCCGACCGGAATCTCTCCATTTGTCTCGTGAACACGTCTGACAGAGGAGAAGGAGGAGTAAAGATCTCCACTCCAGCCGAGCTGCTGCTGGTTGCTAGATGGTGGTTATGTGCACACAGAGGGGGAGTATCTGGCAGGGTGTGGATGAAAAGATGTCAGTGTTCACACCGGGAGAAAAACTATTCTGAATCAACAGACATCTTTCACCTTCAAGGCTGATTAGGCTGATTTGTATTACTCTAACAGAAGTAACACAGTTAAACCCTTTCTGCATTATTAATGTCAATTACCCCCAAAAAAGAGTTAAACATGAGCCTAATTGTCCTTGTCTTGACATACACTCCCAAATCAACTCACACACACACACACACACACACACACACACACTCACAGGCTTACACACACATACAATTCTACCCATTAAATTCCATCCAGACACACAAACAAACTCATGCTGCAGTTAATCAAGTGTCAAATAAGTTTAGCTTCAACGACAATTACAGAATACTAGCAGATCAGAAACTGGGAAATATATAATCATTAGAAGTCAGTATGACATTTCTCTAAGAACAATAAAAAAAACACTGAGTTCAAACACAACTATGGTGACATAACGATGACAACATTATGGTGTGAAACTGAAAAATAAAGAGATAACAGTTAAAAAGTAGAAATGATGGCACTGTGGTTTTTGCCTTCTCTGATGTGTTAACCTGTTATTATTATTATTATTATTACACTAACTACTTTTATTAACCGATGCGTCAATAATAACATTGTTGCTGTTATTATGGATGACATCATTACATCTATAAGTATCACTATTATTACTATTATCGTCATAATAATAACCAGTCCGCTTAAATCCAGCCCCGCTCCTGGTCTCTCTCTCCTCTCCCTCCTGTCCACCCACGTCTCCTCTCTCTCTCCCTCTCTGTCTCTCTCTCCCCCCCGTGTTATTTATTTTCCATTTGTTGCTATGTTAATGTCTGTTGCCTGGTACCTGCAAAGTACAGATGGATGTGCGTGGGTCTGTTCAGCAAAAAAAAAAATAGGAATGTGGCCATTTAGTTACAACATCAGGGTGTGTCCAGCAACTTACCCAGATGCCATTGTCTCCCCTCAGCATACTGAAGAGCAGCTTCAGCTCCTTGACTGTGATGCTGTAACTGGCCATGACTCCCAGCATGTCCACCAGAAGGTCTGAGGAAACACAGGCAACGGCAGAAAGTGAGTGTAAGACAGCAGAGATGTGACAACCCAAGTGTGTGTGTCTTCTCATGATGAGTGTGTTAGTGAGTCAGCATTTGAAACCTCCTGTACCGACACACAGTGAGTAATGGATTTGTCAGTACTGTCAAATATTCACGTGTGAACCATCCAAGAACTCAGGGCTCCTTCATTGTTCATAAAATACACACATCCTTGAATCTCGAGTCACCACCACGTAACATCTTGTTGTGTTAGACACGTATTCATATGTTAAACACTCTCGGGTTAATACAGGCGACAGTGACAGGCCTGCACATTGTGTACATGAGGCTGGTTCATAATGAATGTTGATTTATGAATATAAACCACATCAATAAACTCCCAGATGTTTGTGTTTTTGAAAAAGAAAACTTGGGTAAAAAGTGTACGAACATTCTTTTTCTTTATTAAATGTTTTTCTATATGAGTTAATCACTTTATTCACTGAGACTTAGAAAGGCATTGGTAACTTGTTCTCATGTTTGTATGCTATATACAAAGGCATAGCTTAGCTTAGCATAAGATGTAAATGCATTGGGAATCTAGAGGTGAGCTTGGAGAAGCCAAACTTAATGCATCTTGTCAAGTTGAAGAAAGATCTGCTCATTTACAGATCTGCTTCAATTTTTAAACAAAACTGAATGGCAATTGTTTCAGTAGTTTTTGAATTCTACCAGCTCCAACACAAAAATCTAAAACTCCCAAAATGATCTAAAGACCGTTTCCCCCGGGCCCTTTAAAGGTCGAACTATTCTTTTAATACCTTGACATTTGAATAAGCAAAATAAACTGTAACACAACAACCTGTCGACAAATCCATGCAAAGGCTGCAAATGAGCTCTCCCTTTAATGAGTACATGTCAAGAACCTGACCAACAGGGGCATCAAAATATTATCCCTCTGCAGATTTAAGGAGCTGGTTAGAGGCTGCGTTGTTGTTAACAGGGACTGTTTGGTCTGAATGACCTTCCCGCCTCGCTGCCTCTCTCTTCCCACAGTCCCCACCGATCCGTGACGATAAGGCCGAGGCGCAGAGCGAGGCAATCTGCTTACAAAGGTTCTTCCTCCCTGTTAGGCCTGCTCGATATGAATAGAGCCTTCCCACAATATTTAATTAGCCTGAGCCCGGCGATAGGGAATAAAGCAGGGGGCCAGCTCACCGAGGTGCTTGGTATGAGAGGGAAGAAAAAACCGCAGCACACAATGTCCTAGTTTTAAAACCCCTCTCTGCTCTGTTTTTGGTACGATCAATCCATGTAGGTCAGATCCTAAGTCTAAGAATCGTGGCTCAGAAAGGGATTCTACAAGCGATGGCATTGAATTGATTCAGGCGATGCACACCCTCGCTGTGGTGAGGCCTAACAAGTCGAAGAAGTTATAAAACAGATTATCCTGAGGCGGCGGGGGGGTATAGGACAGGGAGGACATGGGGGGGAGGGAAGGAGAGGACCCGCAGTGTGAAGCATCATTAAGGGGAAGTCAAGGCCAATAGGATCATGTGTAGGGACGGTTGCGTATGTGCTGCTTCGTGATCAAGCCCTGGAAAACAAACAGCAGCGCACACACAAACACAGCGAGGTCAGAACCTCTGCTGCACCAGTGGGTTGCTAGAGACGTCTGACTGCAGGGCAAACACACACACACACACACACACACACACAAACACACAAGCATCTATATGAGATGAGTGAAACGGTTGGTTCTGGGCTTGAACTGAAGTAACTCCACCTCATTAATTTCACCGGTTTGAACAAAACTTATAATGTGATATACTTTGAAATGTGCTCGAGCGTTTTTTCCTTCAGTTGTGGTGGTTTTTATATTTTCCCACGTATAAATAATTTTCAACGTATGGCTCCACAACGGTTTTAACTACACGTCCATACAAACACACGCCTGAAATGGAATTGAACTGCACAACAGCTCCTAGCTAAAAACAACAGGGTCAGCCACACTTTAATTGATTATCCATGTTGTTTTCTACACTGGTAATGAGAGTGGGGGGGGGGGGGGGGCCTAAACCAAGTCATGACCGAAAAGACCCGGTCCCCACTTTCACCACTTTGCAGAAACATTTGGTTGCACACCCGGCACATGGTTTTTTCTTTCTTTCCTTTCTGCCTGTGTTACGATCATTCCTCCTCCTACACACAGCCCACTCTTGAATCCAGGAGTTGATGCTCTTTGTGTGATTCCGAAAGGCACTTGTGGGAAAATCACTACCTGTCTGAGGTCAGCCATTAGCACAGCTAAGCATGTTGAGAATAAGCAGCAAGAGCTCAACTAACCAATCTTGGTGTTTGTCAAACGCCATAAAACCAAGAGTGTGTGAGGTGAACAAATGCGGGGCAGTAAAGCTGTGATTTATTGTTCTTTCAATATTTTATAAAAGCAGTGTGCATGATAACAACGGGTGATTCATTTATATTTCGGTGACAGTGAAGAGAAAGGTTTTCAGAAATTATCGTTTATTTCAGCGTCATTTGAGTTGGATGTGATGTTTTGATCACATGGTCTCATTTCTTGTGCAACTTAGGGATCGCAAGCAAAATGTGTTGTGTCCTTTAACTGATGTCACCTTGAAACGCAGATTTGTGAGGTCATCAAGTTTATTTAGCAAGTGGATAAGTCACCTCACACTGAACAATCCATGAAGGTTCTGTTTAATGCTGAACACGGAATTATCTGAAAACGCCAATCAAATATTTTAAAGATTTGTTATTGCTGAATTTGTGGCGACGCTGTTGTATTGGATTTCATTACCTTGTATATATTTCTCTAATAAAGTGGCCACTGGATGTGTATGGATACTGGGAAAATATCCATCCATCCCTTAATCCATTAGCCCTACTGCTTATTCTCTGAGGGGCGGAGCTGGAGCCATTCCCACTTGCCATTGGACGAGAGGGCGGAGTACATCCTGGACCAGTCAATCACAGTGCTGACATATGGAGACAACCATTGATGTTCTCATTCACACCTACAGGCATGTGAGAGTCTCCAATTAACTGTGGGAGGAAGCTGGAGTACCCAGAGTAAACCCACGCACACCCAGTGAGACCATGCAAACTCCAAAAGCCTGTAGGTTCCAACCCAGGATATCTTTGTGTAGTTTCTGTGATTGAGACTTTGTGTGTCTGTGCATTCAGCGTCCGTCTGTAGCTCACCTGCGATCATGTCGTCCACCGTGCTCATCTTCAGCAGCACCTGCTGGATGAGGCCCACCTCCGTGCTGGTCTGCAGGTTGCGCACGCTCTTTCGGAGGATGGCCGTGAACATGCTCCAGATCTCAGCCTGGCACGTCACCTCGCAGTGGGACAGCAGCTCCACCATGCAGCCGATGCTCTCCGCCTCCTGGATGATGAAGTTCATCTCCAGGTCAAACTCGCCGCCCACCAGCTGGAGAGGAGGGAAGAGGAGGAGGAGGAGGAGGAGGAGGAGGAGGAGGAGGAGGAGGGAGACAGGAAGGGGAAGGAGGAGATGGTGTGGGAAGTGGGAAAGGACAGGGAAGCATTGGTTTGGGTTAAAGGGGAAGAAGGAAGGATGTGGAGGAGAGAGAGAGAACAAAAAGAGAGAATGATTTAGTGAAGCATTTAACCTTTTGTCTGTAGGAGCGGTAAGCCTGGCTTCTGATGGATGCTGATTGTGGTTAGAAAAGCATTTCCTCCGCCGGGGGGGCCACACATACTGCAACAAATAAATGTCCTTCATCTGAACAAACACACACGCACACACACACACACACACACACACACACACACAAGCCCATCTCCTCCTCTGCTCTCGCTCTCTAATGTGAGCAGCGCAGCACTCTCCTCCGTGAACTACAATCATTTTCAAAAATACAGCAGGCACAAAAACGCACCCACCTCCCTCGGAGACACACACAGAGAACCACACACTGAAACACACACAGGCCCTGATTAACACACCTCTCCGTCTCTGTCATCTCACAGATAGCATTAGTCAGAGGATACCATACTTTTAAAGTCGAGTGTAAATGTGCTGCCTCTTAATGGCTGATGCACCGTAATTACTTGTGAAAGTAGAGTCTGCTTCTCACACGCAAACACACACACACACACACACGCTGACACACTCACTCATCACATGCACCACATGAGCACAAGCGTACCCACTCAGCAGTGTACTACACTATCCAGGAAACGGTAGCCATAACAACCAACAAGCCACCGCTGAGGTCATTAAATCAGACGGAACAGAAACACGCAGCCGGTTATGCAAAGCCGGCAGACAAAAGATTACGGGCAGACACAAAGTCACCGGGCAGGATAATCTGTGTCTGTGGGACTGTGGCTGTGGTCACTGCCACGGGCACAGGAGGGGAAACGGGAGGATAAATCCACACGGTCGGTAATGAAATGAAAAAAGGAGAGAGAGAGAAACCCTCTGTTATCTGGGCTGTGAAGAGGACAAGTGAAGGCAAACAGGTGTCGCTGCTTGTGACTCACAGGGATCAGGGGAATTCGTGGTCAGAAATGAAAACTGAATCTGGATTGTGTATTTGAATAAATTATTTAGTCTTGGTAATTCTTTCTGCGAAGCCCTGAATGAAAAACTAAATATATACAGTATATTCTGAGGTCTGGGAATTAATTCAGTAACACTCAATGAGATGAGCTTATTATATTTCCTCATCTCATAATGATAAATGAAAGGTTTCCATGTGCTATATCGTCACACATATGCATGCATATATAAAATGAATATCCTGGTATGTATTTCAAGCCCTTTAAAGACATAAGGGACACACATATAATTCGTCCTAACCATAAAAAGCTGAACTGCAATTAAACTCAGCCTTGCTACGTTGAACACATCAGGCGTGAGGCTGCTACCACCTCTCATGGTCTGGTACTTTATCCTTATTAGTATAACACTATTAATATTTCTGACTCAGACTTTTCTGATCGAGTTCGCTGACATTTTCTTGAGTCTTATTCTATTTGTGCTGCTGTTAAAAGAAGTTTTAATATTTGGCATTTCAACGCAATATTCACTTTACACTCATGTGTATGTTGACTCTCTAACCCATGACCATGGCCGTTATGAAGTTTCTCCCAGTTTTTATAGCATCCATAACCTTATTGAAACAAAACTTACAGGAAAAAGCACTTAGACATACATCATTGTGATGAGAACTACCTAAAATGACAGAGATCACAGAGAAAAGATATTTAACTCATGTGTACATTTTAGAATTGCTCCATGTCCCATCCACTAACATAGTGGGATTTATAAACTATACTGCAGCCAGTCACCAGGAGCGATTGTATATATATATATATTTTGTGACTTTATGTTTCATTATTCCAATGCTATTCCAACAGACAAAGACAAAATCTGTCCACCAACATCAACACCTGTCATAGTTCTCACTAAAGTAGTTTTTCCACCACATGTATCATTTCAGGCCTGAGGATCAGACCCTCTGATGATTTACAATATAATATTGACATAAAATGAAACATCAGTTGGAGAAATCATTTTCCACAGCAGCCCTCATTACCCATCGGCCCGCTGACGGACTTGTTCTCGGCTCCGGTGAGACCTTTAAGATTAAGGGTTAGCCTTCTAAGCCTCGGCTCATTTCATCCTGTACGTTTCACTGACGTCTCCCCGCCATTGATCAGGCTTTAGACTCAGGGCTCCATCATGGAGACGACACCCTCCTCAGCCCATCTCATCTCTTCCCACTATAGTCGGAAAAGACTAACTCTCTCTCATTTCTCCCTCTCACCCTGCCTCTCTCTCTCTCACTCTCTCTACCAGCGAAGGCGATTGATCCAGTGCACTCTGCAAACGCATTAGCAGAGATTACAGAGGACCCCCTGAACGAGGCACGGAATAACAGGCGGAAGAATTAATTCATCCTACGTCGAATATTTTTCCATCTCCTGCGAGGTTCCCAATTATGGAGCTCGCTGGGGACCGCTTCGTCAACACCTATGCAACCTGCCAGTCGGAGGATGCTCGGCACACCCTGCCACGCAAGCTTAAGGGGAGAGAGAGAGAGAGAGAGAGAGAGCTTCTAGTAGGAACTCGTGCAGAAATACATACACGGCACCTCGAACACGGAAACACACATATCCCCGGGCGTACCTACACATGTTCAGCACAGGCAAGATCTCTCTCTCTCTCTGCTTACACTTCCCGACCGTGTATAGCACATCACAGCAAGATGAGAGGGGTGATGCAAACAATGGCAACAAATTGAGTCTTGTGACCAACAATGGGGAGGAAAAAAGAGCCCGGGCGCAGGAAACGCAGTGGGAGGGGGAAAAAATGATGTGCCCAGATAATTATTATCTCTCCTCCAGCAGAGGCGGCATCTGGAGACGCAGCGAAAACCTGGACGACACTTTCAAGAAGTGCCCGGACCCGGAATGTCAGGAGGGAGTGAAGGACAGTCAGAAAGAGAGAGAGAGAAGGGTGAGCTACAAAAACAGGATGAGGGAGAGAAGACGTCTTCAATGTTAAAAAAAATGCTCCCATCGTATTTACATCCACCATTTAAATTTGGCTTCCATAAAAACGATGGATGCTTCGGCATTTCCGCGCCCCTCATTTGCTCGAGTGTGGCTTTTTAATTGATGTATAAATAAACATGCTGCATAAACTGCAAAAAGGTTGATGGTGAATGGGCCGAGCGCACTCGAGCGCACTCGAGCGCCATCGCCACCGCGCGCACGGACAAAAGATCACTAATTAGCTTTACGAGCGAACATGATTCTTTCTGCATAAACACTTGTAACCTTCGCTCTCTCTCTCTTCACCCCACGCCGTGTGGCCGCGGCGTCAACGCACACCGGCAGAGAGAATCACAGGCGATCACATCAATGAGCACGCACAAAGGCTCTTTCTATTACCCCGACGTGTAGCCTGGTGGTTAAAGCACTTGCCTCGCATAAACAGGGACCCTCATTATGCCACGGGCCGCAGGATAAAGGGGCTTGGCAGTGCCACCCCGTCTCCTCCCAGGCGATCAGGCGCTGACCTCACTGTCTTCTTGGCAAATGGTTAAAGTAAAGACGTTTGTTTTGGCAGCGTTATGACAATTATTGCCCCCCCCCGAGTGTAGCGCCCGTGAGTGTATGTCCCAAACGCAGCGAGGAACAGGCAACTATTTTCAACATGTTGTCAGTGAGTCCATGCTGCTGTATACAGAATATAGGCACTTGTGTCCCACTGGAAATTCTAGACTGCAATTCCAAATGTACGAAATACCAGCTTGAGAGAGCGAACCCAAATTATCTCTATCTCCCCCTAGTGGCTGAAATGCAGTGTAGCACATTAACCCCACCTCCTCCATGTTAGCAGAAGGGACACAAGAAGCCAAAGTTCCGGTATAATATGTTTTTAATTAGTTTCTTATTTCACTGACGCATGTTTGTGTTCTGTCTTCTAGTAAGTTTGGTTTTACTTTGATATTGGATGCTGTAACACCAGCTGACAGCTGAAACTGACTCGTGATTGGTCGAGCATGTTCCTCAGCTGCACCGTGATACCTCACCTCCATCGCACAATCACCACAGCCGGGACTCTGGCTCCAAACAGAGTAATATTGCAAGATGGCGACGTTAGTACTTGTGACATTTTTGCTCAACAGGAGGAAGCGGAGACATTGTATTTATATTCGGTCTACATGCTGAAAATGAAAAATTCTAGGTTTGCTCAGTGCTGAAATATAATAATCCTCCTTGTGTTACCAGGAGCTTCAGAGCTCTGAGTGTGCTGTGGTTGACCTTGAAACACTTTTAGAAACAGTCTGGAATCTCCCACTGGACGCACCACTGATGACTAATCTCCTCTTATTGTGGATTATTTATGGGTTTGAGAAAAAAACTCAGTCTACCATGCTCTCTATCCCTTTTTCAAATTCTTCTTTTAAAGAAATCTCTTTTTCTGTGATACCTTTCCTCTCTGCTCCCATGTTTCTAATTCGGTCCTGAGCAGCTTTGCAGCGCTGCTCATTCAGCCCCCTGAAGGAAGCTGGCACTCAGCTTGGCATCACTCTGGATGTGTTGGGGGGGTGGGAGTTTGAGAAGGGAGGGGAGGGGGGGGGGGGGTCAGTGCCAGGGCCGTCTTCACACCACAAAGAGCTTATATGAGCAGGCACCTCCACCAGCCAAAACCAGCTCACATAAGAGGCTGCAAAAACAAACAGTCCCTCTGTCCAATCTGTCCAACACTGCTCAGAAACAGCCCCGAGTTCATCCAGGGGCAAACAGCCCTTTTCAGGGAAGACGTGTCGCAGTCAGACACACAGTGTTCACACCTGAGCAACAAATCACGCAATTTTTCCCTACCCTCAAAAAGGACCTATATATCTTTTCTAAAAATATTATCTTAATGATCTCAACTGTAGTCAAACCTGCAATAACTTATTTATTAGGCACTTTTAGAAACAAGTTGTGAACAAGTTGACATTTTGCCTATTTACACATCCAGCACGTTACAGTGCTACACTTTTGCAGAAGTACTCATTAAACAGTGGAGTTGTGTTTCCGGCTAACTTGCTGAATGTTTGTCCAAAGACATGCACGGAAGGTGAGAACCATAGGTGAGGACGCAAATGTCAGATTAAGTTTCCTCAACCAGCACACTGATAGATTCACCACGAGTGAGTTGGTGATGTTTGTAACACCTGACTCTAAAATAGACAAATAAGAGAATAGAAATATCTATTCGACGATCCACTTTCTTTTTGCTCTGAGTTTGGTCTCTACCAACACTAACACAATGCTGTGCATGCTGCTACATGCTCCACTATGTTCACCAGCTGGACATTATCTTAAAACACATCTTTTTCTGCATGGTTTACTCTGTAAAGGAAACATTTTCATATTTGGTGCATAGCAGTATGT
The DNA here is from genome assembly GCF_949316205.1 of Platichthys flesus. Classification (NCBI taxonomy): domain Eukaryota; kingdom Metazoa; phylum Chordata; class Actinopteri; order Pleuronectiformes; family Pleuronectidae; genus Platichthys; species Platichthys flesus. The sequence continues at coordinate 6,511,853 of NC_084959.1, read as the reverse complement.
CTGTGAAAGGCTCATATCCGTTATCAGCCAACCAATAAAAGGGTCAGGCTCTATGAACGACTGACTGACAGTTTTGTACTCTTTCATTTCACTTTGAAGACCAAACCTTCTGCCTGCTCTTCCTCCACAAGACGCTCTGCAGTGCCTCATTACTTATGCATCTGTGAGGGACAGATTCCAGCTTTGACCACAAGATGTCCCTTAACAGGAAAATGTGAACACTGGTCATTTTCACTGTTGGAACAAACAACTGTCTTTTAGTTTCCTGTTGAGAACGGTCTCTGTGACCCTGTACAGCCTCAAATGTGGAACTGTCAGAGATGAGCGTTCAGTTCCCTTGAGTCGGCCCAAACCTAAAAATAAAGCGGCGTGACAAATTTCTGCTCTTGTGTTTACTTTGCCCCACAAAGTGAGTGTTCACCAGGTAACGTGTCAAGTTACGTAAAAGTTTAAAAGCCTCTTACGGCTTTAAAACTTTTCCCTTGTGAGGTTTTGAGGTTTAAACCAGAATAAAATCAATCACAAAGTATTGTGTGAAAATGTTTTCTAATTCCGGCCCTTCTTTCCCACAGATGTTTTGAGTGGTGTGAAAACCACAGGTGTAACTAATAATTATAAAACCCGCTATTCAAGTGTCCCATTAAGCCGTGACAGTGTGACAGTGTGACAGGGAGCCAGCGCACAATAGCAGGACCCTGAAGCCCGAAGCAGCTAAATGAATGAGAAGCAGCCGTGATTCATTTTATTATTTAATCCGGTGCTTTTCCTGCTGTGACGAGTCACAAGGCTCATTTATCACAATGAGACCGAAATGAAATGAGAGCTCTGAGGTGACAATTGTAACAATGCCAGTAATATTTTACCACAGTGGTTTAGCATTGCTTTTCTGCATTCAAAAAAATCCCATCGATGCTCTATACTTTAGTCTTAATTGTGTTGTTTCATAGATTTTAAATTAAACTTGTAATTCACTGGTTAGTTAATAAAATGGTGCTTGTCATAGACATATTAGTATCAGTGTTTGCTAACATGCGCCAGTAAGAAATAAAATATTTTACAGAATAAACAAAGATGTCCCTTTACATTATTTAGTTTTTGTGTAAAAAAATAATCATTTTCAATTTCATTTCAAATTGATTACATTGATCACCTTGATTTCTCATTTATAGCTTTTTATCAACATTTCTATAGTTTAACAGAAACATTAAGCCTCAATCATATTTCTTTGTTATAAGGGTTTGAAAACGACATCTTAAAAATGACCGGCAAAAAACAATTGAATATCCAAATTAGCCCGATTCATCTGCATCAGCCCCGGGAAATTGTTCTGTGTCAGGCTCTGGTTTGTATTTCAGGAGTTTACACTCAAAGGTGAGACGTTATTTATAAACACCGTAATCATTATCATTTGATGGAGAGCGATCCCTCACAGACCCACCGCAGCCCATTATGCAGCGCCGCCATGATGGCACATCAAACGAGCCATTACACTCGGCTGATTGCTGTGACTGACTGACACCGGATGATTATTGGATGACTATCAAGGCCGAGGCCGGCAAAGGAGGCACCTGTTGCTCATTACAGGCGTCAGAGATGAGGCGAGCGGACGGTCAATGGCCGCCCTCCTCAGCCTAGGCGCATTCAATTGAGCCTTTGGAGCCGGCGTCATCAATATGCAACTTTAAAGCCTCTGGGAGGGCGCTGCAGAGGTGCGAGCATGTGTGTGTTTGTGTGATCAGTGTGTGTGTGTGTAGGTGTGTGTGTGTGTGTGTGTGTGGGGCTCATTACTCATTTATGTCCCCTGAGTGCGCCGTGGCCATTCAGTCCCTTTGTGTGCAGAGTGAGAGAGGAGACGAGAGGCCCATCTAGACATGAGATCACAGATTATACACTTAACGCTTCGCCAAGAGGGCTCAGCGGTGCGCAGGAGAGCAAAATTGAAGGAGAGTGAGAGGGGTGAGGGGTTGGGGGGGGGTTGAGCTGGAGAGGGAGACGAAAAGGGAGAAAAACAAACAAAGAGGACGAACGGTGTAAACTGCAAAAAGCAGACCGGACAGAGGAGACAACGGGGGCGATGAGAGAGTGTTTGTGTTGCAGAGCGTGAATGGGAGAGACGGAGTGAGAAAGAGAAACGAGGCCGACAGAGCGGCTGAACGCTGCTCTGCTTTCTTATCGGGATGGCAGAGCGGTTTTTATTGCCCACAGCCTTCAGTGCCCAGATGATGACCATAGCAAATCCACGATAAAATATGGATTACACTGGAGCTCAACTGGCCACATAAACGCTCAATAATCCACATACTGCAGTTTGCTGCATGACCTCGTTTTCTGGGGTAAACCGCATCGATAAGAGCTGCAGATCATTGGCTGCAATTCAGGTTCAGGATAAACTTTGTGTAATCTCGGTTTTTCAAAGCTTTAGGTTGATGCCGGCTTTAAAAACAAGGGTCACTAGAATAGTTAAAGCAAATATGAGCAATATGTCTAATCCTGAGAGTCGTTTAGGGATTGGAAACAATTAGTTGAATAAGTGATTAGTTCATCAGGTTCAATAAGCAACCATTTTTAATTATCATGTTTGTGTCATTTGTTATTCTGCAGACCAGACAAAACATTTGCTGCATTGAGCTTCTTATAAGTGACGATTAACTGCTTTTCATTTCATTACATCACACTAATCTGAATATCTGTGGAATTTGGATTGTTGGTGGGACAAACACATTGTGTGAGTTTTGTTCAGACAAATCCAGGAATCTGAGGAAATCAATTTGGTCCCTGGGACGTTTTAATTATTATGACTTGCTTGTTATTATTTAAAAAAAATATTTATTTGCTTTTAAGAAATATATGGAACACTTGCAACAATATGCAAACATAAATATAATAAAATAAACATTAGGGAGAAAAGAAAATAGATACAAATAATATAATTAAAAATAAAAAGAGCTAAAAAACAAGGAACTTTAAATGTTAAACGGATTAATCCCCAAAAATTATAATAATTGCCTCTGCCAATGAGGTTATCTTTCCCCCCAGTCTGTCTGTTTGTTTGTTTTCAGCAGGATTATGTAATCTTTACTGATTTCCAGGGAATAATTCATGAATCTTGATGACATATCTGAGTGTGTGCCACTTGCTACAGCTCGATTGAAACCAGGGGGACTCATGGGCCTTGTTGGAGGTGTTCACTCTGCTCTGCCACTCTTGTTGGCTAAATGGATAACAACAAAATATGATTAGATGCAACCTGAGGTGAACAACTCTGGGAAACTGATGTAACAAAGTTGGGGATGAACAGATGCAATGAAGGCAGTGTGTGTGTTTGTGTGTGTGTCTCACTCTATGATTGTGATCAGAAATGACATGTTGACTGACTGTAGCCTACAGACACACAGGCGGGAGGGGGATGGGGTTCTGGACTGCATTTCCCATGGGCCTTTGTACCAGTGTCTGCACAGATGGCAGACAAATCCCCCACATTCGTGAAAGCCTTTTCAGATTCACATCCCAGTCGGCAGCAAACACACACATACATACATACATACATACACACCCTCACACAAAATAAAAATAAACCTAATCAGCACCGAGTGAATGGAATATCTGAGAACCTGAAGTGTCAGGTTTTTACTTTGGATTTTACAGGAGGAGAAGACGTGATAGGAATGAAGTACAGTGGTGCAGTTTTTAAGAAGGATGCAAAGAAAAACAGGGTTTCAACCCACACACAAACAAGCACACACACACACACAGACACACACGTCAGATACTGCAAAATTCACCAGTGATTACATAAATCCAAACTGGGTGATATAAGGGTTGTTTAGACCAGCTCAAGGGAGGCAGGTTTTTCAGTTAATGTGTCCATGTGTATGTCCATGGCTCCATTTGAACACATAGTGCATTCAGGGGTGTGTCCATGTGCACCTTGTTAGTTGAACGTTTGATTTAAACAACAACAAACATGGAGGAGAGTGAACAGGGAAAAAATATGGTCATTTTTTAAAAGATTGACACGACCAGAAAAGGGCAGGCAGACAGAAACCAGACTCATGAGTTTACGGATGAGTCACGAAAGTGCAGTCTCAAAACTATAGACATTAGTGAGTGTGTGTATCTATATTACCTCAGCCAACAAGGTTGTGTTTTTAATTTGTCATGTGCACTTGGTTGAGTGAATTGGACCGGGCATTTTTCTTTCGGAATTTCTCAAGAAAAGGGCAGAAATCTTTATATACAAATTAGAGCCCTGTAAAACTATATTATCAATCGATAGTTTGGTGTAGATCCAGTTTTTGTGAATCAAGCATTTTTCAAGGTTCATCTTTATTCAGTTACTGTTTGGTAACAAATACAACAGGTGCCTGTAACAACCACAAATCTGTAGCTTACATAATGAGGATGGAACATTTCTGTGTTCATTCTATCTGATCTAAATACAAGCAAATGGCTGTTAATGTGAACGTCTGGCAGAGATATGCGCTGTACAGTTTTTAGTTGGGTTTGAAATTACATCTTTATGAGATTTTGGTACAAAAGACTCACGCAGCCGCGAGAGTGGAGAGCGAACTGGGAACCTTTTACCTCTCCCTCTAATGCTCTGCTGAAGGTTTCTCCCACACGTGAGATAGAGAGCTAATGCATCATGGGAAACTGACAGATCTCACATCCAACCACTCCCAGTGATTGGACTGGTGGACCTGTACCTCCTCCTTTAATCGAACCCTTACCCAACACCGGTGTATAAACTGGATTTTTGCTGAAAACCATCACAAGAAAAGAAAAAAACACAAAAGGGCGCTTTAAACAAACTGACAACAAACAATCTAGAACCACACAATACACAAGCTACACGATGTACTGTTCTTATTCAGACAATGCACAAGTGCAGATGGCAGTTAATTACAGGCTGATTCGTCATCCTCACCCAGCAGCTCTGTGCCGCGAACACACTTCCCTCTGTGACATCAGCTCTGTTCTCTTCACTCTCACACATCAGCCGTCCAATGGCAGAGCCGGTTCAGAGCGAGACCGAGAAATAAATAGAGAAACGGAGGAGCAAAGGAAATAAGTTTGGTTGAGATGAGTCTTCACTAGTCCTTTTCCCACATAATCCTGTAAATATAGAACATAAATTGGATTTAAAAATAACTGTGAGCCACTGCGTTGCCAAGCAAACACGAATATTTGAGTTTTGCATTAATACATACCATCAAATCTACAAAGAAATTAAATCCGACATGCAGCTGGCAACCAATATTCTCCTTCTCTTACGAATCAGGCCGGATGATGCATGAGCCATAATAAACTGAACCACAAATTGAGTCATCAGGGCTTAAATCTACATATGGAAAAAGTCATGTATGTATAAAAATGGTTGCCCATGGGCAGAGAAGGTTTGCTGCCAGTCAGCTGTAGCGTGAACCAGTCAAGGGTGCTGTGCCGCGGGGGGAGGAAAAATTCCAATCAACCAACTGCTCCACCAATTTAACAAGAAAGCGCACGCTCTTCACTTCCATTAGATTCAAAACAAGCGCACACACACACACACACTTGTGTACATTGGTGGCAAAAGCTGTAGCCTGGGCACATTTCCCACAAAAAATAACCATGAACGTGCGCCTGTGTACATCAAAAGGAAAAAGGCAACGCGGTTAAATGTTCCCAACCATCGGCTTGTCAGTGTTTATTAACACCGCCGGAAGCCAGAGGAGAGAGAGCCAGATGAAAGGGGAGCGAGGGAAGGAGAGAGAAGGAGAGAGATGTCAGTAATACCTGCTGAGATCTGTCTCCATGAAAGACTCTAGTCTCTAGTTCATCGGCGTCAAGGGAAGTGTGTCTTTTCCCGCCTCCAACATCTCACTCCAACATGGTCCTGCATGTGCAAGCTTAAAACTAACTGTACACACACACACAACACAGACACACACAAATGCACACACACACACACTCAGCATTCAAAGGGCAAAAGCTTTTTAAGCTACTCATTGCAACAAAAAAAAAGCCTTTAGTTTTTACTCATTCTCACCAGCACTCTCTGTCAGTTTGTCACATTCACATTCACACATGCTCACAACAGCAGCGATTTCATTAATGGCAGCATGAGTTATAAAACGAGAGAGAAGAGGAGAGAAGAAAGAAGAAGAAGAGGAAGAAGAAGAAGAAGAAGAAGAAGAAGAAGAAGAAGAGCGCTGCAGCGACACACTGAATCATCCCCCCAAATAATCCAATAATAATGAGGCGCCATTTCATTAGCATAAGAGCAGCATGAAAAGAGAAATCCGTTTTTTGAAATGTCTGTTTACTGGAGTGGGAGGTGAGAGAGCTTTTACAAGAAGAAGAAGAAGAGAAGATGAAGAAGAGAAGAGAGGAACAACAAAGAGCGAGGGAGGAAGGGGGGGGGCTGCGAGAAAAGGGAGATCAGAGGCGGTCGTCACAAACAGGACGGAGGAGAAGACTGCAGTAACAGAGAGAGAGAGGGAAACGACACCTTAACCAGGCAAGAGAGACAATTTCCTTTTTTGCAAGCAGCTCTGGTTCTCTGTGCTGGTGGATAACAACAGAAATCCTTCACTGAGACCTTCGGAATTCACTGTCAGACACGCACAACTGCAACCGCACATATATCTGTATTAATACCATCAATAATTTCAAAGAGGGAAAGTGTGTGATGGCAAAATATGACTCTAACTGGACCGCGGCAAAACAGGAACCACACTGTTCAAAGACTTGAGATGATCTCAGGGGAAATATTCAGGTCAGAAACACACACACACACACACAGACACACACAAACACTGTGACTGGGAGAGAGGACGGCAGCCAGGTGATCACAACTCTGACCTTATCCAACCGCAGTTTAAAATGTCTGCCACCTGATTGGCTAAAGAGGCTTAGTAACGGATCTCGCAATAAGCCCCGTCACATGCTGTTGGACAACAAACAGAAAATAAAAAAAGTTTTCCAGCCCTTTTTGTCTTTCTGAGCAACTGACATGATTCTCTCACACTTGTAGATAGTCTGTCTATTTGTTAGATGTCAGCAGGAAATAACAAAAAGATTGTCTTTAGATTTAGATTAAATTTGAAGGACATGGAGGCCTTTGTTTTTACAACCGTACTAGATCCCCATCCGTTTTCAAAAATATCTCTGTTCACACGACCTTCGTTTTACAAAATATTTTTACGAGTTAACTAAAAAACGTATCCCCAGCCAGTAGGTGAACACAGAGGAAGACGGTTGTTTTGCAAAAATCCCCATTAGTGTGGACGAGGTGTGAGACAACAGAGAACGCAAATATTCAAAACGTAAGCTCTCAGTAGATCCACCGCTAAAAAAACAAACATACACATTTTTGCATTTAGATTTAGTGACATAAATTATGTGCTTGAGACTATGAGCGCTGGAGAACTTCTGAAAATCAAGCCCCCAGCTAGAGTAATAAACTACTGTGCTTTCTCATGAATAAATTTACATTCTGCTCCATGCAGCTCAACACCACTTGATCCAGAGTCACTCAGTACCAGATGGGTCTTTCCCAAGAAAATTGGTACAATTGGAAATAATAAACATGTGAAAATGAAAGTACATGTAAAGCCTTAGCAGGGATAAGAATCACAGCTGCTGATAAGTGAACTGGAACCTGCAATGATAAACTGATCATAAGAAAACCTTTGCCCAGTTGTTGGAATATTTCTGGGAAGTGCAATGGAAAACAAACTAATCTCTTCTGATGGACGATGACACCAAAATAATTCAGGACTGTCAATCTTGGTTGTGTCTTCTGGTCCAGCAACCATAAGGTGGGTAGTTCAATCCCCTGCTCTTCCGGTCGGCAGCGTTCTTGGGCAAGACATTGAACCTTACATTTCCCTTAGAAACTGAGCTGGCAGTGTGTGAATGATAGATGAATGTAACTTGGACTGTAAAGCACTTTGGGTGGTTCATAATAATAGAAGTGCTATATATATATAAATAAATATAGACCATTTAATATTTAAAAGCCCAAACTGGACACACAAATCACTGGATGAGCACCGATCCATCCTCCTCATAGATTCAACATGAGAGATTGAGACGATTGATTTTTATTTATGGATGAGCAAACCAAATGACAAAAACCGAACCCTAAAAACCAAATAATCTTAAAATTCCCAAAAGATTAATACACAATCTAAATGCTGTGAGGTTAGAGAACTCTTTGAACCCTTTTTAAATGGTCGATTGACTCCATTCCCATTGCAAATGGACCTTCTGCCTTATTCCCTGGTGCCTCATGTTCCACGTCACAAACTCCCCGACCTAGAGGCGCTCTCTCACCTTGCTGTCTTGCCAAATTAATGTGTTCACCATTGTGTCACGTTTCAATCATTGCTGTTCAAAACCAGTGTTTATGCTGCAGGCAAAAACCAGATGTTGGTGTTTTTTTTGACCGGTGGACTGGGGGCTCTACAACACCCCTATATCAGGGAAATGCCTGATCCTTACCAGACTAGAGAAACCTCAGCAATTTCATATTTCTAAAAAAAAAGAAAAAAAGGACCAAAGGCAGCTTGTCAGCGGGGGACCAAGAGATCTGGAGGAGCGCAGGGTTTGAGAGAGAAAGCATTTAAATTGCCGGGGCGCAGAGGGAGAGGGAAGAAGAAACGACCGAAAGGGAAAAACTCAGAGGCAGGGGGAGAAAAACAGCATCAATGAGAGGTGGAGACTGAAAGGACAGCACACAACAAATGAGACATACTCCTGAATCCTTCAAGACACAGGGGGAGCGGAGAGAAAGCAGACGTTGAATGGCGAGCTGCAGGAGTGGGGGGTGTCAAGGTGTCGTCTTGCTAGGTTGTCGAGGACGAGAGGCAGCTCAATTTTGCTCTCTCTAGATTTTGTTTCCACGAGACAGTAGGCAGTAACGAGGGCATCCCCGCGCGCCATGTCACGGGAGCCTGGGAGGGAAGGACTCCAGGCGGAGATAAGGTGCTTTAACAAGGCCTGCTCTCCTGTCTCCACTCAAACGCGCTCGTTTCCAGGAAGCTGACAGGAAGTGAGCTCCTACAGGGCATCCTGCACGTTGCTCACACCTCACCGGGCAGATCAGAGATGAAAGAGGAGGCACGGGAGCAGAGCCGAGAGTTTCAAGACTGCACAACGGGACAGACCAGAATAACAAAACACCATGAATGAGTGCAGCCGGTCCATTAAATGTGCAGTGGCCGAGTGTGTGACAGTGTGTGTGTGTGTGTGTGTGTGTGTGACGAGGCAGGTGCACAAAAGCTTCCGCTAAAGGTCAAAGGTCAGCAGATAAATCCCGCAGCCCTGACTCAGGCCAGGCTGGTGGCAATTCAGGATCACTAATCTGTTTATTGGTCGAGTGTGTGTGCTGCAGCAGGACAGGTGCATGTATGTACACACACACACACACACACACACACGTGTTCGCCATCCGCTGAAACAATGGAGAGTACTGTTCCTCTGAGCCACAGCTGATGGAGGATAAGAGAGGCAGCAAGCAGTTCCAATAGGTTCTCAGTAATCCATCATCATAAGACAGGATCGGGAGTGACACACACACACACACACACACACACACACACACAAACACAAACACACGCACACACACACACATACAATAGGGTTGTGAAGGTCAGTAGAGCGTGTTATTGTACCACAAAGACCACACACACACAGGGGACACACATACTGTACACAGAATAATCCGAAGTCAAGTCGGACAAACAGCGAAAAATGAAAAACACCAACAACCAGACCGTGAGACCAAACTCAGCTCTCAACATATCCTCATCTCCTGTTCTTCTGTGAAACATTTGTTCCAAAGAACAATCAGAAACTTCCCCTGCCTCTCCGTGGAGGTGTCTCTGTGCCCAGGGCCTGTCACTGCGTCAGCCTCACTTCAGACTCGTCCTCCACACCGGACGGTCGTGGAGACGGGTGTCGTTTGAAGCCGGTGTGGGTTGAAGTGCAGAAGACACAGAGGGTTCTTGCCGATGTCCAATCCAACGTTTTCCGCAGTTTTCGATGCATGTCCGATGCTGCTATCTGTCTCCTTGGGTCAGGCCCCACTCATGTTCATGGGAATCGGTCCAGTCTGCTAATCCTCCTGACTGACGGGCAGAGAGACAGATGGAAACACAGCCTTCCCAATGGAGGTAAAACTCAGACACAGTGTAAGAGCAGGATGTTATCAAGATACTTCCTTAAAGCGGCCTTCCCAGATAACAATGTCGAATTCATCCACAGAATAAAAAGTCTATCAAAAGGTCAAATCGACACAAAACCCATTCTCAAATATCACACTCATTGCCGCCAGACACTTGCAGCCTTGAAAGCTCCCGCACTTTTCTTCCAGAAGGGCAGACACCTAAAGGAAGATTGCAAGATCTAGGTAAAGATATTTTCGTTTTTAAATCTACAAGCGATGTTGCAAAGTCTAAAATTATTCTTGCGGAGGGAAAAAAACAGAGTTCGTCAATTCTGAGAATACAATCAGTTCATGAATCATATCTATTAAGTTTTGAGGTGAGGAAAAAAACCTGCAAATGCTTAAACAAGCGACCTGCTAAACTGTAAAGCTACTGTAGAAGAAAGTGTGCATGAGCCTCAGCAGCAGTGACTAATCTGCCGATCCCTCTGTTACTTCATTGCGTAAGTGAAATCTCAATATGCGGCCGCGCTGGTAAGATGAGCGGACTCAAGGCAAGACTCCATACGCTAGCATGATTAGGAGAAATGCTTCTATGCATCCACATTCTGTGTTCGGAACTAATAGTCTTCCTGGAACCGGGGCCTGAACGCAGCGGGGGCAATGGCGGGGTGAGGAAGCGTCGGGGGGGGTTGTGATGTCAGGTGGGTAGCAGTGAGTCATCACCACCGCCAGGTATTGGCTGCGAGAGAGAGAGAGAGAGAGAGAGAGAGAGAGAGAGAGAGAGAGAGAGAGAGAGAGAGAGAGCAGGACAGAACCTGGCACGCTGCTGTGTGGGTCTGAATCCTGGTGCTGCACTGGGATCAGTAGAGATAACTTCAGGGGATGGGTGAGAACTGTGCTTGGTTACTTTAGAAGGATTTTACAGTGTGGAGCGCTCGCTCTGCAGGTAGCAGCTGCACACTGAATGATAAAGATTTTTTTTTTAAAGTAATGAGCCAATTCAAGAATCTGAGTCAACCAAAGTGATCTTTCTTAATACATTTATTTTATTTTTTGGGTTTCTATTAAGTCCCTTCTCTTGGAAAAGCTGTTTTGGTTATTCAAACCCTTTCCCTTCACACCTTGCCACAAACATTGATCTGCAGTTTTAATGGATTTCTGTTATTGTTTTTTTAATGACATTTTCCAACACATAAAACTTAGCCTGAACAACATCGCTGTTTCTTGCCTTTGGTTCGGCATAATCATCGGTAAAGACTGGTTGGTTTGTTTTTGGGGCTGTGGACACGACTGAGGGACAGCCAGCCCCCCGTCTCCACTTGGCTCTCTGTTCTTATTTCACTGGCTGAGTTAGACCAGTCTCCTGAAACCAGTGGTGCTGCAGAGCTACAGACAGACAGCATCACCTCCAAAGGAGAGAACACAGTAAAGGAGCATGCTATGTGTCACCGTCTGGTTCATTTAACTTTGGAGTATACACAACATCAACCAAGGTCTCTCCCTGCCTGTAAGTTTAAACATTCTTGTCTAACCCTCCCCTTCAGCTGCAGCTCTGTGTCATCACTGAAGAGGATTTGTGAGATGAAACCCTGGAGGGAGCGAGTAGCTCTCATCTGCATTCTCACGTTGAAGCCTGTTTCATTGGCAGAACATGCAGTCGTTCACCAGGCACAGGAAACTGATGGAAGTAACGAGAAGCTGAGGTGGGAAACGTCCTGGTTCGATAGCCGGTGTGGATCCACTAACCGGTCTAATGTGGTGTTAAATGACCTGTTACAACTTCTGATGCCGTGGTTCCTGCTGCAGGGGAAGTGCGGCTACAGCAGTGAGATGCTAGATGGCTGAGGTAGAAAATAACATTAGCTGTAGAACACGGACGCAACACACACAACACAACCTTCAGCCACTGCAGTACGCAGTATGCAGCATGATGAATAACTACACAGTTAGCTATACTTCACAGTAAAGCAGATGTGTGTGAGTGTGTGTGTGTGTGTGTGTGAGGAGCCAAGGGAGGGAGGCGAAGTAGGCCAGCATGAATATAAAATCACGCCTGCCAGGCAATAATGTGGGCTACAAGAGGGAAGAGAGCAGTGTGTGTGTGTTTTGTGGTATGTGTGTGTGTGTGTGTGTGTGTGTGTGTGTTGCAGCTTTTTGAGTGTGTTGCCAGAGAGAATGTGCAGATGAAGGTGTAGGAGACGAAAGCAAGGGTTGGTAGGAACACTGGTTTATCAGCTCTCAGGGATGTTGAGGGCGTAGACACTCACCAGCGCACAAACACCAGGTAATTTAAACAAAGCAGCTTGTTACATTTGGAGAGCAGTGCATTGTTGGGGCGCCAGACTGGTACACACACACACACACACACACACACACACACACACACACACACACACACACACAGTCAAATATATATGGTTTTGATCCAAATGTGTCGTAGCAAGATGCTATAGAAATGATACCCCCCCTTCTCCCAACAGACACACACACTCGGCTCAGACATAAATGTTGGATATTTAAAAAAAAAAAAAAAAGATCCAGACACAATAGCTTCGCCCAGCCAGACACAATTGTGTGCAAATAAGGAGCATAGAGGAAGAAAAGAAGAATGTATATACACGTTCTGGAACCTACGTATGAATAGTAAGTGCTGAATGAATTATTTATTAGGATTTGTTTAATAATAGGAAATTATATGTTATGGGGAGATACAATAATAACAAGCTGGGTACAGTGTAACAAATGCAAGGAAATGTGTTCTTCTTTGGTTGTCTTTACCCTTTTTAGTCTATTAATTATTGTTTTATACTGTTTATAAGGTAAATTATCAGGTTTCAAGTATTCCAGTTTGTGTTATTTATATAAAACAATGTTTGGATTCATCCTCATTTATTTTTAATATCAAAATCTAGGGAAAGTTGATAAAAAGACATTAATATTGCAAAGGTGCAGGTGAAAGTCGCTCACAAGTCAGATCTAGTAAAACGACAACAATCCCTACAACTCTTTGAACCCAGTAGTTTAACACACTTCTCTTTGGTTCAAGTTGGTTCCGGTTAGTCGTGTCTTGCATAAGAAGACAATCCGAGTCAGGACTTCTCCTATTACTGCATTTGTGAATCAATAAAATCAATGAGTGTAATTATTACATATGTTTGATTACAAATACACAAAGGCTGACACTGAGGGCGTTTAGCACAGAGGGTTTAACAGAGACTAAGTTTGGAGTTGAGCAGTTGGGAATGACTCATGTTTTCATTGTGAAATAAAAAAAATTTAATACAGAAAACACAAGCGAAAGAGACACAACTTGACGACAAAATCAACAACACAACCACAAAAGCCACCAATGGGTTCCACAGCGTTTCTGCTTTCGAGAGCCGTCGTTTGTAAAGATCGTGGTCAAGCCAGTTGTCTCTTAAAATGTGATGCTTGTCTGTTAGAGGAGTTAAGGTAACGGTGCTTGGAGCTGCCCAAACAGGACGAAGGCCCCTCGAAAAGACGAGCATCACATTTTAAGCACGTTTCATCGTTAGCATTCGTTGTCGCTCAGTTCCGTTGTGTTGAGGCGTTTGTGATTGTGTCTTCCATTCATGGCCTTGTGTGTAACGTCTCACCGCCGTAAACCGATATCTGGCGTCTGATAACAATTTCTGTATCTTGGTGAACTGAACTCTTGCAGCTCGATGAGAAAAGACTGTCAATATAAAATATAACTCAAGATATTTATGTGACAGCTCGGAGTAGTGAAAAAAAAAAACACAAACTCCTTTCTACAACTCATTCATACGCTCCTGTCACCGTCGTCACAGAAAGCCAAACAAACAATCCTGTGCTCAGAATACTTAAAAAATGAAGTCGTAAAACATCCCTCCTCCCTCCTCCTCCTCCTCTCCTCAGCGGGCCTTCTGTCCTCCTCCTTCGTCCTTCAACTCCACATCCACATTAAGAACCACAGTTAGCCGCTGCACATTAGAAGTGATGGCAGACACAGGCTTCCCGTGCTCCAGCCTCACTCAGCGTGAAACGTGGCAAAGATGAGTGGAAGGCGACAGCGAGAGGAGCAGAGGGAACGGGGGGGGGGGAGGAATGGCGCCGCAGACAGCTCCATTACCACCTCACAATAGGGATCATGCAGCAGCCGCTTCACCCAACTCCGGGCGTCAGCGAGGGAGCGAGGGGACGAGATTACACCGACGGGTTCGGGAGACGGATGTGCTCACAGGGACGATAAAGAACGGAGAGACGGGCGAGGAAAGACGCAAAAAGGTCCCGTTAAGCAAGTGTTTCCCTCCCTCCCCCCCCCCAATTCCCAGAAGGTGCCCTCACCCCAAAATGTGACATGGCTGATCCTCTGAGAAATCCCAGCTTCTGGAAATAACAGCTAACGATGGATGAGGAGGAATTTGGAGAAGTGGAGCAGAGTTGAGGCAATCTGAGACGCAGAGAGGTGAACGGTTTAGCCTGGGAGCTTAACTCCTCAAACTCTCACACACGCATGCAGCCTACAAATCAGACCGGGGAGAGGCTCATACAAATACCTGTTTCATTTGAGACACAGACAAAGAAATGAAAAGGACAAAAGGGAGACCTAAAGTGGCACTTAGTCGTGATCAAGTTCTGTGAGTTATTCTTTAGGAAACTGACAAAATTATATGTGAATTTTTAAAGAAAGTGAAATCGAAGTTAAAACGTTCCTCCCTAACCTTGAGCACATCCTCCCTCCAAGTTTCGTGGTAATCTTTGTTTGTTTTTAGTATAATATGACTCATATATGTCTCATAGGATGTAGTCAGGACATCACGTTTAAAAGACACGTTTGTCTCTAAAGCACGATTTTGGTGAGGAGAATATTTTTTCATTAAAAGGGACAATTTTGCCGTTTAGACATTTTTAATTGCTTTCTCTTCTTTTTTTTCCCCGGACCTTGCAGCAAGCGTTTCTACATTTGTCCAACATGCCTCCAGAGCACGGAAGCCACAACCGCAGCCCCTCGCGTCCACATAGCAAACGTTAACC
Organism: Platichthys flesus; assembly: GCF_949316205.1. NCBI lineage: Eukaryota > Metazoa > Chordata > Actinopteri > Pleuronectiformes > Pleuronectidae > Platichthys > Platichthys flesus. The sequence continues at coordinate 6,496,678 of NC_084959.1, read as the reverse complement.
GTGCTAACGAGCCGGCCAGAGCTAATCTCACAGTGTGACAATTGACCGATGAAGACAAATGGCCAATTAAAGCTCAAAATGTCAAGGTATCTGTAACAGGATTGGTGCTTAATGCAAAAAAAAAAAAAGAAAAGTAGTGAGCACACTCCCCCGTTTATAGACCATGGAGCTCCCGCTGGGTTTCACTCCTCAATCACCAGGAGCAGAGAGAGGACAGGCAGCAGGATGAGGCTCCGCGGGGGGGCGGAACCCATCAGACCCCCACAGAACGCCATACGGCCGGACCCGGGTTACACTTAGAAGGGAGAGAGCACCTGAATGACAATCACTGACTTTTCAATTTCCCATCTATAAAAAAAAAAGAAAAGTCTGTGAATGCTTCTCATCATGTCTCTCGCCCGCAGTTCACCATCGTTCCCTCTCCATCACTCGTTCTTAAGGAGAGATGAGGATCTCTCTCTCTCTCTCTCTCTCTCTCTCTCTCTCTCCCTCTCTCCCTCTCTCTCTCCCCCTCTCTCTCTCCCTGGCTCGTGCTGCATGGGGTCAGGATGATCCAGCTGTGTGATAGATAGCAAAGTCACGTATGACCTTGCAGTGGAAGCCACACCCTCTGTCCGCCTCTAAATCACATGCTGCACGTTTGTGTGTATTCTGAAATGGAGTGTGCATGTGTGCATTTGTGCGTGTGTGTGTGTGTGTGTGTGTCCACGAACTGAAAAGTGGCAGGTCGCCCCCCATGCCAGAACAATTTCACTGGTTTCTATTCCAGGGGTCAGTCCTGGCACTGCTGTCTCCGTTAGCTGATGTCACTCAGCGGCTGTCACCCCTCCAGGCTCAAACTGCCTCGCTCTGCAGCATTACAGCAGCTTATCTTTCCCTAAAATAACCCCCAGCATCAGCTCCCAAAGTCCTGCAAAGCACTTGGAGAAGTGTGCGTCCTCTTCCCGTCACATTTGTTTGCCCCTGAAATTTCAGCGTTTCTCCAAATACGTCTCTTGGCTGCAGCATTCGCCTGCCCCCCCCCCCCCCCCCCCCCCCCCCCCCTCCCCTCCTCTCCCCGTGAAGACAAGATACACCAGCAGTCCTGCTTCACAAAAGCTTATCCAGAATTCAATTATGGTATGACTAATTATATTTTAGATTGATCAGTTATTTGATCCCCCCCCCCCCCCCCACCAAAAAAAGTCATGAATAATTAAATGAGTCATGAATCAATGTGTATTGTTAAGGGCCAAGGGAAGAGCAGTGTTAAATTTGATGCGATTTGGACTCAAAACAACTTCAATATTAATACAGTTTGAAAACAAGGACGGTCGGGGGCTGGGACTCATGAGAGCAAGCGGGGATTCCGATCAACGACAGCGAGTTCACGACAACACGACTGACACCTGGTTCTCCAGTTCGTGGTTCTGCGTACTGCAGGTCTTTACTCAGCCACATCAGGTCACTCGTACGGTTTCAGATAGAAAAGCTGCCACCGGCCTCAGCACAGGCAAAGCCAACAGAAAGACACTGCACTGGTTTAGATGATCAGGTGATTCAGTCATTCATCAAGCTAATAATTCTCTTGTTTGTGGAGATCTTCTGCTTTTCCTCCTCTAACGAGACAGTTAACTTATTGTGTTTGTTTGTTGTCATCTGGCAGTTGTCACATTACATCTTTTTGTTGACAGCTTAATCAATAATGAAAATAATAATTAGTAGTTGCAGACCAAGATTCTGATCTGACTAAGTTTTTCCAATTTAATGGAGGTATCACAAAAAGGGTTAGATTATATTATTTCTGTAAACAGCAGAAAACCGTTACATCAATAACACTAATAGAGACGACTGAGTTCACTGATGACTGGCCTCCACATTATTTTTTACACTGTCAGCTACTAAATGAGATTGGACATAAACTAGGTAGGATGTAATTAATTACTTATTGTTGCTCTAATAATGTTCCTTAATTAATCGCATTATCATTTCACAAATGGAAAAATAAAAGTAGCAAATCATCCGGTTTGATAAAACTGAAACCTGCAAGTTTTACTAAAATAAAATGTATCAATGATCGAAAGGCGTTGCCAATTAGGCATCTATCAACTGAGCAATTGCTTAATTGATAATTTCAGAATCACTGGGAGTGCTGGGAACCTACACACAATTCTCCATGTGCAGTAACAACACAATGTCATAAAGCTGCTGATTTTCTGGTTTTGTTTATGAACAAAACTCCAACCAAGGACACGCATCAATTGTCAGACTGTTGAAGTGTGTGAGAATGATTTCCTGGTCTTCATGACGATGCATTGTTGTTTCCCTGCTCGGCTACAGGAGGAGATTACAGCGCTGCAGGGAAACAGTGAACCAGAACCCTGAGACTGCAACCACAGGGCAAACGAGGAAAAACTGTTCAATTCAAACAGGATGCTGCTCCGAGGGGCAACTTAGCACACAGAAACGTATTAGGATTTTTAAAGTGGATGGACTATTCCTTTAAGAATGTGATGTTTCAATCAGCTCATTTATGTCATTGCTGTGCAAGCAGCTCTCGGAATCTGTCCTCTATTTTCCTCACATCTTTGTTTTTCCTTTAATCTATTACAACTTTAAGAAAAGAGAAACCTCAATCGATACTTGTGCAGAAGATTGGACATGTGCCCGAATATAAACAAGAAAATATTTAAATGAGTGTGTGTATATTTTGGTGATCTGCAGGCCTGTGCGTGTGTGTGTGTGTGTTATGCTGACTGTGACTCTGCCGGCTGTGGACTCAGTATCAGGTGACCTTGGTGATTGTGAAGTGTGTGGACAAGAATAATGAGATGTTTGCCAACAGGGATTCAGTGGGAACTCTAACAAGGGGAGTCAGGTGAGGATTGACACCGCCAGAAGAAAATCGGACTGAGGAGGTGAAAAAGAGCGGAAACGCAAAGATCAAGCGCTGAGGCCGAGACAGACTGTGCCACCGATCTTTTCTCCTCTCCTACAAACACCATGCTTTGATCACCCCCCCAAAAAAAGCATTACAACTAGATAAAGCTGTCTAAAAAATAAGCTGGTTCAGCGTTCAGCCAGATGGACTGACTCGTCTTCAAATAGAGGAAATGACAGAACAGTTCACACAGACGACGAGGAACATCTCTCGTAACCCGGTTTCCAACTTCCAACATCCATCTTCATATCATGTCAAAGCCACCCACCACAAGAGGGCCGACCATTAACTAGACACGTTCAAGGCTTCAGTCCACAGAACCACCAGATCAGTGAGAGAGAGGGAAGCCCTGTCCTCTAACAGGATGACCCAAGCACACGATCATCCCACCATAGAGACTCTGGTCCTGCAGAACCACGTCTACCAGAGCAGATCCCTACATGTTTAGCCTTTAACAACAACTCATGACCTATAATCATCAGCCCAGAAGTAGATATTAATGTTTTTCTTCTCCCATGACCCCTCAGATTTATCTAGCAGCCCCATTGAGAGGCCTGGACTTCCGAGTTGAGAACCACCACTGATCCCTAATGCAAGGGGGGGCTCGACAACTTTATCTCCTTTGTCAACAGAATGACTTTCAGATGTTTGGGGTTCACGTCTGTCCAGCTCTGTCAGATTGTATTGCACCCATAACCAGCCTGTCAACCTGTCTCTTCTCAGCTCTGCCCCATGTGTGTGGGACGGGGCTCGGACACACACTTGGTGAAAAAGAAAACAAGAGGCCACAAGAGAAACACAACCTTTAATAACACAACACAACCCAGACCGAGCTGAAATCAAACGTTTGCAATCACATTCAAATGCACAGACAGGCGACCAATTAAAGACAATAAACCAGAAAGTGGTTCAATGAATTCAAAAAGTGGACATGAGTCGTATGCTGTTGCCTCATCACTTCAGACACCTGAAATTGGATTTCATGTTGAATCTGCTCATAAACCCGAGCTTGTTCCCTAGTGACACCATAGTGGTGCAGTGTCGTGTGTGCACCTTCTCCGGGTTGTTGAGTCCTGAGCAGTGCAAAGGTTCCCTCAAGCAGTAACAACAGAAAGCACCTATCAGGACACGGAGCGACGGGACACACAAAGGAAGGAAGAGAGCGAGAGAGAGATGGAGAGAACGGCTGTTGCAGGAGTCCGGAAGTGGAGAGCAACAGCAGGTGGTCGAGCGTCTGGAGGCAGGCAGTCAAAGAGCAGCGTTGCCTTGACAACTGGGATGCCTAGCTGATGGTAATAGCTGTGCCCCCCCGCCCCCCCCCCCGGCAGCCCGTCCACACACACACACACACACAGTGCACGTGATTCTACGAGCGTGCGCTGTGTCCACAGAATCTAAAGGTTAACATCAATTATCATTAGAATGTTCAGCACTGATAAACCGATCCCACTCTCTTGTTTACAGCCGTATCAGCATCGGTGAGGCCGGAACTCAGGCCCGAGGTTTTGTAATGTCCTCACTCTCCTCTTCTTCCTTTCCTTTGCACAGACGCTACAGTTCATCACTTGCCAAAGGCCAGCACCGTGCCATATAGAACGGGGAGCGTATCTGATCCAGCAGACAAGCCATCTGTTCGCCCAGGCCGCAGCGGGGGGGGGGGGTGATCAATACGATCAGGCTGGATGGAGAATGTGGCCGCTGTGGTCTCCCACATCGACGGGAATAATGGATCAGCTCTCGGGTCACAGTGGACTCATTGTACCGGCAGCATGACCGCTGAGGTTTCCTGCCTCCACACCTCTTTGTTTCAACTCTTTTAATTAAGGTGCTGGGCAGCAGAATTCCCTAACAGGCTTAGCTATTGGCAGCCTAGCCACCAGAACGGATTGTTCAATTCAGGATTTAGCAAGTAGAGCTTTTATAATGCAAACACAGAGCCCTTTAATTTGTGCGTTAATGCCTCGGACAGACATGCAGGGATGTGGCTCGGGTCTGAACGCAGGTATCTGTGTGAACCGGAGGACGTCTCAGCTGAACGCTCTGATCTGATGTGGACCAATCCGGCGTCCTCTCCTCTTCCGCTGCATCAGCTGGTGATTTCTGAGCACATAGCCACTGCAGCATCCTACCACCTCATCCTCCTCCACTCTCTCTTCTCCTCCCCCGCCCTCCCTCAACCCCCTCTCCTCCTCCTCCTCCTCCTCCTCCTCCTCCTCCTCCTCTCCACCTGCTTTTAAATGCATGGCGCTGCCCTGCCAGGCCGGTCTTTGCAGGCAGCAATCTCTCCTCTCTGCCCCCTCCAGAGTGAGGGAGAAGGCACTGGAACAGGACGGATGGTTATCGGGCCTGTGCAGCCAAGGGGGTGGGGGGGGGGGTTTGTAAGGGAGGGAGACAAGGTCGGAGTGAGCCAGCAGAGACCCCCTGCTCCTCCGTGTAGTACCAATAATCGATTGGGAGATGAGGGGCGACCTGAATCCGGATGGCTCATCAGTCTGACTGAGAGGGAAATGGTTTAGGCTGTCCTGCTCCATGGCAGCCACTGAGTAAATAGGCCACAGCCAACACAGAACCCTGAAATAGTCCAAATCCAGAAAATCTGGCTGGAAATCAGATCTGTTATAGATTATTCTACTTCTTCCTCACAACAAAAAGAACATAATTAGACCCCCCATTTTATCATGGCAGATATTTAATATCATGCAGTAAACGCCATTGCCTGATGCATGAAGGGAGGGGGGGGGGGGGGGGGGACAAGCAGCTAGGGGGCATCCAGCACACACGCGTCCCACATCCCGCTGAGGCACCGACCCTCCAGACCCGCGCCTGCTGTACATTGCGCTCATGTGTTTCGTAACGGGAACCACCAGTCTTGTCAAAGCAAGGGGGGGGTAAAAAAAAACACCCGGCTGGATTAAATCCTCTGGTGTGTTGTGCAGCTCAGGCCTCAGATGGAGGAGGGAAAGATGGAGGAGGGGGGGGGGGGGGGTCTTGGCAAACGTATATGAGATCCATAAATAAAACAATCGCAGTAACGTGAAGGCACACACACACACACACACACCGCGAGCCCAGCTCTCCATCACTCCTCTGCGCACAGGATGCAGGGCCCTGCCTCACACAATGGGCCTGCGCGTAATGTGCACACATATGTCGATTGGTAGCATAATGCTAGTCGGCCTTTTGTCCGTGTCGGATGCATTTTCACGTCAGTGCTCGGAGCCGCAGCGTGTCCCTCTCATCACTGGAGGCACATTCGCTCCGTGTGTGTGTGTGTGTGTGTGTGTCCGCGTTGTGCGCAACCATGCAACCATTTCGCCGTTTGCCAGCCAGCTGCCGATGCATCACTTCAGGGTAACACATCACCGGGGTCAGGGGAGGAAAAGCCCAGCTCACAAACTTTCCCCTCTGCGTCTGACTCTGGATCTGTTCCCATCCTCGCTGCACCAGGAGCTGGTCATTGAGTCATTTAGTCAACAATGGCCGGTGATCAGACTCCCCTCCGAAGCCTCGCTGGGGTCACATGCTCCATTCAAGCTCCTCCATAGGCTTTTACAATAACACAGCTTTTAATTATTCTCCAGCCTACCACCCTCGTGTTTGCTCCTTTATGTTTTTTTTATCCTGCACAAAAACAGAATCCTACGATCGATGCCCTGAACAAACAAATGACATCACCCCTCTGGAAGCCTCAGAGCCAGTTGAGCGAGGCATCGTAAATAAAACATAGCGGGTTAGGGCGCAGTGATTCTGCTATGGCCGCCTCCTGCCACACACTCACCAGGTTCAGCACCGTCTCCACGATGTCCCGGTTGCTAACCTCCCCGACCTGGATCAGGCCCACCAGCACGGCGAATTTCATCTGGATATTCCTGATCGGCACGGCGGCGGGGTTGATCGCCCCGGCCGGGAGGACCATGGAGCCGGCTGCGGACACCATCCTCTCCCCTGTGACGGCGCCGGAGCTAGCGCCCGCCGCGGCGACCTGCTGCTGCTGCTGCGGCTGCGGCGCGGAGGAGCCCGGCCCGGGGTGCGGGTCTCGGTCCGTGTCCGTGAGCGAAGAAGCGGAGCCCGGTGGTGCTGAAGCCGGCTTCTCGCTCGACATTTCCCCTCTGGAAACAGGGAGGAGAGGAGCGGCCGCCGCTGTCTCTCGCACCTGCCTCTACGAGCGCTGCACGGAAAACATGGGCATGCGCAGGGAAATAAACAAAAACAAACAAAGGAGAGATCTGTGGCTTTTAAAATCAAATCCTCTGAATTCACCCTATCCTCCTGAAATCATGTAGGGATTCATAGGGCTGGAAGAAGGATGGAGCTCTGACAGGACCCTCTCTCTCTCTCTCTCTCTCTCTCTCTCCTTCTCTGTCTTTCTATGTCTCTCTCTCATTGGCAGGTTGCAGTCAGTGCGGTCGCCGAGAGAGAGAGAGAGAGAGCGAGAAAGAGAGAGAGAGATGTTGACGCCCCCTGTCTGCGGTAGCGCGCTCGCCACGCATGCGCACCGGGGCCCTTGCTGGGAGGGTGCCCGAGCGGAATAACATGGAGCCGTCCATGCATGGGTTCACACGGAGCACAGTCCAACCTCATCAGCTGGGTGTTTGTTTTGTTTTCTCCCCCTGCGTAGTTACTTTTTATTTGATTGTGTGGTTGTGTATTGATTTAAATAGGCGATGTCTCCGGAGCTGAATGCAGATGTTTTAAAATGGATTAAAAGCCCATTACAAAGTAAGAGGAGTGTAAATGATTGTTTATAGGACGGTGAACAAGATAAAGGGGCTCGGGAAATTGATGATTGTAGGAAGGTAGATAAATACTGAATGATTAAAGTGGTCGGAGTGCATCGAGGTAGTAGCACAGGCATAAATTATGCACAGTTAAGGTGAATGAAGAATATATAAATATATATCTATATATATATAGATATATATAAACAGGACCAGGTAGCAGCAGATGAATACATGCTAAAGCCTATGAATACATATATATGCAGCACATAAATATATATAAACAGATTATGATAGGTGGCAGCAGGTTAATAAATATGTAGCAGAGAAAGAAGCATGGATGAACACAGGGGGAGGTGGTGTAGGTTGGGGGGACGGGGGCACATTTTGGGTGCGGTGCCGGGGGGGCAGTTGAGACGACCTGGTTGCCAGACAGAGGCTGTTTACGGATTCAGAAGACATCCGTCTGTCCCACTTACCGCTGTCCTGACTCTAACTCTGCTGCCTTTGTTTCCTCATTAAGCGTCAGAGGATTGCTCTCCTGACACTCATCTCTTCTGTGATGTTTATTACCCAATGACTTTGCTTCTCTTCTCCACTCCACTGCAGTTGTTATTTCACTTTTCTGCCTCAGGCTCACTCTTACCTCATCCCTTCAGCGGGGTTGTTTTACAATTCACAGATTTTTAAAGGCCCTGGTGGGGAATACACAGTCTTTAGATTAACATTGTATATCTCTGCATATCATGACGGCACTTTTAGTAAACTACCCCCCTCTGTTTGGACTCCTTTGATTTAGTATCAGGTTGAGAACCAGCAGCACACATGCCGGGCCCGGCGCCATTACCGGGCTCAGCCACCTCACTGTTTCCCCCCTCTGTTAAAGAAAGAGCTGCGATAGCCCTGGTTTTTGGCAGCATTACAGCACAGTAGCCTTGTGTTGTTGTTATTTATCCTTTCAAAGGTATTGCAAGGTTAAATCAAAGAGAGCTTACAAAGACAGACAACATGACAGCTTCCCAAAAGTGAAGCCAAAGCGCCTTGATCGCCATCTTGTGGCCAGCTGCATTAAGGTTATTAATCCTTCATGTTCGCGGATAGGACATGGACCCAAATAAGTGCAAGTCAAACAAAGTTTTCTCAAACATAATTTCTGTTATTTTAGGGAGTTGTTATTACACAGATATAAACAATTGAGTTTTTTCTGGTGAGTCTTAATTAATTAGTTATTTGATGCGAGAAATACAGGTTGACCCCCCCCCCCCTTGTAGTTTTTAACACTCGCTTCATCCTGGCGCCAGACTTGACACGTGCACATGTGCTGCGTGAGCAAATCGTGGATTTATCGATGAATGCAAAGTCCTGCATCCTTGACTGTCCCTGGATATTGATTGCAACACATTTCTTCAGTTCATGCACTGCAGGGACACACAGGTCCAGTCGGTGTCCCTCATAAACACACACCTGCAGTGTCCTCCGGTGGCTGCACAGACCCTGGCTGCTGGTTCACTACCTGCACACACGAGCCTGATTCACACTGCATGTGTAATTATAACAGGACACATCTGCGAGGTAGGATTTCCATCAGCAAGGAAGCTATTGAGGTTGATTCTCTACTTGTGCGTGTCTGTCATATTATGAGTGTGTGCACGTGTGTGTGTGTGTGTGTGCGTCTGTCCGGGTGTATTTTCTAGAGGCAGCCACAACAGTCTCTTTGATGTCCTTATTTTTCTTGAGATGCTCGCTGCTGACAAGGGCTGGTAAGTTGAGGGTGACATTTTCTGGCTGCGTGTTTGTGTGTGTGTGTGTGTGTGTGTCTGTGCATGTACGTCACACTCGCTGCATGTGCATGTGCACGCGTGAGATGATTACAGAATTTTACAGATGAGCAGAGGCCATCTCCTGTTTTTCCTCGACCTAATCATCGGCACAAAGGAAATGAAGGAGACAATCACACACACTCCGTCAACCGCACACTCGCACACACACAGCTCGAATCTGTCACACACTTCACTCACACTCAGAGAGGCAGTTTCTCAAACCGGCACATGCTATCTTGCTCTCGGACGTGCACGCACTTGTGTTCCCACATACACACACGCACACACACACACACACAATGGCGGGCTCTCTCCTGCTCAGAAACACACTTCTCATTGTTTTCAGACAAAGGCCTTCTTCTGCAGCTTTGTCATGATTCCACAAAAGACTTTAACAGAAAGAGAGGCCTTAACCGGGATCTGGTTGGTGATTGGGTAAAAGCACTAACATTGCTTCTCTTTCTCTCCCTCACCCCCACCCCCCCCCCCTCTCTCTCTCTCTCTCCATCCCTCCTCCACCTCACCTCTCTCGCTCTCTTTCCCCGCCCTCACCTCCAGCGGAGATGCAGTACTCAAGCAGTCGTTTCTCCTCTCTGTCCCTGTGCACCTTCGTAGGGACATGTGTGGGTGTGGAGGTAGAGCCGGTGTCTTGTGGGGGCTGATGATCATCACACTGCTGGAGCTTCTGAGGGGACCAGGACTCGGGGAGGATCAGGCAGGGAGTGAGCAGCGGAGGGGGACATCTGTCACAAAGGGTTTGATCAGTGCAGACTGGAGAAAACGCAGTTTGTTTTCCGATGTTTTTGGGTGCGTGTGGATGTGTGTGTTGGAGTTGGTGTGACATCACCTGGAGGACAAAGTCTGGTAATTCAGAGAAAGGTCAAGCCCACGTGATGCCACAGTTTTTTATCCTGTGGCATCCTGAGCTCAGTCTGTGTTGTCAGAGTTAATCGAAAATCCGACTTGTAGATTTATCAAGCGCTGACCTCAGAGCCACAGGTAATTACTTCCTGTTTTCACCGGCGGATGTGAATCATCACCATGAACCAGGAGCGTGGGTGTGCATCCATGTGGTAATGTGTGTGTGTGTGTGTGTGTGTGTGTGTGTGAGATAAAGTGATAGAGAAGGGAGATGGAAAGAAACCGATAACAGAGTTTGCACAACACAGACATTTGCTCTAAATGATATAGTCATCTATAGTTTACTTTCAGTGAATCGTCATCTCAGCGGCACGGTGGTGCAGTGGTTATCACTTCTCACAGTGATGAGGTTCAGGATTCTAACCTTTCACACACAGGCTCTCTTCGTGAATACGCTGGTGTCCTCCTGGTGCACCGGCCTCCATCCACAGTCCGAACACGGCCGGTGCAGGTTGGGGTTTACTCACAGCTCTGAATTGCCTGTAGGTGTGAAAATGAGTGTGAATGGTAGACTGTGTCCATGTGTCGGCTTTGTGATAGACTCGCCTGTCCAGAGTGGGCCCTGCTCCCCTCCTTGTTCTCTTTATTCAACACAGAACAAAACAGCTCAGACAAGACCCAGCAGAAGGAGTGTGGAAGGTGAGAATTAGATTTTGAAATGTGGACATTGCATCCAACCCCCCCATCAGCCCCCCGTGACAGGGAAAGGCAGCGTCAGATGGGGTTTGTTTGTTTGTTTCTCACTGGGATTACGCAAATGCTACTGGACCAATTCCCACAAAACCTGGTGGCAGGATGGCACATGAGAAAGAGCTCATTAGATGTTGGCGAGGATTTCTTACAGCAGACAGCAGATCCAGGATTTTTCGCAGTTTTCACCATGACAGGGATGGGTGTTTGGGGATATTTTCACCAATTTCCCAGGGAAGAATTCATGGATCTTGAAGAAGAAAAATCTGTCATATTCAAAGGACTTCTATGTATGAACGTGTTATATCTGGAGGAGAGGGGACTGTTGGGCTTTGGTGGCGGGAAACACGCTGCTACTGAATGTCATCCTTTCCTTTTGCTTTATAATACCAAAAAATATAAATTTCAATGATTCAGTGTAAACCTTTAAAGAAATTTTGTTTTGTGCTGTTTCCTTTGTCTGGGAATTCTCTGGTGAGGTTACCTTCTCTATATGCAAGGCAGATTAAAGCTCTTACCTTCTCGAAGATCTAATGAAACTTTGGTTGGATTTGCTGGAGGTGTTAACTTCTCTCTCCACCGGCAGCTTTTTATCACGTTTGCTGAAAACGAGACTAAGTCACGGACTCCGAGGGCATTAGACCAGATCGTCTCAGTCGCTCCTTCGCGAAGATCATCTGCAATCTTGGGACTAATTTCTTCCAACATGTGGGTCATATTCCCTGTCGCATTCCCTCAGTTACACTAATACTGGTGGAACTGCTGAGGACAATCCTCAAAGGACACCACAGAGTATCTTATTAAAGTTTTAGAGATTAAACGAGCGGCTCGGTCGGAAGGGAAAGAGTGGATGAGGAGAGAAAGAGAAGTCATCCTGTTAAAGTCTCATAACCTGGATATAAGTCATTGTCCTGGTTTAAGGATTACATGCTTCTCTTATGGTTGAGAAGATTAGACTTAGATGAGGTCTTATGAATCTCTTTCAAGACGCATCTATATGAATTCAGAAGTGAGCAGCGATAAAGGAATAAACCGCCTGCTCCGTCTGAATCGGGGAGTAAGAGACACTTTGGAGATGGATCAGAGAAAAGTAACCCAGAAGCAAATATTTTTAAACATACTCTTCTGTAAGAGCCGGGTCACAGCTCCTCATTTTTTTGTTACCCGGCCCCAGTAACAGACCATTTGTTCTGGAGAGCTGTCACCAGGGATGAAGGAGCCAGGGCTCTGACAGGGGTCACAACCTGGGATCAAGGACATGGCTCTTCGACTGGGCTGCAACACGGCTGCTCCTGAAGCGCAGCGGTGGCCATGAATAATCCAGCAGAGATGAAACAGGCACTTGGGTTTGATGGAAAAATCGTAAGTGTATAGAACCGAAGGCCAGCTCTGAAAACGTAAACACAAAGAGAGCAGCATACAAACAAGATTTGATTGTCTGCAAATCTGAGGCATGTCTTAAAATACCAAAATGCAGATGTTACCTCGATAAATCAAAAGCTTTACAAACACTGAGCTGCTTCCAGAAATCTCAGATATTTATCTCTTTGGTTTCTACAGGAAGATAAGTATCCAACAGGGATATTTTGGGATGATTTTATATGATATCTTATAATTTCCATGCCCCGTTTGTGTGTTGCCAATAATTTGCATTCAAGTCACAGAGCTAAGAACCTAGTTTATTGGCTGGAAATCCTTTGTAAACGAGGAAAGTTGTTTGACGCACTAAACGCTGTTCAGAAGGTTTCCTCAGAATCCTCATAGCCTCCTCACCAGAGGATTCTAACCTTATTACCTCAGACAACAAGGTTATGGGTTTTCTCCCCTGTCCAGTGCTTTGTTTGTTGGTTGTTTGGTTTGTTCAGAATAATGGCCCGATTCTTGTTTCAACATTGTTTATTGATATTTTCACCAATCTTCCAGGGAATGATTCATGGATCTATACGGAACATTTAGGGAACTGATATCTATGAATACGGCTGGTGCAGCTTGATTGTTTTTAACGGGACAGTTAGGGTTTGGTGGCGGTACGAGCTCCACTGAGTGCCGTTCTACTTTTTAAATCCATCCAAACAAAGATGTTAGCCAGAAATGACATATAACTAGAATGCCCCTCTGTAGAGCGCAGACCCCTTCCAAGGCCCAACAGTCCCTTTAAATTCAATCAAGCTGCACCAAACCTCACACACTCATTAATATCAGTCCCATAAATGTGTCAGATTTGTTTCCCCCTCATTGAGACCCATGAATAATTCCCTGGGAAAAGATGAAAATGTTAAAAGATAAAAAGCCCAATCTCAAAATGTTGCACAAAATCCTGGATCTGCACCAAAACGGTATGAGCTCTTCCCTGACCCACAATGCATCTTTCCAGCAAGCTTTATGGACACCTGTTCAGTTGCTTTTGTTTTATATTGCTAAAAAACTTACAAACAAACAAACCAACAGAAACACAAACTGGGGTGACAACATATCTTGGCGGAGATAAAAAATACATTAAATCTAAATCATTTAATACAAAATCACTGATACAATTCATTTACGCCTCAACAAAATCAGTGAGTTTACGCAGTCTTAACTTTCCCTCTATACAAACTCCTTTTAAGAACTCCAAACCAAAACTATTGAATAATAAAAGAAGGTCTTTGCCCTTGTTAATAGGATTAAACTGGTAAAATGGGAAAGTTTAATAAAAAACACATGAATCTTTGAAAAATCTTGTTATTTACAAGTTCTTGTTAATATTTGAATAGTGTTTTTTTTGTGATCATGGTCATGCTCAACCTCTCAGCCCAGGACTCTGTGAAACTCTTTAAATGAACACATTTATGTAATCCCAGCTACAAGGATCAGTGTGCACATTGTTGGTAATTTCACCATGCCAATGGCCACCACCACACACTCAGGTACACTGTACACACCACTGCCACCATGGCCTCATCAATAATTCATTCACTGGATAATTTATTCATCCATGACCTTTTATCGTGGTTGTCTGGAAGAAGACGCCGGATCAGCCAGACTCGGAGCAGATTTTCGTTTTCCCCGTCTTTCTCTCTCTCTCTTCGCTCAGTTTTCAGAACGTCAACATTGAAAGTGCATCAGTGCAAACATCCACTGAGCTCTTGAATGACACGGGAGGGATTTATTTAAATCCTGGTATTTCTGAACTGTTCATTTGACAGTTGAATAAGTGAGGCTGTGTTGAGATGAGACATCGCTCCTTCAATCCTTTTTAATTTGCAATCCAAGGAAAGCAAGACTGATGTTTAGAGTGATTCCATCAACAATTTGATGATAAATCATTCTGCAATATTTTTAAATCACTTCATCATATTATCTAAAAGAGAATGTGTTTATTACCATTTTTCTGGCACTTAAAGACACTTCTCTCCGATTTGCTGAAGTTATCAATTGAAATAGCCTATTGAAATATTAATTAAAAGTATATTTAAGCTATGATTACAGATTAAGTGATCTAAATATCTATTATTTAATTACTTTTTTTCTATATAACTACACTTTGAACATGGACTTCAACTTTTGAACCAATTTTGTTTATTTACAGTAACAAGAAAACAAAAAATATACAATGAAGATATAGAAATGTATTTAATTTGTCAGAATATACCTGACATGTTTAAATGCAAGTGGTTTCTGGTGAAATAGTTTTCTACAAACTATTTGTTGGTCAAGAGTCAAAACGTGTTTTCTTCACTATAATCCAGTCAAATCCAAACATAAGTGCATTATATACATATCTTTAGATTCAGTGTTTCTTACACTTACCAACTTCATCCTCTCCGGTAGTGACTCTGAAGTCCACAGTGAATAACCATTCATAAATCCTCATTGTAAGAACTGATGCTCCTGTTCACTCCAGAAGAGGTCACCCTCAAGTTCCTCTGCAGGGTCACCATCATGGACTGTGTGAGAGGACAGTGATGACACACACACCACACACACACACACACACACACACACACACACACACACACAATCACACACAGACACAATCACACACACACAAACAAACACGCATACTATGCTACTCTAGAGACTCCCCTTTCCTTTATACCCTTTGTTTACAGTACATGACAATACATCCTCGATTGATGTATTTACTAGTAGCTTTTTACATCTTATTTATCTCATCATTCAATATGTGTAAATTCATTCAGTTATGTGCAACATCATGTCTGTCTATTCACAGTTCATGTACAAATAATCTTTTAAAATTCAGATATTCTTAGAATTCTAAATTACATTTGTAAGTATGAAATTATATTTTGTTCCCCTGTGTTCCACATGTCTTTCTCTGAATGACAGTAAAGTGAATCTTGAATGATCCTCTTCATTGTATCTGAATCTGTGGCCTCAAGAAAAACACAGACACTCCAGCTCTCTACAGTAAAGTGGATGGAGTTTGGTGAAATCGATACTTGATTCACTTCGCCATTATTCCTTTTTCTTTTCCCCCACGATGGTGTAATTTGCAACATGGTGTCGCTGATTAGTCCGAGCCCATGGAGTGGTGGAGTTTAAGTAGTCCCAGTTTCTGTATTCCAACACCTTCATCGTCCTCTGCGAGAACCCCCCACCCCCACCTAACACAGCTAAGTAGGTAAATGTGATTGAGTATTGATCCGAACTGTGCTGGTTTAGATTCGTGCTCGTTCATCCACTGAGAGGACACAGGCAGTTAAATTGTCCTCAGGGAAAAACACATTCACTCACTTATCTAAAAATATATTTTCCATGGCATACTTTTCTCTCATTCATTCCTGACCTTCAGACTCCAGCGGAGCAACAGCACCACCTGATGGACGAAGTAGGACAAGACAGAGGAAAATGTAATCTGTTTCCCAGTATTTACTATCATTTGTTCTTCTGCCAAGGAGGTCATGAGTTATCAGTTTGTTATTCATAAAGGACTAATGCAAAAACTTCTCCCCTGATTTCTATGAAGTTTTGTACACCGGCTGGGTATGACCCTAAACTTAGGGGCGGATCCAGGATTTCCCTTTGACATTGTAAGAGGTCATTTTGCAGCATTTTCCTTGATTTGAGGGTTTGAAATTTGTTGTACATCCCAAAAATAAATCTAGATCTAGTGAATGTAAATGTGTTTTTACAAAGGGGCTGTGGGCGGAGGTCAGGTCTCAACACTGAGCCCTGTGACATTAGAGCAGTTGAATGAACAAACACTGGAGAACATATTTGTTGAATTCATACATTTTTATTCTCTTGTTTAGAAACAACGGTTCTGTTATCCGTCACTTTGTCAGAAGTGACCGAGCACAGATCAGCTACTCAGCTCCAGTCGGGGGCCTCTCCGCACTACAGCCGAGGGCTCGGGTCAAAGTCACTCACTCACTCCTTTGTCTGTCTCATACACACATATTTACACACATATACACACACACGCACACACATGGTTCTCCAGCAAGCAGCATCCACATGGGACTTTGGTGGCACTGTAGAGATACTGTATCGTAGCAACACAATTCAGCGGAGACACACAAAAAGCCGAGGCGGCGTCATGGCGGAGCGAGCTCTAGTCTGCTATTGCTTCAGTAGGATGCTGTGTGGGAGGTTCACATTTCAGCATATCAATATGATAGGTAGGTAAGCGATGAGGGTTGGTCTGCTGCCACAGCACAGAAAGCGTCAGATAGTGTGAATTACAGCCAGTTCCAAACTGCTGGACTCAGCTGTTATACAGACTGGATGTATATCTATGCAGATACACAGGTACATCCATGCACACACACACGCACACACACACACACACACACACACATGCAAATATTGAAACAAGCTTCCCAGAAGCAGTGAAATGGTCTCATGTCTTAGACATTGTATAAATGACAAAAAAAACACAATGATACCACGTACAGAGATAATGACAATAATAACTTTAAAATAACATTTAATTTAGATAAGTTTAACACTGAAAATAATGACAGGGAACTAAACCAACAGTGATATCCAACTCAATGTTTCCATAACAGGGTTAAAGCACATTAATGGACCCGATGAGTGTTTCCCATTGGCTGTGATCTGGATCCCTTGTGTCCTCGATTCTTCCTGAAACTAGCTCACTTTTCACAATGTGGTGCTGTCATGTGCCCATACTGTACTGGTCCTAGTCATTCCTATGGATCTTTACAGCATCTGCAGAAGGCTCAAGAATAATATAGAATAATTAAGTGCATGCTATAAATGTTGATGTATGAAGATCCAGATTCCACTAGTTTATTAAAAGATTAATCAGAAAATAATTGTAGATAAGATGTCATCATCAGTTGTTTGTCAATTTGGCTGTTTGTAGCTGTCAGTGTGTAAAATGACAAAAACAGACTGGAGTGATTATGTCCTGTTCGTCTGGTCTGTTCTGTAAAATAGAGGAAATTGTTGCCTCTGATAAGGATGTTGTGTTTTCACTCGTGTCTTTTGGTTTGTGTATTTGCATCTCATGATCAACTTTCCGACGCAGACTGTTTCATTGATGGATTTTAAAGAAGGACCCAGTAAACACTGAAAAGTACTCACTGTCTACTCAACCTCACCCTTCAATAACTGCACGTGGTTAAGAGTTGATTACGTGAAAAGAAGAACTAAAATGTTTGTTCTATGGTTCCCTGGACAATAAATTAGTGATTTGATGTTAAAAGATGCGTATGCACGATCACATGATATAAAATACTCCTCTCCAGTCTGTGTGTGAATGACTGGGACTCAGTACAGCGTGGGTACAGACAGACTCCGTGTGGCTCAGCAGCATTAAAAGACACCAAAGTCCATTTCCTGGATGATTCCCCTCCTGGATCAGCTGCTCCGGCGCAGTGACCCAGGACAAAGCTTGTTTCCCGGGGTTCAGACCTTGGCCTCGGTGCTCGTCTGATCTGGAGGGAGAAAAGAGGAGCGGATCCTCTGGACTTCATTGACACACAGGTGACCGAAGGCCTTGTTGTACCATTCTGGAGATCTTCCCCTGTGACAGGAAACGGGCAGATAAAGCACATTAACGATCGCGGTATCGATTGAAACCTTTCACCGTGAGGACACTTGGAGTCGGCTCACACCTGAGGTCCACTCTGGAGATGTGTGTGAGCCTGGTCCTCTCCGTCCCACAGGGCTCCAGGAGGTACTGCGACTCCAGCACGACCCCCCGCAGCCCCCCCATGCGTGGGCTGTCCTCGTGCTCCACGGACACGCTCACCAGGGCACAGGAACCTCTGCACAGCTCTGTACGCCACGATCTGAGAGGAAGTGAGGGAGAGAAACATTTAATGAAGACATGAGATTAATGTCTGGAAAACTTTTTCTAACTAATAATTACTTCATTGAGCCTGGGGACTCAAACCTCTTTTACCTCAGAGAGCTACTTTGACAAAATTAAAGCGACAGAGAGCTTCTTATGTTTTTAGATTATTTGTAATATTTATTCACAGAGCTAATGTCCATGCAAACCTACTGAATCAAACTATATGAAAAAAACAACCCCAAAAATTCAAATTACAATTAAACTTACGAATTTACTTCTGTAAAAACAATAAATTCTCATATTGCTTTAGAAATGTTTCTGTATTTCTGGAAATATTCAGGCAGAATTGATTGAATAGTCTAAAAAATATTTAGACTATTCTAAATATTAACTAAATAACAATGCTGATCATTATATTCACTTATCAGTTGATAACAGCACATGGAATCCTCTCTACAGCTCAGTAATGAACAACTGTCTTAATGAACAACTTTCACACACACAAAACCAGTGAAATCCATCAGTCCTGACCTCAGTACCACATAGTCACAGTTGGGTTGAGGTTCCATGTTGCAGCAGGAGTACTGGTACACATCCGTCTGTCTGTCCAGCGGCTCCAGAACCTTCTCCTGCTGTAGCTCAGTCTGCCACAGGGGGCGCTCTCTGAGCAGCCGGTGGAGCACTTCATTGGGAGTAGCGGGTACCTCCACGCACACACGCCACTGCCTCAGAGGGTTTCCATCTCCCACCTGATGCACAAGCACAAGGGGCGTTAGGTTTATTGCGACAATTTGCACAAAGGATGTTTATGTTCTATATCATGAAGTTGCTGATATTCCCTGGTAGCTCCAGAAGCTCAGCGACGACGTACCTTTCTAAAAGCCAGCTCTGTATTGTCAATAGTTGAGCGTGACACCCAGGCTTTGCTCTTGTCTTTGGCATCTTTCAACAGGTTCTGGACCAGGCCCTCTATGTGTCCATGATAGGATCCTTCCTCATCGTCCTCCTCTTCGTCCTCATCCACCTCCTCCTCGTGAGCCTTGCACAGCTCGTCCAGCGGCGGCACCATCAGCTCGGCCTCCATGTAGGAGTTACGAGACTGGGTCACCATCTCCTCAGGGATCTGGGGAACAGCCGGGAGAACGTGCATCGTGTCACGTAACATCAGCTCAGACCTATTTTAAAAACAACTCTACTAAATCTTTTATTCTAATATCAAGGGTCCTCTCTTCTTTCAAATGTTGTCATCCTGCGAAGGCCTTTAAAATCAAACACCGGCCACTTTCATGTTTTCTCAGATATTCTCGATACGGCACAGTATCCACTTAAGAGGAGTCAGCTGTTGATTCTAATAGGAAAACTCCTTGAACCATATTAATCTCTAACACATGGTAATGAAGTCGGTTTCTCTTTGTCCCTGAAGAGGTTTCCACTGACAGCACTGTGCACACTGACAGTCTCAAGGTGATGATGGCGTACAGCTTTAGAATTGAGCTCATTGAACACAATCATACAGCGGAAACTTCCCTTGGCTTCATGTTGTTGGTAGTTTTCATACATAAAGAGGTGGTCATGTATTATTTATTAGTCAGCACAATGACTATCAAACACATAAGGAAGTAAATCCTGACCTGAAACAGACGGTGGCTCTCGGAGATCATGTGTGCCAGGCCCTGAGTGGCGGCCAGGTTCTCACTCAGGTCTTTCTGATCCGGACGGCCGGTGGTGTACTTCTTCTGGATTGACCTGGAGAGAAATAATACAGAGATTGATATTGTCCTGGTGGCTACAGAGGAAAACAAGTGACTATTATTACTATTATTATTGTACCACTTCTATTACAAGTACTTTTACTGATGGGCGTAAATGCAATTGCCACAATTAAAACGAGTATAAGATTTAAGTAGCAAAAAAACTGAATTAGCTTAATAACATTCTAACTTGTAATTCACGTCAAATAACAAATTTGACCGAATAATCATAAACATATCTTCAGTGTTTATAATAGTAACGGACTGAGACCACTGAGTTTTTCTCTGAGCATGGGAGCCTTCACTGGTCTTAATGTGCACCTTGGCGACAGCGTCTCGTTCTTCAGGATGCTGAGGTGGAACAGTGAAGGCCCCAGACACACGGCCAGGTTCATGGGCGTCATCTGGTTCTCCTCCACCAGGGCGGTGACGTCGCGCAGGAAGGAGAGCAGCGTCTGCAGAACCTCCCTGTTCTCGTCCGGCATCAGCAAGATGGCCGCCCTGACAGCCTGCATCCGCTGCTCCTTCGGGACGTCTAGAGAAATGAGGGAATGAGGAGGAAAACAAAAGGTCACATATCCAAACAAAATACAAATATATAAGATTATCATTTTGGAACATTGCTATTAATGGTGGCAGTCTAGACATAAATCAGATGTGCAGAGAGACAGGCAACCTCGCTGGGAATCAAACAGTGGACATTTGTGATTATTTGGTATGTGTGCCTTAACCAATCAGCCGCCACCACCTAAAATATGATGACGTCTCAGAGTGGACATGTGCACATTCAAACATCCAATCATGCTCATAGGAAGAAGCTAGAATGTACATTTCTTATCTGATATTGTTTTTTGATATTGTTTTTTGTTATTAATATCCCTATAAAAGTATTCAAGTACTAAGTTGACTGTAGTTTGTGTGGTGTGGAGGCAGATGCAGTATTTCACGGGGGGGGTTCATCGCTCGGAGGCAACTCACATTGGTAAATGTGCAGGAAGGTTTCCCCCAGCTTGCTGGTGAGCAGAGGCTCAGGCAGGTCTCTGAAGAACTGCTTGACCATGTCGGCCACGTCGTACGCCGACTGGTCCTCGTAGCTCACGGAGTCGGGGGACAGTTCACACTGCTGCCTCAAAGCCAGGATACGAGACTTCACGCCCGATTTGCGGAACAATCCCACCTGCGGGGAAGACAGAGAAAGCAGCGAGGGGTTTGGTCGAAGTTTCAGCTGCCTCCTGTAAGTAAACAACCAATATTAGCACAATGAGGAGGAAAACCAGGTCTTGTAAAACTAACCTGGTCCAGACAGTGTGTTCGGAGGTGGCTGAGGGCCTGCTGTAAACACAGAGGGAGCGGAAAACCACAGCGCTGGACATGCACGATGAGGGGAACACCAAACACACTCTTCTCTTTGTAGTCGGGCACCTTGATGCGCTTCATAAACTTGGGCACAGACCTGGGAGCAACAGACAGAACGAGGGAAGTGCGTGAGAGAAGGAAATGTCTGTGCTTTCATTAACCAACTCTTTATGTCAAACAGGATGTCCCTCTTGGGGATAATAAAAATAAACAGGACGGGTCATTAAAACACACTGATGTGCCTGTTTGCCAAAAAAAATCGAAAAAGAGTTACAAAAAGTTTGTTCATATTG
This sequence comes from Platichthys flesus, assembly GCF_949316205.1. Taxonomy (NCBI): domain Eukaryota; kingdom Metazoa; phylum Chordata; class Actinopteri; order Pleuronectiformes; family Pleuronectidae; genus Platichthys; species Platichthys flesus. Next base: position 6,474,939 of record NC_084959.1, on the reverse strand, counting down.
TTTATAAGAAAATACATTTTTAGGTTTATAAGTTTATTAAAGTCTCTCAGACAATTTTCATGTCTGAAATCACATTTAGTAAATTCCCTGCATTATAAATCAAATCAATGTATGAATTATAGTTTTGTTTAACAGCAGTTTGCAGAGAACAATAGAAAATGGACAAAGAGACAGAACTATCTCCATGAGGTGTAGAAGAATGTGGACCCACCATGTCCAGCCGTGTTTATTAGACATGGAGTATTTCTCCATGATGGCGGTGAGACGGAGCAAAGAGAACTTCTGCAGCAGGCTGAGCTGGCCTGCTGATTGGCTGCTGATCTGCAGCGAGGAGGCCGGCTGGTTGAGATGATCAGAGGTTCTGAAACTGGGCCATCGCAGACTGGGAACGGGAAGAGAATAAATGACTAAAGAACATTAGAGAAGCCTAATTCTTTCATTCTCACAAATGAGGTCCTATCATAGTCGCTCTAGAGGTTTTTCCTATCAAACACAGCAACTGTTGAGGTCTGGAAATGCAGAAAGATTACTAAAGAGAAACACAGGAATAGGAAGCCAAACCATCACACTGTCCTCATACTGGCCCCAAACCTGGAGCTTTATCAAACTCCAGCAAGGAAAACGAGAGTGAACAGTAAAATTGCCCATTAACTCTTGATTGTTAACATCCCTCACATTTTATAGTCCATCTGCCTGGTTCAGCTTTCATTTGATTGATTTCTACCCGCATCTGGATGATTATTATTTCAGTTGCTGTCTCTCTTTCAGTGTCTTCTTCTCAGTCACTCCTCCAATGAAAGTCTTTGATTGTTCACTGTCAGTCTAGCAGCTGTTATTTTAGCCGTTAGACTTATTTGCAGCAACGTTTGCAAGTTCTACTTATCTCATCACCTAAAACTTCTCAAAACAAACAAAAGTTGTGATAAAACTAAATCAATCTTTAAAACACTTGAACTCACCGTGGTCTCGTCAGCGAGGCCCCGACTCCAGAGTCCCGCCTCTCCCGACTGGTCCCCGTTGAATCTGTATCGTTCATGGAGACGCCGTCTCTCTCGCATTCGCTGGGGGTGGTGCGGCCCTCCCCCTCCTCCTCCCCCGCGTCGTCCTCGGGCAGCACGCTGCGGCTCCAGTGGTCCACGATTTGCTGCAAGCCGCTGACGTGCTGGATGATGTCGTCCAGGTGAGGGAACATGTTGTCCTCGTTCTCCAGGTCTTGCAGGTCTCCGGTGCTGGCGTACAGGTGCGATCCCGGCACGTTGTCGTACACGCTCACCCTGCTGCCCCGCGGAGCTCCAGGACAGGGGGGCCTGGAGAGAGGCTTGTTGGACCAGGGATCCCCCAGGCCGTTGCAGGGTGTAGAGGGTTGGGTCCGTGTCTGACGGCCATTGTTCCTGTCATCAGGGGAGGGCGCCAGGCTCTCGATGGACAGAGCTTTGGGGAAGGTGCCAGGTTTATGGTCTTTGGGGATGTGAATGAGGAGGTTCTCATGTGAATGAAACTGGTTTCTGCCAAACTGACTCTGCCCCTCAGTCCTCTTCCCCTGAGAAGGCAGGTCCATGTCCTCCAGGTACATGCTGCTTCTCTTGCTGGCCGGGCGAGGTTTGGTGAACCCCGGCTCCTTCACATCGGGCGTCACCGCCTCACTGCTGGCGCTCACTCTCACCAGGGACTGCTCTTTACAATCATTGGTGAGTGTGTCAGCAGGAGTGTCTTCATCAGTTTGGTGGTTGTTAGGACTGGGCTCTAATTGGCTGATGGGAGTACACTGGAGCACCTGCAGTGCCAGAGGCTCCTCCCCCTGTAGCACCGGCCCACTGATGACGAGTGGCGGCCGGCGGTTTGAGCTTTTTCGCCTCGTGGACGGCCCCCAGGTGCGCATCCCTTCCATGCGACGCAAAAACTCTTTGGCTTTGCTCCGCCCTCCTTGGCCATGGCGGCTGCTTTTCATTGGCAGGGAGTTGTAGTGTGAAAGCTCACTGGGCGGTTGGTAGGACGCGGAGAGGGACGCCATGGATATGGAGTCGGGCATGGCGGAGGTCGAGTCCTCGCTGTGCAGAGAAGAAATGTCCGTGATCTCCTGCTCGCTCAGGTCTGTCAGGACGCTCTCGCTGCTCACTGTGCTGCGCAGACCCCCCCCCTGACCTGTCGGGCTGTTCTCATTGGTGCTGTCCAACAGGAAGTCTTGCAGACGAGACCAGCGTCGGCTGCTCCACTCAAACGTCCACCGTTTACTGATCGCCAGCGGGTCATCTTCATCGGAGTCATCACCCTGTGGAAGGATAGAAGTATTCAGGAGGAGTCAGAAATAATTGTGCACACATCTTTATTTCTACACTAATTTTTGTGGAGACCAGAGAAAAATCATGATTAGTTATGACCTCTGTCAAAGAGGTAATGTTTTCACCCCTGTCCTTTTATAAATATGATTATAGAGAAACTACTGGAGGGATTTTGATGGACAGATGCAATAGAGGTCAGGAAAGAGCCCATTCAATTTAGGTGGAGGAATTTTGTCTCTTTCTTTAACAATGCAAAATTAGATTTAATTCATGGATCCTGATTTTTTTAATCTGGCAAATCTATGTGTGTGAGTCTGTTGGGCCTTGGCAGAGCCATGTGGTCTACTGAGGACTACACTAGCTTTACAAGGGGGGCTGTGGCTGAGGGGTACAGCGGTCGTCCTACAACCTGAAGGTTGGTAGATCGATCCCCAGTCTTTCCCATCAGCATGCCGAAGTGTCCTCATAGAACAACTAAAGTGCTGCTAATAGATGCACTGTCTGAATGTGTGTGTGAATAGGTGAATATAAACCTGTACTGTAAAGCATTTGGAGGGGTCATCAAGACTAGAAAAGTGCTATATACAAAACCATTTACCATTTAAAATAAATCACATCTAAACACAATGTTACATGGAAAGACTGGAATGATGGATGATGGTTCAGACTGGGACTGAAGTCATTAACTGTGGTTTGGTTGGTCAAAGTGCAGCCGTGACTCTTCATTGATCCAGTTTGATTAACAGAACTCTTATATTCAAACAATGCAAATGCACCAGGTTTACATGTAAGAACAAGAACTGGAATCAAAATGTGCGTCACATGTGTACATGGCCACGACAAAGAATGAATCAGCCTAACAAAGACTAGTATAATAATAAGTAATGAATAATAAAACCTTCACAAAGATATTACAGAAAATGTTGTGAAAAAGCTGTGAATGAACAGGAAAAATAATTATAATAACAACAACACTACTTCTACTACTGCTACTACTACTACTACTACTACTACTAACAATAATAATAATAAAAATACAAATACAAATAAATTGGCTTACTTTCTTCCTGGGGTGACTGACATCCAGTTTCATGGACGCACACTTGTTCAGAGTATTGAGACGTCTGCAACACACAGTCAGTCACACATATCAGAGCTGGTAGGTTGGATAGATTCACTCTGCTCACATTCATTGTCTTATCTTTCTTTTCACTCCCTCCTTCCCCCTTTCCCCTCCTGAGTCTGATCATTTGCAGACAAGCCTCTTCATCCCCTCCTCTTTCATCTTCTTCCCTGTCTATCCCTTCTCCCCTCCCACCCTCTCCTCCTCTGGCATCCTCAGCCTCGAGGGGCACATCTTCCCCCCCAAAAAAACACAGCTGGCTCCTCCTCCACTTACCTCCCTCCCCCCTTCATCATGTCACCCATTCCAATCCCCTTTTATTTTCACGTCCATCCTCTGGCACGCTCCTTACCAAACCTTAGCCTGCAGCCTCCCCCCCACCCACCCACCCATCCACATCCTCCCTCCTTCCTACGACTCCAGGGGCGTGAACAGCAGCAGGGTAGAAGGGTGGCGTCCGTGTGACAGGGGACATTAAAAACATGCTTTTTGAAACCTTTGTCATTAGAAAGATTTCCGGCTCTAATAGCAAAGTAGAAATAAAACTGATTTTTACAATATTTGTCTGTCCTGGCAGACAAGGAGTCGCCTGTTGCTGCATGTAAACCTGAAGAATAGGAAGCACAAAGTTGTATCAACTTCTGAGAGTAAACACACGAGCTGGAAAATACAGTAGTCAACTCCAAACCCTGCATTTCTCCTACAGCGTGGCCACATTACAGATTGAGACTCTATGCTCCGTACACTACACGGGTCTATAATCTTTTTTTGTAAAGACCTATGCGTGAACAAGCGAGACCTCATTAGCAGTGTTTTACAGCTCCTGAGACGGGGGGGGGGGGGGGGGGGCTGAGTGTAATCACTGGCAATATATCTGTCAGGAATCACTAACGCTGTTATTACCACACCCTCCTCTACCATACACACTGGGCAGGCAGGGGCGAGCGGCGAGGAGAGAGAGAGATACGGGGAGTGAGGGGGGGGCGTGTGGGGTAAAAAACTGTGAAATATCGCAGAGATGTGCAGACGTACTTAAAACACACTCTCAAAGCCCCATCTGGCAGAGGACATCGCCCCCCCCATCCCCCCCCCCCCCCCGCTCCTTCCTTGTTACCCTCAGCCCCCCTTCGCTCTGCCCCCTGAGGGTCTCTGCTCTTTGAATGGGAGATCAGAGCGTGGCGGGGTGGAGGGGAGGCGACGGGATCAAAGGTGGGGTTGTCTGAGCGGGAGACAGGGACGGGGAGTTCATTAAGGGTCAGGGTCAGACAACTCATGATTGGTGGTGAGCACCAGGCCGCGGGGACAAGTCGGAGGAACAGAACCAGCAGGACCAGAAAAGGGTCTCGAGACTTTGATGGTGTTAAATGATCGGTATGAGCTCGAGAATGAGCTCCTCATGTGCGACTGCTGGGCGAATGTGGATGAGTGTCCTCACCGGCATAACGGCTCCACCAGATCCCGGTCCAGGAAGTCATGGTCCCTTTTCACTGAGGAAATGTCTACTGGAAACTGGGAATCTGCACGAGAGGAAGAAGACAGCGAGAAAATGACCGGTGTGCTGGTTAATGACTGACAGAGGACAGGAGATCTGAGGGTTGGTCTGTGAAGTATGGTCGCACAACTGCTGTCGCTACACTTAACACCTGTCATCGTGGAGTTTAGAGAAACCACACATTTTAAAACCCTGTCATAACTTGGATTCTACACAATGCCAAAGTGTTTTATTTTGGTGATTCTCTGTGTAACCCTATATATACAGTCTATGGTGTAACTGGAAGCCGCCACAGAGGCGCAGAGGCCGGCCATTACTGGTGCTCACAGCATATGCAGTGTGTGTGTGTGTGTGTGTGTGTGTGTGTGTGTGTGTGTTTGTGTGTTGTTAAAGAGGGACTTCTGGATTTTAAGAGCTACTTCGGAGATTAATGGGGCCACTTCCTGTTTGTGCCCGATGGTCATTGCTTGAATGGACGCCTGTAGTTTTTACAGAAAGGTGGAAGGAGGGCGAGGTGGAAGAAGGGAAGGAGGACAGGGGGCGTGAAGTGAAAAGAGAGAAAGGCAGGAAGAGAGAAAAGCTGTGAAAATACAGGCGTTGACTGGGGGAGGACTGGGAGAGAAGTGGTGAGCGAGTTGAGGGAGAAAGGTGGAGGAGAAAGAGAGAGAAAGAGAGAGAGAGAGAGAAGCTGTGAGAGTCCCAGCAGTGATAACAAGGCCTTTCCCATGACCTCTTCCTCTGGACAGGAACTGAAGCCTGGAAATAGAACACAGCAGCACTGAAGATGAAGGGATGGCAGAAAAAGAAGAGGAGCAGCAAAGAGAGAGAGAGAGAGAGTGAGAGAGAGAGAGAGAGAGAGAGAAAACTAGAAGCAGGAGGTAACCCAAGGAGAGATGTGAAAGAGACGAGTCCTGTGTTATAGCAAGGCAGCTGGGTAAATTCTGGACTTTGGCTCCCTCTGTGTGTGTTTGTGTGTGTGTATATGTGTGTGTGTGTGTTTGTGTGTGTCTGTGTGCGTGTGTGTTTTGTATATGTGTCTGTGTGTGTGTGTGTTTGTGTGTCTTACCTTCATAAAGCTGGGCGTACTGTGGAAATCCTGCTGCTCTAAGCCAATCACAAGCCTCCTTAGCCTCAATCTCTGTAAAGCGAAAATAAAGCAGTTGAGGCATTTTGATTACACACATACTTTAGAAGCAGATTTTCAGTAGGATTTTTGGTTTTATTCTGTAAAACTGAAACAATGAAGTTAACAGTAAGGGACCTGAATCATCACATGTTTTTTTTAGAGAAGGAATTTCTTACGATACTGAATTTCCCTCTTGGAATCTTGATGGACTGATGTCTTACAGCCCAATCATCAGCAATGTGAACTATCAACTTTATAAGTGATTATATTATACTATTATAATTATAAAACACAGATAGATTAAGAGTCAAGGGGGGAACACAGATCTTCAGGCTTCATTTTTCTTCCCATACAGTGGAGGAACATTTTAATTTTCCTGTGGGAATTCACTCAGCCAGAAAAAGCTGCCAGGCTCACACAGCTAAACATTAAATATCCTGTATATACTTCCAAAGCTGAAAATGCAAAAACTTTTGTAACCTTATACACATGGCAACACAACCAGTCCGGTGCTGCCACGAACATCACTACATGCTTCACAGGGGTTTGTGTTTGCTACTTTGTTTCCACTCGCTTATATGCGAGTTGATTTCTTTAGAGCATCATTCTGCAAAGCTGTTAATAATAATAAAACATTTTATTTCATGACACTTTTCTGCAACCCAAGAACACCTTACAATGCATTATGGGCTGTATAAATTATATAATAACTAATATAGCCATATAACTCATAGACTTTTTTCATCTGAATCAATAATTTATCACCTGTGAAAATGTTGAAAATTGCCTTATCTTGCAATTGAAAAAAATATTGTGGATCTCTGTGTAATGACCAGTACCTCATCCTTCCACTAAATTGCATGTCATCCGTCCAGTAGCTGTTGTGCAATGTTAAACATTTCGGGGAAATTAATATGTACAGGTAAGAAGAGAATAAATTGATACAAGTTCTGAACTTGCACACAATTATAACACTATACAGCACGAAGAGCAGTGCCTTTGCATTTGCCTCATCCTACAGTCACTGCTCTCTTTTCACGGCTCTTTCACAACATTCCCTCTCACTGGTCTCATTCATGGCTGTAAAGGCGCTGGCAGCGATTCGGAGAGGCACCGCAGAGACGCCGTGGACAAAGTTCAGCGGGGGCAATAAAACAGCCCCGGTCTTCACCCTCAGCTGACACGAGAACGGTAGCAGGAAACGATCCCGTCGCCACAATCCAGCAATTACATCCCTCTCCCAGCATTCTCCGCATAGCTGCTCTCTCTAAATCACATACCAAGCAACGCGAGGTTGGATCATGAAAAATATTTTTAAGATGCTGAAAATAGAGAAACCTCAGAGAGGAAAAACTTCAGGAGAGGAGACGCGCGGAGAGCTGAAAACTTACTTGAAGCCCTCATGGTGCCAGTGATGACATGCTGCTATTTGTCTCTCCGGCGCTCGGACTGATGTTTCCTCTCCATCCCACTGTCACGTCCACTCACTACTACCCAGCTCTCCATCAAGGGGCAGCTCTTTGTGCTCGTTCCTCCTCGCCGCCTCTCCAACCCCTTGTGTTTACAACTCGGCCTCCCTCCACCAGCCGGCCCCATGCACGTTTGCTCTTCCCTCTAATTTTCTCCTCAGCCTCCTCTCTGGCACTCTGTGCTTTGTTGGGATCCACGTACAAGATCTCTCTATTTCTACGTCTCTCTCTCTCTCTCTCTCTCTCTCTCTCTCTCTCTCTTCTTTTCTGCTCCTTCCCTCTCCTCACTTTGCCCTTTTTTGCTCATCCTTGTGAACACGTCTTTCTCCATCCTAAACATCACTGTCTCGAAATTTATTTTCCCTTCTCTTTGTGCGTAATAGTTTTAACATGTTTTCCTCTTCAACCTGCATTTTTCTAACCCTTGAAGATAACTTTTCCCTCACACATTTTCCTCGATCATCCTCATCCCCTATTCCACTCGGATGCAACACAACTCTACATCTCATTTGTCAGGAGCAGAGCTGCTGTTGCCCCCCCGAGGTAACAGACTGACGACTGGTGGATTTTAATTTCACATGTCAGCTGAACCTACAGGCCAGTGAGCTATGGCAAGGACGGTCTGACCTCATCATCTTCCTTTACGTTTACTGTACGATGCTGCCGACCCGATCAGCGTGTTGGAGAACACACACACACACACACACACACACACACATGTTGCCCCCAGTGAGTCAGAGAATGCAGAGCGGAGGAGACAGGCAGAACGGAGGGCAGCGACGTACAGACCCCTGGGATTAAATCACAGGGAGGGGGAGACATCACATCCAGTCACATCATATTGTGTCTATACAGTAAAGACCTAAAAATCTGGCGTTGTCAGCATAATGCCACAGACCTCAGTTTTTGACCTTAATTAAAAACACATCAGTGAGACACACGGCTGCACAGGTTGGTCCAGTGAACACAGGCGCTGTGGTTTACTGTGAATCTGTCAAGTCAGTCAATACGCTGCGTTGCCATGAATATTCCCTAGAGAAGCAAATTCTCCAAACAGTGTCTGCAATCTCCTCCAATGAGCATCCTGCAGGACTGACTGCTGTAAAGCTCTGGTTGTTTCTGTCCACTCAGCTGTAACTGCACACTGTTTGCATGCTGTTGCACAGAGGGTGGAAATGCTGAACACATATATCACTTGTAATTGCACACCTTGTACAGAACCTCAAATCCCTCCAAATTCTCCAGTGTTTCATTGAAAAGTAATCAATACCCATGAAGCCATTGTAGTGCCCAGATAACGTTTTACAAAAGCACAAAGTTGTGTACTTCATTACAGTGGTGTGCATTTGTTTGTGCGATGCATTTTAGTGTTTATGCACAAATGAGCTGAATGTCAAAGCCGCCGTCACCGTGGGAACAAAGCCCTGCTATTCATCTGTGCAGGATTTAATCAAGAGATTAATTAGTACACAAATATGTTGTTAGAGGGCCACAAAACGCACAAACACACACAGTCGGACGGAGCTAATCCACGCTGCCAACTGTGCTTTTCCCTTCGGTTTATTCCGCTGCATTCCTTCTGCCCTGGATAAACGACGAGCCACTGGAACCACAGCAGGGAAGGCAGACAGATGGTATGTGTATCAGTTAGAATGTGGGCGTCCATGTGCAGGACGTGGGGGCTGAGAGGTAACGCCTTACATAACCAGGTGCTCAGCGTGTTACATAACACATCACAAGCAACCTACATCCTTCCTTCTACTTCTGGACCGATGACTTCACCTCCATCTTTCCTCTGAATTTCATATTCTCCCTTCATCCAGAGCCAGAAAGCCTTGACTGTCTGACAACCTTCCCTCCGTGTTATGTCTGACTATCACTGGGTCTCAAGGACCCTGGAGTGGATGACATCAGTTCCTGTTCTGAATTTCCCATGTGTCCAGAGCGGTATGCGAGCTAAGAACAGCAACAGGAAGTCTCGGGACTGAACACGTCAGTCGGACTTAGCGGGAATAAGTGTAACGAGGCACACTAATGGATGATGGTCGGTAACAGTGAGGATGATGAGGGGAAACTCACTTACTTCATTTTACAGGGTTTAATTTTAAATTCTGTTTATTTTAATGGTCCCACTCAGACATAATTGATTAAATAAGAGATAAACAGTAGAGACGAGGGACAGAGAGACATAACTTCAAGTGTGTAAAGACTGTATAGGCATGAAGTGAGTAATAGTCCTTCCACACACACACACACACACACACAAACACACACACACACACACACACAAACACAGGATGTCTGGAAAGCAGTCATATTCCCACATAAGCTAAAGCACTTAGTCCTTCATGTTTAAAGGTCACACAGAAAAAAAATAAGTAGTGAAGAAGTCGGAGGAGAAGTGATGGGATTGGGGGATGGGGGGATGGGGGGGAGGGGGAGGGGGGGAAGGAGGTTAAAGAGGAATATGTCGGTCCTGTCCCGTATGGTTCATCTGTGGTGATGTCTTGCCCTGAGGAATGTGCGTTAAAGCAGAGTCCACTGGCAGGAAATCAGTGCCGGCTCATATGGAGCCTATAATATCTTATGACAGGTCCTGGCAGCAGCGCTGTGTGTTGGTAGTTGACCATAATTATTCACAGCTCTGGGGTTATAGTGAGATTTAACCCACTGCAATAATAAAGTGGGATATGATGAGATTGTAAGAGACACGACTGAATGTGATGGAATTGTGGATTTTTTCCCCTTTCTCCAGCAGAGGGTGTTAAAGTGGCATCTGGCAGCAATGCATTTACATGGCAGTCCAATTATTACATGGCTCCAGGCTGTGGTTACAGAAGGAGCGGAGGGGGATTATTTCGTGTTGGGCTACGTCCTTCAATTTTAGGGATTTGAGCATTTATTTTAAATTGGCTGAAACGCTAAGTGCTCGGCTTGGAGTAGCAGCCAGTGGAGTACTTGTGGTTTGCCAGTAGCAATTGTGGGCACGGTGGTGAGAGACAGACATATACATTCAATGAGAGTTTCCTCTAAAAGCAAACACAGACAGGTGACAAATTGAAAGAATAAGGAGGGAGGCGGCTGAATGGTTTGTGAGGAGAATCATAGAGTGCACTGAGAATTTCACACTAGATTTCACCCCAACTTTAAAACACCAAATATTTCATTCCTCTGAAGTTCGAGAGAATTGAAGAATCTATAGCAAGAGGCACCGATGCTACCAAAACATCTGGACAGCCCCCTAGTGGCTGATTGTGGTATAGGCCATAAACCCTGCCTCAACTTTTTGCACAAGGACCAAACATTTTGTGTCGTCACAACATGGCAGAGTCCGTGTCTGTAGCGCTTTGGCTTCATTTTTTAACCAGTGGGAGGAAGTGGAGACATGTTATCCATCTTTATGGGTGAAACCACAGCTGTAGCATTAGTGTATCCTGATCTATGGCATACACACTAACTGTAGTGTAAACCACCAGGAAATGATAAAATGCTTTATACAGATGCATGTAAATCAAACTATGATGTTGGGTTTTCACTTTAAATGAAATATAAATTTAGAAACAGACATTAAAGTCAGTATCCATGGATGGTATTTTTGACTTTGTGTACATTTGGTCCGCCATAGCAGGAAATAATCACTTGTATTGTAAATGAATGCACGTCATGTTCCAGAGTCCTGACAGCTGTGCATGTCTGCTCCCTGGCACAGCATCCTGGGAAATTGTTAAGAACATTTATATAATATGTGAATTTCCTGCTAAGACAAGTCAAAATGTGGTCTGTGAAAACAGCCGATACTTGTTTTAATTCGTTGCAGCTGAATGCAGCTCCTCTGAGTACTGCATCATGGGAGAGCAGTAAATGATTGACAAAACACGCTAATATCTATATTAGTATATATGCTGACTGTTTATACTCACTTTACTCAGACTGTGTACTGAACTCTCTCTTAGCTTTCTATTTAGAGCTAATTGTCATTGGCTCAGGATCCAGCAACTACAGGTTGATTTCCACCAAAAGTTCCAGGAAATGTAATTTCCTAAGAGCTCGATGATTTGTTTCCACAGTAGGCCAGAGGGAGCTTAAGCTAATGAGTCTGCTGACGTATCAAAAACTCAACGATCGCCTTTCTCATCTTTATACATTCGAAAAATCCAGTCTGATAAAGAGAAGATGGAAAAAAAAATCAAACACCTGGACTGAGTCATCAAACCACTGGTCATGAAATCTCTCGGGCCTGAAACCACAAGTAAAACAACATGTTTGCAGTGAAAAGGGTTTCAACATCCCTATTCTGTGGGAAAAACATCAGCGTCCTTGACAGATCAGTTTCACACAGGAAGTTCCTGAACCAGCTTTAAGTAAGATTCCAATGGGGAAGTTTTGGAAACATGACACCCTCAAACAAACCTTAATTTGTGATCACAACACTTTCATATTGTCACCTTTTAAGATGATATTGTGAACTTGTTAGTGGATTTTTGTCTTTATCCTCAACAAGGAAGACACAGAGCCACGTCTGCATTCACTTTGAGTTGTCCTGGTGGACGCCTCATATCTGACTTTTTAATTACCGATTGCTCCGCTACTAACTGGCTGGTTGCAATCTGTGTAGTTTTGCCATTTGTTGCCGGGCAGGAAGCAAATCCATCCCTGTTAGATACAGCATTGTTTCCATTGTGAGGATCAATAACGATGATGATAGCTGCTTTAAATCATCTCCCATCTACATGTGGTGTACCCATGTGCATATATAAATCTAAAGGGTGAGAGAGGACCTGCATCACAGATATGAATCAAAATCTCTTGCTTTTGAGTGGGATCAGATGTTAGGTCACTGAGTTTATTTAAGTCTGTCTGACAGTCGACCAGCTGCTGAGAAGTGGAATGCAACTGGGATGTGTGTGTGTATGTGTGTGTGAGAGAGAGAGAGAGAGAGAGAGAGAGAGAGAGAGAGAGAGAGAGAGAGAGAGAGAGAGATGCAGAATCAGAGGAGAACATTGAGTGAAGCATCATCCAAACCCAGCACAGGCATAAACTTGCTCCTCCATCTACATTCCTCACCTGAAATAACCGTCACGTCACTCGCTTTCAAATTTGTGAGTAGGCGGAGAAAAAGAAACATCTAACACAAGACTTTGCATGTTTCTTCTCGTCTCCCGAAAATTCTAGGACAGAAAAAAACGCACAAACACGATACTGAATTGCAGAATATCGCAGCTGATTGCGGAAACTAACTCATCCTCTACATTGTATTCAGCAGCCGGTGGAACAGGCCAAAGACTCAGCTGCGACAATTTCATGAACACCGGGATGTTCTGTTTACTCCCCGGGAAACACGGCACACGTGACAGGAAGTCGAGGAAGTTAACCACGGAATACAAAGCCTGACGAGTTGGGTAGAGGGAGACACAGACAGAAACAATAACACTACAGTGCCTTCAAGACTTGTTATGACTTCTTCGACATTTATGAACGATATATTTTTTGGAAGAGAAATGGCTCCATATGTCCAACTGAATAAAACCAGAAGGAAGTGGGAGCACTGGCAAAGCTTTTCAGCGAGTGGGCTCGTGCCAAAAAAGCATACTATGATGAAACAGGAGATTGATAGTCTACTTCTAAAAGGCATTCCTGGTGTTGTGAAAATGTCTGTGGGAGAGGTCAAATATTGAAAAGTCCTCATTGAGAAAAGCTTGCATGAAATATCGTCTGTCATATATTTTAAAACAGACACAATTTGTGTATCAGAGCTAAAAGGGCTCAAATATGCACAAATATGTCTTCTCTAGCTCTGAATGGACACGCGAGACGATCCATCTTGGTGACATCCATTCTCTATTTCTCAAGTGAATAAGGGAGATCTTGACATTTACCTAAATAACATGGATCCAAGCTTCGTTCACAAACCAGCAGAATCCTCAGAAGAATCTGTGGCTGTGCCGTCTGGTTGAATGATATCACATGTCTCTGCTATAAGATCTATTTCCTGCATGATGTATTTTGATGTGAGCTGAGAGATGGCAGATGAGAAGCTGAACTGGACTCATGGGTTCGACGACGCATGAGCAGATATTTCTCAAAGCAAAACCTTCTGTGAATTTTGTTGGGCTGCAATTCTGGAGGTCAAACAAAAAATCTGTTCAGCCACCGTAAAAGAAAACATCACATAAGCAGAGATGTGATATAAAAGCAGTAACTGATGGAAAGAGGCCACTGAGGGGGTCTTATTTAAAGATGTTAAAAACTGTGGACAATGAAGACAGCTGCACCTCTGTCAGTGTCCTTAATGTAACACTGTGTTTTAAATGAGTCAAACATTTCAAAACTTTGAGAGAAAGTCGTATTAAAAAGAAGAAAGTTGTGTTAGAAAAAGGTTGTAATATAATTTTGGGGAAGAGTTGCCTACTGCTCGATGAGTAGGTAAGAAGAGAAAATTACAAGGGAATTCATGAGAAGCTCAAAAGCCACAATGTCAAGTCCATTCATGTTCCATCTCAGAACATCTGGTGAAGAAAATTCAAGTATCATGTAAAATAAAATACATCTTTGAATTGATAAATTCTTACTTCTATTCTAATCAGGTCAAATCCAGGCTATAACCTTCTCTTTTTCTCCGTCTCTACCTTGTTCCAGCTTCCGAAGCAGCTGCTGACGGGCGATGATGCGTGAGAGGCGCAGGGCAGAGCGGCGGCGGGGGGTGTCGCCCAGCCTCAGGTAGAAGTCCTGACAGACGGGCGTCATGGCCTCCAGACAAGCTCTCTCATTGGTGCTTTCGCCGTCACCCTCGCGGTCATGACTCTCACTGTCCTTGGCACTTTGATCCACACTGTCTCCACTTTCCATTCTCCTGCAGTTTGCAGCAGCAGTGTCAGCACTCTGCACAGCGTCCCCCCCACTGTCAGCGATGGCTGCACTCGTAGGGCGTTTCATTTCTCCGGTATCCACAGCACCGATGATGTTTTCATCCCTCGGAGTTGCTGCGATTGCATCGTCCTCACCCTCCAGACTGGAATGTTCTGCCCCTTCATCCCCTGCAGCACTCGCCTGGTCTGCACCTCCACAGTGGACTGAGGCAGACACACTGTCCACAGCTACTGCAGCGTCCAGGGCGTCCATGCTGCCGTCCACAGCCTCCGGAACACAACACAATCCTCGCTGAGCTACAGGACTTCCTCCCGATGAGGTTTTGTGCGAACACTCCTTGTGAATTCCTGCCTCCGACATGCCCTCACTGGAAGTCAACTCCCCACCCGCCCGCCTGCCTCCTCCCTGCAGCTCATCCCAGTCGACAACAAACACACGGGCTACATCACACCAGCCGATTCAGATGACCCACCTTGTTCTCCTCTCTCACACACACACAAACACACACACACACAGACACACACACATGTACATGCTCAGACTCCTCAGCTGAGATGGGAGGGAGACTCCCAAACTCTTGTTTCCACAAAGTTTGGGTCACATGATGATCAACATCCAATTAGAGAAATGTTTAGGGAACAGGGCTTCCTGAAACTCTGCCTCTGCCAAAGAAGCAATTGTGGTACAAGCCGAGGCCATATGAGCGTGCATGTGTGTGTGTGTGTGTGTGTGTGTGTGTGTGTGTGTGTGTGTGTGTGTGTGTGTGTGTGTGAATGGTCACTGGAGAGAACCACTATCCCAGCAGCCTAATGTGAAAAGGGAAAGGGCAGAACAATGGAGAACGTGTGGGTGTGAGACCGTGCAGAGGAATGTGTGTAGGACCATCGCTACTGTCGCTAATGCTGAGTGGGACTGTAATGTTATTGAGAAATGTTCTCCAAATCCACGCCACCAAACCACATGACACTTATCATAACCATATTCTGTGGGCGCCGCTCGCTCTCGTTCCCTGCTCAGGCCTCAGACACCAACCGCATGTAATAAAAAGAAAAGAAGAAAATCTGCGGTACAGCAGCTGCACTGAGAAAAGCTAATGTCTGAAATGTGTGACTGAATGCTGCCATACAGTCACCGAGTTAGCAGATAAACGTATGGAATGCAGTGAGAGGAGGAGGAGGAGGAGGAGGAGGAAGAGGAGGAGGAGGAGGAGGAGGAGGAGGCAGGTTCATACTTTGACCTAGTTCAGCAGAAGAGTGATCCTCTAGAACGAGAGGATATAGGGGGTGAGTTTTAATTCATTTTAAGGGAGGGAAGGGTTAGGAGGTATAAGAAGGGGATATGGGGAGGGGGGTCTCACATGAAAAGTAGGTCAAAGCAAAGTCAGTTTTAGGTCAGCAGTCTCCCACACACACTCACACACACACACACACAGACACACACACCTGATCTCACAGTGGAGGGCCTACCCAGAGGCGTTTCAGTCTGCTGGTGGTACACTGTCAGAGAGGTGTGAGGGAACCAGCTGAATGAGCCTCTGCCAGTAGAGCTCAGTCAAAAAAACTCAGAGTCCGTGGGACGTATTAAATCTGTCGTTTGATTTGATTTGATTAAATTAGACTGCCCTCTTGAGGCAAGCTCAGTAAAAAAGATCAGCCTAGATAAACTTAGTAAATAAATAATAAAATAAAAAAATTATGTAAAAACGCTGCGCGGCGCTCAGGGGAAATATGACCAAGCAGGCAGAGCACAGTAAAGTGATAGTGAGCTGAGTCGATGTGTAAACGCACTGGGCTGTGGTGAGCGCTCAGTAATAATAACTCAGGCTCAGTTACAGTGGGACGAGACTGGAACTAAATGGGAAAACTGACGAGTACAGACTGGAAAACTAAACAGATATAAGTTTACTCACAATACATCAGCATTTGATTATGGAATCCACCCATGAAAATATGAGCAGTAGTAGAGTCGAGTTGCAGAATTCATTATTCCAAACTCTGCGTATTTTCAATCCCTAGGGTCCTGACTGTCAAAGCCCAGTGACCTTTAACCTTTACTCTACAGCCAAGTATCTCAGGCTTGACTTGAAAAACATTTTTTTGACATTAATCATAAAACTAAATTATCAAAATGCTAAAGTAAACTAGGTATTTTCTATGTCATAAAACCACTTCAAATAAATTTTGAGGATATACAAACTAAAAATGGATGGAGACATGGTGGTTGCACCTTGTAACTCTTGTGTACCGTTCTAAAACATTATGCCGGCATTCGTCACAAACCAACAACCAGAGCCGGAGCAGCTATTAGAGACAAGTTCGCCATTCTCAGTTCAGACGTCAGGGCAGAGCCACCGAAGAAACTGAAAAGAACCATTTCCATAGAGGTAAAGCAAATGAGCCAAACATTTTTGATGTGATTCGAGAGCTTGAATTGAGTCGCTTTCATCTGATATCAAAAAACATGCAGCGGCATCTAGTGCGTTCTGAACCTGCATGAAAAGAAATAAAAAGAATTTCTCTGGGAGAAACACGAGAGGATTTACCTTTTTGAAATGTTTGAAAGCTTGATACCACCTGGGGATAATCTCTGAAAGCACAAGAACTCTTCTGGATTTGTCCTTAGATTCATTCAGAGCCTCCAGACACCGAGCTTCGAACAAAACCAACTGAACAAATCGGGATTTGATCAAAGCCAGATGATAAATTCAGTAACGCAGCAAAACCCACAAACTGACAACTATATAATGAGAACAATATGTTTTGGAAGAGGTGATTTAAGGTAAACACTAAAGCAACGAAGAGCCACAAATCCCACCCGTGAGGGGAGATCCCAGTCACACCCCTTCCCCCCCGCTTACCTGAAAATCCTCTGGGATTGAGACTAAATCCAGGTGCAATTGTGAAATCTCTTTCTTCTAACATGCACACGAACACACACAGGATGGAATGGAACCGTGTTTGCAATTAAACTTATCTGCTGAGTCAGCTTCCGCCCTGATCTGCTCATTTGTTTACCATGGCGTCTAAACCATGTTTAAATTTCCAGATGCTAATGTGCACTTTACATGTGACATCTATTTTACTCATGTCCTTTGTGTTTGTTTTTCATCACTATAGTTGAGGGTTGAGGGCAGGTGATGCAAAAGTCCCACATGAGGCAAATTGTGCTTTGTGATTCAATCTGTGATATTTGGACTATATGACCTATGACTTATGTGATCTCAGATTCTTGGCTCTTTCAAACTTTAACTCACTGACACTTTTTGTTTTGTAAATATCACATTCCAGTTGTCCAAAAAAATAGAAATGACATCAACACGTAAATCAAACAGTTTGAAACTAAATACATTTGACTCTCACGCATGAACCGCTTGATGTGATATTCCATTGCTTTGAATAATTCATAGAGTGGAAGAACTAAGAGCAAAATGAAAGCAAAAGGGTCTAAGGCCAGATGTGCACATTTTAAGGACCCCCGATCCAGACAGATGTGAACCGTGTGCCTTCTGAACAGATGGGTTCAGCAGTGGGGGGTGAGGGTTGTGGCTGGAGGAGGATAAAGGGGTGAAGAGGATTACTGGGGCAGCAGGTGCTCCCTGATGCTCCATTTGACTGACAAGTTCTTCTGCTATTTGCGTGCAAAGCATCAGATTCATAAGTTAGTGGGATACACATGCGTCACGCAATCCTGGAAAATGATCTGGGACACAGTCCAGGTTTCACTTTGCTGACGCGTGCGACTGTTTCCTGCTTGTATCTGTGGTTTGGGAATGTTGGTCTCTTAATTTGTATAAGAGGATGAAAGAGTGATTCTATTCAAGCGAGGAGACAGCTGCACCTCTCTCTCTCTCTCTCTCCTCTCCTCTCCTCCCTCTGTGACGCAAGGTTGAGAGAGAGAGAGAGAGAGAGAGAGAGAGAGAGAGAGAGAGAGAGAGAGAGAGAGAACGAACGAACAGACGTCTCTAACTCTGCGCAACCAGTCCACGGAGCAAACTGTCTGACCCTGCAAACTTGGCGCATTGGCACGTACTTGCAGGAGCATTTCACGACATGCAGATAATAAATCCATAATCCAAACTGCGTGCTTCTGGACAAAGCAATAAATTTAGACCGTGGAAATACAAACACACGCAGGCCGGCAGCTGAGATCCTGGCTCGACTCCTGCACTGGCTGAACATGCCTGCGCCTTTTTGGACACTAAATTTGACAATGACCTTCCCAAAATATCGGGGAGCGCGCTGCGTGCGCATGGAACTACCCAACACAGAGGCTACATGTCTTTATATGCGTATAGTATCAGTCATCAAAGTTGTTTTGATATAAGCTACATAGGTAAATGGGATCAATAAGTAAACAGTGACCATGCGCAAAATATAAGTATCCCTGTAGTCACGACACGTTTCTGTTTTATTGTACCGCTGTGCCAGTGGTAATAATAATATATGAAGGGCCGGTGTCATATATTCCCCCGCACATTAAACAACTTTCAGTGCCTTGCTTCGGGCTCTCTGACCTGCCAGCCGTCGCTCCCGGACATTCCTCCACAGCAGATCCCAAGCCCGGGACGTGGAGTCCCGCAGCTGCTCGCTGATCGACCGCCGCAGCTGTAGCTTGGCAGACCTCCGCTGGCTTGTCATTGCGGTGCGACCGGGCGCATATTCCCGGACTAACTCAAACCAGAGGGCCGTCCGTCAACGCGTCAATTACGATCCTCCTCCTCGATGACTTAATTCCAAACCGACCGGGCCGGGGACACCGCGCGCTCCCGCCGCCGGGGCTGCTGCGTCCGGGCTGCCGCAATGGTCGTGACCGCTCCAACTGGTAATGAGCTCCGTGCGCGCTGCGTCACCTCCCTGCAGCGGCAGCAGCAGCAGCCGAGGATGAGCTCCGGTTCTGGGGCAAACTACAGAGAAATGCTACCTAGCGTTTCGGTGCATTCGTGTCCAGGCTCCTGTCTGTGGAGCGGAGGCTTAGAAATGTTTCATCACAACTTCTGCATGTGAAGCTGGAGCTCTGACGAGGAGAGCCAGATGTGGGAGGCGGTTCCCCCCCCACTCCCCATGTGCAAGACTCTCTCTCTCTCTCTCACACACATACACACACTGTCTCTCTCACATCCACACACGTTTGTACTCCTATCTTTGTGAGGACACTCCCATTTATACATTCCCAACCCCTTACCCTGACCATCCAAACTAAATGCCTAACCCTTCCTTTAACCTAAACCTAATTCTAACCCTAATTCCAAGTCATAACCCTCAAACATCACATTGAAAAAGTGAAGAACGGTCAGAAATGTCCTCACCTTAAAAAAATGTCCTCCCTCTGTAGGGTCCATATGCTTAAAATGGTCCTCGGAGATATATAAGTACAGGAACACACACACAGCCACCACAGCGAACATTACATTGATAGATTGACAATGATTTTCTCTATTTACAGTAATCTTGCCTCACACGAACCAAAACTTATCTTAAGTCTAACCTTAAATGTAATGTTTTACTGCATGGGGACTAGATTTTTGCCCCTTACTCTAACCCTAACCTAAACCTATAGTTCTAACCCTAAAACCACGTCTTAACCCTGAAACAGCTCATTGAAAGTGATGACTGGTCAAACTGTCCCCACTCCGCAAGTTCTAGTCTAAAAACGGTCCTCACTAAGAAATCTGTTCAAGTACACACAAAACACACATCTTCTCCAAGTCCCAAACCAACCCACCCACCCGGACAAGGATCTCTTTCAATCCCCTGACACACACACACACACACACACACAAACACACACACACACACACACACAGTCATGCCACACACTCACAACATGCAACAGAGTCCTGTTGCCAGGAAAAGCTTTTCCTTCACATCTCCACTCAGCAGCTGTACACAATGTACCAACACACATGTTTGACATTATCTATTTACCGGGTAATACCTGGGAGTATTTTTCCATATTGTTTGCCCATTTTTTCAATTGATAAATTTGTGAAAATCTTTAAAAATAGACAACTTAACAAATCTAATGTCATAAGCCAATATTTCTGCAATTTACCATGAGCGAATCCTCAAATCTTCATCATTTGAACGTGTCTATATTGCCAAAGAAAATAGAAAAACCAAAATCCTAAAAAATCCCCAAATCCTTCAGAATCCATCAGTGTATTAGCTGATTTCATTCTGCATTACTACATGTGTCTGGAGATGTGAGTGCAGCTTGATAAAGTGCGAGTGTATATGCACCGGTCTGCCTAACAACCTAAAGTGAAAGTGCATAAACTGGTGTCATCCCGGGAATGCCAGGCAGAGTGATGGGACCGGCCGGGCCGCTCTTCAGCTGCCGTCTGCCTGACAGCGTCGGACGTCCTGTTTGTGGTGTTGAGTTCCAGGTCAGCAGGGATCCATGAGCAGAGACCTGATTCAACATTTCAGCCTGTAGAGACGCGTTTGACATCCCGAGCAGTCAGCAGAATGCAGCGGAGGTTATCTGGACACTGAATGACACTTCTACTCGCTGGCGTTTACCTGACAGCCATAGATTCAGAGCTAGTTCAACTATTGGGGATGAACAAGATTTGCTCTTCATAGAAAATGTGAAATCGGCAGTCAGGTCTGATTCCCCATCAAATTATACAGCAAACATGCTGAAGGGAGAATGTAATGGAGTCTGGAGGTCATGGCCCGACTTCTCCTGCCTGCTCTGCAGTGACCTGGTGTCCAATAACAGAGTAGCTGTGGAGAGAACCAGTGATGTATGTATATTCCTGCATCGCACTGCAGAGACAAGGGGGAGATCCATGGCTGGCACTGGCAGTCGGCCATAGTGAGAGGTAAAGAATGTACAATGACAAGTTGAGGAGGAGGGATCGAGGAAAGAAGGAGGTGATGGGAGGCTACAAGACGAATAACACGTCAGACATCAGAGTGGGATCAGAAGAAGAAGAAACCTTGTTCAATGATGGAATGTCGATTAAAATGACTGTGTTATGTATTAATTAAGTAAGTTTCAGTAAATGATTGATGTGCTTCTGTTAAAAAATGCTGCTTGCAGATAAGTAGAGAGATATCCTGCCTCTTTCTATTTAATACAGATTTAGCTTTGAATTCATGTTTAATATATGTATAGAGTATGTTTTTAATAATGTTATACTGCTACGTCTTGGAGCGTTATAGCGATGGGAGCAAAAAGTAAGCGAATGCATGTGCATCCAGTTTGCATATAGTACACATGCTATATAGTGAACTCTCTGTGCAAATGCAGTCATGTGTAGTCCACAGGATTAAGGGATGAACATTATCACAGCTAACTAAAAGCACAACTGTGTTATAATCAGAAGATTAGGAACCACCGACATTTTCTCTGAAATCCTAACGTACGTTTACTGCTGATATCGAGTTCTCAGGGAGATTTTTTGAGGAGAGTTGATTCACAACTGCAAAGAGGCCAGAACACATCTGCTGCGTCGTCGTTTTAAGTAAAAATCTAAAATCTTCGGTTGAGTCGACCACTGAGGAACAAGCACGCTCCCTGATTGGTCCTTTTCTATGTTTCTGTTTTCGAGAGAGAACTGCCTGTTGGTTCAGGGAGAGGTCTGTGGGTAATGTGTGTCACTACAAGACCCTCTTACACATGATTGTAGAGTGCAGGAAAATCCTCAAATAAATTCTACTAATCACAAAAACTAAAATCACGTTTTATTTTCTGTAAATCTTTAGAAACCATAAATGAAATGGACGACATTCAGCGCCCTAAAAGTGACGCCAAATCATCTCAATTGCCCCCCTGGTGGCTGGCAGCAGTATTGGTAATAAGCCCTGCTCCTTCTCCATGTTAGTGGATGGGACATGGACCAAACAGAAAGTATAAGTACAACTTTTCTTTCATTTTAGATAGTTCTTATCACACTGATGTTTGTCAAACTATTCACTCTTTCCAGTAAGTTTTGCTTTAACTAGTTATTTGATGTTATAAAATCTTGGTGACACATCATGATTGACACCTGCATCTGGCCCACGATCGGTCAAGTGCATGTGTCGGGGGGGCGTCGACTCAGATCTTGCTCCAAATGACGTCATTGGCTCAAGATGGCAGAGTTCATATTCAGACATGAGAAGTGAAATGTCTGTTTATAATTACCGCCTATGGCACTAACATTGGCAGGCAGTGAGAGATACATGTGTGTGTGCGTGTATGTGTGTGTGTGTGTGTGTGTGTGTGTGTGTGTGTGTGTGTGTGTGTGTGTTTAAGGTGGGACATTGGATGTGTGGAGGATAGAGGTCACAGGTCAGACATTAAACACATTGTAGTAAACATTCTAAACCTCCAGTGCAGTGACTTTGATCTATTTCTCCTCTGTGATGTTACAGGCGTTGATATGTGGAGGTCGAGCTGGTCCTTGAGGTCAACCTCTACTCCGGGCAGACAGAGAGAGAGAGAGAGAGAGAGAGCGAGAGACACCACAGGAACACTGTCTCGCCATCAGCAGCCAATCAAAACACCAATCAAAACACATTCCAAGCCTCAAACAGCCAATCAAAGCAGCACAATGGACTTGTTCTGGACGCACTCGGGATCTGATTCTCAAGAACAAATACACAGCGGAGCACGGGCGTCTCCACGGGGAAGAGTGATTACATTTTTACAGTGGTTATAAAAATGGACAGGGCTGGTTTGGAGAGGACTACTGTTTTCTACGGGAGACTGAAGAGGAGATGGTGAAGCCAGAGGAGGAGGTCGAGTTTCTGCCCCTTCTTCCTGCCTCTAACGCCAGGTCATCTGAGGTTAGGGAATTGTGTAACACCAGCAGAAAGCTGTGTCACAATTCAGAGACGACTCACTGTGTCACTTCAGCGTAACTACACGGTCTCGTTTAGCAGGCTCCTTCAAATGCGTCCTTCCATCTATTCCCAAGACCTGAACATCATCACATCACTCCTAGTCGCTCTACTCTTGTATTTATAATATAATTTTCTCGACATTTGTAATTGAGGATCATATTTAAAATATTGATTCCTTTTTTTGACAAAAAATTATCTTTTCCAGTATTCTCCCTGGTTTTCTTTCACTGAAATTCTCCTGCATTTTGTGATAATATTAATATAAAAACTCACTATAGCTGCATGTGCATGCAAAGTCTGGAGTTGGGAGTTGAGACCAATTAATGATTTAACAGATCACATGATCCCCCTCTCCTCCCGTATTCTAATGTCTGCTCAGCAACCCAGTATCCTTCCCTGACTCTTCCTCCTCCTCTTCATCCCTTCAGCCACTGTCTCTCTGGTCCCTGTCTTCTATTTTCAGCAACACTCAGTCATTCAGGCCAAGCTGCTCAGCTCTCTCGACTTTGCTGTTTGAGCTGGCAACACAAACGCAGACATAACTCCCCCCCCCCGCCCCCTTCACCGTTGTGTCACCTCAACTACAGCTCACTTAAGATCCGGAGGTGCGCTACGATCGCAAACTCACACGCGGAATCCAGAGGTGGAATCCTGTCGATACAACACAAGAACCATGTGTGTTCATCCCGTGAGAGGAAGCTGTGGGGCGCTTGTTACCTGCTGCACTGGGAACCACCAGTCTGCTTAAAGTGGAAAACACCCAGATTAAACGAAACCCCTTGAACAGATGGCACCGTGTGAGCGTGACCTAAATTCCTCGCTTATACTATCTGTTTTTGGTGAGACCCTGAGAGTACGAGTACACACACACACACACACACACGCAGACACACACACACAAACCACCTATGCATACTTATCTTACTGTGTATAGTAATTCCATATGTTGCTCACTTCCTCAAAGTGTATGCAGGATTCAGATAACAACATCTGTTTATGAGTTTACCCATGACCACGCACTTCACCTGCAGCAACCGAATATCAACTGCATGAAAACTGAAAACTTCTATTTTATAAGAAACATTTACGCCTAATAAAGTTAGTTAGTAAACCTAATTTTAAAAAAATAAACGCAGAGAAAATGTGCGCGAGCTGTAAACATGGAAGCTTCAAGAAAACTGTTGCTGATGTTTTTCCTTCAGACGTGATATTGTGAACTTGACCCTTGACCTTTATACATCAGGGACACAAAGTGATTGACAGGTGTAAAAGGTTGGCTTGAAACAGCAAAGAAAGGGAAGGTCGGGGAGCGGAGGACAGGAAATGATGAGGATGAGAAAAAAATGGTGTCTCTAGAGATCAGAAAGGAGACCACGCAAGGAGAGACGCAGAGTGAAGCCACACAGACGTAAAGTCGTTTTTGTTGAAAGCAGAATCACGTCTCATTTTCCAGGACGGAGAAACAAATGGAAACAATTTAGATTATTTCTGCCTGACATTTGAGTTTGACTTAAACGCAGCACGGCAGGATGAAGAAATAATACATATTTCCAACATTTTTAGTATCCATGTGCTTCTCATGTGTCATCACAAGACTGAAACGGCAACATCACAGGGAGCAGAAATTATGCACATCTGCTCACACGGGCTGGAACCAATAGTACGAACGTCTCTGTCAATATTTCTGCGCACGCCGTCGAGGAATTTGGAAAAATTCCCCGTGCAGGAGGAAAGTGAGTCAGGAGCTAATTTCGGAGTGTGTGTCCGACACACTTTACACAAACAATAACAACAACTTTCCTTGTCCAGCCTGTGGAGATAAGGCTGTTGACCTTCTCCACCTCCCGTTCAGGAGCCTGGATCACCTATGGCAGGAGAGATGGCTATCGCTCCGACCCGCCTGAGGCCAGAGGACACAAAGCAGAGGTCTCAGCCTAAAGAGCAACAGAGGGGAGATGATACAGATGTGAAATACAAGGAGGCAGGCCCGGGATATGGAAAGCAAACAAAGCCTGAGGTATAAAGTAAATGAGGGAACGATAGTCCTCACATTTGGGGGTTTGAAGAGCTGAGTGCAGGCTGCACACTGTGGTATGGAAGGAGGAAGACCTGGGGCAGGACTGGGAGGGGGGCTGGGGGACAATAGCTAATGGACAAGGAGGAAACTCCACAGGTCATGGGAGCGCAGATCACATGGCGATAGGAGGTCCTGTTTTAAAGGCACTTAGGAGCCATATACATATAGTGAAGCTTGTAGCTGTTAAAACAATCAGTTTTAGATCCTCCCTCCTTCCTCGAGCCTGTTCTCAGTGCTGGTTTAAAGTTTGCAGGACCACACACAAACACACACACGTGTGCTGGTAACACACGCATACGCACTCAGGCATGTGTCGCCATGCACACACAAATACACACGTAGCAGCGGCTCATGTGCACGTGTGTGGTGCTCAAACGCTGCCACACATGACGGGATTTGAATACCTCTCTTATACTGATGAAGTGAACACGGCGGCTATTATCACAAACATAAAGAGTGTATAATGACAGGGGAACATTTAGACTGGAGAGTAATGATTGTAACAAAGTGGAACAGCCCTCACTAGCTACACTTTACTTCACTAGTTGTTCTGCTACTGATGAATCAGTGCATGTTAACCCTTTGGGAACATGGTCGTCCTCTTTGCTGTACTGTGTTGTCTTAGAAAGGCTACTTGCTCCCATGTGACAGTCTGAGTCTGAGCCGCAGCCGCCATGAGGAGGTGGAGCTGGTTGTCTAACGAGACAGTCGGGGGTTCGATTCCCCAGCTCCTCTACGTGCCCCCAAGACACTGAACCCTAGATTTCTCCTGACAGCTGCACTGGCTGTGTGTGAATAATGAGTCATAGAAAAGAGTAGAATGATAAAAGCTCTGCGTAAAGAGGCATTTTATGAATATGCATGTGAACGGGATTTATAAAAGAGTCTGATATTTGCCCAAGGATTTGGTGGAAACAAAACGAGGGGAATCTAATTTGTAGTAATCCCTCCCTGCACATGAAAATTTGGATTATATTCAGGAGGAATGATGACAGCAGGAATCATCATATTTAAGGGCATCTGACATATGGGAGCCAGACTTTTAAACAGTCCTTTAAAATCTTCACAAAAGTCTGTGCTCATTTTTCTTCAGCAAAAATAGCTTGAATGAATCGAGTCTAACGAAGAACACATTTTAACAGTTTCAACAGTAAATGTGTGTTAAATTGTGGTAATTTTCATTTGTGTTCTTTTTACATAAAGAAAAAATAAGTATCTTGCAGACTGGAATGCAGCAAACAGTCGCAGGAAAACAAATCAAGGTGGAAAACAGACACAGAAAATAGACACAGACAAAAAAGAAATCCCTGTGCAAGGTCGAGTTACAGTTGGAACAGACAGAGGAGACAACAGAGGAGAGAGAGGGAAAAGGGAACAGGCTGAGGTGACGGAAGAGAGAGAGGGAGAGACTGGGACTGAGGCCAGATCCACTTCCAGACTTGTTAAAGCACTGATGCACACTTCTGCAATATTTACCACACACAAACACACACACACGGTAACAATAATGAGTCACCGTCATTAAGTTATAAAGATTTATTGCCTGTTAATTGCTGAGCAGACTGCTTTTCTGTCTGAGGTGTCTTAGTCATAACACGAAGTGGCAGTGGTAAAAATAAACAATCTCTTACACACACACACATACACACATGTAAACACACACAGGCGTACGCAAACACACACTGTAACGTTGGACAATTTTAACACAACTCAAAAGAAAACGTCAAGGACGTAAAAGCTGAAACGAGCGGAAATATTTTTGCTGAATGTCGGCAGGACGCTGCTTCTATAGAAGTGTGTGTCAGAAGTTGGGAGCAGCCATAGATCAGCTGAATCCCTCCAGTCAGACATATTAAAAACATATTACCGACATGCAAGGGACACGCTAAAAGGATTGGCGGGGCCAGGGGTCAAGATTACCCGCAGCCTCCCGAGCCCTTTCCAATAACATGTAAATTCTGATGGATTATATGTTATTTTATAATCCTGGAGTTCTGTGGAGATGTCGGGAATGTCTGTCGTGTGTGTCTGGTTCACGCCAAGGTCATATGTAGCTTAGCAGCCGCTCTAAAATAGCTGCACACATCTAAAATATCCTTGAGTGGTCATGTTTACCAGCAGCAGTAGTGTGTGGTGTGCTCCTCCTCGTCTGGAGCAGGCCCGTCTGAAGACAAGCGGTTTATAGAATAAACAGCTGGAATCACACTGGATTTAAAGGCCATGTGGAATAAACGGCATGAATGGAGTTTTATTCAGATAGAGAATAAACTCCTTAAATTGTCATAGTCGTCACAATGACTGTTTTATCTGAGAGACACATGAATCCTGCAGTTGTCTGGTCTGTTGTATCTTTGCTGGTGTGGTAAGAGGAAACATTTGTCCTTTGTCACTGCTAGGATTTTATATGAGGAATAATACAGATGTTATTATTCTGTTTAGGATAATATTGAGGGCAAACTAGACTGTCATCGTCTTTTTTTAAATGTGCAACACGAGGATGTGACCACAAAGATTGAGAGATGGTTGAAATGCAAATAAATTTGAGATCAAGCAAAGCTCTTAAGCATCTAGACAAAATTACACAGAGAAAAAAACAAAATGTATTTCATCTTTGCAGGGATTTTCCTCAGCGGCTTGAGGGCAGATGTATTTCAAACCAAACACAGTCTTGGTATGTTTTCCCTTTCACACGCACACACAAACAGATGCCATCAGTAAAAATAAAAACATGTGGTGTGTTTGATTAGAAACATTCAGTCAGATAAGGATGAGACAACCCCAAGCAGAAAACAGGTATGAACTCCAGTTGTTGTGGGAGGAATTCCCTGTTTATCTGGCAGGGAGCAGGGTGAATGTCAACTATGTGAGTTCAGATATGTGCACATCATATCTCGTCGCTTTGCAGCGGAGACTCAGACCACACAGGCCGACAAACACGGTCTGATTAGACTGTGTTTCTGTCAAACAGCCAAAGTGTTTCCTCGTATCAGAGGAGAAAATAAACCCGCTCAAGTGAGAAAACAAACCTGAGGCATGAAGGCACAAACAATGAAACTAATCTACACTCCTCCCTCAGCGCTGTCGTGTTTGGATGAAGTGTTTCTTACACACACACACACACACAGACACACACACTCTCTCTCTCATCGTATGCCACTGACGGCATCACCTCTAACCTCCCAGCAGCCTCTGGGGCCTCATTACCCCCCGCTGCACCTCTCCTCCACGGACAGTAATGTGACCCCCTGGTGATGGTGGCAACACCGGAGACACCTAAACTGTAACAACACACACACACACACACACACACAATCACATACACACACTCACATGCAAGCACAGGGATGTGCAGCCTCACACACATATACAGACAAAACATACCAAAATAAACAATCACGCTGTGCAGGGAACGCAACCCTGTCGCCGAGACATCTCCCCGGTTTGCTTGACTAACTACAGTCGCCATGACGCCTGTGCACGTCAATCAAAAGGGACACACTCAGAGGATAAGAGATATGGACGAGGGTCAGAGTTGGACTCATTAATCATCTGCTCTCGACTCTCGTATCACCGACTCCCGAAACTCGAGTCCGAGAGGCAAAAGAGAGAAAAGACGGAATTTTGAGACCGAAGACAAAAATAAAGTGAATGTCCCCTTTAATAGAACAGACGTAATGAATTAGAAAAAATGTTTTTGTTCTGGTGGAGGAGACAATGAGATGTGTGTGTGATCACATGACAAATAAACTCATCGCAAAGTTTGTGTGTCTTTTTGTATAGACTCTCTTAAATATCTGTGTTTATACACCTGAGTATGCACATGTTGTGTATGTGTACAAGCAAGGCCCTGAGTGTGTGTGTGTGTCTGTGTGCGTGCGTGTGTCTGAATGTGTGTTTGTGGGTGTGTGTGTGTGTGTGTATTATTGCTGAAAACTACTTCTGGGTGGTGGAGGTTTGATGTAAAGGCTAGAAATCCTGTGGGAGACATTCCCAGAAGTCCAGTTTTATCCCGATACCGAAAGAACACAACCCCCCAAATACACACACACACCCAAATACACAGCCACACATACCCACAAGTGCACACTTTCACTTCAGGGTTATCGTACCTGCTGATCCGCTGGTGATCCTTGAAGCGGCCTGAAATGACAATAAACAGAGAGTAAGAGAGAAGTATAGGAGAACCACAAGAAAAACAACTAAACAAATACTAACACTGCTCATAGAGACTCCAGCTCCGGAGAATGTAAACTCAATATTATCCAAAGACAATGAATCAGTTTCCCTGAATCACAGCAGCGCTGGGAAAATGACCCAGATTCTACATCTGCCAACAGAAACAGATTCCATGAGAGTTTATGCCATTCGATCTTATGAAAACTAATTCTTATTTATTGAATATTAACCTGACTTAGTGTAATCAACCGGAAATAATACAAGTGAAGAATGTCTTGTTTCCTTTGATGACTCTGCAACTTGAACCACAATGTATGATGAAATTAAATTAGAGGGTATTGGAGAGGATGTGTGTGTGTGTGTGTGTGTGTGTGTGTGTGTATGTGTTTGTGTGTTTGTGTGTGTGTGTATGTATGTGTGTTAGTGTGTGAGAGTGAGAGAGTGTGAGCACCTGGTTTGGAGAGAGAAGGAGAAAACAGGACATGACAGAAAAGGTCATGAAAATAGATCATAAATAATAGATGAAAGTATGTGATGTAAAAAACAAAACAAGGGTAGAGTAAAAAAAAGAGTTAAGATAAAAGTAAGGTTTAAAACCAGTAATGGCAAAATCCAGTAGCAAAAACAAAAACCACAAGACTTAAAACTCCAGTTGCTAGAATATTAACACAGGAAATTAAAGCTTAGACACAAATCGTGAAGAGCACATTACAAACACACACAGACACTTAAAAAGTCCCAGAATCCACAGGAAATGACAAAGATCAAGTAACTTAATGACCCAGATTAATTTCCTAAACAGGGTATGAAACATGATCCTGACACAGCTACAGTCTCCTGCCTGCCGCCGCTGTCACAGGGAAAAAAACCACATCCCTTTGAAGACGCTGGGATTTAACAAATGATCCACCTGCAGGTTCGGGAAACTCGTGCAACATTCTCCTGGGTTTTCCACAACTTTTAAAGGTAAATTCATAATATTTAAGTTATCGTTGAAAATCAAGTCTGACAACTCAATAGTTATTCTCTAAATAGCAGGGAATGAAAAATAACTTACCCTCAAATATTCCTTCTCCTGAAACCACCTCATAATAAACTCTCTATGGAAAGAAACCTTGAGTGTAAGTGAGCTGTATTTAAAAGTATCCAACTACTTTAGCAGTGCTGACTTGTTCTGAGGGTGAAAACTCATCTGCCCAGTTTAATAAGGAGGCTTGGGAAACTTCTTGACCTGGGAAAAGAAGAAAAAGGGAGATTTTTCTTTGACATCCTAATTTGAGTCAGTAGAAAAACTCCCCAGTCTGTCAGTTCCTGTTACTGTCTTGATTTCAGAATCGCTCCTCTTGCACGTCTCGCCTGCACATCCCACTGAAAGCCTGATGCTGGACCAACACAAGCTCAAGGCCGGGTGGATTATTATAAAAACACATCATCTTCCTAATCACCAGAGTAACAACAAGACTTTCTGTGCACAGGACGGAAATATGACACAAATATATATATTTTTTAATAATGAATAACAACA
Organism: Platichthys flesus; assembly: GCF_949316205.1. NCBI lineage: Eukaryota > Metazoa > Chordata > Actinopteri > Pleuronectiformes > Pleuronectidae > Platichthys > Platichthys flesus. The sequence continues at coordinate 6,443,971 of NC_084959.1, read as the reverse complement.
ACTTATCAAAATTCAGAGCTGAGAATCAATCACATATCTTAGTGTGTGAGTATGTGTGTTTTTGTGTGTGTGTGTGTGTGTGTCCATGTCAGTTTGGACAGCTGTGCCTTATCAGTCACGCTGAGGCGAAAGTAAACCCACTCCTTAACATCAGTCTGATCCCATGGCCCCTGCTGCTCTCACCACCTACCTACACACACACATGCACACACACACAAGCGCACAGACACACAAACACACACACACACACATTATATTCTGCAGAGACTAGCCATCTCTTGTGGAGGCAGAACAATGAGCCTTGAACTGCACTGCTACAGAACTTTAAATATCATGTTTGGCCAAACTAGTATTTTTAAGATTACTTTCAAAATTTACTTTAAAGTAAACATGAACAATAATTCTTAAAGCAGTTAGCAGCTTCTGAGTTCACAGGCCAGCAGATGCAAATCCAACACAAGTGAGCAAATCCGTGTTGATGACAACCTTGATTCTGGATTCATTGATGAAAACCCTGTTTCTCAGTTCAGTTCCAGAGTCTCTTCACTCTTGATGAAAGAGGGTTGTTGGACTTTTGAACCGCGCGGTGGTTTATTGATGGTGCTGTTCGTCATGTTCCGCGCTGCTGACTCAGAGAGACGTGACCTTGCATCCAGCTGGAGGGAGCAGAGCTGCCTCATCCTTTTTCTTTCACCTCATTTACACAACAGCGGGAAACATGCAGAGCGAATGGGAAAGCCCACAGAGAGGGAGGAGGATGACCGAGTGCAGGGAGGGTTATTTATAGGAAACAGTCAAAAGAGAAAGTGAAGAACACGTTTTTCTCTCCTGGTAAGAGTGTCTGGTTGAAATACATAAACTATGCTGAGGCAGCGCAAAGATAGAACAAGGGAAACAATATGAATTTCAAAATGAAAAGTCATCCATCCCTTCTCTAATAATGCTAACTCATAATGCTTTATGCCACATGTGTCATGTATATCATATGATGACGATTGAATATCAAGATCATTTCTCACAAGTTATTAGTTGCATGAGTTAATGCCCTGCTACACTGACTTCTTTGTGACTTCATCACAACATCACTTATAATAAGACATCATGTGATGGGAAATCATTTCATGATCAATATACACATTAGAATGTCTCTATTATTAGAGGAGATATCTTGATAATTGAACCTGTTTGTTTTGGCCTTGACTGATCAGCTCCTAAAGTTAATCATCTGGATATAACCTCCAAAGTAATATTCCCCCCCACGTTTGGTGAAAATCCATCAGTGAATTGTTCTGTTATTCTGTACATACACAGACATATAGGGTTTAAAAAAACAACACCCCTTTGATTCTGAAGCAGTTTGTCTCAACATAGCTGAGTCATGGTCACGATGACACAGCACAAATCAGGTCTGAGCCTTCAGAGTTCAGACTATTTCAAATGGAGCTTGGTAGAAAAATCTGAACTTCACACAGTTAAACACATGTCAATCAGATGTGGTTGATATGAATCTCCTGTTAGAAAGTGTTGTTGTTTATCTCCAAACCAGCGTGTAAACAGTTTATAAAGACGTGGTGAGGCCAGAGTCAGCAGCAGGGACGTCTACATGTTAGAGTGAAATCTGTATGATGATCAAACTGAGACACATGTTACATCCTTTAAGGTTTTTTAGGGCAACTGCATGCTTATTCTGTGTTATTATTCTGGGCCCTACACAACATGTCCTTGTGTGTTGTTTGTTGCACAATGTGTTGTTCTGCTCTAACACTTTGGCACAAGAAAAGTTTCCCCATGGGGACGATAAAGGATATTTGATTTGATTTGAACTCAGAGACATTATTCCTATTTGTGAGTGTTAAACTTGATGTTATTATCTGTTGGAGAGGAAACAGTGAACAGACGCCTCTTAGCATCTGTGATTTAACAAAGAAATCAAGTCACAAACTGATACACAACTGATTCTGAGCATGAAACCAGTCGTTGCCGTTAAGAGTCTCTGGCATGAACATGAACAGCTGGTCCCAACACAAAAACACACACAGAGAAACACCGTCTGGCTCACCCTGGCCCGTCGAGCGTCGAGGTGAGTGGGGGACGAGAGGGACGAGCGGGTCAGGGGCCTGCTGCGGGTCAAAGGTCGTGAGCGCCGTCTCGTCAGCGGCTCACATCTGTCTGGAGACCTGCAGCTTCCCTGATCCTGACTCTGGGCTTGGCTCGCCGTCCTGGCCACAGCAGGGGCACCCTGGGAGGACAGAGAAGACGGACAGTCAAGAGGAGGACACAGAGAAGGTGCAGCATAAAACCATTATTGATCTTGGAAACAGCTCCAATCGAGAGCGTTTCTGGAGGCATGATCCTCCCACACTCGGAGATATAAAGAGTATGGATGATTTATTTTCACTCATTTTAAGAAACTGTCGCACTCTCTGTCCAGTCTTCTCTTCTGTTCACTTGTTTACTTGTGTTATTTGCAGTTTGTGTCTCACGTCTCAACCGGTACTGTCATTTCTCACTGCAGCTTGTGTAACCGAGGAGTGTTCCAAGATAAAGACGCTGCTGATGATGTGTCTTTTCCCGTCCGTCATCGAGAAAAATAACCTTGTCTGGGACCCTCCTCATCTTCATCTTCATCTTCACTTATTAAAACACTGGAAAGTCCATGAGGGACTGTACCACTTGAGGGCTTCCCGCTTTTCCCTCCTGTCCGTTCCCCTCCCGTCCAACATTGAGCTTAAGACATGGATGTGTGTGCAAATGGGAGTTTGTGTGGGTGTGTGTGTGTGTGTGTGTGTGTGTGTGTGACTGAAAGTACAAGGAGAAATGGCATTATTGTCCACAAATGCACAGAGAGACACAATTCCCCTTCATCACAACACACAATGCTTGCTTGTGTAGAAAATTCCCTTTCTGACCTCGAAGATCCTTTCCATCACAGAGAGGGCGCGATGCCGTCGCTAATTTCCCAACAGTGTGGTCACAGTCAGATAACAGCATCAAGGACTGTGTCCGCTGCACAAAGGAGCCACAGTTCAAACCCAAAGTTGGTCAACGTCTCATCTGAACTGTACTTTCACATTCGTTATTATAAATTACAGTGAGTTTTTTGTTAAATGTGGGAATTCTCTTTTTTTCTAATGGGAACAATAGAGATGAGGAGTCTGTAGCTATAGTCCTATTGTTTGTACTTATACATGTGTGGTGCTTTGAGCCAAATCTATGGGAACATCCGCTCAAAGCTGAGGCTATAACATGGGATAATTTTTTCCTGTATAATGTATGTTCAATATTATAGCCTGCATTATTTTGAAATGACACACTGTTGCGGGTACTGGTCTGTTTTGTGTGTTTTTGTTGTTTGATTATTTGTGTGTTTCTGTTTTCCTTCCCTTTTTGTCTGTGCGTGTTTGGAAAAAGGGCATTTGGGTAATTTTGTGAGTCATATGTGGGAGCAAAATGAATGAGAACTTGACATGACAAAAAAAGGAGGATGCTGATGATAGCAGGTTTGAGTTACCTCACATTTCCCAATAAGCCCTAATCACAGAGTAGAGCTGAGGCTGATGGGAAATTTGCTCAGCACTGAGACTTGTGCCAATACATTTGTGCCATACAAATGTATTGGCACAAGATTTACTTCTTCTACCTCTGAATCAAAAACATGCTTTTACCCCTTATGTGTTACATTTTGGTGCTACAGCTCCATCGGCCCCAATTCCCTCTGGATGTGTAAGTTCTCTCTATATGTGAAATTTTGTGGTACCAAACAAACATTACGTGATCACTAAAGCTTTTAAGTATACCAAGGGAGTGAAGAATATGCGGGACACTTTCATGGTGATCCCTCCATTATAGAGTCAAATATTTCACTTAATACCACAATTGTGTATATCCTGTACCAGGGGAAACCCCCGATGAGTGCAAGGATTCACTGTCTGGGAACCGCGGCAGTTGTGAAGACGTGTCAGAGGATGCCGACAGACGTCCATCCAGCTAAAAATATCCCTAAAATCCCCTAGACTCAAAAATAGAATTATTGGCTGGTTTTCTTGAATATAATTTGCAGAATTGAGCCTGTGGTTAAATGATAATATCTGTTCAGAGTATAGTGGCTGAGGAAAGAATGAGGAGATAATCAGATTAAACATTTTAGAGGGAACATGAATATTTCAGGTTTTTTTTCTATGTTTAGCTAGAGACAGAAAGTTCAGTTATAGGACGGCACAGTGGATGAATAGACTGCTAAGAGAAGCTATGATTCATATGAAGTTCATTTCTTTTTTTAAATTCAACCAAATCTGAATTTTTTATGACTCTTCACCCACATCAACACATTCATGTTTTGGGCTGAGGACATTTAATATTAATTACCCTGTAGATATTTTACATATTTGGGATGAACGGTCTCGCTGCTCCTCTTCTCCTCTGAACATTATTATTGAATTCTCTCCTTTATCGATCATCTTATTGTGCTGCATTGTGTATTTTACCTCGAAAGGTCACTGCAGGTCGTCTAAACTTTCTGCAAATAAAATTTACTTAAGAGTCACATAAAATTACTGTACACATAATGGGACACACTGAGCTAAACATGTCTGTTTTATGGTCGTTTCTCCCGACGTGCCAGACGGTTTGATTGAGATTAGCCTGATTAAATGCAGCTTTTTTATAAGAATTCCTAAACTTCTGTGCTTTCGGTTTAAGAGCTGTTTGAGGTTACTAGATTTACTCTGGGTAAGCGTAATGAGGCAGCTGGAATGCCCTGGGAGAGGAGAACAGGGGAGTGCAGCACAGACACACATCTACAGACTGTTCCACCTCCAGAAAATCATGTTAAATGCACCTTTAAAACAAGGATGTGCGGGAATAGGCTGAGCGCTCGTCCTCTGTGGTCTCTGAGGGGGATTGGTGCAGTCTCCAGATGGACGCCAGACAAATCAGAAAGTACCTGATTCATGAGGGGGAGCTAATGGCAGAAAAACAACAGGCCTGGAAACTGTCCAAACTATTATTCTTAATGAATCCAGCCCATAGGAGAGACTGCCAACCTGGCAACCCATTCCCCTGAGTAGGCTCTCTGTCCACCATGTGTGTGGTTCCCTGTATGACTTCATGGTTAAGCTGCTTGAGTGTGTGTGGCCACGAATAGTGTGAAGTAAAGTTTTACTGAACACATCTGAAGGTAACAGCATTCCATAACTTTAATAAGATTCTTATAAGGTCTCATGAAAATCTGTATAAGTCAAGTCGTGTTAAATTAAATCAAATTCAATACAAATGGTATCCTCTGTTAAAACCCAGTGAGAGCCAACCTTCAGACAACCATTATTAACCGTCTAAACTCAAGATTGTGTTTCTTTAAGAGGTGAGTCTGACTTGTCTAGTTTGTTTGTTTGTGAAGAGGATTAGATAAAATCTACCAGACGTAATACTAGAAAACCAGACAAAACTAGGTGGAAGGATGTGATATGAGTCAGGAATGAAACCATTCAAGTTTTTGGGGCAGATCCAGGTTATACTTTCCTTTTCTTTAAAATGTTTTGATTTAGTTTTGCTACGTTTTAACTGATTTCTCAAAAAGAAAACTTAATTGAGGGGTAAAAGCAGGAACATTTAGGGAACTGATGTGTATTTCTGTGCCATCTGGTGCAGATCAAAATCAAAATCAAGGGAATCTAAATGTGGTCTCATTAAGGGACTGTTGGGCCTTGGCCGAGATGCGTGTTCTCTATTATGCACCATTCAACTTTATGATAACTTTATAAAAAAGTTCTAAATCATATTAAAATGTGCATAATTGAGTTGAATGTTTGGGATCTGAACTGAAAATCAGATGCAACTTTAAAATGATTTTTTCTTTCTCTCGTTTTTCAAACAAATGTCCATTTGATGATGTCTTGTTCAGCAAATTAAACAGAACTTCTTGAAGAAAGTATCTCTGCATAAAATATCATTCTGCATTAATTCTTCTACAGTTTCTACAACTCTTCATCCAGAACTACAGTTTCAGATTGTAAAAAACTCCCTATGTCAACTTTGGTCTGTTCATTTTCTTTCACCCTTTTAGCTCCTGTCGATTTGTTTGTTTAACGTCTGATCATCTGAGCTTCACTCACCGCGGCGCTCTGCTGCTCCTGCTCAGCTCTGGTCTCATCCGGTCGGGAGGAATCAGCCCTTTGGATGTCCTGGTTCTCCTCATTGAGCCGAACCAACTTGTTCATCAGCAGCTTCATGGAGTCACAAGCAGCAGCCTAGAAACACGCGGGTTGAAAAGACATAAACGCAGGTAAATGTGGCTCATGGGGCAAACTCCAGGGTTAACGTTCCACTGGGGCCTTTCATTGAAGCTGCCCCCCCCCCCCGACACACACACACACACACACACACACTCCTCATCCACCTACTCCACCCATCCGTGCTTTTTCAGTACACAGAGTGAACCCCACATGATGGAGGAAGTGACGCCTTCTTAATGAGAATATTGCAGGGTGAAGACGACAGAGGAGAAATATGTGTAAAGACAGTTGCTGGCAGGGAATAAGCTGCTTTTGCTGCATCTAAAAACAGCAACTTGCCCAACGCATGTCACGTAAATGTGTTGTATTTATCCGTATCCCAGTTGTACACGTACCTAAACCCTGGCTTTCCCTCTCTTTTCCTGTCCACCCATTGGTCATCGGCTCTGACTGAGACACTTGTTCGCTGGGCTTCCAGGAAATGAACAAACCGCTTTGTTTCTGGGCTCCGCTGCCAATCCCAGAGTCCCAGAGGCTGATAGCACAAATAGGGCCTCTTTGAGGAGCTACAAGTCCCGAAACAGCCCCCTCACTCACACATACACACACACACACACACGCTCTCACACACACAAGTATGTCCTCACCCTCCCACCCACACACACTCGTGCACACAAACACACCCTTCTGTCCACTCCTATTCCCAAACCCATCTTGCTGACCAGTTTAAAAAATGTCTGCAGTAACAGCTTTGGCAGTAAAGCCATTTCCTGTGTGTTGCAGCCCCCACATCTCCAGATTCCTCCACTCACTGGAACACAGAAGGCTGCCTATGTGCACCAGGCGGCTATTTTTACCCTCACTATGAGGGACAGAGCCGGGGCGAGGGGAGACCACGGGGAGTGGAGGCTTTCTGGTGGCACAAGTGACTGCAAACATGAACACACACACGTACACACACAATCACACACACACACAGGGTGGCATGTGAACTGTGCTAATGTGAACCCACATCATTGCATATCCTGACACACATTTGCGCACACTCACTCTTCACAGTGCTCTCAAAGTTCATGAAATGTTAATGGGATCCTGTCTCAAGCATTTACTGACGACCGAGCTCTTAATGCATCACTGGATCTCTGCCACACGACCATTTTATTAGTGAACTGTCTTGGACAGGCTGAGGCACCTATTAGCTTGATACACATCACTATGAATAGCTGAAGAAGGGGCACCACAGTGTGTGCTGCCACTCTGGAGTAAATAATACATAACATTATGTTGTGAAGAGGAGAGGAAACACGGAAAATGATATGTGAAATTATCTCAGGGTCATTTTGCCTCAGTTGAATCCAGAGGAATTCATATGCAATGTATTTTTTATTTCACATTCTTTCTATGGACCCAGCAAGGCCCAACAGTCCATGTTGATTCAGCCAAATTGCTCAAAATTTCACTAACTCAGTTCATGTGCCTGACTTTTTTCATCAAGATACATAAATTATTAATATTGAGTAGTGAAAATGTTGAAAATCTACCAATATTAAAGAAGAGAAAAAAATCCCAGTCCAAACTTGAGGTTGGATATAAACCAGCTCTCATTCTTTCTTGTCCTTTCAGAGTTATTATATTTATATTATCAGCCTCCACAGCCACGACCACAACAATCAACTGGATCTCAATCATCTAATTGAGAAGGGAAATCGTTCGGATGATTTTCCAAAATCCAGAGAAGCGTGTGGGACATTCCAGCTATCGGGCTAAATATACCAGTAGAAATGAGTAATTCATGAAGGATGGGCAGTTGCACTTTGTATGAACTGCGAACAAGAGGCTGGGGATTCAAGAAGCACAAGTCAATCCTTTGTTCATCTATAAAAATAATAAAAAGTGTTATGCATTCAATAAAAAAAATGTGTTCATAATATTTTCAATTGGTTTTACAGGGATGTGTCCGGAAAACTATTGACAACCGGGTCATGACTGTAGTGAGTATCACAGTCAAGCTTATTATCCTCATTCCTCTTTAAAGGCCAATTAAAAACTTGTTCCTTACTCTACATTCCTCAAATTATTTCATCTGGCAAAGTTGTTACCCGCAACGAGGAGTGTGACGAAACTGCCCGAGCCAAGATATTCCAAGTATGTGGAGGCACAATGGGGCCTCTGAGACTTAACAGGTATTCAAATGAGCATCGGCCCGAGCCTGTCAATAAGTGACTTTAAAAAGCCACTTGGTCAAACTCTGAGAACGACGTTTGGAGAAGCAGAGGCGGGAAGAACAAATCCTTTCATTTCAGGCCAGGAGGGGAGAGCGGTGTGCCAGCGGAGCAGCATGGGAACGTGCCAGCGCCTAAAGGCCGCCCTGACAGGTGTGAGAACATGGTCAGGGGCCGGCTCACACTAGAGGATGCCCACTGGCAGAGTAAATGGCTGGAGGTGGAGATGCCAACATGGACCAGGAGAAAAATGAGAAGAATGTATGATTGAGGGTTTAGCAGCCAAAATACTCCTTTTTGTTCAGGTCCAAAACGTAAACACAATGTGTTCACCCTCACTTCAAAAACTAATATACCAGAGAATTCAAGCGGTAGTAAGAAATACCTTTATGACCTAGATTAGCTGCAGAGTATGTAGAACAGGAAACAAGATCAAAACCGTTTTTAGATTATAACATCCACCAAGGAGATTATGTTTCCACCTCTGATTGTTTGTTTATCTGTTTGCAGGATTAAACAAAAACTACTAAACTGAATTCCATCAAACAAGCTGGAGGGATGGGATCTAGAGTGCAACCGTAATATTGTGGTGCGGATACAGATTGAGGGGCAGATGCTTATGGAACCACTTATTTTTTTCCTTTAATCTTCTGCTATAAGAAAGACAATGATGTGTAGGATTGTCCGGCACTAGAATAGTAATGCGCTTTACTGTATCATTAGTTTTCACCTTGATTGATCGTCAACAGCACAGAAATACAAGAAACATGTGGACATAGTAGGAAGTGGATAATAGTGAAAAGAAATTGCCAAGGCCGAATCAGGGACATTACGACCACATGTTTCTGAATATTTGCATCTTTGACCGAAACTCAAAAAAGAAACAATATCCTGTTTGTGTGTGTTGACCCTCTACTATCCTGCAGCAGATAAATACAGGACTGAGTCTGAACACATGTGCTATGGCAGTATACATGATACAGCACATATAACATGTATTTAATCAATGTTCCAAGTTGTAATGAAGACCATATACATTCATTTAAATCATTGGAAGACTCACTGATTGATTGATTGATTGATTGATTGATTGATTGATTGATTGATTGATTGCTTATTTATTTAAGCCTCGGGAAAAAAGGACCCTCAGTCCAAAAAAAATACTCCCCCTGAACTGCCTGCAACAATAAGACATTGCTGCCCTCTAGTGGTGTTAGTAGGCTTCACAAAATGTGCTGTTTTGACTTGAGAAATCCCTGGTATGCAGCAGCAGTAAAAACACAAAAACTAAAAAGTAATGAGGGTTCAGTGTCACGCAGTCACGGCTCATTGAGAGAAACTTGAGCTGTTATTAGTAAAAGCTGTCTTTGCTGCTTTAACAAGACAAATGTATGAAGGCCTGTCTGTCGTGTGACAACATGAAGCTGCTGCTTTTCTTTCTTTCTAGAATAAGACCTCTGTGATCTTGTTCTCACACTATTCCTGTCTTTTATTCATTTTACTTTACCAGGAATGTCCCACTATGGAGGCCGTATGAAATAAAATACAAGCAGGGACAGAACACTAACAAACCAACATGCCAAAAAACAGACAGGAAATCAATGACAAAAATAATTTATGGGAAATAAAAAAGCTAAATGGTCAAATCTGTGACATTGTTGTGTGAAAAATGATGTTAAAACATTTCTCAACCTGCCAAGAGTCTTGTATTTCTCACCTGTCTCCCATTGTTCTCCTCTTCCTCTCCGTCACCGGTGGACTTGGCACTGTCCTGGTTGGTGGGCTTGGGCCGACCAGATGCGGAGCCGTTAGGCTGGGCATCCTCTCTCTTCCTCAGGCACTTCCTGTTCCTGCTCGAGTTTCTACGGCGACGACTGGCCAGGAATTCCTTATATTGTAAAGTCTCAGAGAAGTCGTCGTCCTCGTCGTTGTCCCCCTCTCCCTCCTCGGTGCTGGACGAGGAGGACTCGCCACCGTCAGAGCTCCCGTTGGACACAGTCCCCCGATGGTCACAACCATGGTCGCAGAACACGATGACGCTCGGCTGGTGCTTCACTATTCTGAGCCCGTCTGATGAACAGTCTTCTGATGGAGACACACTGGGGCTTCCTTCTTGGTGCTGAGGTGATGTGGCTCCACAATGAGAATTATTATGAGCAGCAGCTCTGTGCTCCAGGTCCGACACCTCTGTGTCATTTCCATGAGCCACTTCTGAGCTGTGTCCATTCTGCTTTGAGTCAGGATTAGTTGGATCACACGTGGACCTGTTCTCCATCTTCATCTCCCTCCGTCTTCGGTCCTGACCGGCCACAGGATCTGGAGCAGAGTTCAGCAGAGGGACAGGTTCAGACATGGGTCTCCTGTGGCTGCTGGAGCTTTGAGTCGGGAAGGGAACTTGACCTTGCAGGCCATCCAGAGAGACACCCACAGCCTGGGGGTAAATCTCCCTGTTGGGCTTCTGCTGCACAGCTGCTACTGGTCCTGCAAGCATTACCAGTTTACCAGTCCTCACTTGGGAGTTGTTTTCTGGTGAGCACACTGTCGCCTCATGATCCTGATGAATCAGCAGATGAAATGAAGCTGTGAGTGGACGTTTTTTTACACTTGAATTCTCCCAGAAGATTCCTGTAATACCTGAGCTGGAGACAGAAGGAGAGAAAGAAAGAGCTTGAATGTAAATCTGAGCAAATGGAATCAAGTTCACACACGCACACTAAACAACAAATGCATGTAATAATCCAGGGCCAGTGGTTGCTGTGGGTTAAATGTATACTGTGCATATGGATTCAGGTGTGACTCTTAAGAAGAAGGAAAAGTTCTAGGACAAATGTCATTTTTGTCCTGGAACGTAAAGGCCTTCAGGCAGTGAGACGTGGTCCTCTACTCTACTCCAGCTTATTACTTTATAAGAGTTTGAAACTATACTGGAATCACATACTGTTAGGTTCAAAATAATAAAACCCATTATAGTAATCATACCTGGGTTTGGTCAGGTTTTTATTTTGAATATGCTTAAAATATTAAAATATCTGTGTGCTTCCATGACCAATATTCAAAATAAATATTTTCTGAAGAGGAGTAGGAAGAACTGAATCCTTATCGCATCATACCCCCTGTTTTTCATATTTTATCAATACATTTTGTGAAATTCTGCAATATTTTAGGGTTTAAGTGTAAATTGTTAAAAAAATGTATATGCAATGCAGAATAAAACTGTATAAATATGGTTTCTCCTATTATTTCTATCAAACTTTGAATTGTTATAACTGGATACTGGATATTAAAGAACCACAGATCTGATTGGTCCACGCAGGCCAACGTCAACAAAGTCTGAGTTCATAACATCCCCACAGCGAGAAGCTGTCAGACCTTTCCTTTAAAAAAAAAATGCATTTTGCTCAAACCCATTGTTTTTTCCTGGAAGATATTTCGGGCTGCGGACAACACACCCTTCCCTCGCCTGACGTGCTCCCTCACCCTCACAGTGGAGGGGCTGAAAATCTGCTTCAAACCCTGGAAATTCCTTCACTTTAAAACTTTCCTTCAAGCGTTTCATCGCAAACAAAGAGACATCTGTTCCAAAGCCATGTGTCAGCCAGTCTGTGGAAAACAACATGACTCTAAAATGACGTAATAAGGCCTGATGTGTAAATACCCAACAATTAAAACATAGGGGTGTCTGTACCTTTGACGTCTTTCGAGGGTGAAAATATTATATGTATTTTATGAAGCCTTTGATTATCAGAGAATTCATATTTCAACATACCAGATGATTTAGTACAGGAGTTGTGTCATCAACGATCACATCCAGCGCAGCAGTGGGGAGAACCGGGAGGTAAAGCAGGTATCCAGCAGAAGCAGCTTGGCGCTCAAACGCTGCATCACACAGACGATACAGAAAGAGGGTGACTTTACGTCTGACAATATAAGAAACGCTGTGAGGGGGAGGAGAGAGAGAGAGAGAGAGAGAGAAGGGCTGAGGAATTCTTCTCCCTCCTACATTACCTCAGCGAGGAGACTGGAGGCTCCACAGGCAGGTGTTTGTGCTGCAAAAGTATATGTGTGTGTGTGTGTGTGTGTGTGTGTGTCCATATGTGTGTGTGTGAAGTGAGGAGTAAAACTTCAGATTCTCATGTCAATGCAAGTAACAGAGGAGTTGCGCATTTGATCCAACTGATTAAATAGCTGCACGTACATTTGTGTGATCTTATCCAATTGGCTTTGATTAAAAAGGATAGGGGTCGTTTACCTTCCCCGATTCCTCCCTCTCTCAGCCGTTGCTGTATAATGTGGCTGCAGGCGAAGGATTTTTCACCTCAGAAGAACATTCCTTGACAACACATGAGGTAATGCCTCAAACATGTCAAACTGGCACTCGCTCTAAATCTCTTTCCCCTTCAAACCTTTTTGAAAATGCAGCGTCTTTGAGTCCTATCGCCGAGAAAATAGACTTATGGTTCTCACAGATCTGTCGACACACTGCGGAATTCCTCAGGTTTGCCTGCAAACGGTAAATTATCATGATTTGGGGGTGAACGTCCTCAGTCGGGACTAAAGACCTTCTTCTTGTAGGTTAACACTGAGGATGACTCTGCCTGTTGAGGCTTGTTTGACCCTCAAGGTCACAGGGACAGAAGATCAGGTCCATGTTGAGGAGTTAAGAGAAAACTGCTTCTAATCTGCTTGCTGTAACATTTCTTAACCCACAAACAATTAAACATTTTTTTGTAATACACAGATCCTCAGCAACAGTATAGTAAATTTGCAGCAGTCTAATAAAATAAAATAAATATATTATATATATATATAGGGAGAGCGTGGCCTAGGGGATAGAGCGGGTGCTCTGCAACAAGAAGGTTGCCGGTTCGAATCTCACTCTATCCCATCTGCATGCCTAAGTGTCCTTGGCAAGATACTGAACCCCTAGATGGCCCCTCATAAAATGATGAGTGTTAAGCGTCAGCTAAATGACATGTAATGTAACATGTAATATTATTCGAAATACTCAACATAATATATATTCAAAGGAAATCATTTAGTTTATATTTTCTCTTAACGATAAAGAATCAGCACAAGTGGAATAAGAATGATTTCATAAGTCATCTTACCTGCAGGAACTTGATCCCCCCCCCCCCACACACACACACACACACCCCATCGGCCTCCTGGGCTGTTACACTGTCCCATGTTTCCACGATGATGGATGCATATCAATTTTAACTCAAACATTTCGATACAAGCAGCTCCAGCTTGCAGAGACACGCTCCTCCATATGTCACATTCCTGCGGAGAGGTAGTTACCTGGGTCAGGCTGAGCAGGGTGAAGAGAGAAGAAGAGAAGAGAAGACAAAGTTTGACAGATTTATGCAGTTTACATAAAGCGAAAACCATTAGTGAAAAAAAAGTGGAAGATAATATTGAAAAAGCTTTAAATTGAGAAACTATACATACATGAAACCTAATAATGACAACAAGTAACCAGAAGAGAGAAAATGTAAGTTTACAACTCCATCATTGTGTGACTCAAAACTTTCACCTCCTGATGACGGAACTAATAAAATAACCAAAATAACTATTTATTGCAACATAAGCCTGAGAGGGATATAAAGCTTTTGCAACTTATTTATTCTAACCATTTATTATATTTTGTTAAATTAGGACCTAGGAACTAATCTACCATTCACAGCTCAAACCTCCTCACTCCAGCATGACGTGCAGACCGGGCACATTGTGATCTTTTGTTTCTGTTCTATGGGATTAGCTGTCTCACATTCCTCTGTGGCATCAGACTGTTTGGTTGTCGTCTTCATAAACACATAGAAATCTGCAGCGGTAAAGAAAAGACGTTATCTCTCCAAATCCAAAAAGGATAATGCAACAATAACCAGCTACTGGGCCTCTCAACAGACCCTGAGCTTTCTACCACCTACACAGTGTTTGTCCAGGGCTACAGACAGATACACACATACACGCACGCACACCTGTGTCTACAAGACTTTAGAGGACATAACCTTTGCCTAACGTAACCTTCACCTAGCCTTGACCTAGATTTAATCTAACCTTAACCTAACCTAAGTAGCAGGTCCTCTCTACGGAGGCCACCATGTTTTATACAGTAGCCCTGACAGGACAAACCAAACACCTTTTGAGTTTTTATGACAACTGCATGTTTCCACAGGTTCTCTTTAATGTTTGGAAGGGGAGGGTGAGTTGAGGAGTGTTCAGCTGCAATGTGCAACTTCACCACTAGATGTCACTAAATCCTATACACTGAACCTTTAAAACATGTCCGGAGGAGGTGGTATTCAATCATTTTATTTAAGTTTTTACTCAGGTAACTTTTCTACATAGGTAAAAGTATTTGCTTTAAATATACTTAAAGTATTAACAGTAAAAGTACTTGCTGAGGGTCCAGATCCATCTCAGGTGTCACCCCTGCAGCTCCTTCTTCTTGGTTTAATGGCGGTTGACAGAGCAGCTTACAGGCGCATTACCGCCACCTACTGGACTGGAGTGTGGGTTAACAGATATGCAGCCAGGAAAACAACAGACACTTAAATTCTCTCTATTAGGCCTGTTCCATTGCTGTTGCTGGTGAACTTTACAATTGTCTTACAAATTGAAAACAATTCATTTTCAACATCCGTCCATCACCTCCATTGTGAGGGTGTTGCTGTGTTGTGACTTTTGTATTTGTGTTTTCCTTGTTTTGCTTATGTGTGAGGTCTCAGCCTCCGTGGAAATGTACCTGAAAATGTATCTAATCAAGTAAATATACTTACAGAAAATATGTACTTTGGTTCAATAATGTACCAAAGTAATGTCACGTGTTTTTTGTGAGTGATCAAATTTGGAATGATCTTCAGCAACAATGCTGAACATTATCAGTATTCCAACGTTTCCACTGAGGGAATTTTCTTTTTCTTAGTTTTGTTTTAATTCTAGTTTAATGGAAGAGGTTTTGTTTATCAATTTTGCTCTCCGCCCTTTTTATCCACTTCGACTATCCGTAGCTCGTCCGGAAGTAGCGGCGCGGGTATGTGTGAATATTTCGCGGGAGATCAGCAGCAGGCACAGTGACTGTTAACTGTCAACACGAACCATAACTATTCTCTAAAGTCAACACAATGAGTCTGTGGGTGGACAAATACCGACCGACGGCTCTCGTGAAACTGGACTTTCACAAGGAGCAAGCGGCTCAGCTCAGGAACCTGGTGAGAAGAGAAACCATCTTGTTATAGCTTCATGTTCAGCAGCTCCAAACCAACACGTTCAGGACAGAGGACTCGTTGTGCTCAGGAACTTCGTTATAATCGGTCATTAACGTGTTAATCTGCGTTTTAATTGAAGCTAGCTTGTTTGAGCTAGCAGTGTTTATGTTAGCTTGAATCACATCATGCTACACGTGTCGTTTCAGCTTTATTGTTATATATAATGTTATTGAGCGTCATTGTACTGCATTTATTGTGTTAATAACAAGGAAATACATGTGATAACAAACGCATTGTGTTACATTGGACACATTTACAAGTGTAGCACGTGTTTTTCTTTCAATCCACTCAGTAAATAATCCTCTTTATAGCATCTCCAGCTCTTCCTGCATATACTGTTTACTGCAGGCTGATAATGGTTGATGGATTATAGTTATGAACACAAATAACAATGATAAAGTGTTAATTTCTTACAGTAAATACAGTTTGGGGCAAGTTGCATGATTTCTCAAATGTCTCTTGTTTGATTTGAGGCTTTAATATCTCAGCTGATGTTTCCCTAATGACGAATGTTGACCTGCTTTTATAGTCTTAAAAGTATATTCTGGTCTGATCTAAGTTGATCCAAGTCTTATGTGAATGTTTGTTTCAGGTTCAATGTGGCGACTTCCCACACTTGCTGGTGTACGGCCCATCGGGGGCGGGGAAGAAGACCCGCATCATGTGTCTGCTGCGGGAGCTGTACGGAGCCGGTGTGGAGAAGCTTCGTATAGAGCACCAGACCATCGTGGTGAGAGAGTCTGAAAACCCATCTCGACATCAAGTCACGGGTAGTGTCACGGTTTCGTCCTCAGATGAACCTCAAGCTGATTCACTGTTTGTGTGTTTTTTTTTCTAATTTTCAGGCTCCTTCAAAGAAGAAAATTGAGATCAACACAATAGCCAGCAACTATCACTTGGAAGTCAATCCCAGGTTCCTTTTCCTTCTTCCCCATTTACTCCTTTTTCATTACATTTACTTCACTGCATCCAACGATAACCGTGAGTCTGTCCTGTGTTGTACAGTGATGCAGGAAACCAGGACCGTGTGGTTATTCAGGAGCTGATTAAAACTGTGGCTCAGTCCCAACAGATCCAGTCAAGCACGCAGAGAGAGTTTAAAGGTAGAAAAGACACAATCCACTGGTGTCAGAGGCTCAGCTTTCCCTGATGCCCCCCCTCTGACTTCATGATATCACAGGGTCATTCTTTTAATCACACTTTTCCCTTCTCAGTGGTGCTGCTAACGGAAGTGGACAGACTCACGAAGGATGCTCAGCACGCTCTGCGTCGCACCATGGAGAAGTACATGTCCACCTGCCGCCTCATCCTCTGCTCCACCTCCACCTCCAGAGTCATTGGGCCAATTCGGAGCCGTTGTCTGGCGATCAGGGTTCCTCTGCCCAGCACGGAAGAGGTAGGACAGAGATGGGAGCTGTTTATTTAAAAGCCCAAACAATTGTCTCGCCTTCAACTCTTTGTTTTGTTCCTGTTGTTTTTTTTAGGTCTGTGGTGTTTTGACATCAGTCTGTAAAAAGGAGGGTTTGAACCTCCCGTCCGAGCTCGCCAAGCAAATCAGTGAGAAATCGGGTCGCAACCTCCGCAAAGCTCTCCTGATGTGCGAGGCCTGCAGAGTGCAGCAGTAAGTTCTCTCAAAACTACCCGTCATTCTTCCGAAGCATTATCCGCAGAATATAATACATTTAAAGGTTTGTTCTAATTCAGGCTTTGTTTATCTCCTGCAGGTATCCGTTCTCAGTGGACCAGGAGGTCCCAGTGACGGACTGGGAGGTGTACCTCAGAGAAACGGCCAACGCCATCGTCAGCCAGCAGAGCCCTCAGAGGTAAGAGAGGCAGGGTGTGAGAGAGCAGAGGGTTGGTTGGCTCTGTTGGAGAGGAACTGAATCAGACCGACTCTGTCTTTGTTCCAGGTTGTTGGAGGTCCGAGCCCGACTGTACGAGCTGCTGACTCACTGCATCCCTCCTGAGATCATCATGAAGGTACCACTTCACAATCAAAGTGCTCAGACAGTCCGGAGTAATGTTCAGGATGATAAGTGTTCGTTTCCCTTTGGCCCGTCCTGTGACAGGGACTGGTGACGGAGCTGCTGAGTAACTGCGATGGTCAGCTGAAGACCGAGGTCGCCCACATGGCGGCTTACTACGAACACAGGCTGCAGCTGGGAAACAAAGCCATCTACCACCTCGAGGCCTTCACTGCCAAGTTCATGGCCATCTACAAGAAGTTCATGGAAGACGGTCTGGACGCCATGATGTTTTGACTCTGGACTTTATTACTGTTACTTATCTTGAAGTTGAAGATCAACGGCAATAGCAGTTTATTTGTTTGCATATGTTTTGCATACACAAGATGAATATCAGCGGACAGATTTACATGTGTGTTCTGATAGGCACTGTGGCGACCCCAGTTTGTGGCTTTATGCCCAAAAATATAGCACTGGACATTTTGTAATCCTTCACTCTAATGGTGTGAAAAACGGATCATACGTTAGATACGTAGCCAAAGAGAGAAGCTTCGATAGTGACTGTAAACAGGAAGAAATCTGCATTAAAAACAAGGACAAGAAATATCCTCTCAACAGTCGACACTAGAAGATTTACAATAAAATGATTTGTTTCCGATGTGTAAAAAGTCTGATGTTGCTCTGTTGCTCTATCCAGTAAAAAAGAAACCATCAACTGTATTTCTTCACTCCCCCCCCCCTTAATTGACCATCACTCCTGTTGAGTATTACAGAACGTGACACTGCCCCTGATAGGTGTCAGGATGTGAGACAGTCAGGAAACATGGGGGGTGGGGCGGGGGGGGGGTGTCAGGGATTTGATGTGACAGCTTTCCCAGTCTGAGTTTAATTTGATTAGGGGTCAAATCCTTTGAGATCTAATTCACCCAAAACTGTCATCAGTGTTTATTTCTTCTTCTGGTCCAAGCTTGTTTATCATCGTCAGTTGAGCAGAAACAACGGATGAACAAATAATAATAATTAAAAACAGTATGTTACTGTGGCAGCATGATGAAGTGCTGTCTAAAAAATAAAAGACCCTTATTGACAGTTATCTCCGATCAGCATAAACTCCCCTTCAACAATAAGTTTTGAAAAGTCCTTCCTGGGATTCACACCATCAACTGGGGTTGATCATTCTTGTAGTAGTTAAACTTGGATAATAAATAATAGATGAAATTGCTCCTCTATATTAATAATTGCACAATTTTCTAAAAGACAACTTGAGATGCAGTCAAGCCTTTAAATCATTTTTTAAAAACAGTCTTGATACATTCACAGATTCATCAGCTGCTCAATGCAGCAGCTACAGGTAACAAATTCACTCCATCTTTAAATAACACTTAATAACAGTGGTCACACCAGAGTCAAGAGGATTTCACCTCTAGGTACAAATTCAGACCTCATTTAGAAGCAACTCAATAGACGAAGAATAATACACACGCTGAACAAAGAGCCCAATATCATCTGTTGAGACTCATTCATAAAAAGAGCAAACAATAACACAAAAACAATCCTCAGTAGCACTCTTTGTGTCTCTTGGTTGTGTAGTAAATGATGAGGCACAGGGTGATGAGCACCCCCGAGCCTACCAGAGTCAAGAACCCCACCACGGGCATCTTCACCAGCACGTGGCAGCCCGGGCAGGGCTGGGGGGAGCTGGGACACTGCTGCCGGGCGGCCCCCTGGATGGGGAAGCCGTTGTGCTGGATGATGTTGCGGTAGTTGGAGAGAGACGCCTTCACGATGACCTCCTCGTGGACCTGGCCGTACAGACCAAAGCCCGGGTCCCTCTGGTCGCTCAGTGCGTACGCAAAGTAACCCTTCAGGTTGACGCCGTCCAGAGTGTACGCTGAGGAGGAGACGCCCAACGTGGGACGTTATTCATTCTGGATTTATGTGTGTGTGTGAAGGTGAGGAGCTGGACTGGATGTGACAGGAGAACACTTTACCTTTAACCTGACATATATACCAGGTATGAATATAGTATGTATGGTTTGTGATCACAGAATAAATGATTATAAATTATGGTGAAATATAAGAGGCTATAGGGACAAGTTGTCATTAATATACTGTATTTTAACTATTTTAACTTCTACGATGACTTATTGTAGATACTCTTATGTGAGAGGTAGAGTTGTTTATTCATTTCATAAATATTTATGTCTTAAATCTGCTTTATGAGCCATTTATGAAATATTAATATACTTATTACAAGTATAGGAATATGAAGAGTTAAAATAAAGTGTTACAGCAAAACCAATCTTAAACTCTCAAAGCAACTGAGCAGCATAATGAGCTTTGTTTATTGTAAACAAATTGATGTCACTTATTAAAATAAAATCTCATAATATATAACAACATAAAACTTCTTAAATATAAATTGAACTAGATTCTCAGACATTTAGCTAGTTATAGAAAATGACTAAAATGATAAGATGGCCGTAGGTTTGAGTTATTATAACAATTTGTTAGGATATATTTTCATCGTTTTTCATGTACTTATCTTGGTCTGAGTCAACTATCATAACAATTCTCCTCAATCTAAATACACAAAATTGTGTAGTGCTGCCACTCAGTGGTGACATAACAAACTGCAACACAATAACATGACAACAACCTTGTGTGACAGAGTAAAACTAATAAACTCCACAAGGACAGATAACCAGATAGTGAGTAACCTTGACTCAGGTTCAGTGCAGAGTGTGTACCTTTGTTGATATTTGTGTGCGTTTGCGTGTTTGTGTGTGTTCTGAGTCAGCTGACTGTTCAGAGGTCAGTGACCTAAGTACTCGTGTAATATTTAAGCCCTGCAGAGGCTGTTTAATGAAAGCTAGAGGGAAGATGTCCCACTAAACACACTAATAATATGTTAATCACTCACTCAGGGGAAACTTCACTTTACTGGAATATACTGTATATCTTGTATTATTTATTTATTACTTTATTTTTACTTTTGACCCCCACCAAGGTTAAGTTCCTGCCCCTCTCCGTTTCTTTGTCAGCAGGATTGTTTGAAACCTACTGAAGCGAGGGAAGTGTTGTTTGAATTTTACTCTTTACTCTTAAGATTATAGTTTTTTTACTACATTTTCACAGATTTCCCACAGAATTATTCATAGGCCTTTAGAGGCCTGATATATATACTACTGAGTGATTTTCTAGGTTATTGATGTTTTTCATTTCTCTTCCACCTTACTGCTGTTGCACGACACATCTCCCTTTAGAGGAGCCGGTAACAGACTGTTGTCTGTGTTCTCACCTTTCAGAGCCTCGTTGATGTAGTTGTACAGGTAGTAGACTCTCAGGCTGTCCTTGAAGCGGGCCGGGTCTTCCTGGACCCCGTTAGCCATCACAAACACGGGCACGTCACTGTAGTGCTCCTTCACCTGGCACAGCAGAGGACCAGTGGCACTTTCAAAACACATGATTTTATAAATCTACCTCTTCTCTAGGATCCAGAATCAATGGAAATAGAAATTTTTCACTTTACACACTACTGTAAATTAAGAACAGACTCGATGTGAATGAACCAGCCACCACACACACAGTGACTCCTCCTATCTGTCCTCTCTCACCCAGTTGAGGGCCTTCCTCAGGCCCCAGGGCACCACAGGCCTCGGGGACATGATCCACGTGGTGTCGATCATGTGTTGGACCTCCAGCATTTTCGTGTAGGTGTACCTGCAGACATGGGGATGATGCAGACGCTCATTGTGGGCTGTAATCTCGACATGTCACCGCATTAAAGCAATATGATTGTCTTCAATTAGTGGCTTAGATGCAGACACAACATCTTTTGTTGCATCTCATACCTTCACCCTCTCTCCTCCTTTCTGTCTGTCACTATCAAAATAAAGGCAAATAACAGATTTAAACTCACGTGTCTTCCCTCGCATGTGCCACCAACTCGGTGCTGAAGTGACTGATGGCGAAGAAGTCGTATGTTCCTTTGACCAGCTGCTTGTCCTCTTCATTGAAGACCGGCAGCCTGTGGGAGCACACGGAACAGATGGGCTTTTACACAGGAGACGATATAACAGTAGAATTTACTTTATTGTTCTTTGAAAATGACTTAAACAACCCAAGAAACCATTGATCCCCTTTTAATGCAGAACTGGGATGAAACTCAAGACTCAATAAATCGTCAATAATCTGCTGCAGAGAACGTGTGGGGGGGTTTTGAGGTTGAAGTTGGTCAGAGCAGAAAAGGATGCTGGCTGATAGCTTTGAAATTTGAGGTTTCATTAAAAAACTGGGGGATCAGTAATGAATTCAGGGTCATCCAAGTCCTCAGGAGGCCGTGAGTGGAGAATGCAACTACTTGAACTCCAGTGAGTTGAGCTGACGCAGCCAGCTCCTCATCCCCAGAGGATAGTCCCCGCTGCCAAAGATCGGCTCCGCGAACCAGCCGACTCGGAACTCCATGACCCGTTTGGCCGGTTCCACGTCTTCACGGCTGAAGGAAAAGGCCGGTTCCACCCAGTCCATGTGCAGAGCCAGGGACACCTGAGACACAGCAGCAAACAGGGCGGCACAGGTCTGAGACATTTCTCTGGTCGACTGAGGCGATTCCAGCTGTGACTAATTTATGCACAAGTTCTCTAGCTTACAATCGAAATCCCAGAAAAAACACATGTTGCTGTTGAGTTTTACAGAATCTAGGAAGGAATGAAACAGCTGCTGAAACACGTAACTCTTCACCTGTACTGACCTGTCCTCCCTGCGTGGGTCTGAACTCGCCGTCGTAGGCGCGCCAGGCCAGAGCGTGCGCCCGCAGCATCTGGTGCCCCTCCTGGTAGCTCACCATCTCGTCGTTGGGCTCGTTCAGGGTGATCCACATCTTCACGTGGGCGCCGAGCTCCCTGTAGCAGAGTCGGGCGTATTCTGCGAACGCCTCCGGAATCTTCCTGACAGACAAGTCGAATGAGGACATCTTTATTTGACACGCACAGAGATGTTTGTAATTTGTCTAAAAGTATTATTATAAGACACAAATCATGTTTACTAACGGTTAAACTATTTTATCAGAGATGTGTTAAATATGAGGATGACTGTGTACAGTGATATATCTTTATGACAGGAAAAGTAAAGATGATAAAAGACGCTTCAGAAGACAGAATGTTCCTGGAATCAGTGTTTGATGTTTACTTTCATATCCGACCAGTAAAGAGTAATAAACCCTCTTCAGACAGGTGAAGGAGGTGGTGGTGGATTATTCATCTTTACGTTGGGACAGATTTACCAGTTCTACTGGTCCTGACACTTGTTCAGCCCTCGAGTAAATAATGTAACGTTTGAATCCAAATAAGAAACTGAAGGAAGAGTCGTGAGATGGAACAGTGTAGTTATAGTAGTTTATAGAATATCCCTGATTTGTGGAAAAATAAAGTTCTATCTATCTATCCATCTATCCATCTATCTATCTAACGACTATCTAACTACTATCTTTCCATCTAAATATTATCTACCTATCTATCTATCTATCTATCTATCCATCTATCTATCTATCTATCCATCTAACTATCTATCTATCTATCCATCTAACTACTATCTATCAATCTAACTTCTATCTATCCATCTAACTTATATCTATCCATCCATCTATCCATCTATCTATCCATCCATCCATCCATCTATCTATCTATCCATCTAACTATCTATCTATCTATCCATCTATCTATCTATCTATCTATCTATCTATCTATCTAATTATCCATCTATCTATCCATCCATCCATCCATCCATCCATCCATCCATCTATCTATCTATACATCTCTCAGGCCTCTGACAATAAACCGACAAAGTCATCTTCCACCTCCATCAGCCTCTGTGTCTCCACCTGTTCAGCCACTTGTTGTCGGTGTCCAGTGGCGCCGGCAGGCTGCTGCGCTGGCGGGTGTGGTGCCACAGCGTGACCACCGGCGTGATGTTGGCCCGCAGCAGCTGACGGGTGAAGCAGCGGTAGTAGCCCAGCAGGGTGGTGTTGGGGTCAGCCACATCACCCGTGGGCACCAGGGCCGACCAGTTCAGAGAGAAATGGAAGTGGTTTACTCCGACCCGCTGGATCTCATCCACCTGCAGAGAGGGAGGAGGAGGAATCTATACACAGCACTTAACTGAACCTTTTACTGTAATTCCTCCAGTTTGTAACTTTGTACATGAACTACTGTGTAACTAGTGGGTAAGATCTAGGTGAAAGGGATCTATCTCATATATAAATACATTGAGTATTATAATACTAGTCATGTTTTCACTAGTGTGTTTAAAATGTAAAAAAATGTTGTTTTCTTTACCCTAGAACAAACCCTTTATATTTAAATACTTATATTTATATATATTAAATAATAATCAGTAGAGGGTCCTCTCTACAGAGGCAGCCATGTTTTTTACAGTAGCCCAAACTGGACAAACTAAACAACTTTTGAGTTTTTCTCTTTCATGTTTGGAAGGGGGGGGGGGGGGTACTCCACACACTGAACCTTTTATCTTTAGTGCAGTAAGAGTTGTTTAAATGATCAGTGTGTGAGCGGGAGAGAGACCCACTTGTTGTCGGATGGTGTCGTAATCTGCACAGTTGGCTGCTCTGCGTAAAGGCGGCGCGCTGACGCCCTCCAGCTTGATCAGGGGGCCGTTGCTGGAGATGTTCCAAAGGTAAACACTGGGGTCAGCTAGCAGGCTGGGCATCGTCTCCACCTGTGACACGAGGGCAGGCCACACAAAAACACACACACACACAATGTAAACATGCAACTGTTCACCTCCTAACGCTGCGTGTACCTCATACACACCAATGCAAATAAAGGCTTAATAGGAAAAATGGACGGGGGGGGGGGGGGGGGGGGCTGTGAGGTTAACTGGTTTATGATTAAGAGAGGATTCATCGCCATGGCCGAGTCTGAACTGGACTTTCACCATGAAAACTGCAAGTTCAAAATAATGGATGGACCTTCCTCATTCAGTAGTAGTTAATTCAAAATGTTGTGTTAACTAATTGACACTCTTCACTAAATATAATGTTGAGTCAGGTAAGGTAGTAAGTAGTTCATGTTTCGCTCTTTGTTTCCCGTTTCTGAGGAGCTCTTGTTGTTGTGTTGTTCATTGACAGTGTTCTGTCCTTCGTGACTCTTCATTATTCCACAAACACAAAACTTTCTCTTCCCGTCCTAAACACAAACACACACTCTTCCCGTCCTAAACACAAACACAAACTCTTCCCGTCCTAAACACAAACACACACTCTTCCCGTCCTCAACACAAACACAAACTCTTCCCGTCCTCAACACAAACACACACTCGTACCTGGATGGAGTTGGCAGATACGCCCCAGGCAAAATCACACGGGAACACTCCCTGCGCTGGTCTGTTCTCTGGAAGTTCAGGGAAACCGTTTCTCTGGATGACATTTCTTAGGAAATAAAAAATGATGATCACATTAGGAGGAGCTGAGAGGGAAAAAACTGTAGAATATATCACTGTAGATTATATCACTATAGATTATATGGCCTTTAAACAGATCAAAATAAATAAAGTGTAGTTCTTTCCTGGCAGAAAAATGAAGAACCAATACTTTTACTTTGAAATAACATGGTTTTATTTGATAGCTTCTTATTATATAGTTGTGTATTTTTTTCCTTTGTAATTTCTTTGTGTTTGCACAATGACAATAACGTTCTTGAACCTACTGTTTATATGTGTAGTGAGCACAAACAGATGTTTCATGATATTCAAAAGGTAAACAATTAAATTCATTAGCGTGATTACGTCTTTGTCATTAAGATCATTTAGAGCAGACTTTTGTTTGTTGTATAAATTAATAAGATTTGTTCACATGTTCTTTAAATGCCGCATTTGGTGTGAATATTTAATAACACAGGATTTACGATTTCAGTTTATTATCTGCACCAGTTGTTTTTCCACTGAAGCACCAGTCAATTATTTACCTTCAGTAGAAAAATGTAACGACTCAGCAAAGTGACAAAATTAAACTTGAAAACACGGCGTCGGGTTTTTAATCATCTGTGCCACCGTGTTGTTCTTCCCGTGTGGAAACCCCCACTCAGCAGTGTTCACCTGTAGAAGGTGGCAGACGTCTTGGGCTCCCTCTTCATGTCCAGAGTGTTGAAGTCCACGTAGTAGAGTCCTCGTCGTATGATGTATTCCCTGTGCCACTCGAACCCGTCGATCAGAGACCAGGCGGTGTATCCAATCACATTCACTCTGTCTATCACGATCGCTGCATGACACACACAGACACACACAGACAGAAAGACACAGACACACACAGAGAGACACAGAGAGACACAAAGACAGAAAGACAGACACAGACACACACAGAGAGACACAAAGAGACACACAGACAGAAAGACACAGACACACACAGAGAGACACAAAGACAGACACAGACAAACACAGAGAGACACAGAGAGACACACAGATAGAAAGACAGACACAGATAGACACAGACAGAAAGACAGAGACAAACACAGATAGACACATAGAGACACACAGACAGAAAGACACAGACAAACACAGAGAGACACAGAGAGACACAATCAGACACAGAGAGACAGAGACAGACACCGACAGATACGGACAGACACAGACAGACAGACATAGACAGATACAGAGAGACACAGACACAGACAAACAGACAGACACAGAAAGACACAGAGAGACACAGAGAGACACAATCAGACACAGAGAGACAGAGACAGACACCGACAGATACGGACAGACACAGACAGACAGACATAGACAGATACAGAGAGACACAGACACAGACAGACAGACACAGACAAACAGACAGACACAGAAAGACACAGAGAGACACAGCCAGGCAGACAGACAGACAGACAGAAACAAGACAGAAACAGACAAACACAGAGAGACACAGACACAGACACAGACACAGACAGACAAATACAGAGAGACACAGACAGACAGACAGACATAGACAAACAGACAGAAACAGACAGAAACAGACAAACACAGAGAGACACAGACACAGACACAGACAGACAGACACAGATAGTCACAGACAGGCAGATTTAAGTGGTTACTTCTCTTAATGTCTCATTTGCAAATGGCTCCATGTCCGTATTAGGGATTTGACCTCCGTGCTGCTGTGATGGGTCAGAACTCACATTTCAGGGCCTCAGCGATGAACCTCTTCAGGTAGTACATGTGTTTGGGGTCTTCAGTCTTTGTGCTGCCGGAGACGTACCTGTGTGGAGCAGCAGTGAAAACAACGTGTTCAGCAAACACCGGAGCAACACACAGGAAACACCAGGAGAGCGGACACCTACCAGCCGCTCTGCACCACGAAGATGGGCGGCCGGTCGTACTCGGCGTTGACCCAGTAGAGCAGCATCCTCAGGTCCAGGTCCTCCTGCTGCCCGAACTTCAGGCTGTCGTTGATGAGCTGGAAGCTGAGGGCCGCTCCGTGGGAGAGGGCGAAGAAGTCCGCCGTTCCCCTCACCTGCTCCCTCTCCTCCCGCGTGAAGGTGGGCAGCCGCGAGCCCAGCCTGGCCCTCATGCAGGGGGGGTAGTCCCCGTCTGTGAACAGCGGCCGGGCGAACCAGCCCAGGACGTGGTCCAGGGAGCACTGGCACTCGCGCAGGCTCTCCAGGCGGGTGCGGCTGGGCTTGATCCAGTGAGAGGCCAGAGCCATGGACAGCTTGCCCTGCTGCCGGGGGCGGTAGTGTCGGTCGTAGAGGTGCCACACAGCCGCGTGAGCCTGGAGGACAAACAGACACAGAGAGAGAGAAGTGATGGAGGAGGAGGAGGAGGAGGAGAGGGAGAACATGGTTATGAAATGATGAAGGAAGGATAAGGCAAAGTTTGAGAAGGACGGATTGAAGATATTCCTTCAGTTAAACTTCATTTCATTCCTCAAAAAGTGTCATAAAGGTAAAAAAAAGTTAAATAAATAATGTATATTTTTAGAGCTTTACTTTAGTATCTCTTCTTTTTTTGATTATATACTTTTTAATTTAAATTACGGAGAGAAATATTTTTTCTTTATATACATCTGCTCATCAGCTACTGTATATTAGATAACAGAAAAATACTTTATAGATTATACAAGGCCAGAGTTTATAAACTTTCTTTTTTTTTGCAATGTCTACAATAATAACAAATCGGTCCAAATAATGTACTTTACTTTTGATAAGATAAGATAGACTTTTAAATACAGAAAGAGTAAAATATAATAAACCAATAGAGTATTAAGTATAAAATATGAGTGAAAAAACGGCGTTAATACTGAACCAGTGCATTATAGAAATAAAATAACTTACTATCCAAGTAAAGCTGCAATAGAAAGTATATAATATAATGATAGTGAGTAATATGTTCATAGTTATATGAAGTTATATTGTACATGATATGATGTTATGAGTATTTGACACGTTCTTCAACCAAAAAAAACATTTGGACACACAAGCACCTTGTAAACCTGGTTTTGGAATGTTGCTTTATAAACAAAGTTTATTATTATTATTATTATTATAAACACTTATAGATACATAATACATGTATATGATGTGAATCAACGTGTCCCCTGCTCTGTACCTTCAGCAGGTTGTGTCCCACCCGGAACGGCAGGTCGGGGTCGCTCTTGATCCCGGGGGCGACCACTCCGGTGCCGTACCCGTGACGCGCCACCACGAACGGGTTATCGATGGTGATCCAGATCTTCACGTCGTCCCCGAAGGTCTGGAAGCAGAAGTCCGCGTACTCCTTGAAGATGCCCACCATCTCCGGGTTGCTCCAGCCGCCGAGGGTCTGCTGCAGGTGGTCGGGCAGGTCCCAGTGGTACAGCGTGACCACCGGCTGCACTCGGTTCTCCTTCAACCTCCGGATGAGCGTGCGGTAGTAGTTGGTGCCGATCTCGTTGTGGCTCCCACGCGTCCCGTTGGGGAACATCCGGGCCCAGGACAGGGAGAAGCGGTAGTGGCTGACCCCGAGCTGCCGGATGGCTCGGATGTCGGCGTGGATGTTATGGTAGCTGTCGCTGCCCACGTCCCCGGTGACCTTCCGGTTCCCTCCGCGCGTAAAAGTGTCCCAAATGGAGAGCCCCTTGCCGTCCTTCTCGAACGCGCCCTCCACCTGGTACGCGGCCGTGCCCACCGCCCAGACGAAGTCCCCAGGGAAGGTGTTGTAGAGGAAAGCCTTGTCTCCGGGATAAGGCATTTTGCTGAAGCGACTCCACGTTTTCAGGCCAGCGTTGGGTTTGGCGGAGCCGAGGGGGGCGAGCAGCGCGAGGAGGGCGAGCAGGGCGCGCATGGCTCCGGGCTGTTCTGGCCTCGGACGTCCAGTTCTCCGCTCCGCTCTTCACCCGACCATGCTTTGGAGGGTTATCGGTGATTAAACAGGGGAGAGTGGAGTGAAGCCAGCCAGCTGTGAACCCCCCGCACGCACCACCTCTCCAGACCTGTCAATTATTACCCAGAGCGCCTGACGCACGAAGGTCTCCAAGCACAACTTGATGGTGCGAGATCCTGAATGATCAATCTCCTGTTGAGCGAGGGCGCAGTTTGATCCATGGGGTCTCACCGAGAGGACCGAGGCAGGAGGGCGACCCAGGTGCCAGAGCCTCCACGTGACCTCCACAGCACCATGATCATACATCCTCAGCTCCTAATCTCATAGGAGGCCATTCAAGTGTCACATGTCACGGCCTCATCTGCATCTCTCACTGGATCAAGTTCAGCAGGCAGATGATGGGGTGAGAGGAGGAGGGTGAGAGAGGAGATATGCAAACAGCAGAACCGGTTACCCACACTGCACCACGGTCACCCTGCTTCCTTATCTCCCTGCTCTCAGCTCCTGTTGCTCGGAAACTCAGGCCTCTTAGTGCATCTGGACATTTTGGTCCATGACACAACACCTGCATTAGTGTGATTGTGTGTGTGTATGTGTATGTGTGTGTGTGTGTGTGTGTGAGAGAGAGAACTTGGAATTACTGAGCCTAAAATATTTTTTAGGCTCAAATTAATTTACCTTTTTACGACAATATTTTAATCCCAATTTTTTCTAATTACTTAGTTATTCAAACTATTCAAAGTTTTGTTATAACAAAATGTTTTATGATATTTTACAGAGAAAACAATCAAATAATGAGCAGTTTTAATGGAAACTATTAGGGACTGAAGATCAAAAACAGTTTGAGAAAACTCTGTTATTTACACAGATAATATAAGTTTAAGAATATTAAAATGTGATCAACTGGCAACGGACAACTTCAGTCCCAGTACAAAACACTGGTGACCTGAGCAAACTGGTACGTTTACGTTTCTGTCATATAAGTGAACCAACAATATGCGATGATGTAATCTCAATGAATAAGAAAATAAATCACAAACATAAAGATCATTCTCATTTAAAGTGAACTAAGATAAAATTTAAAAGATTAAAAAATGGGGGTTTCTCTCAGTGCCAGTGGTTTTGTTGATTTATATTTAAACCGTCCTGTTGATCCCTATTTAACTGCACAAGTCAAAAGGATAATTAATTGGAGAATTAACTTTATAATTAACGTTTTTCACAGTCCAGGTTTTCTTCATTGAGTGAATCTGAACAGGAACTCAGAGACGTTCAGCTCAGTGAGGGAGCGGAGGACGGTCGACCTTCATTAGATTTGCCTTCGAGAGCAGGTGGGTTTTTATCTGATGTAGGAAACCAGTCAGTGCTTATGGTCAGTCATGGATCATAACCAGGGTATGAACGTGGTATGGGGGGGGGGGGGGGGGGGGTGGTTTCCACCGAGTTGTGCTGTGCTGGAAAGTTCAGATCTCAAATGTACGTATACATACATTAACGTAAAGCACAGAAGCCCTAACCCTAATTTGTAGATATTAATAATAGATTGAATGGTTTAAACTGCTAAATATTGAGAATCAATGACATTTCTTTGTCATAAGGTTTTTGATAACGACATCTTCGGAATCGTTGCCAAACATCACCTTTGCCAAAGAGTTTGTTTTCATCCCTGTCCGCAAGATTATGAAAAAACTACTTGACAAATGACTGAGACAGTGGAAGGATGCAGTTTAGGTCACTGAAGAACCCATCCCACTTGGGTGCAGAGCCAGGTTTTTTTGTTTCTCTCCAACATTGTGAGATTGAGTATTTTTAACATTTACATAGATTTCTCAAAATGATGGATCTTGTTGAATAGAAGGGACTGATATTAATGCGCTTGTGCAATTTGGGATTTTGGAGCACCCCCAAATACAAAACAAAGTCTGGTGAATTTAAATGTGGTTCTGTTGGGACTTGCAGGAGGGATTCACACTATTGAGTATCACACACGTTTTTAAAATCGGTACCAATACCAGCCCCCCAAAAAATCATTATCAGCTTCTAATACAAGCTTTTTTAACAATTTAAGCAGGTTTTGATTGCACAGCGTGTTTAAAAAGTAAGAACCAATTATAGTTGTTGATCAATTAAGACAAAGCTAAAACTAAATTTCCGGTGTTTAGAAAAACACCAGATTCCTTCAGCGTCTCATCTGAAGGAATCCCGGCGACAAGAACGAGTGAAGACAAGTGAAATAAAGAGAAGTGGAGCGTGTCAGGTTTTATAGAGAATTATATTGATACAACGGAGGATGTGACTGGGTGGATGTTAAATCAGCAGTAAAACTACAACCACGGCTGCTCAGGACTTCTGTCTACCGGTAAACACAAACCTAAAAATGAGACGCACACTACAAATCGATTTTAGAGGCAACTCTACGCTGGGACAGGTTTCTGACAATTTTTTTTTAGCTTTTTTTTAGGTAAAAAAACCAACAAACAAAAAACGTATTAATATACAGAGCTGTAAACAAAAACAGATGATTTCTTTTTCAAGGTAAAATGACACAATTAAGGTCACAAAAAAAAAGGTATAATGGTTAATCTCAATCAGTTTTTAAAAGTGGGACACAGAGGGAAGTCTGATAAGCAACGCTGCTTAATGGGAGCATTTTAATAATAATAATTATAATAATTATGATATTGGTGGGTAAAGGCTTTGCAGCATCCCCCCCCCAGTCAGCATCGAACACAACAACAGAACATGGAACAGACACGAGAGACTATTTACAAGAGCGTGATCTTTTTTGCCGTTTTTCTGTTAAAACCATTTATACCTAACGTGGCGGACATCTTCACAATGCGACACAATGCAACAAACCACAGCTGATGACACTGGATGTACTGATGCTGTGTGCGTGTGGTATATGCAAGTGTGGGAGTTTGTGTAACAGTAGGGAGCATCGGCGTATGAAAAGTTTAAAAAGTTCAATGTCCATGTTTTTTCTTTGCCACGTCATTCGTCCACGACTTTAGAGTAGACTCAGAGTCTTCTTCTTTGAGCTCATCTTCTTCGCCCCGCTGCCTTCTTGCGACCCTGATGGAAAACAACAACAACAACAGCAAACAAAGTGAAAACTCTGGGTTTTTAAGCTTCTCTGTACTTCTTGGTCTAAGACCCAGAATTCCCTGAAATGACGCATGTGATCCGTTCTGTACCTTCGGTGTTGGCTCGTCCTCCTGCTCCTCCTCCTCTTCTTCTTCATCCTCTTCCTCAGAGTCTTCTTTAGCAGCAGCTGCCTTTGATCGACCACCACGACTACGAGGGGACACAAACTCAATCAGAACAATTCATCATGCGGCAGGAACACATCGTGTAAAAACATGACGATGACACATCAGCACCGCCCACATGGGCACGAGGCTGCAGCCTGACTCAACAGTTATTTTTTTGTCACAGTGCTTAATGTTAGACAGAGGCAGCTCCGGCAGATGAAACAGGAAATGAACGCTGCTGCTGCTGCTGCTGCACACCAGAAGATTTTAAACTCTCGACTGATTTCAAAAAAGTATTGAAATAAGTGATTTGTAATCTTTAATCATCAGAACACACACTGGAGGATTAATCCAGAGCGTAAGAGCAAACACTAGATAGTTAGAATCTGACAGAAAAGAGTGAGATTCTTCTTCTACAGTTTTTATTAAATGGCAGTTTGCAAACAACTTTTGGAAGCTCTACCGCCACCTTCTGACCTGGAGTACAGAAAAACTTGTGTGATTTAACGTGACGACAGAGCAATAAATCAAACATGGAGGAGGACCGAGGTCGTGTGGATGAAATCACATCATTGAGCCTCTTACGCTGGTTTCTTGGCCGGCGGCTGAGCTGATTTGGGCGGACGTCCTCTCCTCTTCTGTGGCGTCGACTCTGTGGACTCCGAGCTGTTCACACAGGAAAACAAGAGTCAAGACGGAATCTGACTGACAGGAATCGATCTGAATTATTAGGAGTGGAACTGAGTGACTGGACAGACGACTGGTTTTCTGTCTCTTACCCTTGTGATCGCCGCGGCGTCCTGGTTGGTCTTCCCACTTTGGTCTTCACCTCCACATTTTCACTGCTCTTGTCCTCCTCCTCCTCAACGTCCTCCTCCTCTGCTGCTGCTGCTTCCTCGTCGACCTTGTCCTCTTCCTCCTCCTCCTCCTCTTCCTCCTCCTCCTCTGGTGGAGGAGCTGCCTTCTTTCGCCCCCTCTTCCCCTTTGCCGGTGTGTCCTGACTGGCAGCGGCGGATTTCGGAGGCCGGCCCCTGCGTCCTTTCTTCGGCGGGCTGTTCTGTTCGTCCTCCGGCCGATTGTCCTCGTCCCACGGCTCCTCCGTCTCGGCTGCCGTGGTCGTGTTGGCTACCGCCTTCTTGCGCCCACGTTTTGGTTTGCTGTCCTGGTCCTCGCTGGACGCCACGCCACGCTTGCGGCCCCGGGGCTTTTCAATATCCTGTGAAAGAGACAAAAGAAAATGGTTGACGACCGGCTTCCTGCTGCAGAATGTGTGAATGATTTTTTAATACCTGTAATGAAGACGACAGTTAAAATCAATGTATGCAATTTATATTTGTGGAGGATTGTTGAACTTAAACTAAAGACAAAAGGGCGATGCAGCTGCTGTGGAGCCTGTTATGTGCGACAGTTGACACACAGAGTTCTTGCTGATCCTATCTTGACTTCTATCCAGCTGGTGTTTGCTCAGTGGAATCAAAACACAGAGACACAAGGGTTTATGACCGGCGACACTTCACTGGATCACAGCAACACACCCGCGTCTACTTGTGCCAAGACACTCTGTGAGATAATGTCTCATGTTTATTTGTGCAGCAACAGTAAAACCATCAGGGAAATGTCATGTTTTCATCGGTTATAACGTTATAGTTTCACAAGATTTGAAGTTTATGATCAAATTGTACAAAACAACCCAATTGTTTAACTGTAATAAAAACGAAATTACAGCTAATATGATAAAAATAACTTTCTAACTGGAGCTGGAGACACCAAAGATCAAATGAGTGATTGTTTCAGGATGGTTGATGAAGCTGTCAGGAGATGTTTATACACATGATAGAACATTATCAAGAAAACGCTGATGATCATTTTCACTCTGATAAACAAAAATAACTTTCACTTATGAAGCAGCTAAAGAGCATGAAAAGAAAACCTAGAAGCTGTTAATGAATTACAGTCAAATCAGTGTCAGTATATATGATGAGGTGTGATACCTTGTCGGTGCTGTCAGCTCTTTTTAGGCTGAAGTCCTCGTTTTCACTTTGATCCATTTCTGTGCTCTCGAGTCTGAAATACAAGAATCACTCAATCATTACTAGTTTATACACAGCAGAGAAAAAAAAATGTAACTCGAGGTGCAAAAAGAGCGACAAGATGCTGCAGACACCTTTTCTTTCTTTAGTCCTTCATAACCTATGTGCATAACTCAGTGAACAGCTTCACTCTCGGTGCTGTGAGACCGTTTCCTTGCACCTGGATTCAGAGCTGACTACCGGCTGACATCAGGGTCTGAACTTGGATTTGCCTTTAGACAGATGTTTATGGTATTATGTGATTTCTACCTGGTCTTGCTGCGTTGTGGGGAGCCGGGGTTTGACGAGGAGTCCTCGTTGCTGGCGGTCTCCATGCGAGAAGCTTTACTCTGGATCGGTTTCCCTGCTGACGCCAGCGGCTTGTTAACTGCCCCCAGAACGTTTGCAGACTTGGGCTGGAGGAGACGAGAAGAGTTTAACAGAAATGAGTTCCCTTCAACAAAACACAAAAACAACAACAATACAAAGAGATTTGATTAGGCTTACCTTTCCTGGTGTGAAGAGTGACTTCATCTCGGGTGGGAGATAGTTTTTTGTGTTGCTGAAATTCTGAAAGAGAACAACAACAACCACCTCCAAAATCAAACACATGCTGAGGATTATGAGAAGATGGGTTTTCTGCCAAACAACGTCATTAGTCACAATGTGATCATTCCTCTGGAAACAAGCCCAGGAAGTAAACTCAAAACACCAGTGTGTACACACAGGCTCCTATTGGCTACCACAAGAAGGAAAATATATACCAGGGAGTACCAACCTTGTCGGGTTTGGTGAAATAGCGTGAGGGCAGCACCGGATCCTTCGGAGACTCCAGGCTGTAGGTGGTGCTCTTCGACATGACAATGTTCATGGCTACGTCACACACTGTGTAGAGCTTCTGTAGAGGAGAGACACACACACACACACGTCTAGTTAGGAGGAGGATACTCAGGATGGCATTTATATAAACAGTCTGTATATTATAAATGTATTTAAAGTAGATGAACTTGTCGCGTGTACCTCGTTGGTTTTGGGATCGGTGGAGGCCTGGGCGTCTTTCGTCAGTTTGATGTTTTCTACCATTTTCCTAATGAAGGCGTGGCTGTTGTTCTCGTTCTTGGCCATGATGATCTCCAGCACGAACCACAGAGCCCTGACAGGGAGGAGAGGTTTGACATCAGCATACCGGGCAGCCATGATTGTTAGCATTTGCCTTTGAAGCTCTTGGAGATGAAATGTATGAATAATGGAAATAATAAAACAGTAGCGGCAGAAAACAAACTGGGGGGGGGGGGTCATATTATTCTTTTGTGACCTTTTTAAATCAGCAACCAGAACTTTGTCATTCACTACTTACTCTTTAATTTCTTTGAGCTGCTCGATGTCTTGCACTTTGACGTAGTCGGGGTCGTGTGCCAGCAGGTGGACGGTGTAGGGCACCACGTACTCCGGCAGCAGAGAGAACAGCTTGTCTGTGGAGCACACGGGGTAAATATTAAAATCTTTACCTCATAACAACAGGGCTATGACGGGAAAATTCTTATCCCAGCCTCTTTGTTATGGTGAGTTGCAAGAGCTTCAGATTGTTATTCGTTACACAATCCTGCAACAGATGGTGTAGCATCTATCGAGATCTGATCTCCAGTCTGACATTACATAAAGAGACATTAGAAACTAGACACAGAATAACTGGCAAGATGATTGATTGAAGTTTTTCTCTACTATTGGTTGCAAGGTAATTAATAAAGATTGATTGGTCAG
The DNA here is from genome assembly GCF_949316205.1 of Platichthys flesus. NCBI lineage: Eukaryota > Metazoa > Chordata > Actinopteri > Pleuronectiformes > Pleuronectidae > Platichthys > Platichthys flesus. The sequence continues at coordinate 6,407,833 of NC_084959.1, read as the reverse complement.
GGTCATTATTTTCAAAAGAATCTTTGCTTTTAGTATCTAAAACATTTACAATGAACTGTACTAAGTTTAAAATTTCATGCAACAGACTTTCTTTCAGCTGCTTCAAACAATAAACAACAACTGTCATGTGATGTTTTATCTTTACCGCTGAGTGCCGCATGCTGCTTGAGATACTCTCGGCGAATGTTGACGTTTTTCACCAGGCACTGGCGAGCATGAGCCCGCCTCTCTTTAACGGGGTCCTTCGCACACAGAGCGAACACGGCCATGTATTCCAGAGGCAGCCGGAGGCGGCACAGGCCACGATGGAGCTTCTGGGAAAAACACTGCCGCACCTGGTAGCACTCATCCTGTGGAGCAGAGACAAAACAAAGACAATGATGATGATGATGATGATGATGATGATGAGGAGGAGGAGGAAGCATTGAAAGGGTTCATAGAACGATTGAGTAATGCATCATTTAAAAACAATATAAAATCCAAACTATAGAAATCCAAACTATGATGCAAATAAAAAAATGTTGGAATAAGAGGGGATATGAGGCAGCTCTTACATTGATGACGAGGGCACACAGCTGATATTGCTCCAGTGTGATGATTTCGTGGTAGCAGGGCTCCTGTGCCAGCTTCAGCAGGGCGGACGCCGCTGCCAGCCGCAGCCTCGACATGTCTGGTTTACTGGAGGATGAGAGGAGGGAGACAGAGACAAAGATTTCTTTATACTTCTGAAAATGTGCTTACGATTAAATCCCCTGTGTCCCCTCGGCTCCACAATACCCCAAAACCCAGCGCTTCACTGGAAATGACATGATTCTAATCTGGAAACAAACGTTTCTCTGAGCTGCTCTAGAAACACTTTGTCTAATGAAGAAGAAAAGGCTTTATCGTTTACCCCATCCTGCCTTGCTCAGTCAGGTCCCCGTCACTGTGTAGAATAGCAGTCAACATCCTCAAGGTGGAGTTGCCTGATTTGCTCTGGTTGTTCTTCACTCCCAGCAGCCACCTCACCATCAGCTTTATTCCCTGGATCTGAACAGAGGAGGGTCAGAGGTCAGAAACCATATAAAACCAGATTATGATGATATGGAAATTTATATAATTAATGTTCAGGAAAAACAGAGTTCACTGCTGACCTTGGCCAGAGTCTCTGTAGATACTTCATCATCAGGAACCCAAAGTTTGGTCGTCTTTTTGCCTGGAATCTACAAAAAAACAACAACACTGTAAAAACCTGACATCACATGACATAAATCTGTCCAAGGAGCTCAGAGCAGTATCGATTCAGGCTTTCACCAAAACAAAAGATCACGTGCTTTACCCTGTCGTTCATGAGCAGATCCTTCACGATGAAATTGGCAACGAGAGATTTAAGCGGCGCGGCAAACTGCTCTGGGGCCAGCTGAGCGAGGTGACCCAGGGTGGTCAGAGGCGTGATGAGCTGCTCCAGGTTTGCAGGGTCCAGACCTTTGTGCAGAGGCTGTGGAAGCATGTAACATTTCATTGACTGATGGAGAATCAACAGAATGTCTGCACGTCACGGTCAGAAAGACACTGTTCAGTTTTTTCACTGTTTTCCTGATAACATCATATGAAGTCAAAACTGAGTTTTGCTAAGGGTGGGAATCCTTTTTATTTTTTTTAAATAATACACAAAAAATACAAATGAAAATGCTATAACGGCTGATTAGTTTGTGGTGGTTTTTGATTTCACATGTTAAAAAGTATAAAGACAAAAAGATGAGACTGACTGACCTCAAAGATTTGGGCGAAGTGTGTGTCTCTGTTGGTGAACATGGCGTTGATGCAGTGGATGGCATACTTCGCCTGGCGAGGGGGGCCCCTCTTGGCTTTGGCCTGCAGTACCGGCAGTAAAACACTAGGGGGAGCAGGAGAGGAGAACACGTTTAAAACCCAGCAGTAAGAATAGTGTTAACTTACAGAGTGCAGTGTGGTTTCCAGCAGGGATTTGTCTGTGTGACTGAATGCTGGAGTGTGACTGCACACATCCTCCTCTAAACATCAGTGGGGCGATGGAAACGTACGACTTGATGTTTGGGAAACTCTCTTCCAACTTGCTGCCGGTGTTCTTGAAGATCTGCAGCGCGGCCTCGGCCACCTTCTCGTCGTCCATCTTCAGACATCCCAGCAGGGACTCGAACGTCTCCGCGGAGTGGAACGACACCGGGTGTGTGAACGACAGCACCTGTGGAGAGGACCAACGACAGCTCAAACATCCAGACGACTCCTGATGAATAAGGATCCTTACTCTCTGAAGAGGGGGGTGAAAATAAACTCGCAGGAAAGATGGGACACGTGGTCAGGCCATCATTATTAATGTGACAAATATGTTTTCATGACTACAGTGACTGCTGCTGGCTCCACTCCCAGGGCAAACCTGCAGGACAGCACGTTCCATTACTGGATGTTCATTTTCTTCATGTTTGTCATTCTCTAATTATTTCACTCAACCCCAATAGAGAAAACAATTATAATATTTAGACCTCAATTCATTCTGACTCTGCAGCAGCAAAACTGATCAGAACACAGAGCCTATAATTTAAACCATTTAGTTAAATGGAGCGATATGAAATGAGTTCCAACATCATATATTCATCATTGATACAAAGTGGTATCCAGCTGCCATTTCTACCTTCAACAGTTCCAGTCCTGCTCTGATGGCCTCTTCAGTGGGAACGCCCTCTTCCTCATCATCCGCTGTTCCATCTATCGATTTGTTCACTTGTTTTACCAAAGCACTGATGGATGATAGAAGAGATGAAAGAAGGTCAAATAGTGCACGACTCAATCTCAACTTGACGGCCATTTGTCCTCCCTGAGTTAATATGACTGTACCTGATGGATTCTGTGTCGATGTGTACAGGGGCAATCCTCTCCAGCAGGAACTTGACCATTTCCAGGAAGGGATTGCTGGGTTGTTTGGGGCTGCCCAGCTTTTTAGTGATGTCTCTCTGAAGATAAAATATAGAAATAATTAAAAGGGAATATTGGTATAAAAAAAAAAATCTAAATCTGTAATGAAGAGAAGCTGATGGCCCTATGTGAGATTGAAGGATTTCATGTTTGTAATTTTGGTTGTAATTTTTTTACAGTAAAATAACAACTCTACTTAACTTAAAATACTAGTGTACCACGAAAATGTAGTGACCATATTGAGCAAAGACACAGAAGATGGTGAAATTAGATAATCTACATAGGTAGTTTGAAATAGTTTTTTTCTTAACCTTTTGGTACCAATAACGTAAACTAGTTATTGCTGACATTCTTATATAACTATGAATCCAAGCTGCCAACATGCTTTGTGATAATGAAAATATAAAATTTCACATGTATCTTAAAATAATGATTTAATGTTCAAACAGTAATAAACAAATTTAGAGAGATGGAAATATTGTTCTCAGATAAAATATGAGACTGAAACTATTCAGGAGGTGATAGAATTTCTCACAGTAACTCACCACACAAACTTCCGCTTGCTTGCAGGAGCAGGTGGGACTGACTAAGGTTTCCAACTGATCTCTGATCCGCTCGTCATCTTCCAGGACCTGAGCCAGCTTCTTCACAAAGTCCTGGGCCTTACCCGGGTCCGGCAGGTTCCCTTTAGACACGCAGGATTCAAAGCTTATTAGGGGTAAGGTCTTCCAGTCTCAGATTTCCCCCCCTTAAATTAGTAAGCCTTTAATTCAAACCAATAGTTGCTTGTTTAAATCACTTACTTGTGATCACCATGACTTTGGCAAATACAGCTTTGCTGGATGCTTCAGACTACGATGAATAACAAAAACAACAAAAACAAGATTAGAAACACAAGGCGAGGGTACATTCATTTATCTGTTTGCTTTTATAGAAGCATCAGAATTACCTTGGGCTTTTTAACCAAGTCCAGAAGGTCTTTGACGTTATGTCTCAGCAGATTCTGGCACTTCCACATCTCATTCAGAGCTCTGAGGCACCGAGGAGGAGGAGGAGGAGGAGGAGGAGGAGGAGGAGGAGGAAACAAAAGGTTGGACAACAAATGTGGATGAGGTGTTGTAGTAGCACAAGGGAGTAAGAAGTGTATTACTATTCCTAACCATTAGATGAGTTATTCAAAAATAAGTTATTTATAGATTAAATTATTATATTGTTTCCAAAACCCCATTTCCACTTGTCAAAAAACCTGCACATGGAAACGATCAGAATTTGCTTCTGGGTCAAATGAGTGTGTAGGACACACAATCAGCCCTGGCTCCGATCAGCAGTAATGGAAATGACACACAGGGGTGAACCTGCCAATTTGGCAGGACAATGAGGTGAGCGAGCGCCTCAGTGCTCAGTGAATTTGTGACGTCGAACATGACGCAGCTCGGGAAAAAAACTAAAAAAGGCAAACTCCTCTACTGACAAAAGGGAAATGAATCAATCACCTCTTTTAACTGGGTTTATCAAAGTTTAAACAACTTGCTGATTTTGGCATTAAAAACATATTTCGTTTTTTAAATCTTCACTTATCAACTAAATGAACAGGTCTATTTTAATCCAATGCCTAAAAGTGTGTGTGTGAGTGAGAGAAACTTACTTGACAGCATTTGTGTCCAGGGTGGCATACAGGTAATAAAGACACTTCATCCTCTCTGAGGTTTCCAGGTTGTGAGGAACCATGTACTGGGCGAAGACGCGCTCCACCAGTAACCTAAACACACAGGGAAACAAATTTACATTGCATTACATTACATGTCATTTGGCTGACGCTTTTGTCCAAAGGGACTTACAATTAGTACACCCAACATTTATGATGGGGCCATTTAGGGGTTCAGTATCTTGCCAAGGACACTTCGGCATGCAGATGGGGAAGAGTGGGGATTGAACCTTCTTGTTGGAGAATAACCATTCTACCCCCTAGGCCACACCGCCCTTATTAAAAGCTGGAGATTTAAAGTACGGGAGTTTTAAAAATAAATCAACATCTGTGAGCCGTCGCCAGATGAGTTCACAAAATGCTGATGAAGCCCATCAGAGCAGAGTACATCTCCCTGTATTTAGCAGTAGACCAGCAGCATTTTTAAATCTGGCTTCTGTGGCATTATTCCTGTGCTTGTGCATTGATGCATTTTATGCCAACCAGCAATGAATGGTTTGCCAGAGCTGCAAAGGGGAGCAACCATACGACAGCGCAGCACTCAGTAAAAGCCTATAGCGGAAAAAAAACCTCAGGAGGAGAAGCTTTGGAAGCTCCAGTTACACACAATTTCACACACTCTGGAACTGCCTGTTACAATACAGGATTTTCCTGTTGGCAGCCGAGCAGCTCCCCTGCAAAGAGTCATTCAGAGAGTAACTGCACCTTCAAGCATTTCTCTGATGTTACATCTGAAACAACTGAGCTTTGTGAATTTGTTGTTTTTTTTGCAGAGGTTCCCACTTTGCCTCTCCATGGCTCATTGACTTGACGTTTCACAGAATGACTTTCAACAGACCCCGGAGAGCTACTGCAGGTTCTCCATGTTGGTGGAATAACAAACACCAAATCTTCCAGTTAAATATGAAGCGATGATTCAAGAATTCATGAATCTCAAAGCGTATAGAATATAACCAGCATCTTTAGGAAACAGATTTAAATACTTGGAAACACTTCCTCAATGGGGTGCTTTGACTTTCCTACACTTTTATGACAACTGACAGAAACACATGCGCACACATACCTGTCATCAATGCTGTTCTGGTAGTAGATATGAAGAAGCTTGTCTTTGATCCACGAGATCTGTTTAGAGGCCTCCCTGCCTCCTTCTCCCTGCAGTGAGTACTTCCTGTAGATCGATGCCAGACCCATCATGGCTTCCTTACGTACACGCCACTGATAACACAGGAAGACAAACAGAGACAACTAGTTAAATCTGAGCTTTATTGGCTTCTACATTGGTCATAAACCCTAGAAGATAACTATCGCTTTAATAAAGCAGGGCTGCAGGATCGATGTAAACACTACATAGATAAAAAGCCCTATATATTGTTGACAAGTTATATTGCTTGACTTGGCACAACAGAAACAAAGCTATTTCTTGCCAAACATGCAGCAGTCCTTTAGGAATGAACAGCCCTCCTCCCCAGATTAGCACAGCGGGGATGGTCGAGTTAGCTAAACACACCACATGTCTCGGTATCAAATGTTGGATTGTAAGACGAGGGGGGGGAAGGAGTTTTCCCCGAAAGGAAATTTCATGTGTCAGCACAAGAAGAAAAAAGTGAGAACTTATACACAGCCATGATTTGCCACAAAGTGGATAAAACAGTCCAACATGCAGCTAAATGTAATATGACACAAATTTGGGATGTATAATAAAATCTACGCTGAAAACAGGAGGCGAAAAGATGAGAAATACCACAAACTACATCATCTAATAAAGCAGAGAGGCAGCTTCATTAATTAATTAGACCCAATCACTGAAACACGCAGGAAGGCTGAGGAAGAGGAATCGAACCGTAACACAACTATGGGCTTTCCTCCTGGTTACCAGACACCTCATATTGCACAATTCTTTATTCTTGAACATTGTGCTGACAGGTAGTGTTGAAAATTAGATGAGGATTACTCATATTAAGGCTGAGAAGTCTTACTCTTTTGTCCAGGGTCCTCTCCTTTACAAAATTGAGCAAGGCATCATTGACTAGAGACAAGTCTTTCTTGGCCGCGGTTACTATAGAGACGATGACATCATGGCGAATGGCCTCCTCTGGGTCATGTGATCTGACCCTCAAGTATTCTGGGAGAGAAACACAGGAACAAACGAGTGGGATGTGAGAAAAGAAAAAAACAAAACAGACTCTTTCAACACAGAGAAAATACCCGGCGACTGCTTCACGTTCAATCTGAATTATACACCCAGACTCGCTGCAGGGATTTCAATGGGTTTTAAACCGGTTTTACATAAGAGCAGGTATTCCCAAAAATGTGCCCAGAAGTCAGTTGATATCAGCTGATTTACCTGTGAGGTCCTTGGCCAGGTCCGGGTGGTTCATGAGACAGTGACTGGCAAACTTAACACACTCCAGTCTGATAGGCACATGGATGTCATTAAACCTGCAGGGGAGAAAAACAAACAAACTTTACTGATAGCAACTACAAGGCAAAAAAACACAAACAGCCTTGAGCATATCTGCTGTATACACACACATTCAGGCTTCATCCACACTAATGTTTTCATTTTACAGCGTTTCAGAACTGAAACGAGCTGTGTTTTTAGCTCCATAATGTAAATAACCTGTTAACACTGACCCATCTGAAAACGCATATACCATGACCATTCATGTTCACTCAGCATGTCGGTGTAAACAGGAAGCAAATTGTCTACTCTGCAGTTTGTTTATTTTGTTACAGACAACATTACGGATGAGGAACAGCCACGGTGAAAGTAAGAGCAGGGATTTCTGTTCTCGAGCGGACGATGAGGTGGAGCTGTTTCTGACAGTAAGTGTTTTGCCTTCACCGCTGCTGGTAGAGTCATGACTGATAAGAACCAATTTGGTAGGGAGTGTGGGGGTATTGTCGGAAAAGCCACTGCGTTTACAAATCCCTTCCTGAGTTTTTGGTAGTACTCTGGACATCAGCTCAGGCCTACATATGGCAACAGTGATGCATTTTAAAACTAGAGGTTAGTGTGAATGAAGCACCAGAATCTCACAAGAACAAATTTCTATATTTGTAATGTAATAAAGTCATAAACTCATAAAAGAGACACAAAACAAGCTTATCCCAAAGTAAATATAGCAAACACATCTTCCAAAATGTTGTTGTTTAAACAAATAAAAACTGACTAATGTGAAACAATAACGGTTACAAATCGACACGTCTCTGAAAGTATCAAAACACAGGCACTTAAAGACTTTTACATGGATTTGCAGTTGTCATTGCCACATCTCTGAAACCCACCTGCCCAGGTAACACTGCCAGAGTGGTTTGTTCTGCGCAGCCAGCTCAGAGTCCTTGGCTCCAAACATCTTAGCCAGCAGCTTCACCACCTGCAGCCTCTCGTCATTATCATTACTCTGCAGAGACACAGCGGAGGAGAGAAATCATGCACAGAGTTTGTGGATTGCACACGCCAAGTCATTTACATTAACTCCACTGGAAACATTCATCTTTCCATATCACAGAGAGGCTGCGGTTTCTTGGGCAATGTTTTTTCTATAGGACAAAAAGGAGTGAAGTTGAGGAAACGGCAGAGACAATCAGAAGCAGAGACAAAGGAGGACAAGAGTTAGGTTGAAGAAAGGATTGTAGTGAGGAGGGAGTGAGAGGAGTGTTGCTGGTTTACTTTCACGGGAGAAAGATGAAAAGAGCGGAGGTAAGAGAAAGAATGAGCGAGACAGAGTGCGCTTGTGTCGTCTGTGGGGGAGAGATTTTATCGCAGCTATTATTTTGAGGAGGCAGCAGTGATCTACGCTCCCACAGAACAGTTAATGTGCGTTATCCATCAGCAGGATGCCTTGATGAGACACTGCAGAGGCAACATTATGCTGACTGGCTGCCTTATCTTTCTAATATGAAACAACAAACCTACACAGGGAAGAGAAAATGTGCATTTCTGCAGTTAATGAGTCGGAGAATTCAGATTTTTAGTCTGGTGCGTCGATAAACTCAAAAACATCAATATCAGCATTAGTATTGCTGCTGCTTCCGTTTCTGTACGAGCAATTGAGTTAGAGCAAAACACAAGATTAATGACGTTTTTTATCTCTGCAGATGAGATTATGTTTTTTTTCCCCTGTCCTTCTGTAGGTTGGTTTGTTTGTTTGGTTGTTTGTCAGCAGGCTTACACAAACTACTGGACAGATTTAAATGAAACTTTACATTTTCACCAATTTCCCAGAGAAGAATGAATGGATCTTGATGATAAAACTTTGTTGCAGCTTGATTAAAACTAAGAGGATCCTTGGCTATTCTAGCTTTACTTATGAACTGAATGTAACTGTAGAATGCTCAGAGAGAAAAACAAACAGCTACAGCTACAGGGCTTGGATGTTTATCTGAAAGAGAGATTTTACCTTGAGTTTAAACTCGAGCTGAGGCAGCACAGAGAGCAGAAGGTGGCTGTCGATGTTGTAAAGCTCCAAGATGAGGTCAAACACATGCTCGGACAGATCACTGACCGAGGTCTTTCCCAGCATCAGCACCTGGTTGAAGAACTGGTGAAGGAGAATGAGAGGGAGGAATAATGGTTTTAGATTTTCTTGATATGTGGCTCCTGGTTCATTGCCTTTGATGCAACTTTGAAGCGGGTTGGTGATAAATGTGATGAGGCTGGTCATTAATATTTGGATGAATCAAATGTTTTCTGTTTAACAGCTGATTTTAACATCCACTCTATCATTTGGCTTTATCATTTGCTCTGATATGAGCCTCTTGCATTGCCAAGAAAATGACAGCATGAGTGGCCCTGGTTCCGTGGCTGAATTTGTATCCTGCTCTTCTTGTTAGGAGACATGTGGCAAACTGAATTTCATTAAAAGTTTACCAGATGAGGAGGTATATGATTGCAATGTATCTAGTATTAAATGTAGGAAGAAAATCACCACCCAGCTACTAAGACAAAATAAACAAGGGTGTGTTAATCTTACATTAGTGATGTAAGGCTCAATGGCCTGAGCAGTCCTCTTCAGCAAAGCTTTGGCCAGGTCATAAGCTTGTTTGTTCAAATTCTAGACAGAGAGAAAAACAACAGGTGAATACAAACAGCAGGTCGGAAACAATAGAACAGACTGCAATACCACTTGTGTCCTGCAGGGGTCTCATTGAATTACAGGGAATGGAAAATGAGGTTGGCCTTGATCTTATGATGATTTTCAACTCAATTCAGATCATCATCCAATACGGAGCAGTTTCTCATCTTAACTTCATGATAGAACTTAGTGTGTGTTTGTGGATGTGTGTTGCTGTCATGTCTGCCTCTTTGTGCATGTTACCTTGTGTGCTGGCACCAGGTTTACCAACACTGTGTCCAACAGCTCCTGTGACACAGTGTCTCCCTCGCAGATGATGGAGCTCATCAGGTCCACCATGTGCATGTGCACCTTCTGGTTGTGGCCATTGCTACGGACACAGGGAACAGAGCAAGAAGGGTCAAAGGGCAAGACAGGTATCACTGCATTATTTTAAATATGACATTCAACATTAAATATTCCTACATATATCTGTGGGTGTAAATCATCTATGCTGGGTGAACAAGCTGCAGTGTGTGCACCACGGTTGAGATTTACTTTGATGGAAGCAGTGGTTTGTATAAACTCATGTTTGCTTACTTAATTTCTCCTTCTGAAAACTCACTGTGATACTATGAACACACACATACACTTACACTGTGGGTGTACTTGATCATAATGATCTGCATCAGAGGGGGAGGCAAAGCTTATTACAGAGATTTGTATCTCAGCAACTGTTGTCCAGGCATTACTAGTCTCATTACCTACCATTCACTGAATTGTAGTTACACGCACACACACTAACACACACACAAAAGGGCTGCATTCCCTTGCACCTTCTAGCTCACTGCAAACATTTCAAAAGGGAACCAGAGTTCTTTAGATTCATCCTGTATAAAAAGACCATTGTGTAAGCACAACCTTGACCCACACACACACAAACACACTTTGTTCCAGTGGCAAAGATCCAACTCTACTGCTGCAGAATTCAGCCCTGAAGGTTGTGTTGAGTGGGGTGAAATTGAGAATGGGGGGGTGGGGGGGTAAAGGGTGAAAAGGGGAACGGGGGGGAGGGCAATCAAAGAGAAACAACCACAGTCGGTTGGCTTCATGATCTAGCGGCAGAGACAACCTGAGGTACTGAAAGGAGAAAAGGCCACACAGGCTCATTCTGTTATGTTCAGGGCTGCCACAGCTGAACACATCATGGACATGTAGACAGAGATATGAACAATAACACTGAACAAGGGGGACCATGTAAGATTTGATTCAAAACGACTTACTTGATGACCTGGAAGAGTGTCCTGTAAAGCTGGGTGAATATCTCATTGCTGTCTTCGAGCTCAAAGCAAATATTGTAGGACTTCACCCATGCTATGTTCTGAACAATGAGAGAGGAGGCAGGACGTTAGTGACAATGCGACTCACAATGCAAATGCAAATTAGGAAGGTGAGAGAACGAGTGCGGTGAGGGTGGTGGAGGACCGCCGTGTCCAAATCCGTAAAATGGACTGTTCTTGTAAACACTCAGCGGGGACAAGTTGAGTAAGACAACATTATGGGCAAACAGTCAAATACAAATGTCTGAACACGTCTGCAAATAGCATCCATTACAAAAAGTGTCAGTGTTGTCCCTGCAGACCACTGACTGAACGTGAAGGAAACCAGTTGACCAGCTGACAGAAACAGATGCACCAGTGACATCCTGTCTTAACAGACTGAACAGACTTTTTGGGCGTTTTGAACGACTACTATAAAAGGTGGTTTATAACAGTTTATACTGTGCAGCGCAGCATCCTGCTGCATAAGCCAATGATAATTATCGAATAAAAATGCAAAAATGTGATTTGGGTGCAGGCGTGCAGCAGTAAGTGACTCTGACTCACTAAGTGCCACAGCGAGCAATCATCAGCAAATCAGGGCGGAACACTTTCAGCTGCAGCTTCTCACTTTAAGCCGGTTCAGAAAGTCATTGTTCCCGGTTTGAGTAAAGTAACGCTTCGTCAGTTATCACCACATCACAACTGAGAATTGTACAGAACTATACAACTTTTTTTTCAGTTCCAACAAACCCACAGAGTGAGACATCTTCTCCCAAGTAGATCAAGTCACAGCCCTCTTACATGTGGCATTGTAATAACATTATGTTTTTGAATGATGATATTCAGTATTTAGATCAAAAGGTTCATAGAAATTAAGGTTTTATGAAACTAAGAAGTCGACAGCTGTGTTTTGAATGTTTCAGGTACAAATTTGCTTGTAAATGAATTACTAGAGAAAAGCACAAGATACATTTGTCTCCGTCTGGGCAGCAAACTAAGAGTAGAGTAGAGAGCTGTGTGTCTCACTCTCAGGGACATTCGGACATTTGACTTCTACAGAACTTAACGTGTCCAAAAAGTGGTTTGATTTATTGCTCGCTGCTTCTTTGGAAAAAGAAAAAAAAAAAAAAAAAATCACTGCGGGGTTCTAATAATAGAAACAGTTCGTACACGATAAAGTATTCATTCAACTTCATTCAAAAAACAGTAAATACAAGTCGACTTGAAAACAAAATATGTTTGCTTCCAATTAGACCCAACTTGCTTTGATTTCCCGAGGGAATAGACTCAAGTAAACTCAGATACACAAACAACTTCTGTAAGAGTAAATAAAAATACTGAGGGATTTTGGCTGATGCTGTTTGAAGGGCTAGTGAAGTCAAACATTTGATATGATGCTGCAGCCTGGAGGAGATGGAAAACTAAACTGCAGATATAAACATGTTTCCTATAAGTAACCCAAAGTTATATAGATTTGAAGTCATATCTCTCAGCTCTACCAAATAGGCTTCTGTTGCACAGCAGGAGAGACAGTGCGTGTCATGTTGTCACCACTGCTTCCTCTGTTTCTCCACACTCGTCTTCCACATTATTAATTCAACACATGGTTGCATAAGCGAGCGAATTTCGAGATGTTAATACTATGAAAAATAAAAAATGATCAAATTCAAATAAAACACCTGACGGTGTTTTTCTTTGCACAGAATGAACCATAAGGTCAGGAACCCATACAGCAAATGAAATCCGGACTGGGTGGAGTGGTCCACGTTAACCTTGGGAGAAAGTGTCCCAGCTGCCATTTATAACCCGTTCAATAAAAGATCACTTCACCAGCAGAAAGCAGCCGCCACTGGTTTCTCTTCCCTGACTGACTAACAGTAGATTACATCTAACACAGAGAGAGAAAATTTTGCATCAACATGTTTAAATTAAGTGAAAAGCAAAAGTGAAAAAACAAGTTGTTACAAAACACATCCAACCCAAAACTGGACGCCTTCATCCACAAAGCTTTTTAAACACAGATTCCCAATGAAGCTCGGATTGATTTTGAGGAGAGGCTGTGTCAAGGAGATTTGGCCTAAATTACCATGGAACTCATCCATTACATTTCCTACATTCCATCAGTTTGTGTTTAACAATTCCCCATCAATCATATGTTTTTTTTAAATCACTCACCCTAACCCTGGAATAATAATGGTTTGGCAGGAAGATCTTTTTCCGCAGTAAAATTTAAATCTCCATATAAATCTTTATTGCTTTTACTCCTCCCCCCCTTAATTTTAATCTACATTGTTTTTAGCTGCTCACAAGTTGCCTTCTGCTTCTGTGAAAGCTTCACTCTCAAGGTGTGTGTGCACTAAAGGCGTCAGGTTTCCACATTGCACCTGTTAAAATGACATATTGGACCATTAAGGCTTCCAAACTCAAATATCCTGCTCCTACATTGATGTTTTGAATCAGATTATAGGGAACACAGAGATTTTCTCTTTTCAGCTTAATGTGACAACAACATCAGGCTTTAACAAGTTCTGCTTTTCTGAGCCTTCTTTATGAATCATCAGTCAGGTTTGGGACCTGTATAAAACTCTGGTGAAGTTTCAGTAAACAGTTCCCAGCTGGCAAAACATCCATATTTGTTAAGGGCCACTGGTGATGCATCTCTTATCCAACCTTTCATCTGTAAATGTGCTTTTGATCAGATATGTAGAGCACGTCTACGTAGGAGGCTTCTCATTTTACTGACCGTTTCACTGGTTATAAATATCACTGCTGGGTGACTGTGTTAGCTGCCATTAATTGGTGCAGATTCTTTAATGGCTAAATCTAATGTGCTCTCTGCAAGCTGTGTAGTAAGGGATTGTACTGAGGAAGTAAGTCACACAACTCTGTAACATCCTCGACAACAGAGTGGTTTGGTTTTCCAAGTTCTCTTATCTTAAGAAATCAGATCAAGTCAAACATTTTCAGGAAAATCAATATATCAATATTTAGCTTCATAGTTCTGAATCTGCAGATGCTTTGTTTGTAATTTCATTTTCACTTTGTAGCTACAGGTCGTGATGCATTGATTAGAGTTCTTTGAGTTTGAGATACCTCATCAAACGATTGGAAGAAGAATGGCAAAGGATTCAGACTCACACAGTTTCAACCCTGGAGTTTGATTTGATAAAGTCACTCACCTCGAGCAGGTAGAAGTATCTGTTGAACTGTGCGCTCTTGGTGTCCTCCAGTCCTTTGAGCTGTCTGGTGATGAACATGAAAATGTCCTGCGGACGATAAAGAAACACACAATGAAGGCTCCACACACACACAAAGTTGTAGTCATGTGCCTAGCTTTCAATAGAAGAAACTTAAAATAGCTGAACAAACAATAAGAAGCAATTATGCATGTAATGATTTGTGTCTGTCTAACAAACAGCCTTGGTTTACAATGATCTATAAAAAGATTCATGCCATTATAAGTCTTCCGCCACATGCTGCACAAAGTTACGGCCTACTCCAGGGAAGATGCAATTAGGTTATGTAATTAAAACACTGAGCAATTCTGATGGAGCAAGGGAACGTACCTTAAGTTTTTCTGGAGAGGTGTAAGGAGCCTCCGGGGCGTAAATCCTGAATATGTCCGCGAGACAGCAGGCTACCAGTAGACGGACGTCCTTGTCTGGGTGTTTGAGGAAGAAGTCCGAGGCCAGGTGGAGGGCCAGGTTCAGGTACAGCTCCTTCTCCTCCTCGGAGTCCTGGTCCATGTCCATGAAGGTCTTCACAACCATCTGGACGAGGGGTGGGGGTTTTAAATGGAGAGAGTAGAGATCAGTGAGTTTGTCTGTTTATCTAACCTGGGAACCATAAGTGTAGAGCACAGAGATCAGTTTGTTCTGTTGCACCATGCAAACACAACAATCAAATATTTATATCAATAATGCATTGGTCAATTACTCATATATAAGAGTCTTAAAGGCAACATTTGGATCTCAATATTTATACAACCAAACTTAAACATTATGACTAATAATTGCTGCAGAAAGGAAGAAAGACACCAACCTTGAGCCTGCGGACCATTTCCTCCTTGGAGATTTTGTCAGATATCTCCTTGACCCCCGGGGGGTAGGTCACCTTCCCTTCTGCGGCTCGAGCTTTAGAGTGAGCCATCCTCTTTAGCTCTTCACTGCCTGAGAGAGAGAGCGAGAGAGAGAGAGAGAGAGAGAGAGAGAACGTTTGTTATGAAACATCTGAGAGCAAGAGAGAAGGAGCTGAAAACAAGGACTGGAAACCCCCAAATCTTAGAGGAATTGCCAATCAACACTGTTAACAACTTGCAACCCAGGGGAAATCTCTCCTAATGCGGTTACTGTTTCGCAGCCTGGTAACCGCTTCCTACAGACTGAAATTGCTGTATTCAGAATTGACTTTTCACTGCGCGCTGCGGCGATAATTATCTCCAACAATTCATTACTGCTGCCAACAGCCTGTCAAGGATTATACCCGATTCATGTTTGGGGCATTCATATAATGCAAAATTGGCTTTGATTTTCCATTTCGATCTAGTGCACCTCTCATGGCCACATAAGTCACACTGCTCTCTGCAAGCAAACTGAACCGCCTGACCCTCGCGGCTGCTTTTTGTCCATTTGAGAAATTAAAAAAAGAGACAAACTACTCTCAGCACGGCTCAGTCATTTTCACAGAGTCAGGGTGTGTAGGCGTGTAGGTGTGTGTCTCCATGCTCAGGTGCCCTTTTTAAATATATATAGGCACACAACCCTGTATAATGTAAATTCAGCCTGACAGCGGTCGTGTCAGCCACGTTGACGACAGGCTGTTGACAAACTTAATTTTATGGTGATTTGTTAGTTGTCACTAGGAGAGTTCCAGGACGACAGTTCTGAGATCAGTATCTCTCCCAAGGACACTTTGACAAGGGGACCGGAGGAGATAGGGATCAAACCACCAACCGTGTGATTAATGCGACAACCGGGGCTGAAGCAGCGCGACGCCGGAGTCTCTTAGTTCATCTCTAAGCACATCCTGGAAATACTGAAGTAAGGGCTGCAATTAATTACATTTATTTTATCATTCACTGCTTTTCAATGTGAGGATTTTCTTTTTTTGTGTATATTATGACGATAATCTGAACACAATTGTGCTTTTGTCAATTAGTTGGAATTAAAGCAAGATGAAAATATCACATTTAGTTCGTGGAAACCGGTGAGAAATGTTTCACAGACTAAATTATTACTGCGTTTTCTTCTTATTAAGTCATCATTATCTATATCCAAGTCATCTATGCAGAAATCACATGGCTGGTTAAATAATAAAAGATTATTTTTGTGTGGTTTACAGAAACACCATTGTTAATGTTGAGCAGCTGTAACGTGGAATGGACTTGGGTATTTCACACTGGATGTTAGTCATTAGCTGAGATGTACAGTAAAGACCTGACCAGCACCAAAGTGAGCCACTTCTGACAATCAGGGATTTTAATACTTCCTGAAAATAGCTCCCAAGAAACACCATCTTCATGGCCCCTTATTTCATCGCAGCTTTGTAAAACGGATGATGTTTGTGAACCTTGCATCTTCTTTTTCCAGATTGTTAACCAGCTCCATTTCTGTCCTGGTTTAATGAGTCTTACAGTAACAGTTTCTTCCCCCTAAAAAAATATGTTGCGGAAAACAAAACAAATTGTATTCTTGTGCGACTCAATGCTATTTCCAGACTATGTGACAATCTGAA
The DNA here is from genome assembly GCF_949316205.1 of Platichthys flesus. Taxonomy (NCBI): domain Eukaryota; kingdom Metazoa; phylum Chordata; class Actinopteri; order Pleuronectiformes; family Pleuronectidae; genus Platichthys; species Platichthys flesus. The sequence goes on along the minus strand of NC_084959.1, from coordinate 6,391,085 downwards.
AGCTCCAAATGAGAATATATAACATTGCTTATTTACATTTTTAACTTGGCAAGGTTATGTTTCTGGGTTGGTTTGTCAACAGGATTATGCAAAGAACTGCTGGAAGGATGGGACATGGACCAAGGAGGAACACATCAATTACATTTTGGGGGCAAATCCAGGAATTGAGAGGACGGGCATTTTCCAACATTTACATCAATTTCCCACAGAATAACTTTGGCATATTTAGGAGGAAGATAACTATGAGCAAGTGCAATTCGGTGCTGCTCAATTAAATTTAAGGGGACTGTTGTGTTTATGTGTTTTTGTTTAAGCTTTATATGTTTTACATTGACATTAATGTCATCATATTGTAAATTTATACACTATTTATTTGTACTCTAGGTACTAACTGTTCCATTTGTGTTTAAGCGTCTGTGTAAGTACTTCTTTGTTTATACATGTGTCGTCCTTTTCTCCATCGACCTGCAGATGAAAACTTGCATCGTTCCTTTGGAATAAATAAACATGAACATAAACCGCTGGGCCTTGATGGAGGGATCCTCTACTCTAAGTCCTTCTAGTCTTCTCCTGATTTTATTACAAACTATAGACCATTTATAAACATCTGACTTAGACAGATCCTTTGGCAGAATTCAGAGTGAAGTGTAGAACTACTGTGCAACGACAGCACTTCCCACAAGGTAAATTTTGTCTCCGTCTTTTTCCACTCCGGCTGCCATATATGACAAGTTTGGCACTTAGTCGGCTTTCACTGGTTAATGACCAAAACTGACTGAAGTGTAATACGCCTCAGAACTCGAGCCTGCGGAACATATAAATGGTGTTTCTGTCCTGCTCCAATATCACACCCCACAAAACCCACCCAAATACTTGCATGTATACTGCTAATAGCTGCTTTTACATGAATGAACAGACGATCGGGCTTTACTTGTGTGACTACAGACTTGTTTGTGATTATCTCATAACACATTTATCTCTGAAGGACAATTGATTATTGTGAAGGAGTGCGGGTCAATAGGTCTGCCGGCTGACAAAGGCTCTTTGTGGCTTTGATTTAGAGGCCAGACTGCAACACTGAGTTTTAATTGCAATCCAACAATTTTCCGCAGTTGTACTCTGGCTTTTACACACAAATACACAAACACACCCACACAAATTCACAAAGCCAAAAGCACAAACTGGACACTGGCAGGCAGCCAGCTCGCTTGATTCTGACCTTCTGTTCCACCGCACAGCTGCTGCCAAATTTGAGTCCATATCTCTCTCCATCTACCGCATTGACACAGAGAGCTCTGGCGGCCAATCAAAGTGGAGTAATTCTCGACTTAGGGACGGTCTGGGCACCATCCATCCGGGAGACTTTCCCTTTGAATAAGAAGCTGAACCAAGTGATCACACACAGGCCAACTCTACCCCATGGTAAACATCCTGAACAGGGGCCTCGCTCTACTCATTACTACCTTATCACTGTCAGAACACATGTATCCCCCCCCCACTGAGTGTTTTCTATCCGCCTGCTGTGTGCCCCTTTTAGCCCTTAAAAACCTCTGCCAGCAGAAATATGAAGACTCAACGCGTCTCTCCTAACCTAATCTGAACCTTGACACTGACACCCCCCAGGTTTCAACCCAGTGGGGAGAGTGTGCGACAGGCAGCAACCAGAGGAAGGACACCACTGGACACCAGAGGGTTGTACGAGTGAGCTCTATGACCTCCACACAGGGACACACACACACAAAGACACCAACACAGTGTGAAGGAAAGCCCACAGCTAAGGGAAGCATCAGATTACTCCCAGAGGCAATGACATGAAATAAGACAACATTTACCAAACAAACGAATCTCTACCCGTCTGTGAAGCCCAGTTAGAAGTACACAATGAAGCAGAGGACGTAACACAAGTCAAGGGTTATTAAGATGACACAGTGAAGTGTGGTTAAACCTTCTAAGAACCCACTCAAACTACACACAGGCAACACTGCTGAATCACATGTCTACAGTTATTAGGCTGCTCAGACATTTTGGTTTCCTCTCCACTATCCAGTCCAAACAGTCACTTAAATTACCATTGGGGCTTTTGGCAGAGAAAGAATTTGACCAGACACAATTTTTCTTCTGCTCTGTTTTTCTTTCAGTAAAGAGAAAAGTTAAGTCTCTGGGCTGCAGCCAGCAGAAGGAAACATTAACTGCAACCAGAAGTATGACAGCGCAATTCCTGATGAAACACTCATCCGTGAAATGTGTTTGTGTGTGTGCAAAGCCATTTAATAAAAGATAGCGAAAAATATGTACAAGCTCAGACACTGAATTTAAACTTGCCAGGCATGAGTTGTTATATTAAATTCCAATTTGGCTTTTTAATGAAGCCGTATTAAATTAATTTGTTGTAGGTTATCCATTCCAAATATTATTATTTTAATAGCGCTTAAATTGGAGTTAGGCAATAGAACAATATCAATACTTCTAAAAACCAAGTTTCATCAATAGCCATATAACAAAGGCTCAATATGTTTTGTTAGAACACTTATGAACTGTGCAGACATATTATTGATCTGCATCTGATTTTTTTTTTTTTTCTGTTTATAGACTGTTTATCATTCTCTAAAGAAACAACCCTCATCAGGACCAACAATCTTATTAGAAAACTTCGAATAATACTTTGATGATCATCAACATCAACTGATCGTGACTAGATTTTAATCTTGATATCATTTAAGAATCACAATCAGGTTGTTTTCCCATACAGGGAATTTGCTTTGGTGTCATAACTGTGATGATGGATGTAAGTAGAGAAGTGAGAGGAAAGATAAAGTAAGTTATGGATGAAATACTGTGAGTATAAGGAGAAAGATAAACATAAGTAAACAAAGTACAAGAGCAGGATCAGAAGAGAAGGCAGCAATATAATATGACAATTAAAGGGTGTGAATAATGAATAGTTACAGAGCTGTACAGCAGTAAATATGCAAAGCACCCAGGTAATAACGACCCTGGAGCTTGGTCCCACTGACCATCTGACAATAATCAATAATAACAGACTGAAGTATGTCAGACCTCACTTCATTGGACCCATGCTGTGCCCAGAGGAACACCTCCTCCTGTCTTTGTGCTTCTCCCCAAACCCCCGGTGTTGTTTTGCAAACCTTATTATGAATAAAACAACAAGAACCATGTGCGCAGCCCTCAGAGATCCACAGCCCGGGCTGGAGGAGGCTAAACCCGGCTGTGGTGTCTAGGACGCAGCCGATCAACCGATGAATAAACCATTTACGCTACGAGGCGACGTCTCTGCAATAAAAAAATAAAAGAACAGCCACGCTGGGAGTCACAGCGACAATATTTAGCCTTCGAGCAGCAGCCGGGTCCCTGTTAGCATTGGTGGTATTTTCTCGGGGGGGAGAGAGCGCAGACCGGGGGAAACACTGCGTGGATGTGCGGGTCTTTATTGTGGTGGTAGGGCAGCGTGTCAGGGCCGAGGACCGCGGTGCAGCCCGGCTCCTTGCTGCCGTAATGTGGCTAATCGAGTTAGCTGCAGCTAGCCAGCTAGCTAGTGCGCACAGTGGGGTTAGCGTTAGCATTAGCAGCAACAATCTCAGTGACAAGAGGGCGGACACTGGACAAAACAGCCCGGTTCAGCCGCCGTTACACCGACACCCCCGACCGCGGCAAAGCTACCTAGCCAAGCCGCTTGTTACCGGAGCTGTCGGGACACCGGGTCAGAAGAGTGGGCTCCTATATTCTGTTGCCCATCCTATTGTTTTGGGGGGTTTTGCGCCGCAGGACCAGGTCGAGCAGCGCCGCGGATCGAGCCGTGGCATCCGAGGAACACGGGCGAGCGAGGCGGGCTGTGCTTCAGCTCGCTGCCCGGGGGAGGAGGGAGGGAAACCGGGCCACTCCGCGGACACATCACCGCCCCCGGGCTGCGGCTCGCGTTCCGCCGCAGCGTCCGGAAAGCGCCGCAGCGTCCCGATCCAGCGGCTCGGTGCATTTCTCTTACCTGTTACGGTGAATCGGGATCAGTCGCGTCCTCCTCTGCAGCTCTCTTCCCCCTCCTAGCTCCAAAATGGCGCCAATATGTGGAGCTCCGAAGCCCATGGGTGCGAGTGACCAGCGAGGGCACAGCGCCACCTATAGAGCGATTGTATGTAGAGCTGTGTAATCATGTCACTCCACATACATAAACACTAATTATTTATTAAAAAATGTGTTTATTATTTCACTCTTTATTCCACTTGTAATTTGTGCTATATGATTTAATCCTGTGATTCTTTTTCCTGCCTAATTTCATATATGTGCAATAAAATGTCCACTACGTCACACACTACTACGTTCCTTAAAGGGGCAGGCCATACAAGCAGAGAGACTCAGCAACTACATCCGAGATCCGATGCACCTTATTATTATCTGAGGGATTTTTACACACTGTCTGAAACACATTCCGACAGTAAAGGCAAGGGGTAGTGATGGATAAGGTTTTCTTTAACAAGTCTTTCATTCTAAGTTTCCACCTTAAAACGAAATGAACTGAACTATGAACTAGTTCAGAATTTAAATGGTGAACTATGAACGTGAACTATTCATGTTTACTTGTATGAACTGAACTTTGAACTAGTTCATGAGAGGTGTGAACTTGCACAGCACTGTAAATGAAACAGGGTCACACAATCATAATGTTCTCACTGGGATGACGTCCACGTTTCATGGGTCTAGAAGTATTTTGTTTTTAGATTGATTAATGTTTTTTAAGTTTGTTTTTGTCTTGACATAACTGGGTCCATGTTGGAAATAACTTCTTATCCTATTGATTTTGTTTGTATTTTTCTCTACTAATCTAAAAATAACAAATCAATCAATCTGTCCATTAAGTTGTATTTAAGTCATCATGTTTTCTATTAATTATTTAATGGAGCCATTCATTTCTCCCTAACCTACAACAAACATGTCGAAGTTTATGATTCTATTGATTATCGCTGATTTAACTTTTCCTGAAAAAGCCGCATAACTTTTAAACTACAAATATATTCTTGATGTTCTCAAAGGAATAAAATGTGTCAAAGATCAGCTCGTTGTTTTCCTTATGGAGCTCTGTTACACCTGAGCTGTAGGGGGCGCTCCAATATAATGTTTCAGACCCCAGGATGGTCACGATGAAAGCCAGAGACTACTGGTGTGAGGGAGAAGCTGAGGCCGCCCAGCACAACGGACCACAGCAGCGAGGACACGGGGAAGATCTTGCAGACAAGTTTAGGGCATTCCTCAAAGGGCACCATTTCCCAGGTGTGTCCAAAAACACGCTCCCTGCACCTGGTCTCACATCCTCCAGATACTAACCCAGAACATCCAATATGAGTCCTTATTGGTGGTTTGACGTGGACATATTGAAATGCTACCATGGCAAAACTAGATTTGAATACACTCTGAAAATACAGAAGCACAAAACTGAACACATGAAGATATTAAACTCAGATTTCATACACACTAAGAGATGTGGTATTCTTCAAACCCTTAAGGCTCCCTCCTTATCTTTTTACAACACCTGTCGCCACCAAGGTAATTCCACAGTGCTTCAGATACAATAAAAACAAGATATGAAAGATGCATCATGACACTTCAATAGGATTTATTGAAAGATTAAAATGAGTTAAAAGAATAAAGAGTACTCGACAGTTCAGAAGATGAACATGAGCAGGAGGGGAGGCTGCTGGGAGTCGGGGATCAGTCTCGCTCCTGGCAATGAAACTTTAGGATTTACAGTTTTGATTCAGTAAACTATAAAAAAAAAGGAACAACTCTTCATCACAACACAATCTCCTAGGTGTCCGCACAACACGATTTTCACTTGTGGTTTGTTTTCAGTTCCTGGAGCAGAGGTACGGCTTTTTCCACTGCAAGACGTGCAACATCCGGTGGGAGAGTGCCTATGTGTGGTGCATCTCTGGAACCTGTAAGCGAAGTGGTGTATTATTAACTGCAGTGTGACATCAACATGCACCACATCATGCTTGAATCATGTTCACGCAGATGATGCTCATTTCTCTCTGGTCAGGTGTACTACAAGCAGCTCTGCAGGAAGTGTCTGGCGGGGTTGAACCCCTACAGAGTGGAGCCCATCATCTGCAAGGTTCATAAACCCTGTCCCTGCATGAAGAGGACATGTTCAATCATCAGCATTTGGAGGCTTTTCTTCAACATGTTGCCCAGACTGACCTGGTCTGTTTCTTCTCCTGTCTCAGGCCTGCTGCTGTGTAGGGAGGCAGGGACACATCAACATGAACAGACCTCACCGCCAGGAACTGTGCTCTCGCTGCAAGGGCATGAGGCTGTCCTACGACTCCACCTACAGCTTCAAGTACACCTTCTGAGCTCACCCGGTCCTTTCGGGCTCTGACTGCATCCGATTGGCAGTTGCCTCCAATTACAGACTTTAACAGATTTATTTGTTCTCCAACCAGCGAGTAGCTGAATTTCAAAAAAGTGTCTCTGCAGGTCTCCGTTTCCCTCCGTTCATCCTGGTGCCTGAGTTCACGTGAAAATGTTATTTAGCTAAAAGAACGTTTGAGAGATTAACATTGCGTCTCAAATGGGAAACTGTTGTAGATTATTACTGCCGATGTTGTGTTGTCTTTTCTGCTTGTTTGTTTGTGTGTGTTAGCAGTCTGTTAATTTATCAACAAATGGTTCAAAGCTCTTCATGGAAACAATCAGCCATAATGTTAAGTGTTAACATCTCAGAGCAGGTGAAACTAAAAGCAGTCTGCAGAAGTGTTATCTGCAATATGGTGATAAAGTTGTTTATCTGCCACCCTCTGAGTGCCCTTCTCATTTCATTGTTTGTTTGTTTGTTGGATGAATTACGCAAAAGCAATTCATTCAATATACAAACAAAACTTTTTGAAGGGGTGGGACATGACTCATGGAAGAACCCATTACATCTGGAGTGGATTCAGACAAATGGACTGACTCAGGATGTTCTTTACTTTAACAAAGAGTTTTAGCCTCAGTGGAGTGATTCACTGTCCAGAACCTATCTAGTATTGAAGTTGCTCTCATTCTTGAAGTATTTTAAAATAACTGCACCTTGCAGCTCAGTTCAGGTTTGACTCTTACTGCTTGAAGGCAACATTCAGCTATTTCTAATCAACAGAACAATGATTAATACAATTGGATTCTGTCAATGAAACGTGGGTCAGTGTAACTCTTGACCTGGGTTACAACAATGAATAGTCCTGAATTCTAAATACAGCATTTTTGAAGAACCATCCAGTTGATAAAAGAAGTGTTGTGAAGATAAAGCAAAACACAAGAAGTAATTGATATGTCTTTACTTTGACACCGACTTGAACAGAGCATCAACTCAAAACAACTTCACAAAGGCTGTAAAAGTATTTACAAGGTGAAAAAAACAACTACAGTCTTCATCTAAAAAGCTTTAAAAATGTGCAATTTCATGTTTGGCATGCACACACACACATTCTCCCACTCTACTGGGGGGACACCCGCATGAGCTCAAAGCTCCCTTTTGTACCTCATACAAACATGATTGTTAATAAATAGTTCCAACACTCCATACAGTACACAGAAGATGCATGCATGGCAGTTTGAGAGGACAATACATCAATATAAAACCTAGGTCAAATGAGTTGATTCATAGCTGATCAGATATAAATAGGGAGAAGACATTTGTCCAGCGAAGGGGAAGTGACTACTCATGGGGGGGGGGGACGGACGAAGGAGAGTCACAAAAAGTGGCAGACGACAGGAAGTGTTGAACTTCAGTAGTAGCACGAGTTTAGTTTTGAACAACAACAGAGAGCGCTGAATGTCAGCCTTCCCTCACGTGTAAGGTAACTACAAACCACACACAGACATATGCTACTATGGTTGTGTGGCCATATCTATTAACAGTATACAGACAAAAGACAAAAATATTTGAGTGTATACATGCACCGTCCTCTTGGCATGTGAACATGTAAGGTCAAAGTGTTACAGTGTCGGACAGGAGGATATATACAGTGTGCACACTCACTAATGATGCTACAACTAGCCACAGAGGAGTGTGCCTCACTCACAGATAACGGCATGAATAGTCCACCATTGTTTACATCAGTAGCCGGAGGACAAGCTGACACAGAATATAAACAGAGCGAAGGGCAGCATTAGGAATTACTCTTGAATATTTTGCATCCGCTCTTTCTCTATCAGTCTTTTCAGTCAGTCTGGAGGGGGCAGACTCTCAGGGAGCAGAAGGGATGTGGGCGTACAGTAGAAAGCATCGAGCTGCGTCATGCATTGCACGGTTTCTCAAAACAGCAGACACAACAGGAGAGAGGAGTCACTCCAGGTTTTGGCTTTTCCCTCTCAGTAAAAGTGACGGCCCTTTCTCTCACAGTAACAAAAACAGTAAAGTAACTGCCCTCCTGTAACATTTTTCCATTTAATACCAAAATTCCATTTAGTGCAATAGCGAAAACTGTAACCAGTTATAGAACGCAGTGTCGCAGGTAGTTTCCTCACCGGTGATACAACCAGCCAATGGTGTCCTTCCTGAAAGAGGCAGTAGCAGTAAATCAAGTTCATCAGGTCTCGAGTTCCTCTGGAAGCAAGTTCAAAATCTGAGCCGAGCAGATTCTGTGCTGAATGAGGAGAACTTCAACTACACGCACATCAATTCCACAACATGAAGCTGCAAAGCGAAGCTCGTTCTCAGATAGAATAACATCAGGTCATCTTTGTCAGCATACAGCATTTTGTAGTATCCAGTGGGTTCAGTGATACATCCCATTATTTCTGGGTCATGAGTCGCTCTTCTTAAACCGTTAAAATCTCCAAGTGTCTCTGGTGTGTCATGTTCTCCTTTTCAGATTGAAAGATCTTCCGGTTGGTCAGAAGTCATTAGTTCTCTGTCACGGTGAGTTTAGACGTCTCAGGTCTGAACGTCTGACGGTTCATCATTCAGGAGCCCCCCTACGTTCAATAGGGGCAGGGCGGCGTGCCCCACCTTCCCCAGGTAGCGAGATAGGGGCGTAGCGGCTCCACCGAGGGAGCAGCAACAACCCCACGCTGCCCCCTCTCCTGGAGCGGTGGGGCAGGGAGGAGGGGGAGGGGGAGGAGGGGGAGGGAGGAGGGATGAAGACGGGACAGGGCCGCGGGTTAAGACTGTGTCGGGGCCAGGGTGCAGAGCTGGGGACGGGCTGGAGTGTTTGTACGGAGAGCGGGGGATGTGTGGGAGATGGGAGCCGGGTGGGGGTATGGGCGAGGCGTTTGTGTCATGGTGTGAAAGTAAGTTGGGTTCTGACGCTACAGTCAGTAATGTGTCTGATGTAAGAGATGATATTGAGTGTCTGGTGCTGTTTAAATGTGACAGCGGGGATCTGTGTGATGAGCGTCCTCTCAAAGGATAATAAAGATTAGTGTTCTCATCAAGATAACTCCTCCTTGGCTCTCGTGTGTGTGGCAGATTAAAATCTGTTTGGCCCGGGGTGTTTGAGCAGCTACGTGATGAGAAAAGATCTGGAGGTTTGGCAAAAGAGGAATCAGAGTCTGAAGTGGAGGATGAGGAGAGGAGAGAAAAGTCTGGCTCACGCTCTGAATGTGGTTGTGGCTCTAGTGGGGGGCGGGGCGGTGGGCAGGGATCTGCCTGGAGCTGTGCAACCGGGGCAGCAGAAACACAGGAGGAGGCAAAGGCCAGGTATGAGGGTGCTGGGCCTCCTCTTCCAGAGCAGAGGGAGGTGGAGGGGGTCTTGGAAGGGTCAGCGGCTGCAGTGATGGGGGAGGTGAGGGTGGGGAAGGAAGGGGAGGGGGGGAGCTCCTGAGGTCCTGTCAGAGGCTGGTCCCGGAAACGCTGGAGTCGGGGAGGTAGGTTGTGACGACCCGGTAACCCTGGGCGCGGCGGATCATGTCGCGGATCTCCCCGTTGAGCTCCAGCAGCTTGGAGCAGATCAGGCTGAGGTCCTGGCGGGAGCCGACCAGGGCGATGGTTCCCGTCTGGCCCAGCGTCTGGTGCCGAAAATAGATGTTGAGCAGCGTCTGGACCTCGGTCTCTGAGCTGCCACCGAACACTCCACTGGGCCACTGCCTCCTGAAAATGAGATGAAAAGGTGGGGGTGAGGGTTAATACACAGGTTAAAGAAAGAGAGCATTTTAGCACGTGTATATGTTTTGTGTGTAGATGTCACTGTGTGTTCACTCATTTTCTGGATGACTTTTTAAGGGGAGAACAAGGGTATGTTTGATGTCATGTTGATGAAAGTTGGGAAAGAATCAAACTTGTTTGATAAGGTCAAATACTGGGATGGTTTTTTATTGTATTTCTAATAATGGGAACAAATGTTGCAGCTCTGGACAATAAATTACTTTTTTTTAATCATCTGTCTAGTGTAGCAGCTTTGTAAACAGAATTTAAACTCGCCTGCACTCCTGGATGTAGCGCACAGCTTTGGTGAACTCGAGGTTCTTAAGGCACTCCAGTATGGCCTGAACGGCTGCCTCTGAGCTGGGGAAGCTGGGCACGACCACGGCTGCCGCCTGGGTGGCGTGAGCGTGAGCGTGGGCCAAGAGCTTCTGCTCCAGGTCGCTGGCCACTGCCGCCTCGGCCGCCTGCAGGCTGGTCTTCAGATCGGTGAGCTCTCGAGACATGTTCAGCAGCTGCAAGGAGGGAGGGAAACAGACGGGGATGGGTGTGTGTGAGCTTGAACGTAATCACAGTTCCAAAAGCATTTAGCTATAACATGAATAAGGATGAAAAATCATCTCATAACAAACTGACAACTGTTTTAAATGAATTTGTCATTCTTGGACAAAGTGGTACAGTAGTTGTTTTATTATCTTTCCATTATAACCTATTTCATCACATACACTGCAGTGCACTGTCTGAGATATATTGAGCTGTACAGGACAGAAATGGAAATGATAGAGCTCATTTAGAAGCACTCAGTGCATTAATGTGCACTTAGGTAAGTAGGCTACGATTGGGCTTCTTTAGAAGAAATTTTGTAAATGTCATTAAATCAGATACTCGTTTCAGTTTCTCAAAGTAGTGGATGAGGGAAACTTGATTTCTACATATGGGAGAAATTTGTATATAGTTCTTCATAAGATTAAATTAGACTTTAATAATGCCGAAGAAGTTCTGGTGCAAGCTTGCTCCAAGAAAAATACAATAACCTGCTATGTTCGTCACAGGATGATGTTAAATTCATCAGTTTATCTAAAGAAGGATGTGATGTGAATCTAATCAAACTTTTTATTGAACAGATGTTGAAACTGTTGCTGTCAGTTTTGAAGCAAGATAATCCAGAGAAAATATTTTATGTTATGTTATCTATTCTTTACGATCCACGCATGTGAACGGGCTCTCAAGTGAATCTTATCACATGTACAGAGAACAATCAGTTGAATAAACTGCAGTATTACATCTGTAAGTGTCATCTTCATGTGAAAGTACGAGTTGTCTCACCTCAGGCACAGAGCTGATGGCATGAACCTGACCAATGAGCGAGCAGTATGACTGGAAGAGGAGGAGCAGCTGGAAGTGCAGCTTGTAGAGCCTCTGACAAAGCTCCAGTTGCTAAAAGACATTAAGGAAGGAACAGAGTGAGATTTAACACACAGACACAGTCACACATGCACACAGAGGACCACAAACACACAGTGACACAACTAGCTGATTGCCTTGTGCTAAGCTAATCTGTCCCGTAGGAATCTAAAGCAGTGAAGTGAAGAAACGTGGAAGAGAACTTACTGCAAGAGACTCCATTTGCTAGACAGCGAGAGAGCATGTTAGGGAATCAGAGTGAGGTGAGAGGAAGACAAAGCATCAATCAAACACATGCACAGCAAAGCATCAACTATTCACAGTCAAGCCAGCAAGAATTAGTCAACAGTATAAAGAATGCGGAAACTGTACATTTCAATGAGTTCTCGGTGGCTAAGAGGAAAAGTCAGGATGATAAAATAGATAACAGAGCAAACACGTAAAGGGAGCAAATATCTCAGCGTAGAAGAGCAACGAGCTAGATGAGGAAGGTTCCTATATGTTTTAGTGAGTTTGTGTATAAATTCTACGTGTATCTGTTTGTTACAGTAAATAAAATACATTCTCCGTTCGCACCTTCTCCTCCGAGTCTCCGGGCTGGCATGAAACTACGCTCTCACCAGGACACCGTGGAAATGTGTCCCTACAGTTCCTCAGCCACTGAGGGGGAAACATGATACACAACAGGAGTGGGAGGAAGAGGGAGGAGATAAAGGAAGGTGGGTCAGTCACTCATTTCAAAGATGAAAAACAAAACTAGCTTAGCAATAATGTCCAAAGGCTGACTTACCAATACAGCAGCCTCCTCTTTGGTGTTGTAGGTGTCCAGGTATTCCTGCAGCTCCAGTGCACTGAACTTCATCTTTTCAAGGAGACCATAGGACATGATCTGCAGAGAGAAAAATAAGGGTTCCATACATTTGACTTAACTAACTCAACATAAATCCTGTTTCCCATTTTTTGCAGTCCTTTGCACAGTTATGTCTGCCAGCAGTGCTCACCGTATCAGCATCGATGTAGATTGTGGGACAATCGGAGCAAGTGGTTAGCATCTGTGAGGACCTTTGGAACTTTGATCCAATGCCCCTCAAGCCCTCTCCCAGGTAAGTAGCAACATCAGTCGTCAGGGTGCAGAACTTCCCCTGGATGTTCTGGGTGAGGAGGAAAGGTCGAGCAATTATTATACATTCTAACACAAGAGAACCAAAGAGTTAAACAAAAACACTGCAATACAAATATATCTACCTAAAGTGAAGAGTTGTCTATTCAACAAGTAGGATTTACCTTAAAGAGAGAGGAGAAGACTTGGAACGTGTACACGGCGCAGGACCCATCTGAGTCTGTCACGAGCTGGTTGATATGACAGCGCCACGCGTCCTCTGCATCGTCACACACTGTCGGTTGGAAGGCTGCCAAGATGGCGGAGAAAAATGGAGAGGGGGGAGGAGGAAAACCAAGGTCTTCCAAGTCATCTACATCATCACGTAAGCTGTCACCATGGAAATGGGAAAGAAATGGGGGCACAAAGAAAAAAAAAAAGGATTTGATACCTTCCCCCTAGAAAAAGGATTTTATATCCAAATCAAGTGCCCAGCTGCATCATGGGATTATATGAGCTGGATAATGTGTTCGCTTCTATGTAGAAAAAAATAGCAGAACATATACAGCTTACACCTAATGGACCCAATTGGAAAATAAATACTATTATCTAAAATGTCTTTTCAGCAGACTTGATTGGGAACGATATAATAATAACAACCTGATCTGTCCAAGTGTTGTTTACACAAACATTATGGTTGTGGCAGATTGAAATAATCTCATCACTGCAGTTTAACCGAGGTTTAGGTCCAACCCCGGTCAATCTGTTTGCTGGTAAAAACTTCCAGTGAGATAATATTCCATATAGTTGTGTTCCTGCTCTGTGTCTCCTCTGTCTCATTCACCTGGGCAGACAGTTGGGGTCTAGAAAGTCCAGCGGTGGTTGGCAGTAGTCTGGATTGAGGCGGTGGTCCTGGTTGGGCAGCTGATCCTGAGGCTGCCCCGGCAGCTCCAGGGTGAGGCTCTCGCCGCAGTCTGAGCCGTGAGGGAGCTCGTTGGTGCTCAGGGACAGCTCGTCGTCCTGGGCTTGAGTGTCCTCATCCTCACATCCATACACCCTCCCCTGAGGAGACACAGAGGTTAGGGTTTCCCAAGGATAGCAAATGTGTATGTACAAATAGAAACAGTGTGTATCTTTACTAAAGTGTATCCCTCACATGTAGGCCGCTGAGGTCATCAAGGATGCCCCCATGGCCTGGTGTGGTGGCATTGAACGAAAGTGGGTCGGCAGATGTGTCATAAGAAGTCGACAGAGAATCGGTGTGATTTGTCTCCTCTGATGGAGAAGGGTTAGTCTGGAAGAGGAAGGGAAAACAGGAACATCTATCATTGTGGCTTATTCTGTCAAATTATGTCTTTACACTTAATTAGGGGACTCAAGTGTTTCAGGTATGTGTTTGCACAGATCCAGCAGTCAAGGCTACGTACGAGCTGAGAGTGAGAGAGGCTCTGGCTGGTTGAAGACTCCTCCTCCTCTGACGACTCATCCGAATCGTGGGGGTCCTCGTGACCCAGGCTGGGAGTGCTGCCTGAGTGCTGGCTCTCCTCTAACATGTCCCCCAGCTCCGTGCTGTCCAGAGATCGCCGACGCACGCCCCAATTAAAGTTATCGACAGTCTCGCCCTGAATAAAACACACGCATATACATTGGAAGACAAGTGCAGAGGCGACAGTTGCAAGGAAGAAGAACAATGGCTGCTGAGAAAAGAGTGTCTGACGACAAGCACACGATGCAGAATGAACTGTTATGCATGGCATGAAAATATTCTGGAAAGGCTGTTTGCATCCAATAGGATATTCTTTTTCCCATTAAGAATTTACAACATCGTTTATCTCCATTACGACAGATAGCAATGTAGCTGCAACCAAGCTGTGAGAGCAAAATGAAGCACAATCAACATGTTTGTTTTTTCAGTGGGAAACAAAGGAGCCAGCAACCCCAAAGCGTTGATTAAAGCTGATGTAAATACTCAGTGTGAGACACCTTACCTGGAGCTCCTAGGTAGCGAGGGGAAGAGAGAGAGACACAGAGTTAGACAGAGAGAGAGACACAGAGGAGGGGCAGAGAAACACATTTCAAATATATTGATGTTAAAGAAAGACAGGTGGAAAAACTAAAACACACAAAAAAAAAGGTAAAAGGGAAGGAAAGTCAGACACTTTATACTGTTAACTGTATGTCAGGTGAGCATGTGGTGATAAACAGTGATATATGATTGTCACCTCTCCGTCCTCTAGCTCCACATCCAGGAAGTCAAAGTCTCTGAAAACCCTGAACTGCTGCTCACTGGCGGTGTCATCGAGTGTGTCCTCTCTAGTCCCGCCCTCCTCCGATGACACGCCACTCTCTCGCACCTCCATCATGTCCAAGTCGCCACACGATGAGAAGATCACCTGACGAGAAGGATCAAAAGGTAATTAAACTCAGAGACAGAGAGTAAAGCTCTTAAAAAAATATTCTCTGTTCAATTCTGGAGAGACAGGGAGAAGTTGCTGAATTTCAAAAGTGACTTCTGCTCTTTTGTAGATTCCTGTAATAAATCACAGCACATGGAGGATATTGTAAAGAAGAAACGAGGACGTAGCTTACAGATGGGTTCTTTGTGAGTCCAACTTCTTGTCCACAAAGAGACAAAACGTTCACCAGCTTCTCTCTGGTTCTTTTCTGTAGGTAGAAGAAAGACAGTGAGCGATTAAAGTATTAATCAAAGAAGGAATAAACATAAACTCTAAACTACTCAAGATAGTCCCTCTGAAGTTTCTTGGCTTGTTTTCATCTGCTTCAGCTGTATAAATAACCAATAAATAATTTGTGCCCAGCTGTTTGATGACTTTTGTATTTAGTCTCACATAGTTTATAGTTTGTACAATTTAACCACAGCAAGTATCTGCAGAGAACTTACGAGTCTGATGTCAAAACAGCGCAAGTGCCAGCGCATTTGTTACTGGATATATCAAAGCAGTGGCAGCTTTGATATATGTGCTTGTCAAAGTAATACAGCTCAAAGCTAGAGTGGAAATACCAAACATCATTAAGATGCCACGTCAAGGATTTACAGCTAAAGCTACATGAATAAATGCACATAAAGAGACAGGTTGACAGTTGTGACAGATCTGCAGTCGTGACATGGCAACATGTTAATGTCACATCCAACTTTACCTGAGATGACTGTGGTCGCCTCCAGCTGACGGGCACCAGGATGGTGTTGGAGTTGGATCCAGAGGAAGTGGAGGAAGTGCTGCGGGTAACAGCCATGGCTCTGGCTTTCCCCTCTCTGCCCCCTGAACCCTGGAGTTCATCAAACCGACGGCCAATCACTGGAGTCTGTAAAGAAAACAATTATGATGTGTCGTCACTGAAATTGTTTCTAAAAAAAGCTTCATACTGTTTAGTGTCAGTTCTGTTTAGCTGCTTCCTCACCTCTGAGATGTCGAAGGTGAAGTCCAGTGTTTTCCCAGGCAGAGCCTTGGCTGAGCCGTCCCACACCCTGCTGACCTCGAGGTTGGAAAGGTCACCCTGAGTGTGGCCGTACGCTGGATGAACGAGGCTGGCAGAACGTGATACCACGAGTTTTAAGATGTTCAGAGCATCCTTCCAGTGTATGGTCTGTGGAATCACACACAGAGTATAAGAGGGACAGCAGTGCATAGTTTATCAGAGTCGTAGTGGATTGAGCTTCAGTACAGACAAGTACTGTAGGACGCTTACCTGGACAAACTTCTCAATGGTCTTGGTGACATCAGCATTGAACTGTTTGACGTGAACAGCCGTCAGGTCCATGTGACTGAGCAGACAGTAGATGATCTGGAGGAGAGACTGCTGCATGCTGGGAAGGCCCTTATCCAACAGCTAAGAGATGGAGAGAGACATTTAGCTCACGAAAAAGCACAGGACCACAAAATGAATCTTGCTTCTGGGCAAAGTCAAGAGTTGAATGAGAAGAATAGCTTTCACGAACTTCTATCTTCAATATATCAATATGAACCCTCACTGCCCCTGACTGGAGAAATGGATCACTTACTAGCTGCCCTTGCTTCACATACACCATTAACTAGCACCATAACTATTCAGCAAACTTACTCTCCTAACATGCAACAATTTATGCCAAATACTTACAATAAATTCCTGTAGCTACACCAGGAGAAAGATAACCACCTACATCTAAAAAATAAAGGAATAAAAATGCATATTGATCAAGACTTACCTCAGCCATATAGGTGACCATGCTCAGTGTGATGTCGGAGAAAGCTTCATGGAGGTAGCGACAAACCACACTGACCCAGGAGAAAGGGTCTCTTGTGTAGGAGCGTGTCTTGTAGAGCGTCATCACATGGGCCAAATGTGACAGCTTGGTTTTCTTCTCCACCAAACACACCTGAGAGGCGATGATAGAGAGATCATGAGAGAGTGTGGAAAGCAAAGGCACTCAGCTTTAAAACTGCAATGATTTATATGCAATCTCCCTTTTCGGAGCCTGTTTATTTCTGACACCTGCCTAATGAAGCCTAACATAAAATAAACTGCAGTAACCCAAAGGAAATCGAAATAAATCAAACCGAGCTCAGGTGATGAATTGCAATGTACCTGTGCGATCCTCTCCGCGCTCTCTTTACAGAACTGAGTGGGGTGGCCAAAGTGCAGCACCAGGTGAGGCAGCAGACACAGCACGTTCAGAGGGAAACCTGCACAGAGAGAAGAGGTCAATCCTCAACAACACCCTGAGGGTATAAAAGCAACAGTTTGTCCCTGACTCAGTTGAATCCACTCTAAAGGACTCTAAAAGGACACCTGCACGTACCTATAGACTGTGAGCTGTCCACCACAGGCACACGGGATACCGGCGTGAGCTGGCAGAAGAGCTGCAAGGTGAGGTCGGAAGTGGACTGGGAGGTAAAACCCTTCAACAAAAGCTGCTGAATCCCAGAGAAGCCGCTCCACCTCAGCTGAGCCTGCAGCTTCTCAAGGCGCTCACGGTTCTCCGCTCTGTCCAGAGGAACCTGGGAGATGGAGAGGAGTTTTTTTCTGGATTAGACGAAGCTGGTATCAGCGCATAGTGACCTGAGGCCTTTGTATTGTATTTTGAAGGCTGGGAACTGTTCCCACTGGACATGAATCAAGAGTTAGTTCTGGCACTGCTCAGTGCTGATAGCTGTTCTCACCAGCTTAGGGTGCTTTCATTTTCATATATAATAAACTACAATTTTTAGCAATTCTACAGAGTGTGTAAGTGGCTCGGTTGTTCAAATGTCTTGTTTCAGTGGGAGCTTCTTCTGCTTCTTCTGTAGTTTTATCTCTGTTTTACAATTGTATTACTTTCGCTCTAAGATCAGTAAGTTTCATGTCATCTACCTTTGAAAGCAGCTTGTGAACCAGACGAAGTGACATCTGATATTCAAACTCAAAGTCCGACTCCATGAGTGCCACGGCCACCCAGAAGACTGTGGCCAGTATCGATGAGGGATGAGAAACGTGGGCGGGGTCCGATAGAACACTGGGATCGATACGATTGGTGGATGACGTGCAGGAGCCAGGGATTCTTCCTGATCGGGAGAGGCCGTGACTGTTGCAGGCCTGTAGATTGAAATGAAATAAATCTTTGTGTCACAATTAACACAAGACACACAAACAAGATCATACCTCAGCAGAAAACTATGTGATATAAAGAGAATCTCCCTCTCTTGCCTGTATGCGATCCAGAGTTGCACTGCGAGGAGGATCGTACGACGGGTTGTTACATTCACCAAACTTCTTGGGGACGGAGTAGGAGCGTTGATGACGTTGCGATGACAACCCCACGAATCCTGGGCCAGGGAAGTTCAACTGGCCCGTGCTCTTCCTGTTCATCAGTTTTTCACTGGTCACAAAGTCTGGTGAGGACGTCCTGTGGACCACACGAAGAGGCAATAAATAAAACAGAATAATAATTAACTCAATTAATGTTGAGTTCCAGTATTAAAATAAAGGTTGGATGAATGTTTCATTTGATGTCAATGCTAATTCATTTTTAGAAATAGCTGAGACGTACCTGGTTAGAGCTGCCATAAGGTCGCTGTTCTTCAGACATTCTGCTAAATTTACCACCACTGACTCCAGCGTCAACAGCACCTCCATCACATACCCCTGAAACACGTGTCGTTTGATTCAAAGGGCACAAAAAATCTGCTTCGACATACATTCTCTTTTGCAGTATTAAAAAAGGGTGTGAAGTGCTGAAATACTTACTACTCTACTCTCTTCTACTGTCTCAAAACCAACAATCTCTCACTTTTGCCGTTTCTCACCTGCACTTCATCTCCGTGTTCTCCCACCACCTCCACCAGTCGTGAGATCAGGTCAGAGACGGCGTGGTTGTTGATTGGTTGTTTGAGGGCTCTGAAGATCTGGAAAGAGCGGCCGGCATAGTGACGCGAGGAGCTGCACAGGGCTGTCTGTAAAGCCACGTCACTCAGCTCCTGCTCCAGGTGGAAGTCTGTCAAAACAGATACGGTACAAAGACACTTTAATATTCAGCTAAACCCACATGTGGAGACTTGACACATTTATGCAGACGGCTTATTATTTTTGAGAGGTGATGTAAACGTTGGAGAAGATTGGCATTTCATTATTATGCATTTCGTGCCATCGTGCTGGATGTTTCATTACCTCTAAGACAGATATACAGATATGACTCGTAAGGTAGCAGTGTGTCCTGACATCTCTGTTATTCATTGCCAGGTATCTAGCAGTAACATGATTGGTGCCTCACCAGACTTGGACTCCTTGAAGACAGAGACGACGTGCCGTAAGAAGTTGGAGAGCTGCTCCGAGCTCTTGGAGTTGGGGTTCTTTGGTGTGATGTCCTCGTGCACCCACAGCGGCCCAAACGCTCTGAGCAACAATAACACAGTACTCCAGGCACTGTATACCCACCACCAGTAACACCACATACATGTTACACAAGCACTAAAAAAATATATGTGCACAGCGCACACACGGTGTGCTCGACAGAGAGAGATTTACACTCACACACACACACGCCTGCCTGCTTGGACATGTGGTGTCCTCTAGGAGTTCACAGAACATTGGTGGAGCTGTGTGTACCTTGTGGAGAGGAACTCAATGAGTTTGTTTGTCTTCTCATCTGTCTCGTTGGACGCATCTTCAAGATCCTCCAGGTCATCAGGGGTCACAAGTGGCAGATTTCCAACACTGCCCGCAATGCTGCCGCCACCCAGACTGGCAGAGGACGAGTTGGAGGTGGAGCAGAGGCCTGAGTCGGCCACTGGAGAGGCCTGCCACTCTCGCAGGAAGTCTGGTGCATCTACGAAAATTATGATCATTTCCAAATAATGGCAATGGAGAATTAAAAAGAGGAATCAGGAGACGACTTATCCCTTTGACAAACCCTAAAGATCAAAAGGCAGCAGTTCACTACATGAAGTACAGTTTCATGCTCACTAAATGATTACAGATACATTGACAGACAGACAGGTGGACATACTGAGCACTAAATCCCCACAGATTATATTACAGGAGGATAAATAATGTGCATTTGGATTCCACTCACGGGACTGCTGGTACTCTGTGTGGTAGCTGGACTTGATCGTGAGCGTCTTGTTGTCACTGATCTCTCTCGTCAGCATCAGAACTGAGGCGATGACCTGGAGAGATAAAATAGAGGCAACTCTTCTTCAGAGCCTACCAAAACCTTCCATGTCTACTTCTACTTTTGCAATTTCTTACTAGCTCAGAATAAAATTGTAGAATAACGACTCAGAAATCTGCTCAAACCTGGAAGTTGTTGTTGCAGGAGAGGGCGATGAGGAGGTGGAGAAGGAGGCGCTTGCTGTGTTCGTAGACCTCTGGCCGGTAGTGGTCCAGGCCTGGCCAATAAAATACACATCCGGTAAGACTACATCAACATTAGGATTCTGCACAAAGAGCTGAATATAACTGTACTACACATACATTTTTGTAATCTCTACCCTCCCGGAAACACAAGCTTGTAAATTTCTTGAATTTAAATACACAAAAAGACTTGAATTAACACTAGACACTGTTCATGTCCCCTGAAATGTTGGGGTTGAGTTTCATAAATGGCCACAGTGGCTTGTCGTGCTTCACTGGTTGTTATGACAATTGGCAACATGTGATCCAGTGTCTCCTGTTTCTTGTGGACACCATGTACATTTTGTCAAATGAAACAATGCAAGATTGATTCTTGGACTGTAGATTGCGCACCTGCACAGATTGATTGATACCACACAGCCTGAGCTCCAGGATTAGAATGCTGAATATGCAAAACATAATAATGCATTTCTGACAGGTCAGGTATGTATCCACATTAGGTAATGTGGAAGATACGCCCTCTGAGTTGACATGTACATTTGACAGATGTGTGTATTATGAATGACCTCTACGCTGTATATGCCTCTTACTTATCTTTCTAAAATGAATCAACTGAGGACAAGAGTTGGTGACTGAAGTTCTGTCTATGAGTGTACATTGTGTGTTCCTACCCAAGAAAAGGGCATGGAGTAGCAGGGGCAGGTGCAAAGCCCAGTCTTCTCTCACACTGTGGTCCACCACCATTTCAGTCATGAATATCACCGCAATGTTACACCTGAGGACAAACACATGCACATTTTTGTCAAAACACAGAGAACAATTCAGTGTAAAGTTGTAATAAGAAACAAATAATCATCTTCACTTAGTTCGATAAAGAACTTTTTGAAGTAAGTGGTTTTGAGGTGTGCAGAGAGACGAAGATAAATGCGTAAAATAGTTGCTCCCTACATAGCAGAGCTGACTTGGTTTCATTCTGTGCTGCAGTTTATCAACCATCTGTGAGTAGGTTTGACTCGTCTAGTCTGAGAGACTGGTGACTCTGCTGATCTGCTGCTGATAATAGCATCACTGTTCCAAATCTGAGCCGGTTTTCTTTCATTGTTGTTTCAGAGCAGATTTGTCTTCCCCTTGTGAGTCCGTGCTGAGCTTGTGTGTACCTGTGCAGTGGTCCTCTAGGTGTAATGGTTTCTGGGAGGTAGTCAACCAGAGGAGCCCAGCAGCCACCGTTAACAGGCATTGGTAACGGCTGAGGACGGTTGGTCTCCAGGACACTCAGTAGCCAACCAGCATATGGTGGGAGAGGGTCACCTACAGAAACAAAGATTTAGTCAATAATATTGATATGCATAATTCACATGGGGTTTCTTGTTCTTGAGTATAAACACTGGAACCACGACAGCGTGATGAATGTGAAACTAACTGTAGTACACAAACCTAATAGTATGGCCAATAACCCAACCAGCAATCAAGCAGAAATCTTAATTTAATGTTTTAAACTTAAACAACAAAAATAGATATAAAGTCAATATAGACAAGTGCTGGGTGAATGCTGTTACCATAGGAGTCAGGCTAGATGTTTCCCCACAATTCCAGTATTTACACTAAGCTTAATTAACCTTCTGGTGGTGTGTAGGATACAGACGTCATAAAGCATTAAATTACTTATATATTTAAATTAATATGTATTTCTTAATATGTCAGAATCTAGGAACCCCTGGGCAAATTACGTGAAGTGAAAAGAAGTAAATAAATGAAGTGAAAAGAAGTCAATGCAACCCCTGCAACTTTCATTATTAAATAATTAAACAGTAATGTCCCAAGACTTTTTTTTGTTAAAGTGATTGGCATAAAATAGAATCTACTTGTTATGGTTTAATCTAAAATAGTTGTGTCAGGTCATAGACCAGTTAGAGTGTCCTCTGCTCAGACAGCTATGCTCCTGAATTGACCTGTCCTTGTACTTGGCTGGTTACATCACTGCTTAGTCACATAAAGACAACAGCAGCAGACTCTGGAAGCCTCCCAACACAGATGATTGCATAAGATCAACTGTGGTAGAGGTTGTACAGTGTCTTAGCTTGAGTCCAGATGAAGTGACATACAAGCTCCAAAAATATATCTAGTGAATGAGACGTGTGTTACTTCAGACTGTTCTAAACTCCATGACAGTCTCACCATAAATGCTGTTTGCACTCTAGGTATGAGAGGGGATTAGTGGCAGTTAGCTTTTTTTATGTCTTAATCTAAAGTGGTGAACAAATTGTGTCTGACAAGAAGAATCCATATCTCACAGCTCCCTTCCAAAGACAGACAGGTGTGACTCCCCTCTGGCGGTTCAGTAAATTATTTCCCATTGATTCTCACAAGAACCAAGAGAACTTACTCTTTTCGTCCTCGTAGGAACCTCCAGAGCTGTTGCTGTAGCGAGACTCAAGTCTGTTGTGCGCCCTCGCCCTGCTGTGAAAGAACAACATCACAAGTAGGATTTAGAATTTACAGATTTACTGTGAACAGTTTTATTCCAACATTTAAAACCACATTAATTAGTATGAGTTTATAAACATGTATTGATACTGACCGCTCTTCCTCCCTAACCAGCTTGTTCTCATCTGTGTCTGGCAGGTTCTCCTGACCGGCCACCACAGTGTTACTGCTGGAGGTGGTGCCTACACATGAGAGACATTCAAGACAACCTTCAAAACCACAGGACTGTCAGAGCCAACAATATGTCGCATAACAAGCTGTCAAGTTCAAACACTGAGTCAAAAGTCATTTCAAATCATAGATCAGGACATGAAGGTCTCCCCTCACCGGTCTGTGAGGTGGAGGCTTTGTTGCTGGCAGCAAAGCGGTAGAAGGGAGGGTTGTCACAGTGCAACACCACTGGGTTGACTGGGTCTGTCTGCTGCAGCTCAAACAGGAGCTCCTCCATAGTCTGGATGGTGTTGTTGCGACACAAGTAGATCACCACCTTCTTGATCTAAAACAGATGAAAACATGTTTCTCATTCAACCCTGCTCATTTGTATTAGGGTATTTTTCATGAGATGTAATACACACATCACTTTAAACTTACATAAGGCAACAGTGTAGTGTCACTACTGACTCCACACAGGCTGATAAGGAACTGCAGGGTGATCCGTAAGTTGTTGCTCCACCTCTCGTTGGACACGAGGGCGTTCCAGGCGTTTTCAATCTCTGGGCCAGGAACCTCGTCTCCATACTGACGATGTAAGGAAGCACAATCAGTTAAAAGGCAGGAGATATCACTGGGACATAGAGTAATTTCTTAAAAATGATTTCTGACCTTAGCAGTCATGAACATGAGGTTGTTGAGCACCAGCGAGGTCGCCTGCAGGGAGCCCCAGCCGTTACCTCTCAGACTTGGGGATAGATTCATGCCCCGCGACTGACCGCGAGGTTCTTCCTCTGGTGTGCAGGGGCTGGAAGCAGGGGGTAGGAGCCCTGTGTCCACCAGCTCAATGTTACTTAGCCAAGGCAGCAGGTAGGACAACATGATCTGTCTGCCATTGGAGTGGGTTGTTGAGAAACGCTGGCTCACCTCTGAAACAGTTGAGAAATGTCAGAGATCAAATCTAACATTTGTCCTAATCTGTCTGCTTCATTATTTAATGGATCACAACATAGCTTTCTCGAAACTAAAATTACAATCACTGTCTGTGCATTGCCTGTGTACATCTTAAGCATCAAGTCTTTACCTGAGAAAAGAGGCAGTGTGAGCTCCGGGTACATGCTGGCCAGCTGGATGGAGAGCTGAGACAGGTTGACGCTGTAGAGGGGGGGCAGGGGGCCGTGTGTTCCATACAAAATGTTACCAGGCTTCTGCTCCACCATCCGCTTAGAGTACGCACACAGCTTAGACTCAAGCACCTGCAGACAAATGCATCAACAGGATTAGATTTCATGCTGGAGTTCTCCTTTTAACCTCTACGTGTGTAATTAATTACTTATATACACTGAATCTATGTCTTCTCTGTTTTTTGTCCATGTGTGAATCTACCTGCATCAGCTGCATGGATATCTCATATATTTCTCTGCTGGTGTCGGAGGCTTTGAACAGAACCAGATTGAGCAGGGTCACAAGGTCACATGGGTAATTCCTGGAGAAATAGGGAGAAATTATTATTACATACCAACAAAGTGTATATATTATATACACTGTATGATTTCATTGGTTAAACGTCAGCCAAGTTGACAACTGCTATTTTAATAATGGCAATGCGTTTCCAACATAAAGGTCAGAACGCAAAGATTAGTTTCCTTGGATTCGATGGATCCTCAGTGTAAATGTGAAAAGGTGATCCCCTACCTGTTACCACACACGGTGGCAATGGCTTTGAAGCAGCCGGACGCCAGCTGGTACGATCCAGTGAAGCAGCGGTCCACTGCCCAGTTGAACAGATTGATTTGGTCTGGATTCAGTTCTAGGAGCAGGATCACCACCTCACACCCCAGACGGTGCACCTGTAGCAAACACGTGATCATGAAGAAGGAATCCACAGATATATGGCCATAGCACAAAAAGAGCAGCTGTGTCCAGGTTGACTGAGATTTTTTAAAATAACTTCCTGTGGTAAACTGAAATGCAGAAGTTGTGCTGATCAGAGAGTGTTGTAAGAAGAAAAAAAGAATACAGAAAGCTGCTGTGTCACAAGTGAAGGTAACAGTAGGTCAAAGAGTTGACGTACCCGTAAGTCGTGGCAGGCCAAGATGTTGTCAAGCCATTTGTAGAGATATCCATCAGTAGAGAGACCCACGTTGTCAAACACTGGACCACAACACAGAACTGCCGACATAGCCTAGGAGACAAAAGTCAAGTTGAGTTAATCCTAAGGTTTCTGTAAAACACTGTGTGAGGACAAGATGATAGAATAACTCTGGTTTGGGCATCACTTACCTTGAGAGCACAATACTGGTAGCGAGTGATCTGATGGTTGCGGTCACTGTAACGATCAAGGGGTGTGAACATGACACTGAAGGGTCCAGCCCATTGGCTGAAGAGGATGAAGAGGTGGTGTCTCAGGGACTGTTGAGGGAAGAGGAAGCGCCTGTGGTGGACTGATTGAGAGAGAGAGAGAGAGAGAGAGAGAGAGAGAGAGAGAGAGAGAGAGAGAGATAGAGACTGCAGTGTCATACAGGAGCTTTGAATAATCTATGCCATTATAATATTGTTATGGCTACAGAATACGGCCAAAGCCACGGCTGCAGAGTCAACTACTACTGAAAGACCAATGTATTATGATGTATGTTTCATATCATAAAAGAAAAATAATGGGATTTACCAGGAACACATTGGATGATATTAGCCACCATCGCACTGAAATGGGCTCTAATGTCTTTAAGCACGTCCAGCTCCTTCTCATTCTCAGCCTCCAGAAGCATCCGGGTTAGATCCACATACTCCAGGAACAAGGCACCCAGTGCCAGGGAGTCACGCTCCAGTGCTCCGTTGGTGCTACAGACAAAGAGAAGGAAAGCTTGAGTTTACAGAAACCATCTTTTGTATTTGACAAGGAATCGTATATGTGTATATTAACAGCAACTGGCTGTAAGCAAGTCTGAGTGCTACCTGTCACTGATAACTCCTGCGTTGGCCAACAGTTCAAAAATCCTCAGCAGCTGCAGCCTGAGAAGATCTCTCCTTTCTCTGCGTTTCTTGTTCTGAAAACACAAACAGAAATATATGTTAATATAGATATGTTATCAAGGAGGTAATGTTTCCCCTGTGTATGTTAATTTCTCTGTTTGTTTGTCAACAGGATTACTAAAATCTACAGAACAGATTTCCATGCAACTTGGTGGAAAGATGGAACATGGGACAAAAACGAATCTATTGACTGTTGGGGGCAGATCCAGACACTTTTCTTTATTATTGTGAGATTGGGGATTTTTTGACATTTTCACTGATTTGCCTGAAAGTAATGTGTGGATCTTGATTTAATTTAATAGAACTGTTGGGCTTTGGCAGCTGGATGCTCTCTTCTGAGTGTCATTCGACTTTATACCGGCTTTAAAAGAAAAATGACTTAACTTTACATTAGCAGTACAAATAATCCATGAGTGCATTTTCATAAATTATAAATTATTTCCTTATGTTGATCATCTATAATGGCATTCACTGTATATGACTGGAAAGAAAACTGTAGTAACTGGTGTATTTAAAATACAAACATTATAATTGATCTGCAAGATATTTGCAGGTTTCCTGTCCGAGATCAATACTCCTGTTCCTCGCCCACTTCCTTTGTGTGTGTGTGTGTGTGCGTGTGCGTGTGCGTGCGTGTGTTACCTCTGGCCTACGTTCCAGTGCTTCCTTCATCAGTGGATGGAGTTCTTCCACCAGTTCCCTGTAGACACACAGAATCAAAGATGGTACAAATCAATCAATTGTCTGATCGGCAAATGAGTCTCATCATCCCACCCCTCTCCCCCTGTACACAGAGGACGGTCAGATTCAAGGGAACGGGGGAGTTTGTAACAGAATACCTATCTTGTGCAACCCAAACGTCACATTCCCTAAAACCACTAATCCCTCAAACACTGATGTGAAAAATGTGTCTGGAGAAACCTTAATCTCTCTGGATAACAAAGAACGCCCTTTTGGAAAACATTTTAGGTTAAAAATAGATGATCTCTTTTTAAAAGGAAAATACCTCCTTTTCACAATCGAACCACTGTACTGTGAAAAAATGTGATACATGTCTGTTCCTCTAATAATTTCCTTGTAGAACAGTGTTGTACTTTCTTCCCTGGACGTCAGAGAGGTATGCAGCTCATCTCAGTTATGAAGAGAATGTACAGATAGATAATGATAAGTGATAGATCAAGACAGCAGAAAATTGACTGATGAATCGTATCTTTCTTGTGTTGGATATAAAGACTAATCTAGCACATCATCCATTTTCCACTGTATGTGTTCTGCATTCAGGCTTTGTGTGTTCACTCCCTGACCCAACAGTCACACAACAGTATCTAACATACTCTTGTATGATTCTTGAACATGCTGTTTCTGTGTGTTTTGTGTAGTTGTGTTCTTGCTCCAGTACCTGAAGACAAGAGCGTTTGTGCATCCGAATCCTAGAACCAGAGACTCTGTGATCTCCAGACTCTCAGCTCTCATCAGCGGGACGAGCTGCTTTAAAAGCCAGGCCACTGAGGGAGTGCCTATCACCTGAGCAATAAACAGAGAAAATACACAAGTAGTGTTCAGAATGACGGATAGGAGAGCATACATATTTAGACAGTAACTAAGTGCAACAATTCCTGAAATTTTAAACACTGATGGTTTTCCTTTTCAGCAGGAAAACACAAACCTTGTTGTCGTATGTGACGCTGCCATCGGGCGTGGTGGCTGTGATCTCCGGGGTGGAAGCCCTGAGGTGACCCGGGGACATGATGCTGGGCTTAGCCACCCCCAGACACATGATCAGGTAGTTACGCCACAGTGAGATGTA
Source organism: Platichthys flesus (assembly GCF_949316205.1). Taxonomy (NCBI): domain Eukaryota; kingdom Metazoa; phylum Chordata; class Actinopteri; order Pleuronectiformes; family Pleuronectidae; genus Platichthys; species Platichthys flesus. The sequence continues at coordinate 6,363,149 of NC_084959.1, read as the reverse complement.
GTTGTCACTGGAGCCCGCTGTACTGGTCTTCTTAGCGTTCACCGGGCTGCTGTGGAAATGGGTAAAAAAGCTAAATATTAGGTGGTCAGATATCATCACCTCGTATATGAGATATGTGGTATTGGTTGTTATTTCGGCTTTTCAGTTAAATGAACAATGTAATCAAAGTGTGTTCATGTACTTGGGGTCAACCAGAGGAAGTAGAAGCTGGAGCCTTGTAAACGCGTAGGGCCAGGCATATCCCAGGGCGGTGGGGCAGTGCTTGGGCAGGTGCTCCTGTCGCAAGAAGATGTGCAGACAGAGCACCCATGGGTCCTTCAGGCACTGGGCAAAAATCCAGACGTGGCTCGGGCTCTTCACATCATAGGAGCTGCTCACCAGTCGAGCCGTCCACTCCACCAGCCACTGGAGGTCAACGTGGTGGTTCAGCGGCAAGGTGGACTGAGGGAACAGAGGGGGGAGAATTTAGGAATGATACACAGCAGTAATTTAGAAGACTAAATAACTACATAACTAATCTGATGTGTTAATGTTACTGATGAACTCACCGAGTCAGAGACAGCCACATGAACAAAGCTGTCCATTACAGCTGGGCTCAGCTGGTCCATGACCTCTATCATTGGTTTGTCATCATCCTGGAGGGAGAGACATTTATAGAAGGAGCTATTTTTAACGCTGCGTCACAGAGTGTGACAGAATCCACGGCTGCATCTCTAGTCACACCTAGAGTCAGAAGCCATTTCTTGCATCCAGCTATTTACATCTCCTCTTTCTTTCTGTAGTGACTATTTACCAGCAGCTGTCATTGAACTCTATATTTATCTGTTTTGCCAAGTCACTTGTCAGTTTCCTGTACTGTACCTCAGCATGTCCCAGAGCTGTGAAGAGGCAACGTATTTCTCTCAACACGCCAACCGCCAGCTTCCTCGTGCTGATCTGACACGAGCAGAGGAGCAGCAGAGCCAGGCCCTCGACCGCATGCAGCACTGAGCAATGAGGGCTTCGTTCTGGAAGTCTGGGGCTTGACTGACAGAGAGAGAAGAAACATTTACCAAAATTTACAGGGATTTCTGTGATGTTGGTTTCATAAGTGATCAAATAACCAGGTGTGTCTGTAAATGAGTTAAACTTAGTGCTGTGATGTACAAACCTCGACTCCGCCTCGCGTCTTCCCCTGGAGCTGCAGAGCTAACCTCCACTGTGTGAGCAGCTGGAGGAGAAGCTTCACTGATGCATCCTGCAGACCCTGATGTGTGTCTTGAACCTGTTAAAGTTTGTAGAGGGAAAGGAAGAAGGGCTTTCATCTTTAGTTTCCCACGTCATTTTGAATTATCCTTTATTTTAGCATCTGAGATTATTTTATAAATATGTATCTAGTCTTCTTTTTCTTTTGGCTTCAGATTGGACACAAGAGTAAAATACAACAATCTACTTAGATCACAGAGAACAATTTGGGATTTTGTGTCATTATGGATACATTATTAGTGGTAGTGGTGTTAAAAACAATAACAGTTAATGGGAATGCTTTTAAAACATTTTAAAGTGATAAACCCTTACCTCACGTAGAAGGAAATGCGTGTAACCAAACAGAACGTCTTCCCTCCAGTCAGAGAAATCCAGTAACAGGCTCTGCAGGGAGTTCTGGGAAATGAGACGAAGCTCGTCGTCCATGTGCACAGTGAGTCTGAAGGACAGAGGACAACATAACAAGAGAGCAGAAGAAACAATTCTTAGTGATTTAGACACACAACATTTAAAAACTCCACAGGACTGACTTTAATGACATTGAGTAAGTAGGTCCCGTCTTTAACTCACCGTGAGAGCAGGTCAATGAGCTCAGGTTTGGACATGCCATCAGGGAGGATGCGAGGAATAGCAGCTACGCACGTTCTGAACAGGTCAATCTTAGGCTTCCGTTCACCACTGTCAAGGATAGAGGGGGATGTAAAGCTTTTATTCATCTTCCCTAACTCAAAATACAAGTTTCCTTTTTGAATAAAAATGTTGGGTTTAAAGAACGAACTTCAGCACAAAACGTTCCATTTCTGCACTTTGAAGCTACATACGTGATCATGTCCTCTGGTTCTTTGTTGAGCATCTGGGCGCTGGTGAGCATCATGCAGCGTCCCACCTCCTTGTCCAAATGTCTGAGGATGCTGTCCAGTGCCTTTCGTACCTGGGAGTAGTACAAGGACATACCTGAGGGGAACCAAGGTACATGGAGTTAGGAGACTACAGTCAATCTGCACTAACATGAGAAGCCCACAGACACAAACAGACCTATTAGCTTGGCTTCCTCTTCAGTGAGCGTCTTGCTGAGATAAGTTTTCTTCTTCTTCAGAGAGTTTCCAGAGGGCAGGGTGGCTCCTGTGTTGGGCATAGGAGGCTCTCCGTCCTTCTGCTGCAGAGCATCTGCGATCACCAGAAACGCCCGCAGACCAATGTTCATACGCTGAAACACAGACAAGGCTCAGCATCCTTAGTAACAGGCAACAGAGTCTGTTCATCCAGAGCAATGGGGAAATTGTGGCAGAGATTGAGTGAATGCAAGGGCTTGAAAAACATATTTACTTATATAAATGTTTATATGGGATTATTTGAAAACACATTCGATACTTCAGAGCTGCTGAATAAGGGATGTTTTTTCTAATTAGAGGGGATAGATACAACAGCTCCTGGTATCTAAGAGTTTTATTGACGTTTAATCCAACATTATATTGGACTGTTTAGTTTTCAGGGTAATCAACAACATACTGCATTGGTGAGTGTATATATTGTCTCTACTGTTGTTGCTGTATCTTTACGCCACCAGATCGTCTTTGTAACCCGAGAGACACCCTGCAGTCAATGTCTGGGTTTGCTTTTTCTTTTTTTTACCTCTGGGTTCAGACTGAAAGCTTTGGCAGGCTTCCCAACACTCAGCAGGTCAAAGATGATCTCCTTCATGGCGAAATCCAGTTTCTCCTGAGCAGAGGACAAACAAACTGGTGTTAGAGGATTTCTGAGTTAATGCTGTGAGAGCCTCCGGCAACATAAGTAATCAAATGAATATTATTGTTAGTATTAAATCAACCTTAAAAGCATTGATGTAAGTATTAAAAACATCAACCTCTAATACGGCCATTAGATAAATAGTAATCAATTGTGATAATGGTTTCTGCTGAAATAAAAAATAAGAAAAACTCTGAAGGCCTATATTCTTGGTTATCCTGTATTTTCATTAAAGTTTTTAAGGTTTGACCTGTTTCAACAACTTTGTCGATAAAAATGTGTGATTTTAAATAAATGTGAAGCTGCAATTTTAATCACACCTGAGCAATAAACTGGATAATCTTGACAAAGATGTTAAGCGGCATGTCTCTGGGCACGACGCTACGACTCCCTTTGGGGAACAGAGTGGAGGTGATGGACGTCAGCCGACTGGGGGAGAGAGAAAAAACACATATGTTGCTTTAATGCCACACATCAATATTAAAAATGAAGTATAATCTTTAAAGCGATTAGATAAGGTATTGATTACTAGTTTCAAAATGCGTCTTGCAATTAAAGTACATATGGCTGTTACCTCTGTGTTCCAGTGTTGCTCTCGCACTTTATTCGGATCATGTAAACCCACAGTAGACGGTAGAGGGATTCCAGAGCCACACGTGCCATCTTGGGATCTTTATTCTGTGTTCAGACAAAGATAAATGATTTTTCTTCAAGTACAGTATTTCACAAATCTCCATTAATACCCAGAGTCTTTGGAAGAAATGTGACACAAGCTGTCCCTTCTAGATGCATCTTCATTTATTATTCACTACAGATACTGTTTTCTCCATATTTACAGAGCGGTCATGAATGAAACTTTACAGAAATATGTATAGTCCCTCTATGTTTTAAAGCTGCGGTGTTTCCCTTGAGGCACTACATACTGATGGTGGATTTTATAGCTGGAGAGGTGTTCAGTAGACTCCTTCTTGTTGTACACTTAGTCAAATCCTTCCCCTAGGGCAGAAATTTATTTCGCAGACAACATAGTTTTTGTGCGTGAGCCTAACACTACTTGTGATCTGTACAAATAACCCCCTACTCTAAGGAATCCTGAATTTGCAGTGGTATCGACAGAAAGGCTGACCTTGAGGTTGGAGAGGCAGTTGTTGAGGAAAATGTGCCAGCGGCTGAGGAAGAACTGCTTCTGACTGACACACAGCAGGCAGGTCACCAGAGGATACAGAGCCTGGAGTGGACGGAGAAAGGACGGAGGGGAGACATTAGCATCAGGCACTTCAGACGACAAGTAGTTAAGTATCTTAATCAAATTCTGTTTTCCTCACCAGTTTACTTCATGAAGTATGCAGCTTATTACTTGGAAACTGGGGTTTCCACTCATTAAAGCTGGAATCTAATTTCTTTCTTTTTCCTTTGTCACTTACTAACAATAGGCAATCTCATTATTCGAAATTGAAGTGAATTTTGGTCCAAACTCATGTTCACTTGTTTCACAGCTGATAAATCCCTCATTAACCCACATTTCAATGTGTGCCTCTGTGTAATTAAGTCAGTTAAATAAAACACAACTAATATTTGCCTGTTTAATAAGAAGAACAAGTGAGACATTTATTTCATTCCCGATACATTTTTGTTTCGGCTGTCTCGTGAGCAGATTTAAAGCAACAGCAGTGTGAACAATACCTTACAAGAGAGAAAAAATGTCAACTTCAAGTTGACCTACAGGAATGTGAACTTGGTCTCTTGTCTGTTCAATCATCAGCCAGGTCATCAAGGTCTGCATGCAGATCATTCTTAAACACGAATACCTTGCTTATGATCGGTGTGAGACCAGGTACACCCTCGTCATGAATTGTTTTTTGAAATGCTCGATTTGAGATGCGCATCGTTGCTCTTCTATCTCAGACACTCAGAATGTAAAAGAATAACAATTAAGGGAATACATCAGATGCTAGTCATTCCTGTCATGTCATGACCATTTAGCTCTGACGTGGTGGTGGGTTGTTTGTTTGTATGCATACCAGTGCACCAGTCGCTTGGAAACGTGAAAAAAAAAACACAAAGATTGTATGCAAAGAGGTGTGTCAAGTCTTGAATGCATGGTAAAGTATTTTCAGAATCTGTTGAAGGAAGCGTGGGTACTGGCTGAGTGAGATGTCTGCAGCCCTGAGGAGGAACCCACTCACATCACAAATAGCACATCACTTGTCAGTGACATGGTTGTGGAATAAAAACCAAAAGGTGGAGAAACCTGGAACCTGGATTATGACAAAGTCTGATCAGATCAATTCCTCTGAACAACTTTAGTTTTTCTCAGCCAATAAATTAACTTCCATAAATCAGTGCCTGTTTCGGACTTGAAGAGAGGTTAGCACTAAAATAGAGTTTGGATCAAACTTGCAACTAGTCCATTTACACCGAAACAAGAAAAAAAACCTAAAAGTTTTATATTAAAGGAAAGAATGGCTTTATTGGAAGGATCTTGTTTTGAGAAAAGTACTGATAATCCTGTGTCATAAAAAGAGTTTTGCCTGTTCTATTACGTCCTTAACTTTCATGGTTAAAACTTTTGAGCAGTGGCAAAGGGAATTTTGATACCAGTCAGTTAAACAGATTTTATTGCATGCGTATCCGCTTGAGACTCCTCGCCCTGATCAGGGAGATGTACTGCAACTAATTTGCCGATTGCTCTGTGGCCAAATACTGCCCATCTGGCGTCGCTTCCAAAACGAAGCTGCGTGCTGCACGTTGCACTCCTGCCTCCTTCCCATGCAGAGATAAAAGCCCACATGCTGGAGAGTTACAGTAAGTGCTTTCACCAATTGCTGGTAATAAAGACGAAATGAAGAGAATGAGTGGTGACGACACAGAGTATGGGGAAGAAACTTACCAGAGAGTGTTTCTTCCTGGAGGACAGGTCCAGCGTTGTGTCGTGCAAACTTTCTACAAAATTTCGAAGACACGGCACGTTCACCTCATTCTTCACAGTCTGAGAGAGGACACATATTGCACAGGTCACTATCATGCACATTTCTTTATAGCAGTTTGCTTTCACCAGTGTCTTTTTTCTGCTTTACATGATGCAGACAGACGAGACACTATATATTCAGGAATAAATATTTAGAACAGCAGACACACTGTTCTGCAGATATACGTGTCGATTTTAATTCAACGACAAACAATAATATGAAAAGTTTAACTCTGTCTCTTAAAATGAATTATGAGTATGCAGTAAATTACTATTAGTCTGAGCATCAAGAGGAAAAGCACTTACAGCAGCTACAGGTACGAGTATCTCCACAAAGAGTCCGGCTAATGAGTGTTTAATGTCTTTATCCTTCACTTCCAGGAAATACTGCGCACACTCCTGTAGACAGAAAGAGAGACACAGTCAGAGACATTGAGAGAAGCAACATATCTACAGGATAATTCAGCAAAAGCAAAGTTAACGATTCAAATCCAAGTTTCGTTATGGGTGAAGGAAAATGAGGAAAACTCTCAATGCTGCAATTACCATCCACTGGCAAATAAACACAGCACTTAACCGCCTATTACTTGGAACTTCTCAGCAGTCAGCAGGACAGCTCCATGATTGGCCCTTAAACTGCTTCCAGACATGAATGTATGCAGTGAAACAGTGTACCTGCATGAACTGGAAGGAGGCTTCAAAGTCTTCCACCGGGTACATTTTGATGCGGAAGAACTTGAGGCCCATGATGAGGCTGATGGTGGACTGGATGACATAGGGGCTCTGCTCCTTCTGCCTCAGCTCCTTCAGCTCGGAGATGAACTTCTTCCTCACTGCTGGGAACCTGAGGAGGAAATGGTGACCAGATGTGAACAGTTACTCTTTACTAATGTTGTCATATCCAAATCTCAGAAAAAATATTTGTTTTTCCCAGTTTTTCTATTTGGTAATATTGTGAACTCTTAATCAGCTACGCAACTGTTTTTTTGCATGTGCACATAAGTGTGTGTACTCATGTGTGTGTGTGTTTGTGTATGTACCCATCCAGATAGATTTTCCCAACAGTGCTAGGCAGGTCTATATTTAGAAAGGCATCTGGAGGGGTGATGTGGAGGGAATGTGTGTGTGCGCACTTGTTCTGAGGGCGTCTGTGTTTTTTGCACATGCTTGTGCTTGCTTCACGAGGGTTGCCACAGCAGTTAATTTGAACAGTCATCATCCTTCTCTTTGGTGTAGTTTGAATAAGACATACATAAACTTCTTACTCTGTTAAAAAGAGTCGGGAAAACACAAAGATAATGTCAGGCAGAAAGAATGCGTGACCAGCGTGTGCACCCTTCACTGTTTTCAATGAACCGTGTGTGAATAATGCAGTACAAATAAATAACACTGAATCTTCTTAGAAGTTTAACCAAGTGGAAAATCCATTATCTACGCAGAAAACAGTCCGGGTTCGCTAAAATAGGTCCCAGTGTATTGAATTTGATCCTTTACCAGATCGATAACTGTGTCAAATGATGTGATGGTTCAGCTGGTGTGTTTGTGTGTGACTGTGTGTGTGTGTGTGTGACAGTAGTGCTCGAGCTGCCCTGTAAACCCACACATTCACCCTCACAGTAATAACTTCTTGGAAAATGGGAACAACACTGATCTCTCATCACGCACAACATGGTCCACAGAGGAACATCATCTGGACTATCATTACTACCACGCATACACACAAATATTTCTACCAGCACGCACACACAGACACACACACAGACACGGGCCGCTTTTGTAATTGCTGTTTCTACCAGAAAAAGGGGTCACAGCACTGAACTATGACAAACTGCTTCTTCAATAGATTTGAGATATTTAATGCACTTAAATTGATAATAAGATTTCCCCTTGATTAAAAGAAAATTAACTCAATACATTTACGTCGACAAATAAAACTACTTTACTGTATAGATACAAACATGTAATGTGTATGCACACACATACACACATGCAGTATAAACAATCATTTGTAAACATGTACAGTACCTGGATTGAGCCACGACTCCCACTACTTCAGCGTAGAGGTCAGCCACGATGTGCATGTTCCCAGTGTTGGGTCCCAGATACCTTAGAGGCAAAGATAAACATCAATATCAATGGATAAGTCTGTGACAACTACACACTTCTTTCATTTGTAAGAGCTGTGAATACGTGCATGTTGATGTCATGACTGCATTTTAACTCCAAGGGCCTTTCATTCAATGTAAATAAGTAACTGGGAAAGTGTACAGTGATAAACATTATTTCAGGCACAGTCCCAGTTGTGTTGTCTCTCTTACCCTTCCTTATATCTGAAGTGCTTGAAGGCCAGGTTTATAACTTCTTGGATGAGTCCATCCAACAGAGGATGGAGTGGGATCTGGATAGAGAGACAAGTTGTCATTTAGTTGTTACAGTGTGTCAAGTTAAACATGTTAGTTTCTTCCCAGTCTAGAGCATTTGATGTAAAGTTTTTGACTTTATCAAGAGTTAACTGGGAAATGCAGCAAGTTGTGAATAAGAGAAGGAAATGTTACAAACAATTGTTTCTTAAGGTTGTTTTAATTTGCAGTATGACAGTATACAGGCATCAATATCAACAGATTAAAACAATGAAAAACACAAATTTAATAGTTATTGTCCAGGATGGGAATACTGTCTACAGACAAATTCCTTTAAAAGTTAAACCTACTCATGTTAAGAGGTTTGACACATTCAGCCTTTTGAGAAGATCTTAGTGCAGAATGACACTCACCTGCTTTAAAACCTCTATAAGCACTAAAGAAAAGATGAAGTCTATTGCCAGATCTCTTCTCTCCAACAAGTAGTCCTTCTGTTGTTCATCACTGAGACACAAACAGAAAGGTGGTACGTCATATTCACAACACATGGACGGATTTGAACTAAACTTAAAGATACTAAAACTTCTATCTCCAGATCATTCATGTTTGGAGCTGACTGGTCAGATGTCAAGGTCAATAAAAACAGAGAAATTGATTTTCCAAGATAATGCGAAAACAATTGACCTTGAGAGACAATCTAAAGATTTTGTTGGTCGAAAATGATTCTGCATCAAGTGGTGTCATATGTTAACTGTCATCATGAAGAAGTCACAAAATCAAATCATGCATGTGGTTCAAAAACACATTTTTCATGCTATGCTGTAGTAGAATAGAAATGACCTGAAGCTTATATGGATCAAAACATTATTATGATTGTGTAATAGTTATGTCATCATGACATCACTATGAAGTCAGAAAATTGTGTAATACACTGCAGTCACCGAGCCACAATCAGCTTAATTACCCAAATGGTATAAATGATATCATGATGATAAGTTTCCTACTCAATAGTTTACAGGTCAGGACAATAATTATGATTAAAAGAGACATGAAGCCCTAAGATTTGTTTAAAAAAAACTTCAGAATCTATTTCAGTGGAGGAAAAATCTCTTTATCTGAGTCTGTGTTCTCTCACTTTTTTGACTTGGTGTTGGCCCTGGGTCGATACTCGTGGGACTCGTCCTCCAGGCCGTTCTGCCTCTTGTACCAGTCGAACAGAGTCCTCAGGATGGACGGCAGGCAGTACTCGGCCAGAGAACTCATGGAGCTGATCAGCTGCAGAGACGATAGGAGGAAGAGCAGGCGAGGGTGAGCAGAGAGAGAGAAGAAAGCAAGAGGTTCATATCTTAAATATGACAATGGACAAAAGAGGCAACACATATTGGAGTCGTGTCCATGTCAGATAGACGCACCTGGTCGAACTGTGGGTCTTCTCCTCTCTGTAGTGATTTGTTAAGTGGCTTCTCCTGTGAGATAAGAAGACATTCACGTCAGAGGAGAGAAACACACAAACCAATCTTCAAAACTTTCTGTCTTTCCTTTATTATTCATCATGGTTTGAACCTAAACTCTCAGGGAACAAGCCTCACAGCCGGAATGTAATCAAAACTTAAGATTAGGTTTCAATTTGTCTGAATTTGAAATAACTGTTTGTATGAAATCAGCCTTTTCTTCACTTAGATCAAATCAAACAACGTTATGCACTAATCCTCCTAGGACCACTCCACATTTAACATTGTGCTCTAACATTTACATTAAATCACCAGCAGAAAATGAAACAACCAGCAGCACCAGTTTCTGACTCTCTGTGTTACCGAGACACAGAGGTGGTATGATGGTTAAAACTGAAATAAAATTCAGTTCAAAAGTCAGTTCATTCAGTTATCTTGTCAATAATGGGACTATCTTTTTAAATTGTGTAATCAGTTCATCCATGAGACCAAGTGGACCATTGTAACAAATTAGAACGTCCCTCATGGCGTTTCCTGAAATATTGTTCTAACAAGAGTGGAATAGACAGACGACCCGAAAACATTATAGCTCAGACTATGACTGTCCTCAGCACAGATGCAGATGTATTGATATTGTTGCATGTTTGCTGCTCTACACTGTCTGTTCCCTGGTTTTGTTTAGAACAACCTGGGATATGCTCCCTTCATTGTGTCCCTGAGAAAAAAAGCTAAATATAGAAATAAACAGATTGAAAACCTATCAAACCTGTTCTCATTTAATAAATAAATAAGCCTTGATTCTGTACACTATTTAAGATAAAGTCACACTGCACTGTTCTTTTCACGAGTCAAGTCAACAGTATCCCGCGAAGCCACACTGAATAACAGATGTGCTAAATGAGTCTGATGCAAAGTGACTCACCAGTGGTTCGGCCATGATGATGCGGATCTTGCGTTCGGAGAGCAAGGTGAAGTTGGCAAACAGGCTTTTCAGGACGAACTCGCCCGGCTTGCTCTCAGGGTCCACGTTGACGGGCGCCATGATGACAGGACCCCTTCTCTCTCCCAAGGTTCCACTGACTGGTGGGAGTGGTGGTTTCAGACCCACGGGAGAGGCTGCGGAGAGATAGGACCAGTCAGTCAGGGTGAAGCAGAGATATTAAAAGGCCCCTCTCAGACGTGGAGGGGGAGAGACGTACTTTTATTACTGCTGTCGTAATTCTTTTATCTTACCTCTATTTGAGGCATAGTATATGTTCTACGTTTGAAACTATTTACCCATAATTTCTGGGGAATGTAAAAACGCAATTCGGATTTTGTAAATTAGCGTTTAGTTATAACATATTGAAAACCGTGATTGTAGCGTATATTTGTTAAAGTTTTGGTGGGAGGAATTATCTATTTGACTTTATCTTACTAATGTACACATGGATTTACCGTCAATGAAGTACTCTGGTACAAAAGAAAACTTCTGAAACCTGGAGATTTCCAATCAAGCTCTGGACTCATTAGTAGTTTCTGTGATTTCCAGGCCGATTTAAGGAGGTAAACAATGTGAAATGTGTTATGGTTGTTTTTAACAGATATCCGGTGCTGAGAGTTTTACAGAACCCTATTGGCCTCCATGATTTGTTAGTCTCAACCAATACAACAGCTTCAACTGCTGACTGTGTTGATAAACAGCCAAAACTGCACTTACTAACTTTCACTTGTTTTTTCAATCAGCATGAACCTGGACCTTTGTCTCATGTAAGTCGCTCAGTTAACTCCCAAGCCTCATCCACCTCCATAGCAGGGTCATATACCACCACCTTAAATGCCTGTCTTACATATGGCCTCATACTCTCTCCATGCTTCTCTCGTTCTTAATGAATCACTGACGGTAATGAACAAACAATACTTGTCACATTAGAATCATATTACTTTCCTTCTGTAATGTTCAAACTCTTTAGCAATGATTAATTCATGCTGAGTCAGAGTCCAGGTTTGAGTGCGACTTCTTTCTAGGCACACACACACACACACACACACACACAACTTGCTCGGCAGCACAATGTTTTCATGCCTGCCTTCTGATTGCATCATTAGGGAAACTGGGCGCTATTAATTCTTGCAACAATAAACAAAACAGCGAAAGACACACAGGGAGTCGCCAGAGTCTAAAATGAGAGGGAGAGACACAAAGCAGATGAACAGATGGGTACAAACAACGGGTATTTCCTGTCATGCATCGCTAAGAATATGAACGAATCCCTTTAATTAACAACACCTTTCTTCAGCGTGTCTTTAATATGCACTATAAGAGCATTAAGCAAGACATGTCAACATGTAATGAAAGAAAAACCCCAAACACCTTCACACAGAACCGAGGACGTACTAGCAACGACTGAAACAACAGCCAACAGAGCAGGCTTGTTGGACCGAAGCACATTAGCAGGTTTGATTTGCTGCAATTCCTGAGAAGAACAAGGTGAAGTGACAAGTGTGTGTTGTTGATAAAGCATCAGGTCTAATCCTGTCCTTTCATGACCACGTGATTGTACCTCACTGAAGAGGTGAGATGTCCATGGACACTGTACTCCCTGGGCAGGTCAGCAGGACCCCCAGCCTCCTTCACTGCAAACTGTTTGTTAGACACGTGACGACTCGAGCGATGCAAACATGCACGCACACGATCCCCCCCCCCTCCCGCAAGCTTACCAAGGCCCTTGATGAAGCTGATGACACTTGCCCTGCTCCATCTAGTTGGCACTTCCATGGTGCAGACAGCCACACAGTAGGACACAGATAGAGTAGGTAAAGTTGGGTAAAATGCTGGGAACCAGTGGGATGGAGAAGGTAAGTGAAACTGGGTACTGGGAGGTAAATTCACAGAGTAGTTTACAGGACTGAAAATACAGCTCCCATGATTAACAATTAATAGTAGATCCTTGCAGGAGATTAGAGTCTGTCTCCACCGCCCATCTACTCCACCATGGCGGTAACGTCTGGCTTAGGTGCTTTCAGGTTGTTATCCGAAGCTAAAAGTGTAATGCTCCATCCTTCAGAAAACGACAGGCAGGTAAAGTGAGAGACATGTGCCTGAGGCAAGAAGGAAGACTCTTGACAGCAGCATTACAGCTGTATCCTGCGTTCGATCCAACTCAAACAGGAAGACACGCTGCATCCACAGAGCGGAAGAGCCATGACCACGGTGAGCAACTTGAAGCCTGCGAATGGTGCAATAACAGGACGGGACGTTGTCAAAGCATCTTTTAAAAGTTCAAGAAGAGAAACTTATTCCACTGTGCTGCTTCAGCAGAGGCCTTGGTGGATCGCAGGCTGTGTAGGGCCCCATGCTTGACAGCTACATGAGCCTACAGACCACCTATCGGTTTCTAGTTCAGCTTCTGCTCCACCTCCTGCCAGCCGTCACGTCTCTGTGGGACACCTCCCTTGACCTTGGAATCCCTGAAGTCCATTGGAAAGTTGTGCTGAAGTAAAGTGCTTCTTTCAGAGTGGTCTTGTGGCTGTCCTTCAGTTGTCAGTAGCAGTTAAGTAAAGTCTGCTCCTTGTGGAGATCTGACCAGAAGAGTTGGGTTGGAATTTCAACACTGCCCCGAGAGGGAGGCGAGGGGAGGAGGGAGGAGCTATATATAGACTGCTGGCGGTCGTTCTCTTACATACCCACCACTCCCACTGACCCCTACTCATACACAAGTGCACACACAAGTAAACAGATATACTCACAGACACACAAACACACACATACGCAGAAGTAATATATCTGGGGAAAAAAGTTATGCGGTCAAATGATAAAGCAAGTTGAATGAATCTAACTCAAGGTAGACGGTAAACACAGCTAATCTGTTACAGCTTCACCACGACATGACTTTAAAGTGTGAGTAAATACGTGTGTGTGTGTGTGTGTGTGTGTGTGTGTATGTGTGTCTTATGCACGTCAGTGGGGAGAGCAGAGCAGATTGGACGACATAACGCCGTCCAATAGAGCAGTCGATAAAGCGCACCAGAGCGCTTCCTGGGACCCTCGTAGAATTCTGCATGACTCGGCCTTTTAAGTGATGAATCAGCAGATATCCATCACATGTAATCAATACAAGTCTATCTTAGTTTACAGCACATTATATATCCTAAAAGGTTTATTACCACAAACACACAGCGATGACCCTCAGCAAGACCTGGCAGAACCGAATCTGACACTGTACGACTGACTCATGACCAATTATGGTAACCAGACAAATCTGTTCATATTAATCATGTATTCACATTTATAATTGAAGAGTTTGACATGTGGTTACAAATCTTAAATATTGATTCTCAACAATTACATTTAAAATGCCGGCCTTGTCCTCTACTCTCGATATTACACAAATTGTAGATGTCACTATTAGAGGATGAGAAAAGTATTTTCACTTAGATTGAGCTGGAAGGTCACAATAGTGTGTTTCTGTTTTTACAGCCGAACCCCTCAGGAGGTACGGGGGGGTCGTCTATGAACCTGATAGTCTGTGGTTCGATCCCCAGCTCTCCCGATGTGCATCCTGACTTGGACAAGATACTGAAGATACTAGTGTATGAATATGAACAAATTAACAGCACTGAATGAATGTGTGTGTCGGTGATAAGACTCGAAACTAGACCATGAACGATGTACAGGCAAATAAAAAGTTGCTGCAGCTTGCATCAAAAATGTGTGTGTGTGTGTGTGTGTGTGTGTGTGTGTGTGTGTGTTTCAGAAAGGCTGGTATGAGATGGAACCAGTTCAACCTGATGAGGTCAACTGTTTATCTAGTGATTTCACTCAATAAATAACCCATGCTTGAAAACACAAGCCTATACTTGGACTTGCCAGGCATGTTTTCTCGACTCTATAGCTTTCTGACTGCATCATTATCGTGACCTTGGAGCAGACAAGGCTAAGCGTAACTGAATTTGGTCCAGTAGCTAAAACATATACGAGTAAAACGTACACACCATCTCATCAAGGCCTCTGATAATTTTTTTTATATATGGCTGGGGGGGGGGGGGGCATCAACACGTCCCCTGCAGTTCTTACCTAACCGACATAACCCCCGCTGACAGTCCTTCACCGCACACCTAATGTATGAGGTTGACACAGCTGCTCTGGACCAACACACAACCACAGTCACACACTTTCCATAATGTTTTTATAGTATCTAAAAGGTGCACACAACATCACTATTTAGCAACAGAGCACACACAGATGCTTCTATAGAACTCGTAAACTACTCAAAGACAAGTGCCCGCAGTATATACACAAAAATTGAAGGCAACAGTGTTCAGTCGATATTTGAAATCACTTAAGTATAATAACAGGAAAGCCTCTAGTCATCTCTTCACTCTCAACAAAAACAAACATATACTGATGCTACAGTAAAGGTGAACTACCGGCTGCAACGTGATGACTATATTAGAGACCCAGTGGTGCAATAAGACACCAGTGCTTTCTGCTACTGTAATGTCTCAGGTTAATGAGCCCACTGCTGAAAGTGGGCGAAAGTACAGAACGTCCAGTTGGCACCAGTCTGGAATGGTACTCCTGGGTATTCACCCCAGATTGCCTCCGAGTGTCCGACAGTCGCTCTACCTTCTGTTGGGTAAACACCAACTTACTGACGAGGAATTGATTAAGTGATTTGAGTCTGTTGCGATGTAAACAGATCATCCATTGAGGGTGTAAACACACAGATCTGCTGTATTTGAATTATTATTTAAAATATGGCAGAGCTTGACAGAGTTATTGAACCAACCCCTTTAATGCAGAGCACAAAGATTCAAACTAAAGTCAAAGACTGAGTTATTTCGCTGTATAATTAATATAGAAAATTGCTGAGGAGCCACATTTACCCTCTGCTAACCCCTAAAGCAGCCCCCCCTCCCCATCTCTCGCTTACATTATTCCATTATATAACACTGTCAAATATTAAAAGTGTGGATGATGCTGTACGTCTGCCCTCTGTTTTTCAGTCTCATCCAACACGTACATACGCAGAAATACACAAACCAGTAGAGTCTGTACACTGCAGGACACACTGACGACCAATCAGTCTTTCAGAATCTGACTGTGTCACAACATTTGTTTGGCATGCCAGCAACAACAACTGTAGTGTGCTAGCTGTACTCACTCCCTCCTAAGGACTTGAGCAGAGACTTGATGCTGATGTCAAAGAAGCCTGAATCCTGCTGGCTAGTCGCCATGGCTGCAGAGGATATGTCGCCACGGTGACAGACAGCAGAGGGGGGGCAGGACGGCAGGATGAGGCGTTGCGGACAGAGCAAGCAAGAGAACGAGGTGTACGCTCCTCGAGAGAAAAACGGAGGAGAGACACGGAGAGAGGGATGCGGGTGGGCAGCCAGCGATGCGGATGCTGCGGCTGTCTGCTGCTGAGTGGATGTGTGTTTGTTTGTTTATGTGTGTGTGTGTCAGAGAGAAAGAAAAAAAGAGCGGCACACGGCTTCTCCTGCGCTCTGTGTTGCTATCTCTGTGGCTAACACCCCCATCCCCTCTCTGTTTTGCTCTCTCAGGACAGTGATACACAGATGTTGCTGGCGCAAGCAGCCAATCCTCTTAGAGGAAAGGGAGAGAGGGAGGGAGAGAGAGAGAGAGAGAGAGAGGGAGGGAGAGAGAGAGAGAGAGAGAGAGAGACATACAGTAAATAGTACTGCACAAGG
The DNA here is from genome assembly GCF_949316205.1 of Platichthys flesus. NCBI lineage: Eukaryota > Metazoa > Chordata > Actinopteri > Pleuronectiformes > Pleuronectidae > Platichthys > Platichthys flesus. The sequence continues at coordinate 6,346,686 of NC_084959.1, read as the reverse complement.
GAATTGCAAGGAATAAATGGAGGGTAGATGGGAGGGAAAAACGACTGCGTGAGGGGAAAATGGAATAATTAAGATGGAAGAGATAACGAACGCTTCCTGATTGCTGTTGACCAGTTCTGTCGAACAATAAGTGCTGAGTGAGCATGCTGCATGCCTGCCCCGGCCAATCAGAGCCAAGAAAAGCAGTGACGAGGAGGCTGCACCAACCAATAGCCAGAAACAACAACGGGTGAATGGCATCACTGACTCAGATGTGTGAATTTCTATTCTCTAATAATAATAATAATAAGAAATTTATTTAAATGCACTCACCAAAACAATGATTGAAAGAAATATAAATATAAATGTTTTTAATATAATCAAACTGCACACAGAGACAAAGGAGAAACAATTCCACTAATATACGAAACTTAAAATTAAATGTTGAGTAGGCAGGACTCCATTAAATAACAGAAAAGAGGATTAGCTGCGGAGGGAATTAAAAATCTTTTTAAACCTTAAGGCTATCACAAGCTGACAGTGACACCGTTTCTAGATCTCAACCCTAATTTGGTATTTATGTTCTTGATCTCCATCTTACTTATCTTATCAGCCAACTGATAGACATTTTTTGCAAAAAAGTTAAATATGGGCGTGGATATAGTTGTTATTGATCGAACCAACATGTTTGCCTGTTACATCATCAGCAGAAAAAGATAGTGATTATCCAGATGACGACAGCACTGACATCGGGTGGTGCTGCACGTTCAATTAACACTGTTATGTCATTTGTAGGTCAATGTTCTGGCAACCCGGTCGGTACTGCTCGGCAAGTAAACACATGTAGTGGATTATTTCAGGTGCCATGATGCAGGACACTGGTTTGCCACAATCAATATTTAAAATCTGTCTAGCACCAAATGATTTTCAGAGAATCACAGTGAGCAGAATTCTTTGTTGTCCAAGCTTCGCGCAACAGCAGTTTTAAGCTTTGCAATTTTACAAGGGAGACATAATATCCCAGAACTCCAATTGAACAAAGGATTAGCTCATCTTAGCTAGAGTGTTTTAGTGAATTAAAAAGGGCCTGATGAACCTTCGCTTACCTCACCTACAATTTCCACTGGTTTTACCCAGTTTTGAGTTGTAAAATAGGCCAACAAAAACATTACTTTGCCTTTGGGTGATACTAACCTTATACCCCAAAGCAACAGATATATTATTGACGGGCCATTTGAACCTTGAATATAGTTTCGGACAATTCTACGAAGTGAATAAATTCTCTCCCTCAACCTTTCACATGTCACATGGATCATTGGCTGTCCTCACAGGTGCCTAAGCTGAAGGTATAATGGCCGTCAAAGCAAAGACGCTATGGTTGGGTGGGTAAGACTGGAAGTGCAAGGGGATAATAGAGGGTCATCATGTTGAAGTTTGGAAGGGCAACAGCGCATGTGAACGGGTGAGAGAAAGAACACAGGCAGGGGTGAGAAAATGAGAGTGGATGGGGGGGGGGGGGTAGAAAGTTTCACAAGATACAGCATCATGTGAAGCTGCATCTCATAGGAGATGCGACAGAGCACAGGATGGCCTGGTTCATATTAACAGACAATTACAGTCGAATCTCAAAGGAGGAGAAATATAGCAGAGAGGCACCGCAGGTCTATTCCTGTCTGCAACTTCTGCTTACGCCATCACAGTCCTGGGCCAAATTGTATCAGCAAATGAAGTTAACCCGATTACTGAAATGTGACAATACGCCCAATCAAGTTACAGAGAAGCATTTATGTCTTGCAACGGCCCCAAAAGAGTAGTTATTTCAACTTACTGGTGCAGCAGCAAAGGATATTGAATCTTCGTTGAACCTATTTCTCACACTTCTTATTTGTTGAAAAAGTTGCTTGTGGCTGATGGGAGAGTTTATTTTCTAACACATGTAGTTGTTGAGTGAGAGGGAACCTGCGAGGAAGAGTATGACCTACAACTAGTAAAGAGAAAAATAATGTTCTGTCCCTAGTCAGTTGTCCACACCTTCTCTAAATGCAAGAGATATCTGGAGAAAGGTTTTCCAATTAATCTATTTGATTTTTTATTTGAACGATCAAATATAAAATCCTGAGATCAATCTATGCATTTGTGCCTTCTCTCAGCAAATGTACTGCTGGATGTTAAGTGTATGCAGTGTTTGGTATTGTGTAGATGTCTGCTTCGTGGAAATGGAGGTATCATATCAAGTAAAAATAATTACCACATAGGTTGTATCTGTCTGTCAACCAGTTAAGTTGCAGTTTACATCTATGTCTGTCCAGGCTCATATAATAGTGATGAATTTGAAGGGTATTTATGAAAAGGTGGCACATTCATTATTCAATAGTTGTGAATAGCAAAAATGTGTTTTGTGACAGCAAAATGACCTTCAGCTTTGACCTTTGAGGGCCAATCTGTGAGTCAAGTAAACATTTGTGCCAATGTGGTGAATCTCCTTCCGGGTGTGTCTGATATATCTATTTCACGTCCAAAACTTGCCGATATCGAGCTCTAGTTCTCTTCATGCAGAGGGAACAGCAGCTCAGTTGTTGGAGAGAAACTTGCGTGCAATGCATTAAATATATTCAAATTGATGACCTGCCAGGGAAATTCTTTGCCACAGACTTACGCACATCTATAGAGCTTACAATTATAAAATCATAGACGGAAAGACACAAACATATGCACACACAGACACGCACACCCTTATGGAAGTCCTGGGATTCCACACATTCTAAGCCAGGGCCTGAGCATGCCAGCTGTTGAATGTGCCTCCACACTCACACTCAGCACATATGCATTCACACAAATGCATATGACACATGACATACTCAATTACATTCCATTTAATCTAAAATTATTATTTTATTTAGCAGTTTCGACCACTTCCCAACACACACACACACACACACACACACACAACTGCAAATTCTATTTCTCAGTGGATACCCATATTTAACTTTTTTCATCATCTGTATGGGACACATTTAAATGATTCACCATTCCATCCAATTTAAATATTCAGTATTCAAATACTGAAAGCCCGAAAATCATTTTGAAGATTATTATTTATTGAGCATTAAGTAAAAAAAATCTGCTTAGAGGTTTTGACACTACAGGAATAACAAGGTCCCAATGGTAAAGATGCGGCGCAATAACTATCATATTTATTTTGATAAATAATCAGGCTTCAGATTGTTTTCTTGATGACATAAATGAAAATAAATGACATATAAAAGCAGAAAGTCTTTCACTGGAGAGGCTGGAACTTTGTAACGTTTAATGTAAAAAAATGACCTTAAACTAGGTGATAATTAAATTTCAGTCAATTGGCTTATTGATGAACTTAAGCTTGTGATGTCGAGATTACACTGACTTTATTACATCATCACAGCACATCTGTTAAACCTAAATTAAACCTGCTACTCATCTGTCTCTATCTTATGGTTCATACATGAAGTCGTGGGTATAAACTGCTCTATGATAACAAACACACACACACACACACACACACACACACACACACACACACACACACACACACACACACACACATAGAGAGAAAGAGACGGGGAGTATTTGAGGTTCACACTGTGGTATCTCCTTGACACAGCTGTCTTGATCAAATAGATATTGTGAAGAATGTGTGTGTGTGTGTGTGTGTGCACCTCTCCCCTAAGCGCAAAGCCTATTTCACATTCATTATCACAGCATAGAAGCCAGAGAACCTTTCATTTGTCTAAAAGTTTACCTGTGTTATTGAAAATTTGCTGTTAATTTTATACTCAAAGTTTTCTTTGTGCAGGAAGTACTTTTTAACACAGACACTACCTCGCAGACACAACATAAAGCATTACTGTCTGAAAATACTTATGAAAAATGAATATCACCATTACCGTTAATCAGAGGCCCTTTTCTCTATTTAATCTAACTTACTACTTCAGGCGTTCTCCCACTGTTGGAAGTATTTTGACATGTTCTTCCCAGAGGTTAAGTTAAGTTGAGAATGAATAAGTTGCTTGGGCAAATAAAAAACTGTGCTTACATCTGAGGCCAGAGCTGCACACACATGTCTATTTTCTCAATCTGCAGAATGAGGATAAGTGGAGTAATGTCTGCTGCTGTCTGCCTCAAGACAGAGAAGGTATCACTTTTCACAGGGTCTCCAAAAACCACAACAAAGACACCTGAAGAATCAGGTCTTCAAATCACAGCAAAGAAAACAACATTAAGAGCTATGTGGAGAGACAGAGTATAAAGAGATAGGAGGAGACCTTATTTTTTAATACCAGGTTGAATAAAAACCCATCCCACATTCCAGTGGGAGAGTTGAGAATCAGTATCTCAGCTGCGTGTTCCGCCAAACTTTTCATTACTTCCAGCATGAAGAAACGCGTCCGGTCATGAAACACTAGCATTCACAAGCTAAGCTGCAGACTCTGCACCTACCTCTGATTATCCTTGTGCGCTTTCTGGACCTCGACTGGATCTTACTGAACCTCCCGGTAAAGTCACTGGGGTCAAACATGTCCATCGACAGAGAGGCCATGTGCTCCAGAAATATGCCGTCCTGGCTCTGGCTCTGGTTCTCCAGATCCGGGTCCTGACCTGGGCTCAGAGACTTGCCATCGAAGTGGTCTGAAGCACCGCTCTCAACCCCAAGACCGTTCATGCTCCCTACATCCTCAAGAGACATGTCTCCACTATTTCAACCCACTCCTCGTTACTCTACTGTCCAAACCTGGCCATCCACAGAACTAGCTACATGATGATTGGACAGTAAGTTGGTAAAAAAAGCATTAAAAAAAAAACATTAATAAAAAAATAACTTAAAAAAGAGTTTAAAACAAAGTGCTCAGGTAGTCCCAATATCCCGGTTTTCCCTTTCTTCATCTCATTCTTCTTCTCTTGTCCACGTTTTGGTTTCCAGTTTCTTCTCACAAGGATTTACGTTGAGTTCATTCAATCCCGAGATAGTGAGCTCATTGCTTTGTTGTTCCAGTTACACAGGCTCTCTTGAGAGTTCAGGTTCACCTTTTCACGATCCCTTTTCCTCTCTCTTCTTCTTAAACAAAAAAAATGTACAACCTCCGGGTCTTCTTGTGTTTGAGAGACAAGTTCATTGAACGTAAAAGTTCAGCTGTCCTCTTTTGCTCTCACCTGTTCTTTGTTTAGCTCTCTCGGTCTTCCTCACTCCTCTCTGAGGCACAACTGTGTTTCTCTGCTCTCAGGTGGTGAACGAGGGAGGGATCCAATTCCAAGAGCGCAGCTTGATAGGGTGGTTTGGGAAGTTTGGGTGGTTGTCTCATTTCCTCTCCCTCACACTGTCTTGCCTTTCCTTTTCTCTCTCTCTAGGGGTTTTCCTAACTGGCCCCCTTGTGTGACTGAGGACAGCTCTCGATCACACACCTGTTTCCTTCTACTTGTTTCATCCTTTCTGTCTCACATAGTAGTAAACCGCGGCCGAATGGCATGATTCAATCAGCTTGATCCAGACAGCCAACACATGGCATGTGGGTGTGAGTAAGAGTCCCTGTACTCACTGGTCGAGGCTGTTTAGCCAGTTAACCTCAACGTGTTAATGGTGTAGGATTACTGAGAGCAGACACGCCCCTTCACGGAAGGGGGAAACAAAGCCAAACACAAACAGGAAGAACGCTGAAAACAGACACTGACGACTGTGTTTTTGTGAAAGTTGGCTGTTACTTTTGAGTTGCAGTTGTAAGATAACAAATCAAGCAGCCTGGAATTCAGCCCACACAGATAGAGAAGTATACATTTAAATACTCAGACGTCTTACTGAGAAACTGATTTAAAGGAAATTGAATTTACAGAACTGCTCTCCTTATAAAAGTTTTCCTTCCTACATCAAATCCTGAGAAGAATAAGAGAAGAATTCAAAATGAGCACAAAGCTTGTTGGCCACATAAACAAATCTTACACTCAATACAGAAAGTAAACAGTTTGGTCACAGCCCTGATAACATGTGGCTCTGTCATGCTGGGAAAATCTTCAATGCTTTTGCGAGACACAAAAATACTTAATGGTAAATGTAATAAAATGAATAACATTTTACCACAGGTTAATATAAGATGTTTTACACATAAATGAATGTGAATGTTTTAAATTCTCTGTATCCCTCACTTAATTCTTTCAAACTCATATTTGTTCATCCTGCAGTTTACTTTCTCTCACTCTGTAAGGTAGCTAGCACCTCTCTGGAGACACCTATACCCTGAGCGGACCTCTTGCTGTTTATACCAATATTGTCATGACATCAACTCCATTGAGTGCTCACCTGAGTCCTCGTGTTAAGGAGTAAAAACAACAAACCATTCATATCCTTTTTGAAAAGGCTGCAATGCAAGTTTAAGTAGACGTGATGAATATAATGGCAGTGCCGAACCTTGGTTGCACGCCCCAGTTACAGTAAAAAATTGTTTAATATTCACTCATTTTACAAATTAAAGTTTGTTTACAGGTAGTGTGGGGCTAGTATTTTGTGTGTACAAAGAGAGGGCGGCACCTTAAGTCTAATAAACCGCCTCAAGTGATGTCATATAGCTTGTGGCTACATCTGCGCTATGACTGTAACACAGTCCATTAAATCTCTGCCAGTACAAAGGTTTCTATGTTTCCATTCAACTTAATTGTGACATGTGAAATATGATTTCCAAACAATAAGTAGTAAGGATAAGTTGGGAATTTACATATTTGGCTTTCCCTTATATTAATATGTTATACTGAACATTATCAGAGAATGACACAGATGTGGTACATGTTTAGTGTTAAAATGCTTTTACTGAGATGTTTCTCTGCCATCGCAGCAGAGAAGCAGAAGTCTGTTTACACACAATGGTGATGCTTCCTCAAATCTGGCGAGGAAATAGTTAAAGGTGGCAAACAAGCAGAGGGAGGCACGGTGCCAAAGTCAGTTATAGAGGCGTGCCATCCCCTAGGGAGACTACAACAGCCAAGTATTAAGACACTCACGCTTACGCACACAAACACACTGAGACATGAACACCCAAACAGGATATCGTTTTTGTCCTTTCATTAACCTGACATCTCTGGCCAATCAATCAAAAGAAACACAGGTTGGCCAATCAACCACAGGAATTTGTCAGCAAACAAAACCACAGTCTTTTACTTATTCATTTATTTTCATTTGTTGTTGTTGATTTCTATGCTTTCTTCACTGCAACGTTCATCTACACACTGGAGATGGTAAACCTCAATTTTCAGGATGGCTCTATGGGCTCTGATTAGTCGGTTTTGATTTAACTTGAACGCTGTCACAATACACACTGATCCCATCCATTCTTCCCTGTTGACTCTGCAATGTAAACTGGTCTTTTCAAAAGGTATATGAAGAGATTTTAATGATGTGCGGTCGAGTAGCTGATACAATTAAAATATATATATATATTCCCTAATCTGTATATAAAGAGGACATTTAATTAACCTACTCTTATAAATTCCTTTTATTAATCATATAGGCGGAGGTCAACTCTGCAACCTTAAAAATCGCAATTAATCTCTTGCTATTATGTGTTTTTCACGAGTTAGTAAGCCGTCATCTACACATAAAGGAACCTGAATGTGATTTATGAGCCACAAGCGTCACCTGCAGCTTCCCGCCACTGTTCAGACACGCTTTGGTTCACTAGGACAACCAAACACACCCAAACAGACAAGCAAGTCACGAGGACATGGGCTGTTTTCAACACCAGGTAAACACCGAGGTCTCAACGAGGATTCATGCTCTGCCTGATCATCTGCAATCTTTATTCTCTGTCCACCTTCTTTCCTGCGTCTTTTTCTTCTGTCTTCACAAATATTTCCTGCTCATGTGGACATAGAGAGGACAGGGTGGTGCCATCTCACCTCACATACTGTCTGGAAGGAAAAAAATCTACTTCCATTCCCATGCTGATTTGGTTGAGGCCAAAAGGAAGCAGAACAAAATGCACCACAGTGTTTTCTGGGCACTTATTCCTATCGTTTACTTTCTCATATTACTTCTTTTTCATTTCCTCTTGTTTTTGCTACTACGTCATTCTTGCTTCCTTTCTCAATGTCTAAAGAAGGAAAAGCAGCAGCTTAATTGTTATCCACAATAATTACGACTATTTTACTAGTGTTTGTATCATTCTTTTGGTTTATGTTTTACCTTTTTGTCCTAAATTGAGCTTTAAGCGTGACATACAACAGGAGATGCCATCAGTGGGTACCACACACCTTTTTAAACTATGTGCCGTCCTTTGCGACTTACTTGGATGTGCCCTTTCCCCATCCAACCAATAATTTCGTCCCTGATTATACTCCTTCCGCTTATCATTTAAATTGCACCCTCTGCCGCCAACCTTTTTATCTTTCCTGTCACTTAAATATGTTGCCACGTTATCAGTTGCCCAGACCGCGGACCCAGCCTCTCAGCAACCCGGTCTAACAGGAGAACCCAGAGCATAAACAAGTTTACTTTTGGCTTATGCACTGAAGGGAGGCTCCAGTTCAGGGGCTCCCTCGGAAGACGGGTCAAATGAATGATAGCAGAGCATCACCACAAGAACCGGTGTCTTTGTTAGAGATAATGAAGCTTTGCGTAACAAGCTGGGATTTATTTAGAGTAGGTATAATTATATAATTATAAAATACTTGAGCAGGCTGTTCTTAGACAGACATCTTCAGATTTGTTTGTTAAAGCTAGATACATTTACAACAGAACGAAGAAGATTCTTCTATTATAGATATTATTGGTAATGTATGATATTACCACTTATTGATCTAACCTTGTTTTTTAGCAGTGGTGTTGGAAAGTAAAAATAGCAACACCACAGTGGCATTTAAAATTGTAGCTCACGTTTCATCACCAAAATTAAAGTACCAGAAGTAAAGTGCTTATTTCTGTAGAATTGTCCATTTTCAAAATAATGTACTGTATTATATTTTTTGATTACTACTCTGTGCATTGTACATACTCTGCATCATAATATAGTTGGTTACGCATGACGGTCCTTATATTAAACGTGTTTCAACCTATAAAGTACTAAAACATGATAATTTATTTGTTGCTTTATTTATCTGAATCAGAAAAGTAAATAAATTTACCTATGAAACGATGTACAGTAGAATTACAAAGTTACAAAACTTACAAAACTGCACTTCAGCAGAGTACTTGAGTAAATGTACTAAGTTACTTTCCACCTCTGGATTTAAAACACGTGTAGTGGTGCATTCCGACGACTGGTTTTAACAGGCACAGGAAGAGATACAGTATATGTTTGTTTTCACTGCATGTTTATACAGGCACTGCACTGAGGGTGCCGCACACACGTCTCCTCTGGATGAAAGCAAAACTTTCTCTTTTCTTTCATTCCTCTTTTCAGGGATTTCTCCTGTGGACTACAAGCTGGAAATGTCATCTAAACCATTGGCACGTACAGTAGATTCTCACTGGTTCTTCTATTGACCTCACTTTAATCTGTGAGGTTTAATGGGCAGTGATTCAAACGGCTGGGACTAAGCTCAGGCAGCAGTGATAAGTAAAGTACAACTACAAGTTTTGTAATTGCAGTCAAATGTCCGATAACTATTGGTTGCCTACCTCTGCCAAGGACATTGTGTGTTCGCCCCCTGTCTGTTTGTTGGTTTGTTTTTGTCTTTCAGCAGGATTATTAAAAAACTGCTGAACAGATAAGACCAGACAACATGGTGGAAGGATGAACTCATGCCAAAAAATAAACTATCTGGGGCAGATTCAGGATTATTTTTCACTCTCTTTGGCACCAATACTATGAATAGTTCAGGGAACTAGATGATAAAAACCAGGCATATTTAGGGAACTGATTTGTACTAGTGAATTTTATTTAGTGTGGCATGATTAAGTGTAAGGGGACAGAGTGGAGGGGGTTAGCGCTTTACTGAATAACATTCTACTTCTCTCCTGTTGTCAGAAAATCACCACACCGGCTCTACAATGGTGCCCCCTTGAGCCCATAAGAGAAATAATAATACTTCTTGTGCCATTTCTGATTCAGTATTTAAGAATTTTTTTGAACATTATTATTCTTTGTTTGTTTATTTGTTTGTCTTTAGAAACTAATGCTCCTTTGGTGCAGAAATTAATCTTTATTTGATTATTCCAGTTTTTTTGCTCTTTTGTCTGCTCTCTCAATGAAGTCTAAAATGTATATTCACACAGACTTTTAGTATCTGTATATGATTGCCTCTCACTTGGGAGGGACAAAAATGCAGAGAGAATATATGACAAATTCTGCTTCCAGGTGAAAATGTGTTTCAGTGTCAATAAACGGAAGGACCAGGGTTTATAGACTCATTAAACATGAGACATTAAACCTGTCAGCTGTTGTTAAACTGTAAGCACTAGAACATCAATTAAGGTAAGACATTAACTATTCATGTGTACATGCAAACACACACAGTACAGTAAGCCCATAAGCCTTTTAATACATATATAGACTTGTGTTATGCAACACCACTTCTGGGGTCTCTAATGTGCAGTTTAATGCATCAGCAAACAGCCCCAGAGCTCCATCAAACCTAACAGCAGTTAAACAACATTCCCTGACCAATTATATAAAGTCCTAAATCAAACACACAAAACGCACAAGCCAAATGAATTAATTCTCCACCAAAACTCCTTTATAGTTATGTCAACACAAGACACCAGGAGTCTTATCTCTGAGCATCATGGAGGAGACGAGCGTGCCCATAAAATACAAATTAATCTTTAACGCAACAGCACCGGAGGGAAGGCCAGACAGGGAGTGCGATGGTAAGGAATGTGTGTGTGTGTGTGTGTGCTGATGTCTCTGTATACGTGTGAACCTGTGTTTGCCTGGCAGAAACCCCAGGTTATGTAAGCCGGTGGGAGTGAGGTGCTGGGAGGTATCTATGGGAACGAAGACAGCGAGGAGAGATGGATAGTTCACCAGCGGATGAGGGTTCACTAGCAGGGAGCGTGGGAGGTCAACTACAGTTTCTGCTTCTTTCCCAAATGCAGGCGAAGCTCGGTAACATCTCTACAGCAAAGGATCTGATCAGCGGTTTGTCCAAGTCTGTGAGAGAGCAGCTGAGCTACGATACAGGGAGGAGTCACTGGCTCATGATTTGTCCTTATTGCAGAGGACAATGCACTTAAACTGTGAAACTACAACACATATACCATATAATCACACTGCCCCTTATTTGAGCCAAAAATGAACTTCACAACACTTCTTCCCTCTTTCCCTGTTTCTCTCACCTCTCTACCTCCAGCTCACCACTGAAGATGGAGACAGATGCCATATATAAAATATAAGTAAATTAAATTAATATGATTCCTGAGTAGATGCTGGACAAGTCGTTCCTTGTTTCTTGTACAAAGAATGAAATGGAACAAGTACTTTTTCTCACATCAAGAATTGAAGAATGGATCAATAATTAAATGTCCGAAATAGGGTGAAGATGCAGTTTCCCTATTCAATTTCAGTAGGCAGGTTTTTCATAAACTGATAAACCTATAATTCTTTGTCTGATGATGTGGGAGGATGCAAAGCAATGTGTGAAACTGTCCACTGGACTGGTAACTGTGCAGCAGGAGACACTTCACTGTTCAGATGGCTTTGTCAACCTAGTTCTGATGCTCGGGCTGTACAAAGACTTAGTACATCCTGTGTGAGATCCTCTCTGAATGCCAAAAAGGGAGATCAACCATTAACACTCACTTCCTGGCAAAAAACACAACTTAAAGAACCCGAAAAACATGCTGCTGTGATGATTGGTCTCGACACCACATCAACGTGTAAAGTGTTGATTAATCCACTTGATGTCCCTTGAGGGAAACTGCATTATTTATATCATTTATTCAGGACATATTATCATGGTGCTAAAATATAGATGAAGAAGTTCAATTGGTGAACATATTGTACTATGGCCAGTGTAGTGGCCCACCTAGTGTTTTATAATACACCGACAGTACACACACTTTGTAATACATGTGATTAGAAAATATGACAACAACTTAGTCATTAGAAAACCCTGATTCCTTACATTTGTAAAAGGCGTTAACATCATGAATCTCTGCTTAACTAGTGCTGTAGTTCATAGTATCCTTGTGTACAAATGGGTTGAAATGATGACATAAAGTAATTGGGCTGAGTGGGGCTTTGTAAATCTGTGACAGCAATGTGGGAGTCGGGGGAAACACCACAGCAGCACAATGATGTGACATGCCGTCTGTCTGTGTGTGTGTTACTTGTAGCGTAAGTCCAGACACAGAACAATGGCGTTAACTGGGTCGACTGGCTGTGCCAAACAGCTGGAGAGATGGAAGGAGAGGGAGGGTGACTGAGTCCTAAGTAAAGAGGGCAGCAGGGTGTGTGAGGAATAAGGAGGAAGGGGCCAAAAGTAGGAGCGTGAACAGACCAGGCTGGGGAGAGACAAACTAGAACAAGTGAAGAGGTGTGCTCATCCCCGCTATCGCCCATTTCACTTCAGAGAAAGACGTTGACAAATGAAAAAGTAGAAATGAGAACAAAACCCCAAAATACACGAGGAACGAAGTCACTAGACCGTAAAGTGGTGCTGCCCGCTGTCTGCCTGTATGTAAATAATACATGGTCAAACTCCGGCTTTCTCTCACAAGATATTCAGGCTGACTCCTGAGCATCTTCTCTTCCGCTGCAGAATAATAGAAGTGCACAGTTACTCAGGCGAGATGATGGCCGCCACTGGACCATGACCGATTCAAGTCCCCCAATTTAAAGCCTGTGTGTGTGTTTGTGTGTGTGTGTGTGTTCAATCCCTGACCCATAAGAATGGTTCAATCAGCAGCACGATAACATTCTAATCATCTTCCCAACAAGGAAATACACGGCTGCTCCGGAGGCTTGCACATAGTTATTCAGATTCAGATCAACTTTATTGATCCCAGGGAGGGCATCGAACTAACAACATCCAATAGGAAGCCTGTCAAAAAGCACAGGTCAACAGAGAACCAGAGGTCGGTGAAGGACAGCAAGATCCAGATAAAGGAGGCAGAACAAATAGCAATACAGAGACAATAATTAAAAATCAAACAGATTAAGATTCAGTCATTAAATATGTTATTTACTACAGTGTGGGTTTAGCAGCCTGATGGCAGCAGAGGGGATGAATGTTATAGATAGATATGTTGGGTTCTACATTAGGAATAAGGAGACATCTCTCAGTAGAGGCTGACCAGGCTGCTGCTGGTGTCTCTTCCTCAAACACATCTGCCACCTAGCATGTTAGCTAACAGTGTAGCTCGCTATCTCTCCCCGCCATCACCGCCCCGTGTATTTACAACCAGCGAGGACGTAAACACCGGGGCCGCCTCACAAAGCGCCATTGTTCCCAGCGCGTCCGCCGCCGAGGAAACCGGGGAAAGCGAGTTCAGCTCGGCCGGTGTTTATATGTTGTATTTATTTGACGTGTAAATGGATGAATGCTAACTCGGAAGCTAACGAGCTAGTCGAACCACCACCACTACCACCAGCCCCCCTTGTTGGTGGCGGTTAATCGATGTGGCGTGAGAGGAGGTGTGGGGGGGGGGGGACGACAAAGCGACGCGACCCTGACCGGGGAATCGAACCGTACCTGTGTGTGCTTGGAGCTCCGCGGCTACAGGAGCGCTTGCACCCCGCGCTGTCTCTTTGTGGGAGTGATGCTGCGGCTGGGTTCCATCAGTCCATCTCCATCAGTCCGTCTCCTCTCCGGGTCTCCGCCGGCTGACAGCGAGACACCGCTCCGGAGGACAGCGCCCCGCCCCTAGAAACCAATCACACGCCGGGCCGCCGGGGTCCGGAGGCGGGAGACTCCTTCCTATTGGTGCGGTTTGCTGTCCGTCCGGGTGGGTCGCTAGGGGGCGCAGCCGTGGACCAGGGGCCGGACACCTGTCAGGGAGGGATGCTGAGGGAGAGAGGGATGCTGAGGGAGTGAGGGAGAGAGGGATACTGAGGGAGAGAGGGGTGAGAGGGGTGAGAGGGAGAGAGGGATGCTGAGGGAGAGAGGGATGCTGAGGGAGAGAGGGATGAGAGGGAGAGAGGGATGCTGAGGGAGAGAGGGATGAGAGGGAGAGAGGGATGAGAGGGAGAGAGGCATTAGAGGGATGCTGAGGGAGAGAGGGATGCTGAGGGAGTGAGGGAGAGAGGGATACTGAGGGAGAGAGGGGTGAGAGGGGTGAGAGGGAGAGAGGGATGCTGAGGGAGAGAGGGATGAGAGGGAGAGAGGGATGAGAGGGATGCTGAGGGAGAGACGGATGAGAGGGAGCGAGGGATTCTGAGGGAGAGAGGGATGCTTAGGGAGAGAGGGATGCTGAGGGAGAGAGGGATTAGAGGGTGAGAGGGATGCTGAGGGAGAGAGGGATGAGAGGGAGAGAGGGATGAGAGGGAGAGAGGGATGCTTAGGGAGAGAGGGATGCTGAGGGAGAGAGGGATTAGAGGGTGAGAGGGATGCTGAGGGAGAGAGGGATGAGAGGAGCGGAGGAGAAGACAGGAAGAGACAGAGGGATGATAGTAAAACCAACATGTGCCTCATTTCAAAGTCTGCTCCACTTGTTACTGTAGATTGGAATCGGTTTGTAAATGATTCAAGTTGGAAGACAGGGTGGTGCTTCCAAATAATAATAACAACAACAACAACAACAATAATAATAATAAAGCCACATGTACCTTATTTCAAAGAGATATTGTATCTGCTCCACTTGTTACTGCAGATTGGAATACAGTGCAGATGCTCCCCTACAAATATTTAGTTGTCGATAAGGTTGAGGAGATGTCCTTCAAAATAATAATAATGATAATTATAATAATAACTCTATATCTAAAGCACTTATCTAAAATTCACAAAATCCACGGCAAAAAAAAGGAATGAACTCCAATAAACGGATTAAATTCAATTCAATTTTAACCGTCAAATCACAAATATTAAGGTCAAGACCTTGATATTTATATAGCGAGAGAACAGGAACTGTTGTGTAACCATCATATTTAAGCTCTGTCAGACTTAATAACTAATAATCTTCAGTTGAACCTTCAACTTGTGGTTTCGGCCTCTTAATCGCAACAACGTTAGAAGCCGGACCTGAGGGCACGATGAGGCTGAAGGTAAATCTCATTCATATATATTCTTCAGCCAATTACTCTTTGCAGGAATTTAAAAGAGACGTGAACACAAACTGCGGACGAGACAGTTCTACATCTGTCCTGGTTATGCTCTCGAGCCAACAAGCTCTGGAAAGACTTTTGCATTATATATCAGCGATTATATTCTTAAAGATTATCATTTATTCAGTGAAATTAGGTATTTGGTTTCATCAAATATTCAAAAAGGAAGCCTTATCATAAATCTGATATTGATGTTGGCATAACGTTTTACACACAAGTGTGAATTTAGCAATAAGAAAAGGATTTTAACACTTTCCAACTAATGTGCAAAATTGAGGATGCTTTTAAAAGTCTTTATTTTTGTGGATTGGATTGAGCGGTTTCTGATGAAAGCTGGGACATTCTGACACTTCACAAACTTGTTTTGATGAAATGTGAAGGACCAGAGACTGTACACTTGGGTAGGACTCAAAACGGATTCACTCATTCCTACTCCTGACATGATTTATGTATTTCTAAAGTCAACTTAATTTTTATTGTTTCAGACAAAGAGTCGTCTCTGCGGGGAAAACAATAAACACATAATTCACAAATCGGACTCCAACAAACACAATGATATACAGAACATACACTGACAGAGACAGTCTCCTGTACCAAATATTATACAATCTGACAAATAAACAAATATTTGTCAGAGGGGTTCCACTGCTTGGTGTACCTGGCAATAAATCTCCACAATGATTCAACTGTACAACTCATAGACTTCATATAAAAATGTAATTGTCCTTGTCTTGCTGCTCATTGAACATTATCCAGTTGTTGATTATTGTCATCGCATTAAAGTTACTGTTTCTAAAACAAAGTAATACTGTTTATATACAGTATTTAAGTATAAAAAAGTATAAATAGATACATGAAACGGGACAAAGTAGCATCAAAACTGAACTGAACATATTCCTCATGCAAGGATGAGAGAATTAAACGGGATCAACCAGACAAACAAACAAATAAAAAACAGCTCGACTTATTAGTATCAAAATGCTGCAGATTCATAAATGGTCAGAGCACATCATGTAGATGGATTAAATAGTAAACAAAATGCCAATTGGAATGGAAATTCAGATTATGCACATTATATGAGAACATTAGCAATATGGTAAAAAGGGAAGATGGCTGCTACTGCTGCAAATAAATGATGCTTCACTTTAACCAAAGTGTCTTCCTCTCATTTCTTCTCCCACTGACTGGTTTCAATAAGACTGGAATTGTCTTGCAAATGAAAAAGCCAAGTTTACATGGTAATTTATTCACGTAAATCAAATCATCACATTTAACTTCAATGCAAATCTGTTGAAACATTACTATTGTTAAAAATATAGAAAAATATTGTATGTGCAATAAAGCTTTTCTAATCTGTTCTTCATGAATTTGATATTATTATTTTTTATATAATAGTGTGGCAGGAGAACACCACAACCCTGCTAAAATGCAAATGTATTCCTTCCGTTGGAGTTTCATTTCTACATTTCTGTGTCAAGGAGGCTGAAGGAAAATGTATATTTAAAGTAAAACTAAACCAAAAAGCAAATCAGATCAGTAAACACATGACCAGACTGAGAAGAAAACATGAGCAACCACAGGGAATAGAAAGGAGGAAGCAGAAGGCTTGGTGTGTGTGAATGAATATTTGATGAATGTATAACTTTAAACGTGTCATGAATTTAAACATAAATAGTGTCAGGAAAGATGCTAAAATGACATGCAAAGTTGACTTTGCATTTTAACAGTTGATATTTTACAAACAAGCTGTATTTTTGCATTTCACATAACATAATAATCTTAGTTTTTGCATACTTGCACTGAAACTGCTGGTTTTGTATTGCCAACATTAGAACTTCATGAACAAAAGCAGTTTGTTTTTTTAATTTGCAATCCAAGACTTATTCTTTGATTTTGTCGATACCGAAGCCGTGAATCCTTGAACTGGTTTCCAGCCGAGTATCCGTGACTCCGTGAGCCTCGTCCCTCAGTCTCTCTCGTCTGTGAGGTAACAGAGTCTCAGCTGCTTCGTGTCACAGCTCCCTCTCCTGCTCTAGAGTCACTACACGAACTTGAATCTTGAACGTATGGGGGATTGTTCCGGAAAAGTATCACAAGCACTTCTCTTGCTTGACATTTAGTCTGTGAACATCCTCTTGGTGGCACTGAGAGCTGCAATATACAGGTAGCTGGTATTTATTCTTCCATCCATATCCTCCTCTCTGTTATTCCTTTACAGTTCCGTTACCTGGAACCATTTCAGCTGAATGGCGACATGAGCATGAAAGCATGGGAGTGGCTGTAGCTCAAAGGGGGCAACCAATCATCGACAGGTTGTTGGTTTGATCTCTGGCTCTTTCCATCCGGTTCTCCTGTGCCCTAGAGCAAGACACTGGACCCTGAAGTCTCTGTGTGTGTATATGACGGGAAAATAAGGCGGGATTGCTTTGGATAAAAGTGTCAAATTGTGATCATCTCTAGAAATGTGGAAACACGTCAGAGCATAAAGACGCAGCTCAGCGCTTGTTAAACTGGTTCCACTTGCATGCAGGAGCCTCAAGATCTAACATTTAAAGTCCCCTGACTCATAGTTTACATAACACTGGGTGAGCTACCCCCCCCCCACTCTCAGGCATAGCGAGGGTCCGCACCACTGAGTGACACCCGCTGGAGGAAGGCCGGCTTCTGGTAGCACGTTGCCCGCTCCGTGAAGATTGTGGAGGATGTGAGGCTTTTGCGGTCTTTTTTCAAGAGGTGCGTCCTCTGCCAGCGACAGAGTAGGAGCTCCACCTGTTCTCTGAAGAAGCTGGTGGTCAGGGTGTAGAGGATGGGGTTCAGCGCGCTGTTGATGGGGAGGATGAAGATGACCACCCAGCTGGAGATGGTACCTGAAGGAGAGAAAGAGAAAAGCACAGTGCGTTTAGATCACTGGAGGTGAGGTGGTTGATGATGCATATAAAAACAATTACTGCACAGCACTAACAACTGTAAAACCCGGTGCAATGTTCCGTTCTTACCGGGTATCTCCACCTTCAACAGTGACAGGATTTTCACCAAAAATATGGGGATCCAGCAGAGGGCGTCGGAGAACACTATGAAGAAGAATCTGTTGGCCACGGCCACGTCCCTGTGCAGCCGGCTCCTCAGGTCCGTGGCGTTGATGCCAGTTTTATAGATGGAGTAGAACATGCTGGAGTAGGAGAAGACGATCACCAGGAACGCCACCACGTTCAGACCTGAGGAAGTGCACGGCAGTCACACACTTAAAGCAGCAGATTCATAAAAGAAACACTGTCGTTTACTGTCATTATGAGTTATTCATCATCAGGTGAATGAAGACTGCAGCTGTCAAATAAATACTTACTTACTTTTATTACTTTATTGTTATTTTTGCTGCATATAAATACTGATATATTTGCTGCAAATTATTTTAAACAATATTTTTGTAGCGAGACAGTGAAATACACAAGTTTAATACAAATATGGATCTTTAAGTTTCACTTTCTCTACATCTATATGTGTAATACAACTGCTGTCATAGTATATATGTATATTCTGTATAAGTCTACCTATTTATTTAATTGAGCAAAAGTTTCTCCAGGATTTTACCGCAGCCTCCTCTAGAGCTCGTTTGTCTCTGTGGATTCCACCTGTCAGACTCCTCTAGTTTAAAACCATCTTTCCCCCCTGATGAACTCCTTTGTCGTGTTGGCAATTTGTTTTGGGTCCTGCTGCACAACGGAGTACTCTTGATTAACTTGTCTGTCAATTGGCAGACAAAATGTCTCCTTCTGCTGAGTTCCTTCTGCGGCAGCCGTCGTTAAATCACATCGATAATGATTAGTGAGCCGGCTCCAGAGGCAGCCATGCGAGCCGAGGCCATGACACCACGACTCTGCACTGTTTCACAGACGAGCTTTGGTTCACGAGACGATAGGAGAAAATAATTTAGGTTTCATTCGTGCAATAAAACTCTCTTCCAGATGTTTTCATGGCTCATCTCTGTCCTTCTGGCCTTGCAGATGTTAAATCTGATGAGCTGTATCCATCTTTATTATTTTTTTTCACATTTTCTCTGCCTGCATCTGTCCTGGGCTGTGCTTTTGTTGCTCACAAAAAAAAAAATCAAACAAATCTTTGCTGATCTACAAAAAGTTGGACGGGCTGCTCTGCTCGCCTTGGTTTTTGCGAATCACTTTACTCTGCTCTTCAACCAATACAAAATGCTGATCAACAAAAAGGTAAAACTGCACCTCCCCTGTATTTGTCTCCCGTAACTGGATCCCGGCTCAATTTCAAATTGATTTTTGAATTGTGCTGCTCGTTTTGATGGCCTTCAAATGGCCTTGCAGCAGAATATCTGCAGGTTACTCACAGGCCACACCTCGGAGCAAAGTGAGGCTGTCAGCGCCCCCTCATTATGGAACTCATTCTCCATTGGCAGACCTCTTAAAACCTTTATGGTATATTTTGATCTTAATTGTTTTATTGTTCTATTTTGTTCAGCACATTAGGTTTTTATTATTCTAATCGTATCTGCGGTCTGGTGATATTTCTTGTGGTATAGAAAAGTGCCATGTAAATAAAGTTTAGTTTAAAGTTTATTAAAGGTGCTATGACCAAAGTTGTCCAACACATTTCAAAGTGAATCCCAGGAATCAGAAGCTGAAATTTGAACCTTGTGTCTGATATTCATGTGACACAATCAGACCGGGATGATATATTTCTTCATTTACATCCTTAAATTCAGATACATGTTTGAATTTTTTGTTCAGACACAAAGACATTCAATTTAAATCTGACTTTAGTGACGAGCAACAACCAGCGGCATCACTTCAAATGAATTCACATTGTTTCTATTCAAACTGCCAAGTGGTGTAAATACTGGCACCATTTAAGAGGGAATATCCCCCGAAATTCTATCTTTTACGTCGTCAGATTCCCACATGGTTCCGCAGTGGGAACAATGGGTGCTGGAAACAAGACTAATCATGAATTGTTCAGGGAGCCATGGTGTTTGATGTGTAAAAGCCCCATCTAAGGTAAGATGCTATTCCATGTTGGTTGGTACTCTGAGTACAATACAAAGCTGTCAAGAACAATAGAGCAGGCCACTGTGAAAACAAAAACTTGAACTATCTCAGTTTAGGATGATTTTTAAATAAAGTGACCAAAGAAGACTTTAATGGGTATGTAAACTTCATAGAGTGTAATTAGGGACGTAGCCCTCAATACTTAATTTATGGTGCCAAAACACAAAATTGTGAGTTTCTTAAAATAAATATTCTATTAGCACCTGTAGTTTTTTAAAATCTTTTGGGGTCTCATCATCTGCTGCAGGGCTCCTTTCTTATTTTGTCATAGAACATTTTTCTTGTTTAGGTTTGGGGACATTTAATTTATTTTCACTGTACTGATTTATTAATGAGCGATTCAGTTTCCCTCCAAAGCAAATAAACAAAAAAAGTTTAATTAATTTGTGAAAACTGTATTCAGTTTAATATGAGCTTTTGGGGGAGAAACACAACATTTCTTTCATAAATTTACCCAGAAAAATCCCTGTGGAATATCCTTTGGCAGTAGGTTTTTCTTGCCTGTCAGAGTGCAGGGGGAAGCAGACTCCATTACGTCCATAATAGTTTCCGAACACGTCCTCATTCATTAAGGGCACGGCAGCGATAATGAAGCCCAGTAACCAGATAGAAGCCAGGACCACCTAGCAGCGGGAAGACAAACACGTTGTTAGAGTTTCTTCAAAGCCCACATTAAAATAACGATTAAAGTTAACTGACAACTCATTGAATTTCCTCACTGTCACTGACAGTTAATTTAAATAGAGCCTGTTGACTGACGTGAATTACTTTCAGCCTCTGGACTCTGACCAAGCCAACAGTAGGGGGCAGAGTTTCCTCTCTCAAGCAGATGGCTGAAGAGTATTTAAAGTAAACAGTCAGATTTGGTTGCAAAAGATGCCCTTTGAGTGGAGATCCCAGCGAGACCAGTCAGCAGTGAAGATCCGGCTGGATACACAAACATGAGCATCAGATCTTATTTACATAGCCCGACAAAGACGGAGCTAGCCGATACTAGAGAGAAATCAGCTGATGGATACTTTTAAGAAAAAAGAAAAAGAAACAAAAATACAACAAAATATATAGAAATTGAATTAACAATATATGTTCTCTTTTTGAAAAATTTAAACATATATGCATATCCTTTCTGCATTTTTTTGTTCTGTGCAATAAATGTTTCATATCGGTGCATATCAGCAAACAGGGATAAATTGGATGGAATCCAGTAGGTTGCATCTAAAATAAGATTAATAGAGCACATTGGGGTCGGAGAGGAAGCTGTTGCAGAAAAAGTAAATGAAACAGTAGTTCTGCCTAAACTTATGCTGATACATATATACATATTTACACATATTTAATATCTAATTACTATATTCTTTTCTTCATTGAGGCGTAAGGGATACATATTTACAGTGATTTGGATGAGAAGTTTCATCACCTCTGGTCTCCATCTTGATTAAAAATAATCCCTAGTTATGTGCTTTCTCTTGCCCCAGGAGAATCAACACCATGTTTCAGAAATTCAATATATTATAAGGGTAAACCTGTATATGTTCTGTTTATATTATATATTCTATTTAAAAAATGTGTTTAATTGCATGTTTACTTATTTATAACGGTTTCTTATTATTTATTGTCTCCTTTGCTGCTGTAACACGACAAATTTCCCTGTAATGGGACTAATGACAGTTAATCGTATATTATATATGGCTTAGCTGAACTCAAAAAAACGTTGCTGTGTCCTTTAAATCACGTTTTATAAAAAAATGTTGCACTTACAGTATCTATAAATGGAGCTGCTGTTTCACAGCCTCTCTGACCCAGAGCTGAGACACTGCCCCCCCACACACATTTCCCAGCTTCGCCCTGGCAGAGCAGAGCCATTACAAGCTGCTCAACAGAATCTGAGGCTTTGAATCAGGCTGCATATAATTTGTCTCTTTCTAAGCGCAGGTACAGCTGCAGTCCGCCCAGTTCATATTACGTCCACTGAAGCAGAAAATGAACCATAAAACTACCACAATAGAACAGTTATTTCGAAGAAGAAATACTCCGGCAGAAAAAATCCAATATTTTCTTCATTTTTAAGATGCATGATTATTTCGAGAGACAGCACACTTCATAAGAGTTCAACAAACTCTTTTGCTGTTTCTTTCTTATATAAAAACAGCAAAATTTTAAAAGAAAATTAAATCTAGTTAGTGTGAAATTTCCAGTGCATGTAGAGAAGCTCACCCCAGTCTGAAGTTTGCCGGGGCGCAGGTTGCTGAAGGGGAAGACGATAACCAGGAACTTTTCCAGTGTCAGATAAGTCAGGAGCAGAACAGACACCTGAGAGAAAACACTCATTACAAACTTTTAGATTGGTTTATTTCCCTCCACAGACACTGGGTTTGGCTCAAACTATTTTTGAGGCTTTAGACATGTTTCCAATAAAGCATCACACTAACATCTTCCTTATTACCTTCACTGACAGATCTCCAATGTAAAAACGCTGCCTCAAGCAGAAAACACCTCCTCACTGCTGCACTCAGGGGCTTTAGTTGAAGCCAAGTAAGACTTTAATCACATCATTGTTTATTTCCTTTCTTCTCTGATGCTAGATTGTGAATGCTAAATTTATTTAAAGATGATTTATAGTCAATATAGGGCAAAATATGAACGAAACATTTGTATGGTCCATTCAATCATAGCTCAGTAAAACACTTCTTATATGTTCACAAGAGCCTGTAAATCAAGAGGTCTGATTGGATAACGATCCAGAAATGTTACATGTACGTACAACTGACTCCAATAAGTTCCCCTGAGTGAGGTTCATAGACTTTGAAAATTTAACAAAAACAACACAATAGTATCAGATAAGGGCCGGATGCTGAGATACCCTTAGATTGAGTCACTTGTTTAGGACAAATAGATGAATCCCTTGATTAACTGACAATGATTTGTTGTGAGAACAGAAACAGAAACAGTCGACAGTCAAATTCTCCCTTGAGAAAACTACAACCAGAGCCTGTAGCAAAAAACCTTGCTGATAAAACTCTGGATGGAGCAGCAGCAGCAGCTGCAGCATTGTTTTGCTGATAATTCCCTCTTGCTGCGCCTTCACATTAAAATTGCTAACTGGTGAAAAACCTGTTGAATTTGAATATGAAGAAGGCTCAAGATATGCAGCATTTGTCAATGTGCTCAGCACTTACTGCTACATTTCTGCACAAATGCTTCTATGAAACGATACAACGCTTGTTTGCATTTTTACAGTTTCAATTGTTGCAGGAAGTGAAAGACCCAGAAGGAGCAACCACAGTGAACTGTTAGATGAAGAGTTACAGACGACAAGCTGCACAACCCCACCTGCTACTTGAAGATTCATGTTGTGTGCAGCAGAACACGGATCACGGTGGCTCACAGAATGATGGAAAAATAAAAATAAATTGCCTGATTTATTTATGAGAGGAAAAATGGTATGCGCATATTCAGGTTCACAAGATAAATTGGGTATATTACCAGAAAAGGTTCAACTGATCTAACTGAAACACTAAACCATGGGCTATGGGCTTTTTAAACTTTTGACATAAATAAAAAACCTTTTACTCATCTGAGGAACAATAGTTTGTTTTTCTCCCTCAAGAGACCTGTGACCTGCATTTCTAAACTGCATCGGATGTTAGCACAAGTGAGTACAGGTGTTGACAAACAGGTGTCACTAAAACGAGAGTTCTTCGAGAGGCCACTTTAAGGTTGCATGAATGTGAAAGAGTATGAATTGCATATTATCGTCATGCCTGTTTATGTACATCTGGTTGTGAGTGAGATGTTAATCTATCTAAAGTTACCTCTGAGGAGAGCATGGCCAGAAATCCAATGGTGCGACACTCTACGCTCTCCATCCAGAGCAGAGCGTTACGATTGTACTGCCCGCGAAACTTCACATCGAACACTCCGACAAAGAACAGGTACACGCCCATGAGGCAGTCTGCACCTGCACGGAGAGAGATGGTGACACACAGAACATTAGTCCATTTACAGAGAGAGGTGCTCGTTGTGGGTTTTACTGTTTCGCTCCATCTGTCAGGTGCTGTCACTTCCTGTAGCCAGACCCCAAAACTCTCTCATTAAAATAAATGGAACATTAGTTTACCCGTCAGAGTAGGACTTTAATCGCCAGCATGATACACACATGGAGTGTGAGACTGAATTTCAGTGTGTGTTTGTGTGTGTATAGGGGTGGGTGGGTGAGAAAGTTGGTGAGACAATAAGTTATTTAAAGACTTAACAAAGCCACCATGACTTAATTAATACAGCTTCATTACTTTTTTAATGGCGCAGCTACATTTATCTAAAGTTAGAGTTAAGGCTAACAGAACAAAACCTCCTTCTTTAAGCCCAGAGTCTATGGATAAGACATTAGTGATAAGTATAAATCTGACCAGAGAACTGTAAAGAGGAACGGACTGATGATACAAAACCCGAGAGACAGTGGAGAGGAACCAATTTGTGAATGGTGAGGGAGAGAGAGCATGAAAATGGGTATATAGATTTCATTTTATTATTTATATTTTAAATCCACTTCTGCTTGGTCAAGAGCTTCCAGTTCACCCTCTGGGGCTATTTGAAATGGCTTTTTGAAATCGAACTTTTCCCATCCTTCATTTTCTTCTTATAGTCTGTAGTCTCTCTCATGTAAAAAGGAATCTTGTTAACACCTTTAACCACATTCAAACACCTCCAGTCTAACATGCAGTTACTACATCTACTAAATCTAATATAACTCCATATGTAAATAATATCACCATTTCTTTCTGAGTCCGAGGTGTGTAGTAGTGTGTAGTTACTCACAGCACAGGACTTTGATGCACGCAGCATGCAGATTGTTCTCCGCTCGTATCAGTGACCTCATGCCGATGACCAAGAGGTTACCAAAGCACGTGATGAAGGCCATGACCCACACGCACACCCGCAGCACTACGTTGGCCAGCAGGTCCTCAAAGGAGGATATGCCATCTGTATTGGGCTTGCAGGACCTGACATGAGGGGCATACGAGCAGTACTGGAACTTCTGGAAGTATCTGGCAGAGGTAGATAAGAAAAGAAAGGAGAAATAATTAGACAAACAATGAGGCATAGAGGAGATAACAAGAGAATGACTAATTATTCAGTGACATGTGTGGGGATTGGAATAGTGGTGCAGGGTCATACGAACATGTGGGACAGGTTCTTCATGGGCAGAAACATCTTAGTCTGTATATCTGGGATCTCTATCCCTTCCAGTGCCCTATAGAGAGCAGAGTACATTTCTATCTCCGCACAGGCTACTGCAAGATGTGTGTGTGTGTGTGTGTGTGTGTGTGTGTGTTTGTGTGTGTGCACATGTGTGTGTGCGTGTACTCACAAAGACTGAAGTTGTGCCAAATGGCTGAAATGACTTGGATGAATGCGAAGAAGAGGATTGTGGGAGATATTTCTGCAAAGAGAAACACACAGTGACAAACTCAGTGGAGCTCGTCGGGAGGAAATGTCACATGTGGCTAAATGAAAGTAAAATCCAGTCTTTGTTTTGGGTTTAATTGGAAAATTGGACAATGAATTTCATTCAGTCGTTAGTCACCCTGGATAGAAAATAAACTGATGTGCTTATTATATGCTCCACAGCACACATGCTCAGTGCACTGTGCATAACATTTAATAGATGATTCTAACCACCAAGACACAGTGTATGGATACTTGGTTGTCCTTTTACTTTTTGACTCATTCCTTTTCTTAATCACAGTATAATACTTAATATAATTATATGGTCTATTCTCCAAAAAAATACATTTCAGAATGGATCTCAGCAATCAGATATTTCTTTGTCACATTCCTAAATCAATTCAATTCACATCCTTCTTATTTTCGAGTGAGAACATTGTGACTGTGAGAGAACATGTTGTTCTATACTACATGGTAGTAGATAAACCCAGGGTTGTTACACAGGATTTTTGCTCAGAGTGATGTTTCACTCTACTCACTCGATTTTTAATAAACAGCCTTTCGAGGTTACATCACGCCAGAATCAAACAGACGTCGAGTGATTGTCCCAATATATAATAAACAACTGTCTCAACTCACTTTAAGAGGTTGGCACTTCTGGCAAATGAGAGAGACTGATTCAGGGCAACACACTGACAGTTCACTGTTTAAAAGTGATGGGCTTGGCTCTTAAAAGCAAATATAAGCAATAGCACTCAGAAGAGCACATACCAGCACCAAGGCCAAACAGTCCCCTTAAATTCAATCAAGCCACACCAGATAGATATCAGTCCAATAAATAAGCCTGTTCTTTCACCAAGCTCCATGAATTAATGCTAAAATTCAAATTTTGCAATGTAAAGGAAAGTGAAAACAATCCTGGATCTTTGGTCCAGTTCCATGCCGTAATTTAATGTGTTCTTTTTTGACCCATGTCCCCTTCAACCAAATTTCGGGGAAATCTATTTCGTTTTGATGGCGTAATCCTGCTGAAAAACAAGCTAACAGACCGAAAACTGACAGGAAAAAAAACCTCCTTGGCAGAGATAACAATAAAATATGAAATTGGCACTGCAGACTGATGATTTTCCTTGTAGTTTTCCAGTTTAATCTGGGTCATGGAAAATATTGCTCCCGCAGACTCGAAGGACCTATGTCAGTGTATTCATGGAACATTCAAGCGACTGGAAATATTTCTCTTTTCACAAGTGTTGCCCTGTCTGTGTGCTTGTGTGTGTCTGTGTGTGTGTGAGTAGGTGAGTGACATGCTGTTGTGGATATTACTGCGCTGTGTGTGGGGATTTTAACATTGCCAAGGCTGTATTACATTTCAAATGATTGGAAGAATGTGGCAAGAATTCATGAAATGAGAGAAGGCGTGAAAAGATATTCATTAACATATGGCTCCTGTCTCAAGTGTTGGAAAACTGGAGTGAGGAATAGGACTATCCTTTCCACATAAGAGTAATCTGTTTACAATATGGCATTTGAAAAAATGTCTGTACAAAGTGTTCAGTTAAAGTCATTAATATAATGATTGTCCCGGTAAGAGCTGCCCAGACTGATGTGACACCTCACCACCGTGAAACCGTAGAGTCGGTTGAAACAAACAGCGGCACAGTTGTTAACCATTCAGCCAGCAACTGCAACTTTAATTGACATACTGGTCTTCAGCCACATGAAAAATCTGAGCAACCACACATTAAAAACTATCTTTGTCAAGTTGGTTCAAACTCGGATTGGAAGTGATTTCTGAAAGTCAAGTAATTTGTTTTCTTATCATTCACGCCCACCACTAATGGAATGGTTGGTGCTCATTAACTTTATAATAGCATCATTAATGAGGCAATACTCTGCGTGGCAGCATTGTTGATCCTGGTCCCCAGCTGTGAAGTAACAGTACATGAATGTTGGAATATCAACAGGAGATTTAAATGTTTATCACAGACCCCTTCTACTACCTTGTTATCCCAAATATGGTTTTAAATCAGTTTTGCACATTTTTCATCATATAGAGAACACCGCTTCTTTTTTGAGAATTACCATGATGACCACTTATCCCTTAGATCGGTAAGGCAAGAAGAGATAAATAGATTGGTTGCATTGTAAATTAAATCGGTCCATTAAAGAAAGTACGTTGCATAGGGTATATGCATTAAACAGAATAATGTGAATAACAATGTGTAATTGTCAGATAAATGAAAATGATGTATTCCTCTGTGTGTACTAGAATATGGAGTATGAACAATTATGTCATCCCCATCTGAAAGCCGAAGTGTCCTCGGGCAAGATGCTGAACCACTCACTGCTTTAAGTAGTCGTCAATACTGGAAAAACTCTAAATAAATACAGACCATTTGCCATAAAATGAAAATAAAGTGTGAGAACTATCTACCCCAGCCTGGATTACACTTAGTTTTCACCACTTTCACTTGTTGAATTTGTACTTTGGCAGAATCTATGGAGAATTTAAAACACTCAGTACAAAGGCTTGACTTTGACCCTGGAATTGCTCCCTATTTAATTCCAGTGTAAATTGAGACGGTGAGCCAGCACTCTGTGGTTTTTCAAATGTTGCTTTGTGAACCACTTTCTGTTCTCTGCTTTAAAAACAAGGCCATCGCTAAAAAGTTTTGTTCAGCGTAATAATCCCTTTAATGTTCTGAATGCCTTTCCCATGGGAGGCGTCAACAGTAAGATTAAGTTATGGTCTCCGATGGCATGGACATCCAAAGAGTGTTTTATAATCCATTTAGGCCTAATTCCTTCCTGTTATAATCCTCAGATAATGAAGAACACCTCTCCCCAGGGCCAGACTATCAGTTACTCACAGTTTAAGGAGGGACTTGGAAAGACTTTTAAAGGTGTTCTTTGGCAGCTCCTTTATCCTGTTGCTGGACAGATTCCTAAACACGATAAAACACACAATAGAAATGAGACAAAAGCAAAATGAGCACCACACAGATTCAGTCAAAAGGTGTAGTTTATTATTTTTCTACCTAAGAGGAATACGAAAAATACTGAATACTAAGAGGAACCGAAAATAACACTGGTTCTTTAAACTACACCACTTTCTTTCCAGATTTTCTTTTTTCTTTGAAAACTGCAAAATACAGAAACACTATTGATCATCTTGATCAGGTAAAATCATCAAAACAGTTTTATTTGCTTTGCAGAGATTTATCCTGCAAATTAGACTTATTGATTTGATAAAATCCCTTGAAATGCTCCTGCCTTGTCCATTTCCTTCAGTTACACCAATAATTTATATTATTTCTTCTTGTATGGCTACTGATTATGATCGGCACAGTTATATTTCATTATTTCAGTCTGAATTAGAGTGTAGCTCAGGCAGCAATTTTCTGTCTGAGCCTGAGAGAAAACTAACCGATCTTGACCTGTGTGAATTCCCTGATTACAGGCACGTGCAGTGTGAAAAATTAAATCAATGGACGAGCCAATGTAATTGAACCTGCTCAGAGTGTTTATCATTTCAAAAAAGTTGAAATGATAAATAATAAATCCTAATTATTGTTCGAACCTGGCCCGAAAAGAGAATCCACACTATAGCAATATACATTCTAATTTGATTTATAACAAAACCTGCTTCTTGTCCCTCCAGAGATCAACATAACCAATTTTAACTTAATTAAATGCTAGAATATAATTTACAGACCCTGTCACCCCCACCCAGCTGACCTCCTCCTCCATTCACCCTCTCATCTGGTCCCATTCTTTAATTAACTCTCATCCGTTTCCACTCGCTCTCTGTGCCATGTGCCTTTGTTCTTCGGGGCTCTGTTCCTTTCCTGTCTCTTTTGATCCTGATCATGTTACTGAACCTTGGCTGTGGGTTTTTGTTTAGAATTTGCTCCATCTGGATTCTTGTTCTTTGTTTTTCTAATCTAAGTAGAGACTCTTTAATTTTACAGAGTCATGCTCTTGGACCCTTTTCTTTCCTGAGAACCTTGACAATGTGTCTTCACATTATTCACGAAAGATAAAGATAAAAAGTAGTTCCCATAGTTTTGATCAGTCTGTTTTACATATAATATAATACAATTCTGTTCTCACTCAGCAATGAGAGACGCTGACACGACTGGAGCTTTCAGAGACCTTTCAATTTCCACAGAAACTCTGTGATCGATGAGACGGCTTCTTATTCATCAATTCCACATTGATCATGGGAACAGAACAGAAAGAGACATGTACAACGTGTGCGTCACTCACAGCTCAGCCAGTTTCCACAGGGACTGGAAGGTGTTTTCAGGAACTCTTCTTATCCTGTTTTCCATCAGTAATCTGCACAGGAAAGAGCTACTGTCAGAAACCATGTTACAAAGTGTGGTGAATCCCTGCAGGGACTGGATACACTCTTACTTGTTGCGCCATCTGAACATATGGTTAACCATTTGCAGAATGCTCAGTCCATCAAAACTCATCCAAAGCCGACTCAAAAGCTCTGCCTGAAGAGAAGAAGGAGCTCATACGTTGCATATCAAATATTTTTGGCGTTGTCATGCCCTCACATATTCATATATTCACACTTAATTGCTGCCTCGAACTACAGAGCAACATTGGAGCATATGGTAGCAACAGTCTTTTTACAGCATATCTGAACAGTTGCAATGAAGGAAAATCAAACTTTGTTCCTTCACTTCCTCCCTCAGGGTCTAACTGTAGCCCTCTCCGTCAGAATCCCAGTTACACACATGCCGCACAAACTTTTCTCTTAACTTCTCCATCTCAGCGGTGAGGTCCCACTTTTCATTTCGCTCTCTGTCTATTTCTTTATGATCACGATTATCTTGTCAAGTTTTAAGGTGGACGATCAGAAATGTCTGGAGTACAAACACACACCAAGTGGTTAAAGGGGTTTATACAGCACTTGTCTAGTCTCACTTCTCAATGTGCTATACACCATCACACTCACACACTGTTGGCATTTACACAGCACTTCTATATACTATGTTAATATGCCACACATCATTCACACACTGTTGGCAATTAATGATGTGGCAGCATACCTTTAAAAGATCTGTCTATCACCAGTGCTTGAAAAATAAAGTCACTAATGCATTTCTTTGGAACAAACTTTGATATCTAAAAAAAAAAACTATTTCAATGGCAACTGCCCTCTACCTTTGAATGTGATAGTGCTATTATCTACAAGTACATCTCAGCTTAACTTCCTTTGAGCTTCATCACTGCTTGACATCTGCATGCAGGGACCCTGCTGCTGAGGGGGGCCTGCTGTTTGGTCGCTAAGCTTATCACAGAAGGATTTTAAGGTGAGATACATTCATGTATTGAGCCTCAAAAAGACACAAATCTCTTTCAAGTCTGATGGGGTGTGTTTTAGTGTTTAATGCTTTGGTTAATAACCATGCAGATTTATTAGCTGGCTGATAAAAATCCCTCGTTCTCAGCCTTTCACAAACATATCGGGATAAAAATCTGTGCTTGTAGGAAAACGTTTATTTCTTAATAGAATAAGCAGCAGCCAAATATCAGCATCAGCCCCCCCAAAAACCTTTAACTTATATATTGTTGTGTGTATTCTTTTTACTTGTGGACTGTAAGTGGGGTTTCTTGTTGCCACACTTGTTCTATAGATTTAATATTTATATACCATCCATTTGAGGGTTTTTCACTTGGGTGCTTAAACAAGGAGCAATATTTGTTATAGTTAAGCTATAATTATGGTGCTATAAATCATTGAAAGGTTTTAGTGCCATCCATAAATGCTGAATAGATGAGATAAAAATAATTTTCTGAAGACCCAGTTATGACTTTAATTTATTTTACCTCTGTCCTTGCAAGGCGAACTTTTTATCCTTGTTTTGAAAAGTGCTGAAATTATGTTATTATATCAGGATTATTTGAATGCAGAGTTCTGAGGTCGTCATTTGACTAATGAAGATGAAACAGGACATACTGCAGCGCATTTGTTGTTTTTTATGTTCCCTAACCCAATAAATAAAAGTAGACAAGTGTGTGTGTGTGTGTGTGTTTGTGTGTGTGTTTGTGTTTGTGTTTGTGTTTGTGTTTCTGTCGGTCTGTCTGTCTGTGTGTGGGAGACAGCAAGAGTGAACATTTTGATGTAAATTAACTTTCAGGTTCAACTGGGCTGTCTGGAACATTGATAATGCAGTTGTTAGTAAAGCAGGAAATATCCGGCTGACCAGACTGCATGATGATGATAAAAAGAGATAGTCTTATTTTTATCTCGGTGTTAAATATGAAACAGAACAGGAACATCAAAACCAGATTGTGTTTATGCAACAGAGATAAACCGAACAAGCACAAGTTTTATTGAAAAATTTCTATCTATATTCACACACACTCTGATTATATAAGATTTGAATTGGTGTGGCTCCAACTTGGTGTTTTACACAGAAGAGTAATTGTCCAAAACAGGCATTGGCTTTAACATTCAAGTGGCAACAGTCCCAGTCGGCTGGAGACCTGACAAACCCATTGAATTCAATCTAAATTCAAATCCATTTCTTTGCTGAAAAGTTGATGAAATTACTCAACTTAATGCAAATGGGAAATAGATATAAAACAAATGAGGAAGGTAAAGACAATATGGTCTATAGGAATAACAGTGGAAACACAACCGCCCAATAACTGACCGATGTCGTGTGGAGGTCCAACGTCGCTACAAGCTGGAAACTACCTCATTCATCCCAGCTGAAGAGACTAATTTCAAATGTGCTTAAAGCTGTTTGTTATTTAAAATCTTTTAAATTCAAGATACTCACAGAACCTCCAGCTTGCTGCAGCTCTTCAGGATGGAAAAGTTGAGAGTTTCAATGTGATTTCCCTCAAGATCCCTAAAAGCAAGAAAATAAATTGGAAACTGAGATAAATCCGAAATCTACATCTGTTGTTCTGTTTGAGTTTATTAGATTTTGTCAAAAATAATTTTTGCCTCAAATATTTTTACTCCAAATCAGCATAAAAGTAGGAACTACAACTCAGAATAGACAATCTCCTCCGGGCCCATTGGTCCCCTTGTGAAACCACATGTACTAGAACTGCATTATTATTTTTGCTTGGCCTATGTTCAACCCTTCAGCCAAGTTTCTTGGAAATCTGTTCAGTTGTTATTTTGTGTAATCCTGCTGAGCAACCAACCAAAAAACTAAATAACAGGGGGAAAAAATAAGCATCTTGGTTGAGGTGTTAAAATACTAATATAATGTGATTTGTCTGGTGTTTGTGTTTAAGGGTAATAAAAAGAGAATAAAATGACAGTGTGGGACGAGGAAAAGAGTGACAGCCATTGTTTGCTTTGGAATTTAACTAGTGGGGTATGAGGTCTGATTGGCAGGACGTTGCTAACACAAAGACATATTAGCGACAGATAGCATGAGGTCATAACACTTTCACACTCATCCGGCTGGTGCGCTTCAAGCTACAACCCAAAATAGCCGATGGAGTTGACCAACTGCGGTGATATGCTGAGGAGAACTTCAGCTCTCGTGTAGTCTGGAGGACAACTCGTCTCAGCTTCATATCAGAAACTATGCAACCCATTGTCGCCTCTGTCTACCAGACCTCATTCGCTTGTTATGTACGCACAAAAGCACAAACCCATGCATACACACACACGTACACATCTGTTTGCCTGTTTAATTCTGTAGACAGTCACTGAATCACACACATGCACTACACACCTGCACACACACAAGTACACTGTCAGAGCAGACTCACAGCCAGTCCAGGGCAGGCATGTGCTCGCAGAAGCTGGGGTGAGGAAGCTGCTGCAGTGAAGCGTCCACCATGGATCTGACAAGAGAGGGCAACATTTCAACATCACCAGAAACAGAGATCTAACGTTTACAGCCGGAGATTCAGTTACAGAGCAAAGCACTTCCAGCTTTTATACCTAGAAACAAGATACGTGGCCTGTTTACAAAAAATTACATAGAAAGGAAGTTACTGGTACTGGTTAAGTATCTAAAAAATAGTCTATAATGGATGACATAAGGCTCCATGTTAGCAGAAAGGACATAGATAAATCTAAAAAGTCTTAGTACATACCACATAATTCTATACAGTCACTCCTGCCAAACAGGCAGAGAGAGCAGGGTCACATTAACATGTCTCCTATCTCTTATTCACGCATAAACATTGAGAGAACTTTTAAATGGAACCTGCTGCGTACCTATAGTAAGTGAGCAAAGAAAACAGCCAAGTGAATGAGTCATGTGGAAAGAAGAAGGACAGACATGAGCAAATCCTGGCAGAACAATATCTTCATGTTGTCCCAAGAATAATATTGAGCTGATCTCAGGCCACATCAGAAAACGGCAAGACATAAACAAGAACTTGACAATTACAGAATAAGGAAGAGAAACGTCACTTGGCTTGAAAAGCTGGAGACTGAACTTTGTAACAAATTTCTGAGGACAAAATGGCAGCAAGAGCTACTAAAGTGCGATATAATGTAAATTAAGTCTCAGTGTCTGTTATTCATCTATTCAATTAAAATGATTATAATTATTATAATTCACATTTCTCTGTGAAGCATTCAGGTCAACAGTTTTAAATGAGCTCTGTCTGACTTTTGATGAACTGGCTTGTGAAATAAATAAATCTCCCTGAATGATCCCCATCAGAACACAGGGACATGACTGAGCATGAAACAAGGTGAGAAATTTTACAAAACTGATTATTTACAGAGGAAGAAATTATAAAACTCACAGATACACAAGAGACTGGAGTCCGATGAACGTGTCCTGGGACAAACTTGTTAGCGGGTTATGATCCAAGATCCTGGAACATACGTGAAAAAAGAGGAAATAGGCTTAAGTTACGAAGCAAAGTCAAACTTTCATTCATGTAGTTTGTTGCTTTCAAATTGCCACTCTTCTGTCTGTATATTAAGTATGAGACTCAAACAGTTTCTTGCTTCCAGTGCAAGCTTATGACCCGAGGCTAGAGGCTACCATTGTAAGCTAATGACCTGAGGCTAGAGGCTAACAGTGTAAGCTAATGACCCGAGGCTAGAGGCTACCATTGTAAGCTAATGACCTGAGGCTAGAGGCTAACAGTGTAAGCTAATGACCCGAGGCTAGAGGCTACCATTGTAAGCCAATGACCTGAGGCTAGAGGCTAGCAGTGTAAGCTAATGACTTGAGGCTAGAGGCTAACATAGTTAGCTAATTACCCAAGGCTAGAGGCTAACCGTGTAAGCTAATGACCTGAGGCTAGAGGCTAACATTGTAAGCTAATTACCTGAGGCTAGGGGCTAACAGTGTAAGCTACTGACCTGAGGCTAGAGGCTAACATTCTAAGCTAATTACCTGAAGCTAGATGCTAACACTGTAAGCTAATTACCTGAGGCTAGAGAATAACAGTGTAAGATAATAATGACCTGAGGCTAGAGGCTAACAGTGTAAGCTAATGACATGAGGCTGGAGGCTAACAGTGTAAGCTAATGACCTAAGCCTAGAGGCTAACATTGTAAGCTAATTACCTGAGGCTAGAGGCTAACAGTGTAAGATAATAATGACCCGAGGCTAGAGGCTAACAGTGTAAGCTAATGACCTGAGGCTAGATGCTAACAGATTAAGCTAATGACCTGAGGATAGATGCTAACAGTTTAAGCTAATGACCAGAGGCTGGAGGCTAACAGTGTAGACAAAAACTCTGCTGCACCGTGCAGAACCAGAAATGCATGGTGCAGCATGGTTTTTGATGGAATGTAGTTTGAGTACATTATTCGACCAAACAAAACGTATATAACCTCATATAATCTGCCCCTCCTTCATGTGAGATTAATTAACAAAGCAAATCATTCAATAACATGTGAAATTAAAATAGCTGCAGGCCATCACAGCCCCTCACAATCTGAAGCCATATTTCAAAGATCTTTTTTAAAATTTAAAAGGCTTTCTCTCTTGTTTTTATTCTTTTTGTTGGTGGACAAAGTTTTCTTATGAGCTTAATACATCATTTGTAGAATACTGAAATATACTAGTTCCTGAACTTAGTGCTTTCTGATAGATTTTACGTCTACTACCGTCACTAGATCTTCGGAGTATCATGCAGACATTTCTCAGTTACATATTGTACCATTTGCTTTACTGTTCGGCAGCTTGCTGGCATATATGAGTTTCCCCAGAGGTGTCATGGATCAGGTTTATCAACCCGATGCTGTCGGCAGGACACTGATCCCACAGGCCAAAAATAAAGGGCACAGTTATAAACTCTGAACTCATAACAAAACAATACACTTCCCTTAAGCTCTTGATCTCAACAGATGAACAAGATGTATTTAAGGTTTTAAGTGCAATTGCCTCAAATGAGTTTTTGTGGAGAAAATAGGACTAGGCATAAGATCGAACTGTAGAAACACCACAGACACATAACAGAGAGAGAGGAGAGAGAGAGTCTATGTGTGTGTGTGTGTGTGACTCACAGCCACTCTAACCGGCGGAGGTCCTTGAACACACCAGGACTGAGAGAGGATATCAAGTTCTCGCTGAGAAACCTGATCGATACGATGGACAAAAACATACCAAC
This sequence comes from Platichthys flesus, assembly GCF_949316205.1. Classification (NCBI taxonomy): domain Eukaryota; kingdom Metazoa; phylum Chordata; class Actinopteri; order Pleuronectiformes; family Pleuronectidae; genus Platichthys; species Platichthys flesus. The sequence continues at coordinate 6,310,394 of NC_084959.1, read as the reverse complement.
ATTCATTAAGTTGTTAAGTAATATGTTAAATACAGTGGAGCAGAAATAAATACTTTCATTAATCAATTAGCTCAGGATTGCAGCTAGTTTTTAGACTGGATGCCAGACGAACTTAGCCCCGCCCACAACATTTTTGGTCGGGCAGTTCGACTTCTTCTGACTAGAATTGTTTTTATTTGACACATTCTGAAACACCATCTTAGACTGTGAGAAGTTCTGAAGTGGACTTTTTGACAATTAATTCTCTAAAACAATAACAAGAGCTCAGTCTATAATGAAATACAGGGTTTGTTGCAGTCTTGGCAAACAGTTAGAGACAAGTACACCTCAGAGTTTCCCCTCTGGTTGAAACCTGTAAAACTGACCCAACAGCGTTGTTGTTATTGTCAGGATAAACCGCAGTTCCCTATTAAAGTCTGTAAAGGATTAATGATCTCACTCCTTTTAATTTTGTCCTTCACGGCTTGTGGTATTTAAAATATATATCGTCACAGTCAGAACATTAACAGACGAAAGCATTTGCAAACATCACTTTATAATTACCAGAAAGCAGAAACCTCTCTTTTGAATTTGATGAAATTAAACATTTTTAATTATAAAACTAGTCAGAATCCATATGCTGTACAAAAAACATTCTAGATCAATTGTTACAATAAACTTAAATTAATTCAACACCTTCGAGATGAATATATCGGAGATTCAAGTGAAGGAAAGCGAAAAGTGTGTTGAGGGAACATAATATCCATGTAGTCTCGTGAGGAGAGATCAGTGTCCTTGATGACGTGAGTAGGAAACTTACAGACGCTTTAAATTTTGCAGGCCGCTGAAGGCGTGTGTGGAAATGAACTGGAGGCTGTTGTTTTGCAGAAAACTGAGAAAAGAGGAAAGAAGAAGAAAAATTATAAATCGTAATTGGGGGGAAATTATTCAGTTGTTCTTTCCTGAAACTCATGAATATATACATAATTTACACACACACACACACACACACACACACACACACACACACACACACACACACACACACACACACACACACACACACACACACACACACACACACACACACACACACACACACACACACACACACACACACACACACACACACACACACACACACACACACACGGTCTTGACTCGAACATAATGTCAAAGTGATTAATAGCCTGCTGTTAGGGTAATATCATAATTATCATCCGGTGCACAATCTTTTCATTTTTAGACAACAATGACAGGATAATACACTAATCAGCATATTCCCTCCACAACAACAGGCACCGGACAGTCGTCAAGCAGGGAACAATGAGATGCTCGGATGCAAATGATGACCCTTTAGAACACAATTATAACAAGCGAGCACTTACTGACCTTTGATCTGTATATAAAGTTTAGAAATGGGCAACTTTCCGTGAACTTTGAAGAAAGCAAATGTGTTTTTGAATGTTTATCTGTTATTTTAAAATTTCTGCAGATAGACCTGCCAGATAAAAACGATTATTTTACTCAATAAGCACATGGACTGATTTAATTCTTATTGCTACACCACTTAAAGGCTCGTGGACCCAAGATGAAAACAGCTCTTGTTCTGTTCTAGAACTTGATGGATTAGGATTTTGCAGAGATACTTATGATAATAGGCTCCATCCTGTGTAACATCATCACCATGACAAAAAAATTACATATGTGACTCAAAGTGCTACTAATTCTTAATCATGAGTACCGAGGCTTTTCCTGATCAAAGTGACAATTAACGATGCCTTCTTTTTGAATCATCATTACTCCCTAATTTGGTCCATTTATCTCATTAAGCAGCAAATATTTGTAAACCCACATGTTTGTCTTTGCATGCTGGGTGTCTGGTTCCGGCAGTTAGAACAGTGAACAGCACTGTTCTCTTATTAACATCCACATTTATGCAGAAAGGGGCTCCAACATCTAATCAGATCATAAGCAGGTGCCCTTTTCTTTACAGGCAAAATATATATCCCCACACATAAAAATGTGACATGATTGTGTATTTTTTTAATAATTTTTAGCACATGTTTTGGTCATTATTATTTTCTATATAGAGCAGCGTAGTTTAGTTTAGTTCTATATTATTTTTTAATTCATGCAGTTTTTTGTCTTTTCTTTATTTCTGCCATTTCTGTCATAATTATCTTTCTAGATTAATTTTTAGATGTGAACTTTGGTTTGGAGTTTCACTGGCTTTAAGTTTTCCCCTCGAGGATCAGCATTTTAATTTGAACAGAATTTCATTGGGAGAAGGTCATATCCGGTGATATTAGTCTGAAAAAGTGTGCATGTGGAACACATACATTTTTATCTACAAATTGTTCTCTCGTCATTCATGTGTTTCTTATCTACTGAGTATTTGTTGTCTCTCTCACTTTCTGAATATCCCTCAAAAAGTATGAGAATTATTAGGAACAGGCCACAGACAAACACACACTGAAAGTGGAAACACAGTAATAATCAATAAACCACGAGTATAAACAACTGCTCTTTCACAGTACAGAATATAATGAGACAGTACATTTCAATAAAAATATTATTGTAGATATAAAACCTTGTGAGGATGAGGAAAGAAGCACAAGCAGATTAATACTCACAGTCTCTGTAGAGCCGAGTATTCAGAGAAAACAAAATCTGACAACACTCTGATGTCATTGCTCCTCAGCGACCTGGAACACAACCCAGGAAAACTTACTTTTTATGGGAAAAACACAACATTCATTTAGCATAAACAGACATCTTGAGTGCAGTGACATTCAGGCAGTTAAGAAGAGAAGACCAAAGGTCTGAGGCATTACGGGCAAAAACAGCAGCACTCTTAGCTTCTTCTGCTGTATTGGGAAATAGCTTTTAAAAAGTCCTTGCTGCCATATCTCTGCAGTAAAAGAACCATCATCTGTCAGAGTCGGGAAAGTTAAAGTCCAGGAAAGTACTGGAATATGGAGAGTTCACTAAAAGGACATGAATATAATACCAGCATGGCAAAAACGTATACACATACTAGCATAACAAGCTATATATATTTTCTTTCCAATACTTAAGGCCCATTCCAGCATATATGTGAATTGAAGATCGCAGGTCAACATTTTTAACTGCGTTTAAAAGATAAATTATGCCTCACCACAGGAAGCAATTGTTTTATTTGATTGGAGGTATACGGGATGCAAATGTTCGCCACTGCTACATTCGGTTTTGTGTGACCGTGCCCTCATATGTGGTCACAATGACCTTTGACCTCAGACAACTGATATCTTATCAGTTAATCTTGAGTCAAAGTGATGACTGACAACGTCAAAATTTGACGAAATTCCTAAAAAGAAAATTTCAGATACCAAGAGGCAAAAGGCATGATTTATGAGGTCCCTCTGACCTTGACCTTTGACCTTCAAGCACCAAAATCTAATAATTTTTTCTGTGGTCCAAGCAAACATTTGTTTTGTGAGGTCACAGCGACCTTGAGCTTTGACCACTAAAATCGAATCAGTCCATCCTTATGTCAAACTGAACATTTGTACCAAAACATGCATTATACAGATAACCACACAGCAACACCTATAACAGATGGACAGCACAACACATTGGTGGTAAAATCTAAAATGTCTTCCCGTGTGCACAGTGGAGATAAAGTGAGCAACAAATCTCCAAGGCCAACAAAGACCGCATTGGTTTTATTTTTGTCCTACAATGTTCCTCTCTACTCAGATATAAATTAGCACCCTCCCCACAGTGAGATAATTACGAAACTGTGACTGTACAAAGGATTTAACTACAGACCAGGGTCAAGTGAAACCCATATTCAATGTGATCTACACAGCACTTTCTCAAACGTCTCATTACAAAGGGATCACAAAAGATAAAATGAAAAGCAGAAGAGAAGAGAAGACAGAAACAAAACCGGCAGAGGGGGACTTTTCTTCAAACAATTTAAGATGCAAGAGAAAGAACAAGATTCATTTTTTCACAGCAAAGGGAAATGAACGGGAGAGAAACACACTTCAATCTCTGAAGAGCTGAGTTGGGAACTGCTTTTTATTTGTCTTCATCTCAAAGATTTCATTTGAATTGATTATATTAGCTCCTATTTTCTGACAGCAGCTCAACAGGGCAACAAATTAATTATTCACAAACAATAAACGTTATTTCCACACGGGGTCTGAGCCGGAGGTTTTCACCGAGTTTGATAAGCAACTGAAACGCTGAGCTGAATACTGAATACTTAGTTTACAAGAAGAGATAATTAGGAGACATTAAGTCCCAGGCAGGGAGGCAGCTGATGTGTTTCCACAGAGAAGGATATTCAAACTCTGCTGAGGAAGGTCAGACTGGAATGCAGCAAATGGTGCAATGGCCGTTACCAAAATATAAAAGGTCACGTATCATTAACTATAGAATTACCACCCCCCCTTGAGTCTGAATGAACATCTGTTCCAGATGTTATAACATTTCCACCAGGCGTTCCTGATATGTCATGTGTATGAGATCGACGTGGGGTCACAATGGCAGGAACCTTTGATAATCAAAGTTCGTCCTAGAGTCAGGGTGAATGTTTGTTGAGGGCATTCCCTAATGAATTCCTCAAATATCACATTAACAAGAAATCAACATTCTGTGTGTTTTCTATTTATTTAAGTTAGAAGGTTTAAAAAAAAAGGAATGAACGTGCTGGTTACCAATGCAGATTTTTATGTTGGCTATTATTTAGAAAGCTTCTGCAACATCAGGGCCTATGACCCAGACAAGTGTAAGCTAAGTGGAGCTGAAATGAAAACGTGCAGCACCTTTGATTAACTATTGTTAATTTACAGTAAAAAAAGTCCCTTCATCGTTATCATCCATTTGACCTACTTGAGGGAACACTTAAAGTTCAAGGACTTGTTCGACAATCATCCAAAAACAGGCGTGGGAAAATCGATGCAGCTCGGGCGGAGGTATCCTGACTTTTAGTCCCCGGGGAGAGCAGAAGAAAACCTCTCAGGCTTTCCTGCTAAAACCGGTCCTCTCCAAGCTCAAGCTGAGATGAGCCCTGTGTCTTGGTGGTTGTCAGACCTGACACAGCTCCTCCAGGGAGAGCCTCAGGGTGACTTCACAGATTCTATTCCAAAATCTGTGAAGGTTTCTCTTGGAAAACCTCCAGATTTTTGTGAAAACAACACAAACAAAGTCCAGCAGAAACACTCATCTGACCGATCACAGTCGCAGGTCAATTTAATTTGTAACAGAGATTGTTTTTTTAAGAGTTGGTTAAAACTACTTTGGTGATTCCAATAACATCTCAAACTGTGTTTTGGTTAGAAGTGGATTAAGCGTCATATTATAATCTTGAATAAATATCTAAACCAGGTTTAACTGTCATCAGTAAGGACAAGTGATTGATTTTATAAATAATAAGCAGCCTCTGCAGAGAAGGGAGAAGGGAACAGTCCTGACTGTTACTGGACCTTGAACAATGATTGCAAACAGATGCAGAAATGGTTTTAGTTTTTAAGAAGATGAAGACATGAACGCATTTATATCATCAACCAGAGTGACTGCCTGGAGACAAACAGGAACAAACCTGAAAAATGACCTTTCTCAAGCATCACAGTTCAAGACAAATTCTCTCAGTTTTTAATAGGAATATGCTAATGATCACCCGATTTATATACCTCTTGGGAAAACTGAAATTTCATTCAAAGGTCGAGGATGTGTTGAGAATTACAGTGAGATCCTGAAGACTCGATTTCCATTCTGGGAAAGTATAGTTTCAGAGGTTAGTCAGTAAGTCAATTGCCCCCGGCACGAAGTAAAAAAACAGTAAAGTCCCCAAAGATCCTCTCGTTTGCTTGTTATTGTTATTGTTAAAGGCTGTTGTGGCTTGTTCTGGCTTGTTGTGGTCGGCTGCGGACGAAGAGACGGAGTCGGACAAGTTGTTGGCTGCTCTGGAGCTTTGAGGGACCGATAACTCACCCCAGAGGGAAAAGAACAAAACAAGGGAGATCGCAAGGTTGTTTTGATGAATGGCCGCTCCACCACACCACACTATATGATCATTTCAGACTGGATTCAGTAAATAGTACATCAACTGATTATAAGCCAGTTTTTTGTGAGTAATGCATCTCTAATTAGGGAAATCGTTCAATATTTAGAAGGTCAATGGGTAATCTGGGACATCTTTATTGTTTTTTGTAACAGAGGGATCAATAGTGTGAGGTGATGATTCAATTAAGCTATTAGGCCTCCAACTAAAATTACTTAACTCATCAGAAAAAGCAGCTGAACCCACTAAATAAAAGCAGTTAATGAGACAATAAATAAAACCGCAGCAAACAGAAGCATCACGTAACAAAGGAGACAGTATAATAGATTTAGGAGTGAAACCAGAATCACGAATATTGTGGAAACTGGAGACAAAAAGAGTGAGTTGATGTTTGACATTTTACGTAATACTGCGGTTTGATTTCTTGCTAAGACATGAGGGAACAGAAAGAAAATTACATTTAAGAACGTTATCCTGGTAAATTTGACTTTAGGAAAAATGTTCCATACTTACCTTTAAATGATATAAACTACATTACATTAGGCATTTGGGAAAACGTATACAGATTAAATTTCACATTCAATCACTGGAGTTTGCCTTGCAGGGAAATTAAAGTGGTTTAATGTAATATAGCAAAGTTGGATTTTATGACTGATCAACTTGGTTCCTGGTAATATTTTGAGGAAATGTACATTAAGAGAGAATTTAATCTCATTGATGAGATGTGTTTTTAGTGAATAGCATAAAAACTGGAGAAGGAGGACTTGTCTGAATGTCTCAAAAGCGCAAAAATCCACCATTTACCGGCTGTGATATAACGCGTCTGCTTTGTTGAAATCAAACACAATGTCAGGTGGCAGCCGGCTTTGCAGTAAGGTTGAATGATTCCTATAAAAGAGAGTGTTGGCAAAAAGCCTAACAAAAAAACAACAGTATATTTTTTGCTGTGTTCGAATTCTGTCTCTGAGGATTCCCCTGCTGGTGAAGGGGGCTCAGAGACAGGTGGGTTTCCATAGAGACGTGTTCCCTGAGGTTTGATCCAGCAGCCGGTCCCCCCCCCAAAATAAAAACCAGACCTGCTGAGTGCTGCAGCAGCCGAGACAGTGACTGGCAGCGTTTGTGATGTTTGCTGCATCTTCAGCAGATATCTCAAACAAGACCAGGAAGGCACATGCTGACTTTACTTTTAATCATCTGAAAGCAATTGCTTGTTTTTTTGTTGCATTTGTTAATACCGTCAAGCCTCTTTAAATAAATGCACAATTTGGTAACAATAATTACACTTAGGTCAAAAGCATGATGGTGAAAAGAGCTGAAAAGAGCAGTGAGCAACCAAAGGACAAAGGAAATTGACATTTATTTGATAAGAGTCATTGTTATTCAATTTTCTTTGCCCTTTTCAGATCATTCCTCTGCTCAGCAAGTCCAGCTGTTAATAAATCATTCACTATCAGAAAATACTTTTACATATCGGTGAGTTCCGCTTGACTTGACTTGTTCCTCTGCCTCTTTCTATATCTTCCAGAATCTGAAGAAGAATCTGCAATGTCTACCTTAATGCTGAGGACCTGAAGGGAATAAAGACTGTGATGACAGTCAGAGGCACAAACACACATGTTTGTCCACAGAATCTTGACAATTGGATGACACTTACAGCCAGGTCACATTTGGAGAGAGGGCTGGGACGTCCTTCAGGTTGACCTCCACACACTCCACATCTGTCTGTATGCAGTCACAACTCTCTGGGTACTCCTGCAGAACTACACACACAAACACACACAGATATTAAGAACATGAATTTGTTATTCTTTCTCAGAAAATAACAAACATTTCAGTATATTTTATTGTGCAATATCTAAAACTCTTAATCCTTCACTTTAAATAAACTTTACCTGTTTAGGAACTTATGCTTTAATACTTAGTACAAAAAAAAACATTTAATACTACTTCTTATTTATTTTATGCTTCTGATCTGTAGGATCATGCTTTTTATATTTCTGTAGAGCACATTGAATAACCTTTGTATATTCAAATGAACTATATCAATACATTTGCCTTGCCTATAGTGTAACATAGTGTAGATAGCAATGTGCAACACAGTGTAGCATAAAGTACTGTACAGTATATTATAGAATGGTACAGTGTAGTATGGTATCATATAGTATAGTATGGCTTTGTATAGCATAGTATAGTACAATATAGTATAGTATCATATAGTATAGTAAAAAACAGTACATTATAGTATAGTACGGTTTAGTACAGTGCAGTATAGTAACACACAGTATAGTATCAAGTAGTATTGTGTAGTAGATAGTTAAGTATAGTGTAGCATAGTATAATATTGTACAGTTATAGTGTCATGTAGTATAGTATAGAGCAATAATTGTAGTATAGTGTAATATAGTATAGTATAGTATACTATAGTTTAGTATACTATAGTATTGTATAGTACAGTACAGCTTAGTAGAGGGTAGAATAGATTCGTATAGGAAAGTACAAGATATGGTAATTTAGAAATGGATAAATGGATCATGAACGTACACAAATGATCAATTGTAAGGGATCAATTAAAATACACACATTGAGACACACTGATATAAACACTTACAACACTCATTGAGGAAGTACTGGTCCACAGGACTGGCATTCTGTAGTGTTGGACCAAACAAGTCAGCCCAGCCGATGTTGTCTCCTGCAAAGACAAACAAGGAGCCACAGTGAGGTGTGCACAACAGATAAAACCCAGAGAGGGACGGAGCTGGGTGGTGTTGACTCCGGATGGTGTACAATGTAAGTACAGTACAGGAAGAGATACAGCTGATAATGATCAGCAGCAGCACAGGGACCCTACTCTGTCAACTCACTGCAGCACTGAACGACCTATCTCTGCTCCTTGAATCGTGTTATCTCTTCTTGTTTTAGACCGTGCAGAGATTGAATTCAGCTACACTTAAGAAGACTTGACAGACCCCAACAGTTTAAACCCTGCAGGGACTTGGTTCTATTGTATATATTACTGAAGGTAATCTAATCTGGCTGTTGTTAGATCAGTGCGCTCCGGGCTACTGGAACGTCAACTGTGAAATGTCATCAACACACAACTCTACACTTTAAAAGGTTTCTCTTAACAACTGCCACACAATTACACCACAGTTAGGTCATAACTTACTTGACTTACAGCTGCTGTTATAATTCGCATACTAGTGTCGATGAATCAATGCAATCCAATCATCACTTTAAGTATTAACATTTTCTACCTTTGTAAATAAATTATGATTATTTTATTATTTTATTTTATTATATATATTTTTTGCCAATGTAACGTGATGCTTGTAACACAGCAATCGTAGACTATATAACAAGATGGATGACATCAAAGCTCCCCAAACATGATGCTGAATCACCTTGATCATCCCCTGGTGGCTGACTGCAGTATAGGTCACAAACCCTGCCTCCTCCCTGTCACTGGATGGGACATGGAGCAAACCATAAGCTGTATTTAAATATTGACGGCATGACAGCTCCTCGTAAGGGAAGCCAAAACGTCTCCATTTCCCCCTGGTGGTTGGCTGCTGTATAAGTGATAAGACCCGACTCCCCCGTGTTAGTAAGCACATACCAAATGAATTTAACTCAAATATAGATTCAGCCCGTTCAGTTGGTTCTTATCACACCGTTGGTTCATATTAGTATTCGTCTGCACCGTCTGATCAGCTCAAGATGTTTAACGAAAAACAGACTTTGCTTATCTGCCATAAGACTGAGCCAGCTGTCAAACATGCCAACACATTCTATTTTCTGTTATCACCCAAAAAATAACTTCTCTAAAGAAATCACACATGTCAACTGTGAGATTGGATTACACACTGTGAAATGGACCCACGGCAAATTCTGTTGGGACTGAACAAAAGGCCCAACAGTGGATATGAGATGATGCAGTTGTGCGTGTGAGAAGCCGTCTAACAAGTCACATAACATACTTCACAAAAATGAATCCTACCCTCACCCAAGCTAAGAGTGGACACTCAGCAGCTTGACTTGGCCTCAGATCTACGTCACATCATATCTGTCAGTTTTGTCTAGATGCCAGAGTCTGCTCAGCTTCACACATCTGTCCTTCCCTTTCAATTACCCTCACCCGCTCCACTTGCACATATACGTTTTTTTGACATCGCTCACGGCCCAACACACAATCGGCAAAGACTGAAGACTCCCTGTAAGATTTTCTTACCATTGTCATCCTCGCTCAGGTCTCTGGAGAACTGAGCAGTGGGGTGAGATCAGGGTTAAGCTGCTTTATAAGTTCTATAAACTCCTTTTTCCCCCTCAGCCTGAACAAATGAAAATAATGGACTTCACTACAAATGTGAAAAGCCGCCAACATCATTGTCATTGTGAGTGTTGTTTTGAGTAATACGATGCTCAACTGGAGCACACATGCATCTTATCCGTTTGATTTGTGTCTGCTTCTTTTGTCTCTGTTGTCACTCACACATGCACGCAGATCGCACAGGGAAAACCTGTTCCTTTTGTTTCTTCTGTGGCACCCAAATATCTATATTCATCTCACTGACAGGCTTCAAGGTTTCCTCTCATGCATAAAGATCATAGCTCCACCTGGAAGACTGAACTCGACAAACCTCACAGAAAAAGCTCCAGACATCGGCTGTATCTGCATCTGCACATATAGATTAAACATCAGAGCTCCTGCATCTCATAAGAGACCCCTTGGCAGAAAAGTGGTATTCAGCAGATGTAGCAGCGAGCGGCTCTGCAGCTCCACAGCAGACGACTCACTTTATCACAGGACAGAACGTAACATTGCCTGAGGTGCATGCACATCAATATCTGATCAATATGTTGCAACAGATTTGTCATTATCTGTGTTTATAATGGATGATAAATCACAGGACATTTTAAATCTATGGAAGTTAAAAGGTGCCGGAGACATTTCACTAGCAGCATGTGGGGACACGTATCAGAGCTCAGGTGCACAGCTGCAAATTTCACACACGCACAGAAATGTTTCCCCTTAATAAGCGTTATTGTTTTTTTTAATCAAAATCCATAAATTATTCCCTTGGAAAAACCGTGAGAATGTTGAAAAAATGCTTGCAGTGCAATGTTGAAGATCTGCACCAAAATTGAATGGCTTCTTCTATGGCCCTTCTCTCCTTCTACCAAGTTTGGTGGTTATCCGTTCAGTTGTTTGTTTGTGTAATCTTGCTTACAAACAAACAAATAAACAAACAACCAGGGGGAGAACAAAGCCTGCTGTCAGATGTAATAAAGTCAAAAAGAAATTTTCAATAAATAAAAAACTGCTCTATTTTTCAATCCCCTTTTGACTATGAACTTACAATCACGTGCTGGTAGTTTGCAGTTGTGTTAACAACATTCCAGCTGTAAACTTTAAGATGTTCAGCATCTCAACTTTCACCATCGGAACAATGAAGAAAAGAGATCTGAAAAGAGGAGGCTGGTGCTTGTTGTTTTAGGGTTTTTCCCGACCCCGCAGATCCTTGCTGAACAGCGTGACGGTGATGATGGCAGAGAGGAGAAGTAATACAACACAGAAGGTGTTTCTGGTTACTGGCATGAAGGCCCAACCACAGTTAGAATAAGATCAATTTGTGCTACTACTTGATCCTCCTCCTCCCCCCAACCCCTTCCAAAAAATTGGATAACCCTGAAGAAACATTTTTTGGGGGGAAAAGATAGTATAAATAGATTAAATAAAAGAAAAGATTAAATATTCAATCAGCCTAGTCTGCTGTCAGTGTGTGTCTATGTTATTGCCCAATCATACAGTTGGCAGAGAAATTAGTTGATAGAGAATATAGAAAGTGGTGAGGAGGTTTTTTCCAGTTGCTCACAATCCTGAGCTCCTTTCAGACTTAAACTGAACTGTGGACATTCTGAAGAAATGATCTGGAGGGGCTGTATGTCCGAGCCAACGTGTGCCAGTCAAACATTCACCAGAGCTTTGCCTGCCAGCCCCCTAGTAAAAAGTGTGGAAATTGATCTGCTGAGCCAAGATGAGAATGCTTGCATGAAATTATACAGCAAGAGAAAGTCTGTGCTGAAAAAAATCCTAAACATGTCAGGATGAAAGATGTTGACGAGGAAGAAACAGCAGAAGATGTTAACTTGAGAACATTGTGACGCTGGTGTCAATTTGCTGTAAACAAAAACATGTGACGGCAGAATTTAAACGCCATGTCCTGCCTCCCGCATGCTCTACAGGCTTCACCCCTCGGAACACTCTGACATTTTCCTGATGTTGTGAAAGCTTCTGACCCAAACAACCTCAATCTCTTCTTCATATATGAAAGATAAACTTCTGAGAAGTCACAAGGGAGCAGGTGGAGTCATAACAGAGTCGGTAAGGCGGGGAACAATTGGGGCCGCGAGCTGAGAGGGTGCCCCCTGAGAACGGCTGATTACGTTTATCCACAACTCCCACAACTTTGTGAGACCATCTTAAATTGGAAGGTTCGTTATTTTCGAGATTTGGTTGAGGACTAGAACATCTACGTGTGTTTGTAAGATGTGTCCAGGATTTTGCTTTATACTTTACTACTTTATTTACGGGTTTGCACAGCATGTACTTTGTTGACAATTTCAAATAAATAATCGTTTGAAGATTGGAATGATGTGGTTTGGTATTATATGGTGGGGGGGGGGGGTTGTTGGTTTGATGTCCCTTTTATTTAGGGGCCTTTAAAGTTCATCAGATGCTCCTGTGGAGAGCAGCTCGATGGGGCTGCTCTGGTGTTTTTACGAAAAATAACTGTTTGTGCATGTGTCACATAAAATATTGCTCAACTTTGGGAACAGAGTCCTATAATAATTACTTTCGGTGCTCTGGCATAAATTATTTAATCACATGTTTCAAACAATAAAAAAAACAGCCTTTAAATTTCATTATGAATATGAAGTTATAGTTGCTTTTGTTACTTTAAGTAGAAATTTAGTGGAATTTCTTAGAAATACTGAGGCTGGTGAAAGTTCCTTTCCTCTACTAGGGGACACACACACACACACACACACACGTACACACACACGTACACACGCACGCACAATCCCCTCCAGTTGCTGAATCCACAGAGCGTCCCCATGTCTTTGATTAGGCCCAATGGAAGTCATCCTGTGTTCTTGATCTTGTTTAACATGATTTTACGCTTAAAGCTGCGTCATCACATTCTCTGGATTCCACACATGAGCTTATAGTAAAGTACACGTCCAGAATTCTGTGTCATTTTGGATTAGTTCTCATCACTCTAAATGAAGATTCAGGTTAGTTCATGCGAGACACGGAGTCATTCGCTCAGCTTATGAACTCGCTACCGAGGCTCCAATCCCCGATCGCTACTGCATCGACTCCCCTTCCCAACATGCCAGCGTCGGTATCTCCAGGATATTTTGGCCTCATAACTGGATGATGGGAGGATGTGGAGACAGTTTGTGTTTGCCAGTGAAGGCCTCATTAATTAGCTGATGAAAGTCGTTCAACAAGTTTCAGCATCTTTGAAAGAGGTTTTTCTTCTTCTCGAGGTTGTAAATAAGCCAGACTTTATGTTTCAGTCTTTGGCAAGGGTTTCAAAATGATGTCTCAAACTTTATGGCCGACGGTTGCTATTACACCTAGATGCCAAATCACTTGCAAAGTTATTGCTTTTATGTTTTTTGAGCGACTGCCCAAGTTTTTCATAGGGGTCATGATTTTGCACGGTCACTCCGTGGTAGTTCAGTTTATTAGTAACTTGTAAAAAACTCCGCTTTACTGTTATGATGTTGGTTTGGACTTGACGCCATGTTGGCTCGGAACTGGCTTGAGTTACGGTTTCTCTCCTTTGGTGGATATGTCAGAGCTTTTTCCCAACAGACGTGGCTATATAAAGCCTTATAAAGGAAAATAAAGTCTGCAATTACCCCTCAACCTGACATTTATATGCTCTAAATTGAAAATGAGAACTTATATTGAGAACTTACATTTTTCACACTATCCTCTGACCACCTCCCCTTCTTTTTCTCTTGTTGTTGTAATTATTAGTATTATTTGTGTGTCAGAGAGAACAAATATATTTAATTCTTTTAGAGAAAAACGATAAACAAGAACTCATCCTGTGAAATTATTCCGTAGAGGCAGATTATTTTCGTATTGCGCCCAGTCTCAGATGAGCATGTTTGCCTTCCACCACTGTCCCAGTTTACATTACACACGTTACTTCCACTTACCACAGCGTCGCTCGTCCGCTCCGTTGGGACAGTCTTTGTGACCGTTACACTGCAACACCTGAGGGAGACACTCACTCAGGTTCCCACATGGAAACTGGCCAAGGGGGCATCTGTCCTCCCCCTCCACCCTGCTGCTGGCCACCAGAGCTGAGGAAGAGATGAAGGAGAAAGAGTGAGATTACAGACACGGTTTTTACCCCCCTGTTAGAAATCAGAGAACAATGTGTGACTCCATAACAAGCTCATCTAGCACAGACAGAAATAAGGAATAAATATACACAGACAAATGCACTAAAATGTATACCTCACTGGAAGTGTGATATCTTAGGTTGTTTGTTTTAAAACCTGGCAGGATATTGGTTTATTTGCAATTACTGTATTTTCATCAGCATATGAATTTACATTGTAACGTTCTTTCTTTTGTTTAAACGTTGTGATCGTTGATTAATTATCCGCATGAAGGGACTACTATTTCATCTTTGATATTTCACGTTTGAAAAGCATTGAACTTGATGCAAAATGGCCACAATGAGAGGCAAAGGGACCAAAAAGAGACACACAACCACTAGAAGAGGTTCAAAAGGGACATAGAAAGGGTCATAAACTGGCAGCTCTTTCAGTCTGGGTATAGTAGAAAAGATGGGGGGCCTTTTATTATGTTTTTGCCAAGGGGTCCATTTCCTCATAATCAATCAATTTGGCTCTATGCAAAAGAAGTATGGCTGCACAGAGACTATATAAATGTTTCCCATGAATTTTTCAAGATTCATAATTCATTGACGCTTCAAAAGACACGAGTCAGCCAAAACACTCCAGCCTGGCGACTTTCCTCAGTAAGTTTAGATTAGCCCGTCACGGTTTTTGGCCTGTAAAACAAGCCCTGGAAACAAATCCCTCTTTATCGCCCGCCGGCCAACACATAGGCGCCGCTCATATCTGCAAGGGACACATGCAGCGTTACTCCGATCCCTCGCTGTTGCCACTTAGCAAACACAGACCTAAGAGCTGTTCGTTGTACCTCTTGTTTTTTTTGCAGATTACTGGTGTAAACAGGAAAAAATACAATTTTAACTGAAAAGAGCAAAGACGATGGTGTGAACAAGCTTGTTCATGTAAGAGAGTTCCACTGGATCAAATTACTACCTAGCTGCTTATTATCACAAACCATTTGAAAGGTTGTTGGATACAAGTTGACTGGTTCATATCTTTGATTTGTAGAAATATGTTTTTATACTATGACCTGAATGTTTATCTAGGTTTTGATTATATTATGTTAGGATTCTTACATCAATATATAAATATATACAACGCAAAGCTCCATAAACACTAACAATGTTTCTATATGACAGCACCTCCAGTTTCTAGAACCAAAAAAAGCTTCAATTTTATAAGAAGGAAGAAGTTAAATCTTATTTAAACTATGACAGTGACAGATTGATGCAAGAAAACATGGAGACACTGAGGGCATCGTGATGCATCAGTGTCTGGACGCTGAGTCACCTCTCATCTAGCCTCAGGGGAAACCTAACGTCCTAAAGTTAAGTGTTTTCGTTGAATAAAGTTTGAAAATGCTGGCTCTGCATTTGTGGCCCAAGGGGAACATCGGGTCGTCCACTATCCAGAAGGTTGGTGGTTTGAACCGCGGCTCCTCACAGTCCATGTATATAAACAAATTTCCAATGACAAATTTCCCATCTACACATGACACTTACTGGTCAAATCGAAAACCAGAGCTCTAGGTTTTTCTGATTATGAAAAATAAATTATTAGAATAAAAGATCATTATCTTGTAGATGTGTGTGTGTGTACTGTACACACATTTTTTTTCAATGTGCAGTATGTACATTTGGAGTTTTGCAAAAGTTGAAATCTTTGCAGTTTGTGAGGTGATGCTCACTTTGACAGATAGTCCTGGAATGTGTGAACGTACACTCGAGACCCAACATCAGCACTGCGCCCTCATGGAAAATGTTTTATTTTGAACTCAGCGTGATGGAGAGAGTGATAGACAAGGATAAATGTGTTGGAACATGTGGTGTGGAGCTTATGGACGGTGTGAGTAGACAAATGAATAGTTCAGCACAAACAGGGCCATAATGTGGATAAAAAAACAAATCTCTCACTGGAGGGCTCACGCGCTGAATGAAAATAAGCCTGAGACAAATGAAGCTTCGGTGAACACGTTTCACAGATATCACTCTGCCCATGTGAGTGTTAAAACTTCAGATGCCATTTTTCGTCCATTGCAGGTGGAACGTCTCCTGCATTTACGTGAAGTCCAACATTGACAGAATGACAAACTCCCCTCTCTGCAGCCTGCTCGACCTGAACCTTACGGGTGACTGAGGGACTTAAGAGCCACTTCCACAGCCTCCGGTTCTTATTACAAACCAACTGTTAAAGCTGGGCAAGAAAAACCGAGATTAATCCTGACAGATTTTGAAACCGTGGTGCCGAGATGCTGCGTACACAATGTTTGAATCAGTGGAGCAGTCAGTAGAGTGTCCTCCCAGATGTAAAGAGTAGATTCAGGCTGAGTCTCATCGGACTGTTCGCTGCCTCCGAGGGTGACACACACCTTGACACATTGAGACTGGAGCCAAGAGGACATGCAGACTGACATCACGCCAGCCTCTGTCCAACCCCCCCGACCTCATGGGACAGAAGATGCTTAATAATAACTTAATGGGTCAGGTCGAAGCTTTTACATTCTCTTATTCTTCTCTTTAATAGCTGTTAAGCCTGGATTTATCTATTGTGTCCCAGTCCATTTTCACCATCTGTCAGTCACTCTTTGTTCATTGGACTTGTATGAAGGGTTTGATTGATTGATTAACTGATTGATTTAGGCATTGCTTCAAATCTATATCTTGAAAAACTATTTAAAATGATTTAATTAAATCTAGTGGTTTTGTGAAATTATTTTGTGTCTTTATTTATCAATCGATCAATATATATATAACCAGGCTTAACGGCTATAAAACAGAAGAAAAGGCGGATCGTTCTGGTTCATAGGTTAAATAAAAGTATTTGTGACGGAGGTATCAGATGCAAGTAACCTGAACTCAATTTAACCAACAGTTAACCAGTGTTAACACTTTAAAATAAATTGAATGGAACTTCTCCTTCTGTTCTTAGTCAGCTCTGCTGCAGCAGAACTTTGTAAATCGTTGTCATAAGAATCCATTGTTTTACCCAAAAGGAAAGTGCATGCACTGAGTTTTCAATAAAGGAGAAGATTAGTCTATCTGTGCTGCGTATAGACACAGAAAAGACCTAAACTAAAAATGCTGTTTTTATCATGTGCCTCAAGATTAAAATCAGAGTCATCGGATGGCATGTGGTAGAGAGCTCCGCCATCGCACAACAGCTCCCGCAAATCCAATCAAGATGCACCAAATTGCTCTCACTCCTAGATACCAGTCCTCGTGGTATTTTTTAAGATCACTGGAAAAGGTGCCCTTCAGGCTCAAGGTGAGCTGCAGTGTCCTTGAAGCCAGTTTGTCTCTGATCCTATGTGTTTCTGTTTTTTGTTTTTTTTATATGTGTCCATCATTTAAATCATTAATTTTAATCAAATCACAAGCAAAGAGCTATCTTTAAATTACCATATAAAAGGTAAATTATGAAGATGATTTTGAAATGAGGAGGCGAATGAAGATTGTGTATCGACATTATTCATTATTATAATAACAGTCGACAATAATCACCTGGAGACAACCAATCACAATCTCTGTGGTAATGAGCCCTGATCCTCTGTCACTCACCCCCTCTCCCTGAGGACAGAGAGGACCTGATCTGACAGTGACGACACGCAGTGAATACATCATCTCACATGCTTGGGAAAGAGATTAACTGGTTTAACGCTGGGAGCCTCCCCAGTCATTCCCTTTACTTCGACGGGCTGCAGAAACTGTCACAGTATTTAGAACAGATTTGCTCCATCACTGACATTGATAAGTGGATAGAGTACTAACGTTTTTCCAAGTGTTACTCTGCGTCAAGGTGACCTGTTGCGATTCGCTTCTCAAACAGCAGAATATGACGCCTGGAAATGAATTGTGTTAAAGATATAACTGAGGCGTCGAGAGGCATCGATCACAGCATGAGAGTCATTTTATTCTTTCTGATTCTTTTTTGTTCTGTTGTATTGATTTGACTCGGTTTATCTTATATTTAGCAGTTTGTTTTTCAGGACAGTTATCAGATTTCTGTCTCCTAATACGAATTCTAATAATTTAAATGAATTTATTATCATACCTGCTGAGTGGGTCAATTTTGCACATTGAATACTTTTATTTTTCAATGCATTTTTTCACGCGTTTACTTAAGCCAGAATTTCAGTTGTATAATATCATTGTGTTGCTGTTAATTTGATGTAAACTTATAATTATACATACGTCACAGCTGTGGTTATATAAGAATGTGTTACATTTGACTTAACTGAACAAAATCTTGATCTTTCTGTAAAATCCACATTTTCACATTTTGCTTTAATTTTCTCATTTTGACAAAAGTCCCACCTAATTCCTGAAAGACTCCTCCAGCCTGATTGAACCAGAGTGTGATTGGCTGTAAATTAAAGTGTGAAACAGAGCAGCAGCTGTGCTGTCTGTCCTGTGTATGACTGCGTGTGTGTGTGTGTGCGTGTGTGTGCCAAAGAAATGCTCACACAGAATCTCATCCAGCCACGTATTTGCTGATACAATAGGAGATGACTCACAGGCGCCAGAGGAATTGAACGAAACGCCTGAATAATCTCAGAGGAATACCTAGTTACCCACGGTATCAGAAACGTAATTTAAATGGAACACAATCTCTCGTCTAATTAAAAAGCATTTAACAGTTGATTCTTTCTCCAGGACCGTGGTCAAAGAGTGATTTTCTATTTCATTCCTGCAGCTGAGCAGACGATTCCCAAAAGAAACAAGACTGTTGTCCAACTCAAACCCTCCGGTCGTGTTTGAATGAGGTTTAACCTGCCGAGACCTCAGGTCCTTATTTTCTGCATAGTTCTCTCCTCCACTAATTCACAAATGCAAATATGAGGATGACCCAAAATGATAATCTTGATTCCTTTTGCTTCATCAGTTAATAACGGGCCACATGTTTGCTCTACGGACACTGACCATCACCAATAAAATAACGGAATAAACAATAATTAAAAAAACATATGTGATCAATATCACAGAAAGTCCCTCCTCCACTTTTCATTACCTCTGATCTCAGTGTGGGTCAAGTGGATGAGCAGCATGATGACGGGTACGTCCATCCTCAGCCTCACAAGTTTCCCTGCGCTCATGTCGCTCTGCGTCCGTTCCGCCGCCGCACCTCAACCAAGGATGATGTGTGCCCCCCCCCCCCCCTCCAGGTGACAACAAGCGACACACAAGTCAGCAGCAGCAGTCCCACTCAGTCCTGAGCCTTGGAATAGAACATACCCAACGATTACAAGGCGCTAAACCATCCGATGGATCCGCTGAAGCAGCAGCAGTAGCGTTGAGCCGGTGCGTAAAAACAGCCACATCCTCTCCAAACTGTTCTGTCAGTAGGTCTGTGAAGGACTCCCCCTCCTCCCTCTCTATCCCTGCCTCTCTCTCACATACACGCACGCATGCACGCAAGCATGCAGACACACACACACACAAAGGCACAACAAGGTGCCCAAACACTTCCTCCTCCTCGGTTCTCTCTCTCTCTCTCCTTCTTTCTTTTAATAGATATTTTCATCCTCAGTCTTGTCTCTTTCCCCCCCCGCCACTTTCTCTGTGACTCGCTTGCACAGGCTCAGTCATGTTGCACCGAGCACGACAAAGTGTGAATAAGGGGATAAAAGGGGGAGCTGCATCCACCATCCACCCACCCATCCACCGGTGCAAGATGTGCAGGAGTATTGTGTCTGCTGGACCACAGGACGGACGCCTCAGCTCAGCTCCAGGAGGAAGACACCGGGACTCGGAGCTGTTGTGTCTCGAAATCAAGCTGCAGCAACTACATGGGGTGCTTTAGAAATAAGACGTCAAGCAGAAGGAAGAGGAGTATACTGTGATTTTGTTGGAAATTAATTATTTGCGTTAAATGAGACGATTGATATCAATGTTATTTAAGTCTGTGTCCGTTCAAGGAAGCTGCAGCATAGATATTGCTCACTAAAGAACTATAAACACATGGAAACAGTCAGTCTGGTTCTGTTCTGTGTTCGAGGCCTCTCACCCATATGAATTAACAGAACTAACATGAGCAAAACTACAAAAGACCCACAATGGAAACATAATCACAACGGAAGTAAATTGTGAAAACTGTAATGTCTATTTGAGGTGTTACGGTACAGGTGCTCCAAGCACAGGTTCCTGTTTCGTAGCCAAAGGGCCACACTGTTTTAGGAAAAGTTCAAAGTTCTTGTTCATATTCATTGTTTAAATCGTTAGTTTTCAGTAACTTGATGTGATCAAGTCAATAGAGTTCAAGTTCCCTGTAAATGGCAAAAAGTGATTGGGTCAAAGTTGTTAATGCAATTCAAAATTATCTGATTTCCCTATTATTGAGGTTCGTATATGGGTGAGATGTGATTTCACAAGTGCCTGCAGAGACATTTTTGCAAACCGATAAGAATAATTAATAATCTGATTCACAACGTCTGATGAATGAGCAAATTTTCAAATGCTTTCAAATGCTCCTTCAGCTCCTCAAAAATTAAATTAATTATGATTAAGAATATTGATAATCAGCAGTTTTATAGGTCAATGTTAGGTCCCTAGGATCAATGCGAGAGACTGGATCGGAGCGGATGGGAGATATGTGTTATTTTGTGGCGTGCACTCATGGGTGTGTCCTCTCACCCAGTGGGTTGATGGGTAATGTTAGAGGGTGTAGCTATATATACTTCCCGTATGGGGAACATGTGCCAGTTCTTCCTTGCTACTGAATAAACGACAGTTAACAGTACCTGCGTCTCTGCCTTTCCTTGTCTTGCCACAATTTACTAATATTGAATCATAGATAGTTTTGGGAAATCCTCCAGGTGGACTTGATCCCTTTCTATTATTAGACATCTGCAGTCAGATTAAATTGGGATCTTGGCAGATGGGAGAGAACCAGCCTTCCTTCTCCAGAGAGGCCAGTCAGGGCACATCGAATCGACCCGCTGCAGCTGCCAGGAACAAGGAGCTGCACTGACCTGACGAAGCACTTCGAACATGACGTGGCAAGAGAGAGATTTAAAAAAATACATGCGTCAGGGTCCCGACATAAATATATCCAGCTATTCCCATAAATATCCACTGAGTTGCCATCCATGTCTGAGAGGTTATAAATCAAACGGATAAATTGTACCTGGAAACTTCGCGAGTTTCCTATTTTCAGACGAACCGAGAGAAATAACATAAAACCACGTCCAGTAAGTGCAGCTCCGCATCGTGATTTGCAGCCGAGCCCATGACACCCTTTTCGGGGGAAATATAGATGAAAGCCCAAGAACCCAGATAAAGTTTTGGTTGAATGGATGATTTATTTGAAATGTCTCTCTGCCCAGCACAGCACAGTTGGAGATAAAGTTGAGGCCAATAACATTTTCAAAAGTAAATTTCAGCCATTAATGCTTTGAAAAACCTGCCAACCTATAACTGGAGACATTTGCTTTTTTAATACTCGCCCATTTATGTCACCATGTTCCTTTTTAGATGAAAAGGGATTAGTACATTTAGTTTTTTTCACGCACCCGCGAACCAATATCTTTTATTTAATCATGGTAGTTACGTCACATTGATTTCGCACATGTTCTACATTTATACCGTCGAGTTAAAAGGGAGAAACAACTCTCAAAACGGGCAGGAGGTCAAAATTAGGAGGGAAACACAGCTGAAACGGCAAAAGGGCTGGAACGCCATAGCTCGGATAGAGTGAGGTCATGTAACGATAACACGAGAGAGCTGGGACATGAGGAGGCGAAGCAGGAAGAGAAAAGAATGAATTGTGATGTTGAGACTTAAATGAATAAAGGTGCTGGTCATTCAAAAACGATAAATCCTCCTCTGGGGAACATGAACCAAAACTGATCATAAGCAGGTTAGTCAACGCATTAAGACCTAGTTTACATGGCTGCCTATACTTCAGCTCCCCTCTATTTTTACAACCTTTGTTTTACAAAAAGAAAATTACTACGAAGGCCTAAACAAGCATACCGGCCCAGTAGGTGGCGATGAATTCTAATTCACTGGGCACGCTAATAAAAAGAAGAACGCTGTGTTCCGAGCGATATGACAATAGACTTGTAATAAGACCCATCAGTGCAAACCAGATGTAGATACATCTCAGATTTCTCCTGCTCAGATTTTGGCTTTCCTGAAATCTCAATGTCAACACGTTTCACAAAGTTCAGGTTTGAAATACGAGGCGTCCTTGTGGCCTGAGCTTGACAAAGTAAAATCTTGACAAAGTGAAAGCTTGACAAAGTAAAAGCTTGACATAAAACTGGATGAGTGATTTAAATCACATTAGAAAATCCATTATAATTTATCAGAGGCAGCTCACATAGGCTCGGAGGCACTGAAAAGAAAACAGAGGAACAACCAAAAGCGGCGGCTGCTTCACACAGAGTGAAAACAGGCACATTAACTTTGCCCGGGATCGGCCACTCGCCATCTGCAGTGGATAACGTTTGGAAGAGCAAACATGTGCAGATACTCTCGTACAGACTAGAGAGGTTCATTGCACTCAAAGGTGTATAATCGAGCAGTTAAAGTTAAAGTTAAAATTAAAAGGACAAACTTTGTTGTACGGATGATTATTCATGTGGAGGCTGTCAGCAGCTGGAGGAGGGAGCCGTTTCATTTTCTGCGTAGATTTGCATTTATCAACGAGCTGAGAACATCACTCGAAACCATTCCGATCACTTATTGTTCACTTCATTTATTATTCATTATCGTGAACAGACGCCTTCTCTCATCCTTTGTCTCATTCTGATTGGGGGAAAACACTTAGTGTACAGATGTAGCAAGGTCAGACTCTGTTATCCGAACAATCGATGTGCAAATACTTATAGTTCATTATCGATTTTACTTCATCATCAGAAAAGTAATGATTGAAACAACTGAGTCTAGATCTTTGACTATGTGCTTATGTTAGTGGGAAGAGTCCTTGAGCTGATAGATAATCAGTCCAAAATAAACAGTAACACAATATTACATTAGGTTTTGATTTACTTCAATATTCCGATTTTCCACTTCGTTTAATTTATCATCTTTTTCAGAAAACTGACTGAAACAAGAAATGTTGCTTAGGGAAATGAGCAAAACCGATTAATTATTAAATATGAAAGTAATGATTAAAAATATGCCAAGAACTTGGAGGATATAATGAGTGAAAGAAGAAAAGCAATAACTTAAACCACTTATTCAAGTTAAGATGATTAAAGAGAAAGTGTAGAGCTTTTAGTTCCATTTTACATCATATAGAATCATTCATGTCAGTCATGTTTCTGTTCATTTAGATTTTGCTGTGGTCCGAGATGTTTGCCACATTCTGACAGAACTCCAGACCAATGTCAGCTGCCGGTATTTATACCATCAAATAACTAACATGAATCAAACTTAGTGCAAAATGTAACAATTGATAATACATCAGTTTGATAGCATCTACTTACAATGAGAGACTTCTCTGAGAAAAATGTAAATATCATGACTTTTTAATTTAGTTCCATCCACTAACATTGAGGAGTCAGGGTTAATAGCCTATTCTGCCTCCAGCCAGCAGGGGGAAATCAAGAGGAATTGACTGTTGTCATGTATCTGTGACAGAATTGTCAAAAGCAAAAAGAATCATGGAGACATGAACTTACTCTTCTTTATCTTTACCCTTTTTAAATAACTTTTTTCCTTTCTATTCAAAAACACAGCGCTTTAATCCTTCAGAAATGTAATTATGGTTAAAATTTATTTGAGTAGTCTGTGCTTGTGAGGACCAATCGCCTTAATGTATCCCTTCATATCAAGCCTTTCACAATATAACCTAAATACCTAGAAAAAACTTTACCTAAACTCAACCTTTAATTTCTTAATCTTCAAACAGACCTTTATGGAACTGGCTTAAATGTCTTACTCTTTAGGTTATAAAATATAAATTTGTCCGTTTGAAGTTAAAGCTCAAAGACACTTTGACACGTACAGAATTGATCAATGAGGGTTTTCTCCTCAAAACAGCTGCCAAGTTTGGAAGTTCGGTACAAAACTTCCTGTGGGACAAATTCAAAACTCAAGAATTTCATGAGGCACTTTTAATTAATGTGAAACTGACAATATGGTCCTTCTGGAGAGTGAGAACAAATATAACACTGCTGAGGGTGTGTGCTCGCCGATGCTTATTGATAGCATGGGAATGTTGGTACGGCTGACATGAAGACATGATCAGGAGGAAACCTATGAGCAGATGTTAATTTATATAGGAACATCTTCCCCACTGAACTTTCTTCAAAGCTTCATGAGGGATGTGGATTTCACTCAAAGATGGTAAGACGCTCAAAATAAAATGTGTCAAATCCCTTCAGAGACTGACACCAGTTTTCTTTACATCCACACTGATATTTGCTTATTAACGTTGAGTGAAATTGGATGGAGGTCAAGGCTATGGGCCTACACCCAGCTCTAGACAACCATCAGACCACACACAGTCAAAACCAAGGGGAGGTGATTGTGTTAGCGCCAATGTGCAGGAGGAGGAAGGCCATTCTTCCACAGAGAATTACAACCTGGAGAGAGAACCAGCTCCAAACTGCCCATCAGCCAAATTGCAATCCAATCCAAAGCAGTGGGGAAGTAAAAAAAAGACACATTCTACAACAGGAACAATTTGAACAAAGCAGATGTTATTTGACGCCGCAGGAATTCAACTGATAACTCGCATTGGTTTAATCATTTTACTTGTTGCAGGGATTATCTCAGCTTGTCCTACGTCACCTTGAATGTTCTACTTAAAACTGGTTCTTCAGCTCTTTACCTGTAAACACCCTTAAGGATGTAGGTTCACTTAATACCAGTAAACCTATAGTATTAAAGACAACATATGGGGCTGTAATAGCAGGACCTTGTTGTTTCCAGTACCAGGGAAAAGATGAGAACTCTCCAGAGACATCCACAAGTTTAAATACTCATCAGATGCCAATATATGCTCTAGAATATGTTGAGGTAGGGTTAGGGTTTTTTGACATGGTGACATTGAAATAAAAAAAAGAGGATATCATATTTTTACAGTCTTCCTCTTCTACTTAACTTTATTGGCCGGTGACAACCAACGTCGAGATGCATTACCACCATCTGCTGTGTGTGCTTCATTGTTCCTGCAGGTACTGCAATACCAGGTCGATGCATGGATTGGACGGAGTGAGATCCTATTCCATCTCCCTGTTCCAGAAAATATGGCCTTGAAATAACCTGCATCCTCTTGTTTCCCCGTTGACTTTGCAGGACAGGACAGGCTTTGCTTTCAGTCTGAGTAGAGGAGTAAAGGGGAACTTCCTACTGATTAACTGCACCATTACATTTGTTGGTTAAGTCAGGACAGAGCTGCATTGAAACTATGCAAAAAAATAAGAAATATTAATATCACATGACGGTGTTAGACATGGACAAGCACTCATAAAAATGAGTAGTATTTTCAAGTCCATTTTAAATAAAGCATGACTTTCATGTTCAAAATCATGGTTTCATTTGGAGACAAATAGATGATAAAGAACCGTGTCCATGTAGGTACCTGGACTAGGTGGGCAGAAAATCAGGAACGAATAGGTGGTGTAATGGTGGGTTCAACAAATCTCTCAGAACACATTGATCCAACAATTCTATGGGTGACTAATGGGAGGTCTGAGTATGTGTCATTGAACAAGAGTTGTGTCTCTCCCTCAGACACACACACACAAAAATTGATTTTATCCGTAGGTCAAGTGTTGAAAATTGCTTTTGTCATTGTAACTTCTCGGGCAAAAATTATTTCCAAAGCCACTTAAAGGTAATTTCAATCATGGACACAACTACAAAGAGCTTGTTGAAGTGTCACTCACAGAGTGTGGAGACGGCAATTTAATTTGACCCTTCTCCTCTGCTCTGATAAAAAAAAACTGTAATTTTTATTTTTTCAGCTTCTCTGCAGCTACGAAAGATGTCCGAAAATGACCAGGGATCGATTTCAATACAAGTTTTCTATTTCAAAAAGACAGGGGTGGACACTCTTAATGGTCAGAATAGCAGTGGGCATGTTTCACTATCATAAAGAGTAGTGTTAACTAAGGTTAATGCAGGTTTTAAAAGTAAAATGTAAAGTAAAAGTAAAACCATTTCTCTCCATGTTTGCACTCGCGACCGACTTTCCTCTGAATCTCCGCCCCGACAGAGCTAAGCTTCCCATCACAATCTGACGGACAGCATCAAAACACATTTTACAGATTGTTTTGTGCTGTGTTGTGGAGTCGTGCTCTTAAAAGATAAATAGAATTTCTCCAGACTGAGATACTGGCTTCTTTCCAGTCACTCATTAATTCATCCTTATTGTCTGGCTACCATCCCTGCTTTGCTGCTCGACTTCTGTGACTTACAAAGTGATGAGAAGACACAACAATGATGTGTGTTCCTGGAGGCTGAGACACGTCGGCCAAATGGGATCCTTCAATTGCATTATTTATGGTGATGTAAAAGATGAACTCCACCTTAGAGGGTGTCAGTACTCACATGGAATAGATTATTATATGCAGTGAATGTGGAATATGTAAGGCACTGATGTTTGGTGAAGGGTTTCGATGATGAACAGCGAACCATCAAAGTGCTCAAACTCATACAAATCATTAATGTGCAGGCAGAGACGTCCCTCACATCGCAAAGATGTCAGTTAATGTCTTTGGCTGTCAGTGCTGAGGACATTGTAACTGGGCTAATGACTGCAATTATCCCCAGCGTTGAAAACCAAAGTGGAGAAAAGAGTCGAATGAGATAAGAATACATTCGACATTTCAACATTACAGTAGAACGTTTTAAGAATAAATCAAACACCTAGTGTTGGAGCATCTGCAAAATGCCTTATGCGTGAAATGGTGAATATGACCCTGATAGCAAGAAATCTGCTTCACGTCCTTGTTTGCATTTGATTGTAATTTTGTAAGACATTTGTATGACTCATGTCCTCTTGTCAACACCTACGTGGTTCTGATCTGTGTGTGTGTGTGTGTCTGAGCGCATGGTGTAAATTCAGCCATTGTATGAGTGCATAGAAAAAAAGTTGTGTTTCCATCTTCATGGATTAAATTAATGAACTGGTTCACTTTGTTAATTTCATTGTCACTGTGCTATCACTGTGGAGTCATTAACACCAAAATGAGCGTCCTTGCCATACAAATACTCTTCTTCTATTGTTAAGATGCTTCCTGCAATCGGTCCAAAAGCTGAATTGGCCTAAAAAGCATTTTCACAAAGCAGATGAACCGACCGCTTGTTCAGTTTGATCCGGGCTTATAACGCCTTCGCTGGTTTCGAGGCCACTTTCACACCTGTTAGTTTGGTTGAGACTTACCTGATATGTTAGAAACCAATTCAGCTTGAGAAGATGCAGCATGGCAGGTCACACACTGCAGCTGTCACTCACTCCTCTGAAGGGATTTGAGGACTTGACTTTATTCTTGACTCTTCAATTTAATTTTCGAGGTGAAAAAGGAAAAAAGAATCTTCCTCCTCTTATTTTTTTTCTCAAGGCTGGCATAAATACTCCTCCGTACATTTTTCCTCACACAACAAAAAAGCGTGCCATCAGAGTGAATTGAGATATGCAACCATCACATAAAACATGGAGAGAGACAAACTTTAAGGAGTGCACAGCAGCAGATTCTGTTCATTATTTACGGCTGAGGTTAATGGACCTGCTGTTTAAAAGAAGTTATATTTTATAGCCAGGGAATAACTTACACACGTCCCTGTAGCACTGCAGCAATTATCTGCTGTCGCATAATTACTCAAACAGCTACAACAACCGAAAACCTGGCTGTGTCACTATTTATTTCGTTGTTTGTTTTTGTCACACGGCTGCTAGCACAGCCTGAATGTTGGAAGTATCTCAACCGTTATCAGATGGTCATATAGTGTTTTTTGCTACGCACGCACACACACACCACCAAGGTATACACAACATCAAACCAAGTCATTTCCAATCTTTATATAATTAATTCAAAAGTATGAATCCTTTGTCAGAAAGCCAAATTCCATGGGGATTTGTGACTTTGATGATGCTCCAGGCTCCTGTACAAAGCCAATCGTAGAATTTAAGAAGGTCCTCACAAAATATTTGTAGTTGTGGATAAATATAGACAGATCCTTCAGGAGAATATGCAGTATGTCGCTGTGGGACAAGATTTTGCAGGTAGAAACCTTCTGGTTTGACCAATAATGTTTCAGCCAATGTGGGTTGCCTGCAGGCACGTAGAGTTCATGTAGAGAGCCAAAGAGGCGGAAACACATTGACTCGAATGCATCAGCAATCTTCTTCTTATTACATCTGAGTTCAAGTTCAGACAGCGGCTAATAGAGAAACAGTTTCACCGTTTGTGTTTGGGAAACGTTTGACCTTACACTGGCGAACAGAAGAAGAGGTCATGGAACGGATATCCACTGACCACACCGGAAGCCCCTAAATATTAGCTGTTGCCCCGAGAGGCTAATTCATCGTCTGACGACAGCCGATGGGCTCCGAGATTGGCTGTGGACCAATGTAACCAGCCATAGTTGGGGGGGCTCTCAGCCCGGGGCACCAGGCAATTGCTCGCTGTGCTTACCTTGTTGCTACGCCCCTGCTTTCACTTGTGTAAAGTCAGGTTAAGGTTGAGTTGTGTATATTAGAAACTTGTTGTTTGTTTGTTATTTCAGGAAAGCATTTCTGTCCAAACACAAACAAAATGTCGCCGTTACAAACCGCAGCTGTTCCTCCTCTCAGAGGGGTTCGTTGTGTGGGATACAGTTTGGCTCTACGCTCCCAGTCAGAATTCACTGATGTGTCAGTGAGAACCACCGGCACTAAAGCCAATAAAAGACTTCCACAGAGCACACTACGATTACTGCCATATATGAGTAGACTGAGGGAGAATTGTCGAGATTGTGTTTTTGTAAATGCCCCGTATTATTTATCACTCTAATTAAACATGATTTAATCCTTCCCCAGACTTGTGGAAAAGCAGATGAGTTATATTATAACACCAAACTAGGATGTTGGCTGATACAAACACAGAGGTAAGGCAGGAAGAGGCAGAGAGGAGGGAGAGAAAGAAGAGAGAGTTATAAGATCTGTGCAGCAGCTTGACGTTTTATCACATCATGGACTATTAACACAAACCTGTTAAAATATCTGGATCCATTTAACATATTGCAGGCAGGACTAGGACAGAGCTTTGAGGTATATCTATGAAAAATCGCTTACTCTCAAAGCTCACTCGTCAAATTCATTTACAGTTATATGAATAAATGAAGCAGAAAATATAAACAGTGAATCACACCAAGGACTTGCAGCTACATGGTGTGTTCAGATGTTTTCCAGACCAAACTTATGACCTCGGCCAAGGAGGAGATGTTTTTTGTCCCCGTTTGCATTGTCAGCAGGATTTCACGAAAACTGACTTCTGCGAAACTTGGTGTAAGGACAAATTAAAGTTTGGATCCAGACAATCGGGCAGTTCACTTTTTCCACTTACTTTAACATTGTGAGATGTATCCCAGGGAATACTTCATGGATCTTGATCAAAAAGGCACAATAAAGCGACTGGTGTGAGTGTGTGTAATTTGGTGCAGTATGATTGAATTGAATGGAAGGAAGGCTCTCTACTTTCTGCCATTTTTTTTGTAATTATTTCAGATTTGAAGTCATGAACTGCAGGAGAAATTTGGACTAATTAAATTCAGCAAGGCAGGATGCATAGAACCAAATTGTGCTAAATTGGCCGTTTATAAGTTGTTTTTCTCATCTTAAATCTAAGGACAGGGCGATTACCTGCTAACAACATCAGGTACTGCATGCAGCCTTCTACAGAGTGTTGCATCATGGGATTTCCATAATCTTAACATTGCTTGACCCGTGAGTGTTTTAAATTCCATTTACAGTTTGTTTTTCAAATATAAATACATATAATGAGCTCAAAAAATCTGCAGTTAAAGAGACGAAGAGTGAAGTGTGAGGTCACTGTGAATCTCTCTCTCTCTCTCTCTCTCTCTCTCTCTCTCTCTCTCTCTCTCTCTCTCTCTCTCTCTCTCTCTCTCTCTCTCTCTCTCTCTCTCTCTCTCTCTCTCTCTCTCTCTCTCTCTCTCTCTCTCTCTCTCTCTCTCTCTCTCTCTCTCTCTCTCTCTCTCTCTCTCTCTCTCTCTCTCTCTCTCTCTCTCTCTCTCTCTCTCTCTCTCTCTCTCTCTCTCTCTCTCTCATACCATGGAAACTATTCAAACACATCGCGGAAGAAAACGGATGTTGGAAAAGTGTGATGTTTGGTCCTATTTTCAGGAGAAAACAATATGTCCATGCATGATGTGCACCAGGGGAGGCAGTGAGGACACAGAATAGACCCCATGGAATAATGAAAAATAATAAGATGTAAACTCTGAACAACACTGGCAAAACATCAGTTTTTATTAATAGACTTAAACCAAGGAGGCCAAAGTCCAACATAAAACTCACTTCAAAGAACCTTTTTAAATATCTTTTTTTACTCCTTGTGAGTGTGATTAGTTGCTGAGCTTCAAGAAGGTGGGTTTTATAAAACATAAGACCGTTTCAGAGACGCAGAAGAGCAGTGAAACCCCACTTTAATATCCTACACACAAATTTGTGTAATAAGAAGTTTTATCAACAATGACAACAGCTACAATGGTGTTAACTTTTGTAACTTTATGTATTGATTATTAATGAGCAGTTTCTCCAAGTCAGAATTCCCGGCAGGAAGATTAAAGCTTAATGGATGCTGAAGCTTTAGAGAGGTGTTAGAGGCTTAATGATAATTAAATCCCCCTAAACCAACCTGTGATGTGACAGAACTAACCCAGCAGGACAAGACCTAGAGCTCTGCCAAATTCTGGAGGAGATTTAATTACTTTTCCAGCCCAAAACAGCTGCTCCTGGCATTAATGTTTCACACCCAGAGACCTCTGGGCCTGTTAGGACCAATACCTCACCGTGTGATGGGATAACTTAGATGTAGGTGACGTGATCAGTTGTGACGGGGAAAATACGAATGAATCAGAGTCAGGTCCCTAAAATAGCCTGTGGCTAAATTGGATTCTGGTCTTCTTGGGAGGCTACAGGCAGAAATCCAAATCATGTTGAACATTGATATGGCAACGCTCTGTATTTTATTCTTAAGTTAAAACAAAGTTCTTCGTGAGGGGACAGAAAACAGAACAATGGGACATATTCTCCCAGTTCTATAAGGGTTGGTTCCATGGTGGTTACATGGCATTGTTAAAGACAGTTGACCCATCCTTCCATTATCCATAAAAAACATCCATCCATCCATCCATTATCTAAACCATCCGGCCTTTTACTTTACCAATCCATCCCTTCATAAATCCATCATCTATATCATCCATCCATCCATATCTATACAATCCACCTATCCATCATTGATATATCCATCTATCCATCCATCTGTTGTATTTACCATCCATTGTCTTTGGAATCCCTCCATCCATCCATTCTCTAAACCATCCATCCACTTTATTTACAATACATACATCTATCCTCTATTATGTATACCATCCATCCATCAGCTGTACCTAAACCATGATCCATCCATCCATCATCTGTATCCATCCATCCATTAGTTATACCATCCATCCATCCAGCCATTATCTCCAGTTAACTAAACCTCAATCTGCAGTTCTTTGGACTGTGGGAAGAAGCCAGAGCACAAAACACTGCATCACAGATAATAATCTCTAACAAGAATTGGTCGCTCCACTTTAAATTAAATCTTGATAACATTCACAAAGCATCTCAGCTCTTAAGACGTATTACAGAGTGATGGTGTCTTTTCAGTGGAGGCGGATGCTTTCAGAGCACAGGAGGAGGCAGATCAGATGTTCTGTGGCATCTATTGTTATTTTATTCTTCTAAAAAGGATGTGTTCTAACTTCACGCTCATTAAAGTTCTGCAGTAAGAGTTCTAAAGCCTTTCTTTAACATTAGTAGCAGGCAAACCTTGTTGGTGTAACCAAACAGCATTAGCAGATATAACAGAGCTCTGCAGTGTTGTGATAATACATTAAGCTACTGTAATTTCAATAAATTAAATCATTATGTATAATAACCCCCTGACTATAGTCTCCTCTCACTCTACACAACGTTGCAGCAGCTTTCTGCTCATCACTTTGGTTTTCATGCCACAAAAACGTTTTCATTCTGAGTCAGTGCACAAATCCTAGTTGTTTCCCGTGGCAGCTGTTCTGAAACACTGTGAGCGCCACCTGCTCATGCACACAGACAAAGTCAGACACGAGCTGGTCAACCACCTGAGCCTTTGGCAGCTAGAGGGAATAAAGCATATTCAGAATAAAGCAGATATTTCCCTCAAGCGTTCACAGGTTTGAGCTAATGGAAGAGTCGATTTTTGACTTGCATAAGTTAGGAGGGAAGGGACATGACTGCAACAGAAAAATAAGGTTGCTCTGCATGTCCTGTGTATATAAGTAGGCAAGTGCCACTAAAAAGTTAAGATGAACAACTTCAAAAGATGATATGTCAGTTTTGTTTAACAGGTTGTTTCCTTTTCTGTCAGATTGTTTCAGACACATCATATCAGCAGGTTTGGTAAGAAACTGATGTGTACAAAAACAGTGCCGTTAACGTTTTTAACAGCATGAAATTAGACATATTGTGCTTTAGTTATGGTTTTGCAGTAAAAGTAAAAAGTTGTTAAAAGTCTCAAGAAGCCTGTTTCCCCACACACAGCGCATGAAACACCTCATCAGTAGTGTGGCCAATTCTAGGGCATCTTGATGTTACATGACGCCATGAAAATTTAGATAATACACGCCTAACGGCTTGTGTGAAATGCCCTTTAACAAAGCCACGTAAAGCAAGAACAGAGGCCGACATTTCCTATATGTGCTGGAAGCGGTTGACCAATCACATCGGAGTTGGCCAGCTGGCCAACCAGAGCAATTTGGGCTTTCAACCAAGAGTTTCCGACAGAGGCTGAAAAGAGATGCTGCAGCAATGTAGCTCCTCAAATCGACAGTTTGATGAAAGTGTTGCGTTTTCTGAAGATTAGCATGACTAACTTTTAAAGTTATAACTCAACTTAAATGATGGAACTAAATACGAGAACGATAGAAGAGATTGTGTTCATCCTATCAACATGAACAACATCTCCCCAGATACGTATGAATGTACTGTTGCTCTAAAATTTAAGCTTATTCCACTCTAGGCTCTCAGAAGATTTTAAAGAGGATTATTCACAGAGAACATTTCACTTTTCTACAACCAAAACTGGTTGTCCAAGACAACCAGTTTTGATCTTAATATTTGTGTTATATCTACATTTTCTTAATTGATCTTAATGTCCAAGATCAATTAAGAAAATGTAGATATAACACAAATATGCTGGTTACAATTCATAACCAGATCAACCTGACTCAGAATAACTTGTTTAGATTAGTTTGATCATTGAGACCTTTGTCCTGCATCACGTCTTTTTGAGTCCTTTTTGCAAGATGCCGCACCTTAACGTCAGTGTCCCACAGAATAACACCGTTCTTGACCTGAGTTCACATGAGGTGATCTTGCATGGATCGAATTTGTGACTTTCTGCTTCTATCACCTGTTGACTTTTAACGTCTCCGTCTCGATCTTTAACAGTATTTGTTTATCCTGTGTGAGCTTTAATGAGAAATCCATTTCTCTGTGATCCAGGAACACGAAAAATATTTTATTCTTTTAAATCATCCAATCATCTGCGAAATGGGTTCTGACTGTAGTGCAGAGGCAGCAGCAGCAAACGACAAGAGGATGAGTGGGAGAGAGGGATGATTTCGAGTAAGATATGTGGGACATGCTGAACCGATACTGGGATAATGAGCGTCCGTTGTAGGGATACATGAGAGCGGAGCCGGGCCAGCTTTTTGACAAAGAACAATACACAGCCCCAGTGCGGCACATGGTGAAGCTCTGCTCCGAGGAACAGGAGGTACTAGATAAGCTAAAGGAAAAGAGTAATGGCCAGAGCAAAATCTGCCTTCTCCATCTGCTCACACACACATACCATGTATCTCAACATATTAATATTAGTCCTGTCCTGTTTGGATCTTTATCTTCTACTGGCTGTGTTTTCCATTTCAAGCTGCTTGATCATTAAACCCAGGGCACTTTCTAACCTGCCTTGTTTATTTTGGAGCTCCAGACTTTTCTCACAGGATTTCTTGTAGACTTTGAACTTGATGGTGGGCGGTGACGACGACAGGACATCAGATGTCATACAAAAGTCTTCAGTGTGTTTCCTAAATTTAAAATGTGTAACTGTAATGTAACAAAGACGTGAACCTTGTTTCGGACTTTCAGGTGAGAAAGACAATTTGAAGTGTCTTCTTTCTGATGATGCTTTAGCGATATATTATTTTCAGAGGAGGATGGCGAAACCAATTTTGAAACATTTTTTGAATATATATGGACAGTGAGTCAGAGCTTTATTCCGGGGAAGTGGTGGACTGTGAATGTGAATGCTCACTATTGCATCTTGTAACAAGATTTTTCTCTCCCCTTTTCAACAAGCCCATAAAGATTCAGACAGCTGTTCCCACACAACTCTAACCCTTCACAGATCTCTCTTCATTTAAGTCCTACATACTTAACACAACAATGCATGTTATACAAAAAAATACATCTCTGGTTTTACCAATGTCAGTTTTTAACCTTTTTTTAAGTGTTCTCTCAGATAGAACTTGACTTTGGTGGATTTCGGATAGGTGGTTCCATTTTGAATGTGGTTTTCTCGTCTCCTTTGTGCATGCACGGCGCAATTTTCGACAAACAACATTCTTTGAAAAGTAGAAGTTGAATAAATAATATTTTCCTCTTGTTGTTTTGACTACAGACGCACAGCCCCCCCAGTGAGCAGCAGAATGAGACAGGAGAGGTGCAATAAAGGTCACAAAGCAGTGAAATATGAGGTGAAAACCCAAAGATCTTCGTCACAGTAAAAAGCCCATGTTTGATGGTTTTATAGTTATACTGCACCCATGTGCTTCTCAGGTGGTGCATTTCCCCCCCGAGTTAGAAAGTAATTCCTCCAACTTCAGTGTAAATGTGAGCTTTTTAGGTCAGAAGGTGGAAAGAACATGGCCCAGATAAGAATATGTGTTGAATTTTATGTCTCAGAGCATCATCATCATGATTTAGTTCCTGCTACGTGGGGCCACGCAACAAAAGAATAACAACAATCATGGCGATATTTTTTTTCTTTAATTGCAATCTAGCAAAGGTTTATTACACATTGATATAAACCTCATGCATTGCCCAGAACCAGAAATGTATTATACCGTTTTGACTCAGTATTCATAATTGAATACATTTAAAGGGTTTGATTAGGTTCATCTATCAGTCTTTGACAAACAGGAAAGAGCTTGTCATCAACCAGAGGACTTTCAGGGGATGGATAGTTGGTCCAGATGGTCCTCAAAATATGAAAAGTGAGGCTATAATTCAGTGAACATGGTTAAATTTAAGACCCCTTCAAATTCCATTTGGGTTCAGAGCTTAATCTCATGGTGGGTGATTAGATAACATGAAGCATTAGCAATATATTTTTAGCGAAGCATCAATTCACTCCCTCTGCTCCATTCCCTCCCCATGTGGTTCACCGCAGGGGTGGGGACCCTTCTCCAACATATGAAATACTTGATATTTTGCTGACATCCTTTGTGGTTCATGCTAAATTATTGAACAGGTCACAGTGACCTCTCCAATGTGATGGTTAGAGAGGCTGCTCTGTGGAGAGGCATCTGATGTCAGATGGTATTGATGATGATGATTTTACGCGAAGCTGTTTCATCATGTGATAGAGGGAAGAACTATAAACTTGTGTCTTTTTATATCTTGTGGCCCACTCAGCGACTGTTCTCAAGATAAACTGGCAAGTAGAGGTATGAACTTAACTCCTTGGACAAAATGACGATGGATATCCATGCAACAACTATATTTCCCCTCCGATGGTATTTGAGAATATTTTTGCTCTACGATCACCATGCAAACCGGACCTAAATTAAGATTTTTTTTTTAATTTGTAAAAGGGGAAGATTCCGTCCAATAGTTCAGTTAATACTGCATGATTCATTTCAAAAGGGGTTGTGCCTCTCTTTCAGGCAAACCTAGCTTGGTGCCGAGCAGAATTTGTGAAACCCACGGTCCCAAAGCCACAGATGAAAAGAAAATAAAGGACATTTTTATTGTACAAAGGGAAGTTAATATAGTTTGAAAGAAATTTGTCTGATAAGTTTTACCCTGTGAAAATCGGTTTTACAAAAGCATCTTTAGAGAACTCTGTTAGATTACTGTGCTGTTCTGAGAAGGAAAATATCACAGTTAGCTAAAAGCTCCCTGCTTTGTTAAATACAACATGTCTGTCCGTCTACCACTGCTGTTCTTTAATAGTAGTCGTAGTACTTAATATGTATTCATAGTTGTTTTGTGAGGCAATTTGTAATTGTTGTAGTAATAAAATAAAAAGCTTGAATTTTTTCCTTTCAAAAGGCAATAGAACAAACTTCCCATTAACAGATGTAAACGCACATACAGTGCACAAGTCTAAAAAACCTTTTAGAGCTACAACGGAAAGTTTCCAAAACAAAAGGCCTCTAAAGACTTTAGTGGTTTGCTTCCCCTCATGCAGCTGGTTAGACATAATACAATTCTGCACAGTAACCTGAAAAAAGAGACGCTAACAAGTGTGCATAATTGGCTGCATATGAATACTTCCTCTGAATGAATAATCGGATCATAATGTGCCGTTTTTAACTGAATAAGGGGTCTCATGATAGTCTGAGTAGCTCAGGGCAGGGTGTATTTGTTCCTCTTTTGTTGGCGAGATTGGTTACAGTGTCAGAGGACAACGAGTCTCTAAAATGTCCACATGTGTTTTGTAAAAGAAATCCCAGCTACTCACAGAGATGGAGACATAAAAAACATGAATACTAAAAGGTTTTCAATTATGTAAGAACCGGAAAGAGACAGAGGTTCGCCTGGAAAAGATGAAAAAGTGAGGCTTGATATGTAACGTCCACCAAATCCTCTCTGTCTGTCTGTTTGTTTATATGATGCTTTGTCCGTTTGTTTGATGCTTGGTTTGTTTGTTTAGCAGCAGGATTACACAAACATACTGAGCGGATTTTGACGAGGATTGGTGGAAGGATGGCACATGGGAAAAAAACTTTTTAACACTTTCTTTAACGTCGCAAGATTGAGTTTACATGGAATACTTCAGGGATCTTCTTTATCGGATGAAGCTTTGCAGTAGAATAATTGATCAATCGTAAATGTACAGGTTGAAGTATGTGTGTAGGCGGAACATATTCCCACCTTGGCAGTCAATCAAACTTGTCTTTTTTATGGCACAGAGTTGCAGCGCAGTCTTGAGTCACGCTTCAAAAGTCGATATATATAAGTGGAATCAATAGACAATACATTTGTCAATTTAGTAGTAGTTCACTACATAGTTCAATTTAAGGTCAATCTTAATAATGAGGCACATAATGTCAACCTCAACACTACACAACACTGTTGGGATGATGTGGAACCAGGCCAGACTGTATGGTCCAATTCCAGTGCCTGACCTTCCAAATGCTCTTGTGGCTGAATGCCAGGTTCCAATAACTCTTGGAAAGCAGTCACTGAAGAGCGGGGGCTGTCACAGCAGCAGATTAATGCCAAAAGCTCCGGACCAAGATGTTCTCATGTGCGAGTTGATGTTTGGGAGGCGGCTCACACATGGACATGGACCAAAATAAAAGGTTAAAGTGCTGAATAAATACATTTTCCTCAAAGATGGTTTCTGTCATTTTAGGTAGTTCCTGCTGCCATGCCGATTTTTGTCCTTGTGCCCTCAATTTGGTTTTAATTGTATTTCATGTTATGAAAATAAGGAAAAACATCACGACTGACAGCTGAGACTTACTCATGATTGGTCGAGCACATGTATTGGCAGGACCTTGATATTGCAGTCAACACGAAAATCCCAACTGCACTAGTCTGGAACTTAAAGAACATCAAAAGAACAAGATGGAGACGTCCATCTCAATACACAGTCTATTTATGATTTTGACTTATCTGCTATGTCTTTTACTACTTTTCTCTCTTATATTGTTTTTCTTTCTTTTTATACACACACTGTTTTTTTTGTCCTTCGCTGTGAATGTAAAGCACTTGTTGTTATTATGCTCTGCACACTGTGAATAAATCGACCCGATTTGGTACGGCTGAATCTTGGACGACCATCATAGATACACATATAAGACGTTTATATCTTCAGCATGAACCATAGTGCAAATTAAATATAAACAGCGGCAGAGCGAGCTGCTGTTTATGTGTTGAGTCGGTGGAAATATTTCTCTGATGTGAAGGCGTGATCCAGACAGGGTAGATTGCCAGAAATTTTATCTGCTCAGTTTGTACGAAAGATTCCAACAGCTTCTCAAGCATCAACAAGTCTAAACCTGCAAAGTGAGCAGATTCAATTTCCGTCTATTCTGCATCAAACCTCTCCCTTTTCATTACAACTGACCTGTTTAGGAACCCTAGTTTTCAACCGTTTCATATGAAGTGATGAGGTCTTGACCTTCCTCTAGAAACTTCTTTAAAATGAATGATGTTTTTAGGATCACATGACGTTAGGAATACTGAGAATTAATCATGTGAACAAGTGACATTTCAATGCTTCTCTTAATGTTTGATTTCTTATGCCATCAAACAATTTGATGAAGTATGCCAAAAAACAATGTTAAGCCGATTACAGTGAAATATCTCAAATTATACTCAAACATGAGCCATCTTTATTCAAATTTAAATAAAATTAAAGTCATGAAAGCATCTTTATTCACAAGCTAAACAGCCCAAAAGACAAATAAGCTTGTCTCCAACGAGCACGATTAGCAATGCAAATACTCTTAGCAGACTGAAGGCATAAATTAGCAGCGAGCAGACAGCCTGACAGTTCCCAAGCAGATTAAGACTCGCTGACTGTGTTACAAACAACTACTGGAGAGACCAGAAATGACTCCCAGAAAAGCTCCAGTTCACAACCAGGTCTGCCCAGACTCTTGTAATTACATATGTAGTGAAGACTCAAGAACGATTTAACAAAATGTATACATTTTTTCACGGCCGAAAACCATTGACCGGTGGAGGATTTATGATTAAATCATCAATAAAAACAAATCTAGGATTCCTTAAGGTGCACAGCTCAATCAATCACACTGTAGCTTTGAGCAATTATTATATTTTGGGAAAAATATGTGAAAGCTTTTCCCAGTTCAAGTACATTTTGTTCCTCAAATAATGTTCGAAAATATTCTAAACAAATTGTCATGTTTATTGTTAAAATTGTTAGGTACTTTATTGAAATAAATAAAAGAAAAGAAAATAACAGACTACTAACAGGACAGGGGAAAGTAATGGACGAGTCAGATTTGAGCTATGGCCAGTTCATCTTTTGCCAGATGAAATTAAATTCCCTCCGGGTGATTTTGATATATTGCGACGTGACAGGGATCATAAGCTTTCCCCTCAAGATACTCAGATATCACCTTCAAAAGAATGGGGCAATACAGAAAACAGGTCCCTTCTGCCATGACTGTCACCAAATTTCAGGTATAAAAAATAAGCCTCAAGTGTCAGCACCCATTCTGCTGAGGACACAGACACAATGAGGCAAGTTAAAAGGACACTTAAAGTAAAGTAAAGCATGGATTAACCTTTCAGTTGTGTCCCAGGCTTTTTTACTTTCTAAAGACTGTGAAGAATATTTTTTATTAAAGCACTAGAACCGATAAGGAAAATATTTTCTGACAAAGGGAGAAGAACAGAAAACTCCCATGTACAATAAATTAACACGGTAAAGCTTTCATGACAGATTAGTGTATTTCTCCATCCTCCCCTTAGCCAATAATTGCTTTAATCTGCCCAAACAGAAAGACATGGGAGTTTGTCCATGTTGAAGTCTGCACGTCTCTTCTTGTCTGCACACAAGCGTAGATAACCTTCCTGTCTGTCTCTGTTTATGGTTTGGATGGAGCCGTTCCGTCTGTACGACATGCAAAGGCTCGAGGCTGCTTTTATCTCAGTATCTCAAAGGAGAACACTTTGGTCTCAGCTTTCAGTCCACCAAAAGAGGATGTGTCAAGAAAGTCGGTCGGAGGGCCTCATTTCATGCAGGCGAGCCAAGAGAGCATTGGAATCAGCAAAGACTGAAATACTTGACACCAGGATTGACTGAATAGTGTCGTGATTAGTAATAGAAAACAGAAATGTGCTTCCTGTCCTTCCACTCATATCACTGCTCATATCAACAGAACAGGTCCTGCTGGTTCCATCCGCCAAAGCATCTCCACCTCCTACTGTTTCACTAAAATGAAGGTAAAATATTCCTGACAGAAGCGCCACTACCTTGTGCTTTTGATGTTGTTTGGAGCCAGAGTCTGCACAGCAGTGATCACAGTTTGGAGCCGTGGTATCAAGGTCCATGTTCTCGACAAATTCTGAGTGAGTCCCAGCTGTCAATCATGAAGTGTCACCCACTTTTTACAGCATCAAATAACTAATTAAAGCCAAACTTTTTGGTTTAGCCCGTAGCCCATCCACAGACACCATGGGTCATTGACAATGATTTGGCTTTCACTTTCGAGGAGCTGCCATGTTTTTCCATCTTAAGTTTCCATCACAAAAATGAAATATGCTCATTTGTTGAGGCTATGATATCGTGGGGATTCATCTGTTGGGGTCAGTTGCCTCTATTACTTCTCTTCTTAAAGATAATCCTGACCTGCAGTATTATCGTCTGGCAGCCTCCACAGAATATGCTGAAGCAGTGCAGGGGAGAGAGTCTTACATAGACGTAATAGAAATCGATTTTTATCTCAAATGAGAAAAGGCTTTGCATCCACAGACAACCCTATAAAGTGGGACAGAGTTTCAGCTCAGGTCTCAAGCACACTGGTTATTAATCAATAACATTATAGTGGTGATTCTTGTTTGAGTAATTAATACACATGATGTTTCAGGACAATGCAGGACGACATTGATCCAAACAAACAAAACGTGGATTTTTTTATGGCCGTGGACTTCAGCCAGTTATCGACTGTGAAAACCGAATATTAAATATTATGACTTTATGCTTCATTTAAATTTCTGACCTCAAATTGGGACAAATGGGGATTCTTAACTGTCCATCTAAAGTGAATCATCCGTATAGTAAAGAAACCAGGTAAACCATTTTGAGTCAGATGACACACATTGGACCAAACAGTGATTTTTATCAATCTCAACAACTCTACATTGTAAAATATAATATATAAATGGCTGGTTCACTACCAGTTTACTCTAACTGGGGAAATGCATTCATCCCTCCAGCTACCACATCCTGAAAGAGAGGAATACATGCATTTCCTTCAGAGAGCACAGAGAGATGAAACTATAAACGTAACACAGTCTCGAGATGAGAAGCCAACCACAAGCCAAATTTTTTTTTTTAAATGCCACCTTCCTTGGATGTTGCCGCGAACACGACCGGCTTGTTTATCTATAAATTACCGAATGAATGAACAAATCAGTGCCGCATGGTTGTTAGAGTGAGGTGGGCAGTGAGCGGTTCACCGGATCTGTGTGTGATTCGAGGACGATGAATTATTCCTCAAAAAACAGAACAAAATCATTCAGTGGTGTACGAACACATTTTCAGAAGTGATACAAATGTTTCTCACCTCCCTCTGGAGCCGCCGTCCGCATGAATCATTCGAATGGATTGATAAATCCCTCCTTCCCTGCCACCACCAGACGAGGCCAGATAAGTGATAAGTGAGTCCTTGAAGACAAATGAAGGATGAGAGCTTCCTTTTCAAACTGTGACACATCCTCTTTGGTTTATATCCCCACGGGATATGAATGTGTGACATGACCGCTTCGGGGACCTGTGCTTCATTATTCTACAGAGATTTAATGAGTAGGCCGAGGAGACGTATCACGGCCGTTACATCATCAGCAGTTTACTACGAGTCAGAAGTTAAGAGGCTGAGCTGCGGAAGTGCTCGAAGATAAACAGATAAATCCCTCTCTGCTCCAGCGGCCGCTCGATTGACAAAGCTTGGCGCACAGCCCACTTCAGGCCAATATCTAGCGAGCCCCACAACAAAACAAAGGCATTTACACAAGATCTTTATAGGGGCTTGGAACACAACAGTGGATCAGAGGACAAGAAACCAGCAGTCTGAGGAGCCCTTTTTCTGAATGGGCCAGTCAAACCAATAGGAAAATGGCCTCAGTGGGTTTTGGACCCTGCTGTATATGTGCAAGGAACTGTTGAATTATTCATCGGCCACTGTGCTTTGAATGGGCCTTGTCAGGGTTTGTTTGCCCAGTTTTACCTCAGAGCAACTCTGGCAAGGATATGAGACGTCTGGCAAGGACAATATCTAATATGAAGATAATAAGGTTTGCTGTTTGCCTTTTATTTATTTTTATCTTGCCTATTTCCCCGGGTGTCCCTTGGGACATTATATTTTAGGATATTGATCTTTGGACGCCGTTATTGTGTGTGTGTGTGTGTGTGTGTTGT
This sequence comes from Platichthys flesus, assembly GCF_949316205.1. Taxonomy (NCBI): domain Eukaryota; kingdom Metazoa; phylum Chordata; class Actinopteri; order Pleuronectiformes; family Pleuronectidae; genus Platichthys; species Platichthys flesus. The sequence continues at coordinate 6,267,306 of NC_084959.1, read as the reverse complement.
TTTGTCTGAATGACTCCCAAGATGGTCGGCTCCTGAAGAGTGTCCGGAAATGAAAATCTAATAACTTAATCATGGGAAATGTTCATTCATGTAACGTAGCTAAGTGATTCATAAGACATTATTTTAGTAATAGCACATCCACTGTTTCCCTAATGGTTGTGTTACTCTTTCATAGTGAAGCATAATGTTCTCTTCTCTTTCCTGCTCTTAATTAGCTTTAAGGAACTATACACTCTGGGGACTACACAACATTTGTGTTATCACAGCAACAATGCCAATGCCTCAACATGACCAAGCAACAAAACACAAAGAAAAAACAACATGACCTCAAAATACACAACTACGACGCAAAAAAAGCCACAACCCAACTACGTAAGCCACAACACAACCTCAAAAGAGACAACACAACCTCAAAAGCCATAACACAACCTCAAGAGCTACAACACAGCCACAAAATACACACCACAACGTCAAAAGACACAACACAACCATAAAAGACACAACAAAACCTCAAGAGCTACAACACAGCCAGATAATCAACAACACAACTACCAGAGACACAACACAACCACAAAACAGCTTCAAAAGACACAACCACAAAAGACACAAAACAACGTCAAAAGTCACAACAAAAGCCACAACACAACTACAAAGCCACACAACGCACACACACCCACAAACGGAAGTGAAGTTACTTACTGTTGTCAACAGATCCATCGTTGTGAAAACAGTCAAGCTAGCTGAAATGTGATGCTCGTCTATTTCTGCTGTTACGGTACAGGTGCGTTTTTCCCAATTGGTCGCTGCAGTTACCTGTACCGTAAAACATAAAATAGACACGCCTTACATTTTGATAGCTCGACCTCTGTCAGTAGCTCTGTTTGTCTCATTGTCTCATTTCCGTTGTGTTTCTGTTGTGTGGCTCTTGCTGTTGAGTTGTTACTTTTGCATTCAATGAACAACGGCTGCATCCATCTCTGTTTGACACCTGTGGTGCACAGAGCAGCCGAGCCTCTGAATCTGCAGATCTGGGAAGTTGTCAGATAAAGGGGTCACGTCCGGTGATGTCAAGACTCTGGACGTCAAACACACGATGGATCACAGGAAACCGAGTCAACGTGGCCTACATCCAGCAGTGTCCTGAGCCGAGGAGTGATGACCCGTCTTGTGCATTCACACAACTGACAGTGCAACCTTAAAATACTCGAAGCCAACATAATGAGATGACAGTAATTTGCATTTTCTAAGTCCTACAGAGCGGCAGCCATAATTACAGAAAACCACGGGTGACACAGTCATACTACCCACAAATCAGAATTTCAATAGGCTCATTTACATCTGTAGTCTGAGTAAACACACCGCTAATCTGGCCCCTGGAACCAAACTAAAGATTAGTGTTGGATGCTGGATGTAGCGATGAAGGAAACTAAGTCTATTAAACAAATCGGTATGTGCATTTATGTGCAGCCCTTTCTGCATCACAGATATTATGGGTAATTTCTGGTTCAGTGTCTCGCCCAAGGACGATTAAGCACCGAAAATGCAGGGGACTGGGATGGGACCATCAACCATCTGGTTAGTGGACGACCCGCTCGATCTCTGGAGCCATAGCTCCAAAGTACCTGGACCAAAATTGTTGTCATTTCATTTTTTTTTTATATTTGTTGATTGAATTTTTGTACATTCGCTGTATTTTCTGGCACACAAATATAAAACTTTTTGTTTGACGGGGTCTGAAAGGATCACAGACATCAATGGTGTTGATTTAGATATGTTTCAACAAGCATCTCTGATTTCTTTAAGTGCCTTTTAGCCACGTTTACTGTTTGTTGTGGTGTCGGCCTTTCACATTAATACAAGCATCATGGATGTTGTGCTGCCTGGCTGGTTTTAATATGCAGCTTAATCAAAGACTTTCCCAATGGATTTCCAGCTCTTCTCTCCTTGATGGAAACTGTGACGGGTTTATTAAACATTCTTATTCATGTGTTGGTGCTGTGATCTGTGAGCGACAACAACTAGTATACGGTTAAGTGTAAAAGCTCAGCAAAATGTTCAGCAAATTTATTAGGAATCTGAGTATTAGCTCTTTGAATAACTTCTCACTGATTAAAATATTGGTCAGAGGGAAATTTCCTGTATCAATTTGTGATCACAGATTCCACTCCTGTGCCTCGAGGGTATTTTGACTAAACGTTATTTATGATTCACTGAAAATTCCTCACCGTCCAACAACAGTTCTGGCTCCGCTCCTGGGTTTGCTTTGATTAGTTGCAGCCATTCTCTGGCAATAAAGAACGTATAGGATGAGCGTGGATAAAGTAAATGAAGTAATAAAAATGGGATCAGAAATGTGTTCATCTAAGTGACAGTAATGGTCGACTGACTCAGCGTCCTCATGATTTAACTGTGTTGGATTTAAATTAGACGCTTGAAGAACACTAACAAGAACGCGTGTGTGTTCAATGAACCGGTTTACCGCTCATTGATGGCTGGATGCCGCTGCAGATTCAAAACTTGATTCAGCAGCCAAAGCAACAGCTTTTCTGTGTGGAGGGCAGAGCTGGAAGAGTCTCCTGCCCTCGGAGGTTTATGAAACCTCACAGCACCAATGACTCCCGTGTGTGTGTGTGTGTGTGAATGAGAGTGTGGGAAGAACAGAGGGATCCGAGTGTGATCCGAGTGTGTGAAGTTGGAACCGGGTATATTAAATCTACACATGGAAGGAGCAATGTAATGATAGGCCGGCGACCGTGCAGATTAGGACATTTAGTAATGGGACTTCTGAGACTCGCGAAGAGCAAAGTAGCGGTGGCTTACTACTCTATAAATCCTGATGTGATGTAAGTATTAAATCGTTTATCTCTGTCGCGCTCACACAGAAGGAACAAATCAGACACAAAGCAAATTATACCGACCGACACCAGAAGCAAATCAAGCGATAAGGAACATCTGCTATGTAGCTATGTGGCAGTGATGTGTTTTTATTATCTGTAATGAAAGCTGATACACAATATGTCAACACACGGAGCTTTGACAGAGACATCGTCTTCGTCACGGTTAACATCCCTGTTGCTATGGTAGCTGAAGTCACAATGACACAGGAAACTCAACGAGGACAAAACGTCTGGAGAAATGAAACAACACGCAGCCGGAGGCAGAGAAGAGGAAAAGGTGCCCTGTTCCTGTCTGCGGGTGTCTGTGACGAATAAAAGTTTGTTATCCAACTGGATTCATGTTTTATTTTCTGTCCATATAACTCCAGGAAATGTGGTTTTCAGTAAGTGCACACAGAAAGTTAGATATTATCCAAAAAAGGTGTCAAATGGCATTTTCATACAGGTTCACCAGCTCTGGTCATAATTACTCTCACATCCCTCCGTACTCATCCACCCTTACTGACACACAGACCCACACAGCCCCACACAGCCCCCCCCCCCCCCCCCCCCACACACACACAGACAGACAGCCTCACACATATATAAAAAAATAAATTCTATTGAAAAATCCTCCTTCAGAGAATCACTCACGGGGTTATTATCGACTTGGTAAACTCTTTTCTTCACAGATACAAAACAAACAGAAATACAATCCGGAAAAATGTAAAGATCTGGTTTTCAAGTCAAAACAATGCTTGTCAAACACAAAAATAACACATGGAAATAATCACTCTTCAATAAATTAAATATCTAAAGCCTCATACACACATGTTGCTGCATTTCAAGTCTTTTTTGCAAAACTAATTTCAGGGTTAAGATATTCAGACGTCATTTGAATGTGCAGTTTATTTGTCCAAGATGATGAGCTCAACCTCTGGAGAGACACACCCGGGCTGTAACGTTGTGCCACCCATTCCACCTGACGCACAGACATTAGATCTAATAATGATATCAAAAATATTGATTAACTTTGCACATCGTTAACTTTACGCTACAGTGCAACGTAGGTTTCTACAGTTTGTTACTGTGCCATGTTTCTACAGTTCATCTCGTGGGGGTGTTTCCTCCAGCCAGTGTCTGTAGACGGCCACGGGGTCTACGTTCCAGTGCTTGTGGAAGGAGATGGCCTGCTGCAAGGACATCAGCGTGTGGTTGTAGTCATCCGGTCGGGCCTAGGATATCAAAAACAAGCCGTTTGGTCAGTGTGTGTGCTCCGCTTAATGTTTCACGTTTCATGTATTCAGAGGATTCCCACTGCTGCAAACTATCGGACTCTTCCCTCAGGGTAGCGCAGCTCAGTGTTCTGTTGTCGGAGCCTCCGTGACCCACAAGCTAGTCTTACTGCCCCCCCTCCTCGACACTCAGGGAGGGGTAACATGAGGCGCGTCACCTGATATTGGAGCGTGACGGTCAATATTTTGAATCTGGCTCTCATCAACTCTTGGAACATTTTGGGCTCAGAGAGAAGTTTCTGTTTTCACGTCTCTGAACCAGAAAGGTGAGGGATGATTTCAGGAACCATGAGATGACACGACCGCATCACACATGAAACCTTCACACTGATCCACGGACAGATAGACACGCTTCCTCCTGACTCACACTTCTGCAGAATAACACTGTGTCTTGGCCAAGTTGATGCTTAGTTGCCTTCTTCTTCAGTACAAGCGACTAACATAATTAAAGTTTCATAGGCACAATAATAGCATTTTATTGCACCTTCTATCAAACGTCTCTGATTCCAAAAACTCTAGACTAGTTCACACCCCATGATTTTTAGTCAGATTTTTCACTTGCCAAGGAAAGCCCCAGATCAGAGCCAAATTGGCGTTCGATCAACTGTCGCCAATTGCAAAGAGTGAACTCTTCAAAGACGTGAGTCGGCTTCTAGCAGGCTGCATATCCACATGAGTCAGCCACAAATATAGCCAATCAGAGCACAGGACGCTGGGACCAATCATACTAGTCGGCTGTTTCTGCAGGTGAAAGATCCTGGAGTCTGTGAGCCCCTGTCAGTCGGCCATGTAGTATGAACTCAGGACGACTGCAAGTCTCTGAACCACAAGACAGCAAGTTGTCCAGTGTGTACTTTGAAAGGCTAGTAGACAAAACAAAGAGCTGATTCTCTGAGATAACACGTCAGGTTTCGGTCTGGAGCAAATCAACATTTTCATCTTATCACTTTATGCCATTTTCCGTAATCACAAGTATATTGGTTTTGAAGACGGACTACAGCAGTACATCTACTGTTTCAATCAAACTACTGCACTGACATATTGTTCCCAGGAGCCTCAGTTCATCAGTGCCTCTCTGAAAACACAACAATGACGTCTGTTTAAATCACAAACTGTCTGTATTTTCCAGAGGTTCAACATGGGCCAGAGGATTTTTACACTAATTGGACAGGGGAGTCACTTTGGCAGCATCTTTCTTTACTCGTCTATAACTTGAGGAGCTGCATCAGGAGTTTTTCTCCAGAGAACTTTGTCAGACTCTATTCTGAGAACATGAGAGACAAAGCTCAGAGAGAGTTAATGAAGACAAAGAGGTTGTGTTGAGTTTGTAGAAGCAGATTATTTTCCACAAGAAGCTAGAATAGATGTTTGGTCTTTGATTAATTATTATTGTAAACTAAATCCAATGCATATGAAAACATGTAAGAACTGTATGTAAACTTATACAGGGATATTTTGTTACATTTTCAATCTATTGCAAGTGAGCAAATTGTGATTTCCCCATTATAAGTAACAAGTTGTGTTTATTGAATTCCTCTGAAGGTTTACGGGTACTGTGTGTGTGTGCGTGTGTGTGTGTGTGTGTGTGTGTGTACCTGGTGGAACAGTGGACTGTGTGTGATGGGGACACCGAGGGAAGTGAAGCACCGGCCCAGCACCATGTCGTCAGGAGCATCGTCAGTGTAGCATCTACAACCACTGGAGACGAGCCTGGAGACTGCAGGCCTACTAAGCACCATCCTACAGACACACACACACACACAAAGGCACAGCTTTTAAATTATAAAGGGATGTAATTGACCCAAAATGTGACAGATAGTGGATGTATTTGCCACTGTGTAATTCTCTGACACACACTCAGTCGCTCTTTAATCATGTAATTCTGGTAATTAAATATCGTCAAATCCCTTCAAAACTGTATTTGATTCCAACCACACTAAAAATGTTAATCTGCCATATGCTATATCAATTTCAAGACAAATGACGTCCAGGTGCACTTGAGAAAAATGTTTAGAACATTTCATTTAATATCATCAGTGGCTTCATCCTGATTTTATTGTCACCAGCCTCACCCTCCTCCTCCCGTGGTGTAGCTGTATCCGTGGTTAATCAGGCTGTAGCCGTACCTCTCCCCGAGGCTCACCGCTTCCTTTGGATCATAGCAGCGCAGCAGTCGCCGCAACCTGGGTAAACTGAAACGGACAAAGACCAACAAGTCAGGTGCATGTTTGCATGTTATAGATTGTTTAGACTGTGAAGAGGTCAAAGGTCACCCTTTAAAGCGGGTTATTGGGATTGTAGGCAGATTAAAACTGCTTCCTGAGTTGTTTCAAACCACTTTCCACACACACCGTCCTCAGCTGTCACTTGTTTTGTCAGATTGGAGCTTGACTAGGGTTAGTGTGCGTTTATCTGGACTGAAAACTCTTATCACATTTTCAAGGTCTGGAAAAACTATTTGTGATTGTAACTCACTCCAATCAATCACAATCAGTCACAATCACAGGATCCTGCCGAGGAGGCGAAATGAACCCCTCACAGATGTGAACGATAAAAAGCTGGCGACATTTGTAGGGACTGAGAGCTGGAGAGTCCTAAACAGAGCCAGTTCTCCCAGCAGCAGCGCTTTGAGACACTAGTCAAAAGTACAAATACAAACTGTATTCACCCCCTTTTGACAACTTTTAAACAAAAAGTTGGAGTCATAAGTCATAAGTCACAGAAAAACTTTTTTGCCAGTTACCTGATGAGTGTATCGTCATCAACAATGAGAAGCCAGTCAGCCTTTGGTCCAGTGTCTCTAAGGAACCGCCTCAAGATGGCAAATGTCTTCCCACAGTGTCCTGCAGGGACACAACATAAAGACGTCAAGTGTGAGATGGATGGAGAACGTCACCGGATCTGATCCTGGAGGATTTTGATTCATAAAACGCCAAAAGAGCAGAAACCTCACAAAGGACTGAGAGAGAGAGAGAGAGAGAGAGAGAGAGAGAGAGAGAGAGAGAGAGAGAGAGAGAGAGAGAGAGAGAGAGAGAGACACATAGAGAGAGAGAGAGAGAAAGAGAGAGAGAGAGAGGTCAGAGAGGAATGCTGTCAATTTCGAAAAGATGATTTGGAAGAAAATGAAACTATCAAGACAATAAAGAAAGAAGGAACAGTGTGCAAACTTGGAAGTAAAGAGATGAAGGGATGTGGTAAAAAAAATTTAGATAAACAAGACAACAATCAAGAAGTCTACATCCATAATCCTGTTTTATGAACTTCAGAGACATGTTGTAGTCCATCCTTATAAATATAAAAAGAAATAATAGAAACAATCCTTTTACTGCAATACAACTCACCAGCAACACAAACTGCTACCTCTAAAATATTCATACAATTTCATTTTACTCTATAGAATACTACCGCACATAATAAATAAACATTACAACCATCATGAAGGTGGGATTTATTAGGACTGAGTTTGTCTCACTGAGGTGAACCTAATAAACCAAATCCGTGTAGGTGTTCATAAGAGACATAAAGAAAATACAACATGCCATCTTTCTTGTGTCGATTCTTTCCTGTCTGTAAAGCATAAGCTTGGGAAGCATTAATCAGTGATGGAAATACAAAAGAGGAGGATGGGACAGAAGAGGCTCTATGACACTTCCTTCAGCCTGTGAACAGGAGCAGAGAGAGGAATTTAAAGAGGAACACGAGGAAGAGCTGGAGGTGTCGCTGACACTGTGCCTGTCGCCTGCTGTGTGAAGGCACATTACAGGGAGTGACGCAGGAGGATGTGTGCTGTAATCAGGGGTCAGCTCAGACAAGAACACACCTAATACAGACACTGTACAATGTTCAAACCTCAGATTGGTTATTTCCTTACACCTGTGGAGGAGTGAGGTATATTAGGCAGGCAGTTTGAAGTTGATGGAAGGAGGAAAAAAGGGCAGATGTGAGGGTGTGAGCCACTTGAATCTGTCAGAGTTCAGTGGCTGACATGAGCGCCAGCCGGGTGCGTGCACGTCATTAACCAGGAGAAGAGTTGCTGCAGGATGTACTGTGGGAGGAAGGCAAGCCAGCAGAGTCAGTGGGGTGCTCGAATTTCTGGGATTCAGGTTCCGTTTTATTGACACGGACCAATTACCAACATTTACAGCCATATATGGCCATTCGCTGGGGAGAGAGAGTGCGGAGGACCCTCAGCATCTGCTAACTCACCTGGTCGCACGGCTGCCCTGGAGGTGGCCTCTATCAACGGGACAAGGAATTGTGTTTGGAACACAGCAAAGGATTCAAGGTTCTAACTTGGCTTCCAAATTCACAATAACCTGTGGGATGTGTTGAAAAACCAATTCAATCCATAGAAGACCCTTTGCAACGATCTGCTGCTAACGACTTGAGACCAGACGTCTGGTGGATTCCACAGGTCAGAGCTGCCTGGGGTTTAATCAATGTGGCTGATTGCAGTGTGTGTCCTCTTCACACTGAAGCTGATCATTAGTGCAGTTATTGTTTTCCAATTATAAAGCATATTGAGGAAGTTCCATTGTCCTCTATCAAGAGGACAGCTATCCTCTGGCGGATACTCTCAAAGCCAGAGAAAAGCTGTCTTTGAGAGTTTAAGCAATATTCTGCTGTGCTTCAGTTGGACTCTCCAGTCTTCAGAATCAGTTATGGATCTGTCTGCACAGTGAGTCATCCGCCTGTGGTGCACTTCAAGTATGTGAGAGAGGAGGTCAGGGGCCTCTCCCCTCAGCCCTCAGGAGGCTGAAAGACCTTCTCCCGCTAACAGTTGCCTCCAATCAGGAGGACAAAAGAAGGTGAAGAGCAACGCGATGATCAGTGAACTGTGGACAACGTGGTGATTGAACAAAGAAAAAAAACACAGGCAAGTCAGTGGCTTTTTGGGGGTGGGGGGTGGGGGGGGGGTGGCGGTCAGGCCAAGTCTTGTTGTGAGCTGAATGCTAACATCTACCCAGACAGCATCTTTGCCGTTAATGTCCAGGTCTGTGCATCTATCGATGGAGAATCACAATCCACCCTCCTATGTCTGAGCTGTAGATCTGTGCTGCAGGAATCAATGAACGCTGCTGATGCTCAGCTCACCTCTCTCAGTGTTGGGCACTCCCAGGCTGATGGTGGGTATCGAGGCGTCAGTGACGTCGCTGTAATACTCCAGAAACCCAGCGTCACTCTCCCATGTTGCTTTCACCACTGGCACTGTAAGGAGTGTTGGGGGGGCACATTATTAGATCAAGAGGGACTTGGAAATACTCGTAATTATAAAAGGAAGATATTGACTGGAGGGAGAGAAAACCATCAGAAGGTCTTTGTGTATAACACAAGTTAACCATATGTCTACTTTCTGTATCTGCATTGAAAATAGTAAATAACAAATGTCAATAACTCTATCACATCAATAATTTTCCTCCATGATATGTGGCGACCAATCATTAATTTATTTAATCTTTAAAAAAATAATAACGACAAATTATCTGATGTATAGTCAGCTCACTTTATATACCCTGAAATTAAAAAGCAGATGAAAACATCCTGAACAAAGTGAGTCCGTCCTGAACTACTGTCTCGTTTCAACTCTAAAAACCAACATCAGTGTTTTAGGTAATTACACAAACCGACAGTCTGGATGAGGTTGTGAAGTTAAACAGGAAACCAAGTAAATTAACATGAATTCATTATTATTAATCCTAATTGATTCACTAAATAAAATAAAATAAATCTCACAGTGTTACACATCAAATAACCAATTACAGGAACCATTGTCTTTATGCCACATGCAAATTGTTGATAATATTCCTCCATGTTTATTGAATTTAGACTATGAATGCTGGAGATTGGGCTTTAATCAATTACTTTTACATTCATGCACTGGTACTTTAACTGAGGTAAATGATCACACACTGCAGGATATCATCAACTCCAGCAGGGAGGTGATGCTGGCTGGTTTGGTTGATTCACTCAGACGAGCACAACCATCAACCAAGGCCCAACAGTTCCCCTCAGAGTCGATCAGACTGCGCCAAATTACATTCTCTAATAGTTATCAGTCGCCTGTTTTTTTCCCCATCAAGATCCATTGATTATTCTGGCTTCCCTCTCGGCTCATAAGCTGCTTGGTGGGGGTCATTCATGAAACAGTATTCATCTACAACCGATGGGTCGAAACTAACACACACCTCGCTCCCTGTGGAATTTCCGGCAAGTTTTCACAGCAACAAATACGTCATCCTTCGAGACCGAATTTCCCTGAAAAGACGGAGAGAAAAAAAGTCAATGCCCCTCTGCATAGAACAAACATGGAAGAAAGAAGATGGTTAAAGGTGACCAGGAGCACACACACAGAATGAGGCGCAGCTTACGTATACAGAATGTAATGGAGTTGTAAAATTGAGGCAGAATGAGGCACACCCGGTTCTAACAGTATTATTGGGGGGTGGGGGGGGGGGGAGAGGAGGACGACGACTCACAGCTATGTTTTCCATTTGGGTTTTCTGTACAGATCTGTGGATTTATTTTTTCACTCACTTCTCATTTCAGGTGTGAAAATGACCGATCGTAATCAGAATGTTATTCCTCATTCACGTCCTTTCGGTTTCGATTTGCTACCTCTGCAGAATATTCGGTACAAATGAATATGTTCTTTGTGTGTGATGGGTCTCAAAGTGTGATGGAAAAGTATGAGTCATCCTTTTTTAGGAAAATGTGACAAGTGAGTAAATGGAAAAATGGATTTAACAATGTAAGGACGAACTTGGAGTAAATAGAACATGGGAGGGTATCTGCAGCAGGTTTTTGTAAACACGGGAAAATCTCCAAAAGGTAGGTGAATGAGTGATCGAAGTCTTATGATGTAAAGGGCATAAATAAGAGCTGTACGTACACAGTTAGGCAGGTAAGTTGTAAATGTGGTAGCGCAGTTGTCTCTCGGCTCTGTGCAAAACTCTGGAACTGCTGTCAGCTTTGGACCTTTTCCTTCGTCCCAAATAAACAAAGCAATCTGAAAACACATGAAAAGGAATTTCGGCTGCATGAGGGAACAGTGATTAGTGACATGTTATCGTTGTCCTGTAAACATAAAGTTGTCGGCTCAGTGTCGGACGAGTACAACAGCTCCTCCGAGGGTGAAAGGCTCGGACTTCCTGGCAGCTCTGGAGCGCCTCAGAACTCGGTCTGGGTCGTTTACACCCAGACAGCCAATGATTTCTTTTTTATTACCCATAAGTCATTAGAGGATTTCAAAGGGGGCCGCTCAGGCTAGGGCTATGAATTCCAATTTGAAAAAGGATCAATTAATAACTTTGCGGGGTCTGGAAACCACAAACGGACAATCTGTCACAAGCAGGTCCAGGCGTTGAGTTTGAGAGCTTTTCAACTAGAGAGTCATCAGTCACCGGGGCAGTGCAGTCTGTCAACATCACTCCAGCAGGGGACCGGACAAATTGTGACACTAATTATAATGATCCAAGTTTTAACTTAGCTATAACTTATTTATTATAGTGGAGGACACACACACGCACACACACACACACACACACACACACACACACACACACACACACACACACACACACACACACACACACACACACACACACACACACACACACACACACACACACACACACACACACACACACACACACACACACACACACACACACACACACACACACACACACACACACACACACAAACACACACACACACACACACACACACACACACACACACACACACACACACATAATTCAAGAAACTTAATGTTACCTCATGCTTCAAGTCAATGGTAAAGTCTGACTTCAGATTCCCGTGTTGGATCCGCTCTGTGAGTCTGAAAACAAAAGGGAAAGAATTTGAAAGAGGAAGAAGAGTAGATTGGAAAAGGGAATGCACAGAGAGGAAGTCCTGATTCAATTAACTGGTTTCGTTTGAGTCTGTTCTCCTGTTTTATGTTTTAAATTAAATATGTGTTGTTGTTTTGTAGGTACTAATACACAGGCAATGGAAAGCGCCTCAAGCTCTAGATTTGAAAGACTGAATAAATTAATTTGTAAAGATTTCATCATGAGTCAATATTCAATTAATTAAAAAGTAATTCTGAAGATACATTACTCTGGGGACCTTTTACAGACCTTTATAAAACCGACTGAGTGACTGCTTTATATTAATTTAGTGCCTGTTTGGAGTTCAGGCATATTAAGTCAGTTACACTATGGTTCTCACACACACAAACACACACCTGTGGAGCAGGGGGGTGCTGAGAGCCCAGCCTGCTGCAGGGTCAGGGTAACCAAAGGAACTGGGGTCTTCAGAAAAAGCATAATGGTGGATGATGGAAGCCTCGCTGTCATGGAGCCGTTTACCCAGAAACCATTCCTGTGACATGTGAAAAGGGAAAAATGTGAAACATGAAAGATAAGACACCTTCTAATTGTAAAAGAATTTAAAAATCCACCAGGGTTTATACATTTCGGAGACATGCTCGCCTTCCAGAATCAGGTGTTTAAAAAGACGTCAGTGTCTGTCCCATAATGCCAGATGTGCCAACAGGCTTAGAAAGTGCCTGCAGGAAGTTTTAGCAACACAGGAGTGGTGGTGCACGGTTACATTATGCAGCATTGATGTGGAACAGAGTCATCTGAGGGAAACCTGTAACCTCATCGGAGAGTCAGAGATATGAAACATGCAGGTGCTGCAGTCAGATCAGGGGGAAACTGAGCCAAAATCACCAAAACAGCTTTTGCATAAAACTGAATATCGTTAGTTTTGTCGGTTATATGTTTTTATTTCAGGGTGCGTGTTCGCGTCTCACCTCGTGGACTTGATACCTGTGGAGCACCTGCAGCAGAGCAGCCAGTGAGACTCTGGTTTCCTCCTCTATGAAGAAAAACCAGGAAGCTGATTGGCCGTGTGTGGCAGAGAGACTGGAAAGATCCATAAGAAACCATCAGCTCATCATTAATCCTCATTCAATCAAGCTTTATGGATTGTGATTTGATTGCTTTGACATATTCTCCACATGCGGGTTCTTAACTCACTGGGGAAGCGCAGGGAGGATACTCCAATCCCCTGCATACTCCGACAGCTCATGAAGGAGAACAACAACCGGAACCACCTGAAATAAAACAAGACAATTATAAGAAACTATCAACATCCTGCAGGCAGATTAATACATTTCAGTGCAAAACATCTTCGTAAACATTTTTTAAAAATCGTGTAATCTCTCTTTCTATGTGTTTGAGCAGGTGATCTGAACTTTGAACAATTAAACACTCTACATGTATACTTGATGCAGTCATACAGGTAAACAGGTTTCAATGGTGTCAGAGACAAGTATGGAAGTGAAATAACATGAAGAAGAACATACAATTAGGATATATTGTATTTCCTGGTACAACTACCAATTGTAGTGAAAGTCCTGCATTCAAACCCCCACTTAAGTAAAGAACAAATGCATATATCATCAAATAAAGTATCAAAAGTACTCCAACTGGGAAAAAATTGACATACATTTATAATAATAATTATTATATAACATTATAAAAATCATCTTTTTGTGTCTTTGATAAAAATCTGGAACAAAACACATGTCCCAATCTAAACACTGCTTTTTAAAATAGAGCACAAGAAAGAAATATCTTTGCTTTAATCTTAAACAATGCAAAGTATTTTGTATTGTTTTTAACAGTAAAATCTTAATATAAAAAGTCGTTATATGTTTATATTAATTGTAGCAGAGCAAAAAGAACCCGACACAAAAGCAGAAAATGGAAATACACGTATCTCAGGTTTGTTCTTATGAAAGACACTGCAGTGACACTGACAGATGATCTGCTGAATGCACCTGAACATGCTGGTGGGGGGGCGAGACCTTAATCAACAACACGTTGAGTGACGACATCTGCACAGCCTGTTGCGTGCAAGGTTTGTTTTTAATAGATTTTTTATTGGCTCAAAACCGAAGAGGAATAAAACAAGGAGAAAGCCTCGTTTGAGGAGCCTGTGTTTGAGGTCCCACCTCCTCACCAAGCGACTCGTGCAGAACAACTCAACTCTATTCCATGGAGCTATTTATATAGACACAGTCGTGAGGATGAATACAGCAAAGAATAGCTCAAGGGAGTCAAAGTGTGCTTCCCTTCTTGTCTGAGCCGAGCAAGTCCCTTTGTGAGTTCTATCCATTTTACCTGGAGTCACACAAAGGCAGTTTGTGTGTAAACACTATGAGGACGCAGCTCTTAATGAGGTGTTTGAAACAGCAGAATCGTTGTGTCAACATAAGAGGTCGTTTTGTGCCACCGGCAGCGGAGGTGGGCGCTCACCTTCTCAGACGTGTTTGGAATATACTGTGGCATTAGTCACGATGGTTTCTGTTTCTGACGTATAGATTGTGCAGAGCAGGAGTCGCTGCTTCCCTACTGGCTTCACTTCTGTTACACAACTTTCTTCCCTTGCATTCTTCACGCGCGCAACCACAACAACAATACTGTGCATGCTTTCCATGCATCTTCATTTGTCTGCAAATTGCCTTCATTTTTTCCTCTGACGTTCTTCCTCTGGCAACAGCAGACATTCCTCCATAGTCCAGTTTTATTTTACACTTTATATCAAACTTGCAGCTGGAACTAAACCTGTCATACACAGAATGAGCCTTTTAAAATAAGACAGAACAGTAGTGGCTTTTGCCATATAACATATTACTGAGAGGGAACCTGGGGGAAAATATGTTGAATTCTAGTGTGTGGAGGTTCTTGTTCTGAAGATTCATGTCATTCGTCATGTTATCACTTCAGAGCTGCTTTACTTCCACATGATGCTTGAGTGAACAGCTGGACATAAATGTCCTATTAATAAAACACTCTCTCCCCCTTTTACATTTAAACTTTGTCCTATAAACAAAACATCTACAAACTATTTTCAAAAATGTGTCACTTGTTGGAAGTAAAGCTGAAGGTATGAGATAAGACACCATGAGGGTCACTATAAGCCGGTGGAAGCAGTGCTGGCAGAGGGAGGGAGGAACCGAACGCAGGCACAAGGCAGCCCTGATGGACTTTAATAAAGAGAAACAGGTTTACTGGCAGATGGCGGCTAAACAGGCCAATGAGAAGAAAGACAGGCGGACGAGTGGCAACAGGCAACTGCATCACATGAGGAACGCAAGGGAGCAAAAAGACGAGAAACTGGGAACAGGTGTGTGTGTGTGTGTGTGTGTGTGTGTGTGTGTGTCCTAAAGTCTGCGTGCTGATACACGGGCCAGTTCACGGTACACGGTGGTGTGGAAGGTCGTGCGGTGGCCAAATGAGACGGATCTGTAATGAGTTTGGATTATGAGGCGGAAAAAAAAGAGCCACAGGCGGCGACATTTAGGGATAAGAACCATTACTACTGGACAATAACAAACAGACGCCCTCTGCCACCAACCAAATGTTAACCTTTAGTTTTAAATATGAAGTCAGGCTGTGGGAAAAATAAATGAATTAAGAAAACTAGGAGTTTACGACCTTTAATCTTCTTGAAATGTGTTTAAAAGTCAGTCAGAAAACGTGCGACGCTTTTACCTGGCCTTGTTCAAAACAGCTTTCACCAATCCAGCTCTATCAAATCCAAAGAAAGCTTTGATTCGTCCAGCTCTTTATTTGGACGATACAGTCACACCACAGCCAGTCAGCACGCGCACAATTAACCAGTTTAAACACAGAAGTATTCAAATGGGCTGTTTAAAAAAAATAAACTAGCCTTACACTCCTATAAACACTTTCAGAGTAATGGAGCAGCCAACATCACAGCGATTTCTTATCAACTTGACGATTGGATACAACTTCTCAACACCTCAGTTCCAAAGGGGAAAACGACTCCCTCTTCTTTCACCTGTGGCATCTGTTTCTGTTGGAGGTACTTTTGATGATTAAGTGTGAAAGCAGAAACATCTTTCCAGCATTAATATCGTTGCTGGCTGTCACATCAGTCACGTTTTTTTTTATATTGAGAAGGACTCATGACGATTAACACTAAGAATTGACTTGTTAAATCTCTCCTTCTCCTGTGAGTTTGTGTTTTAAGCGTCAGATGAGGGTTCACTTGTTCTTTCCGCCAGAACTGAGAATGTTTCATGTGTTCCACAAACATAAGAAAGGATTCAAATTCTTTGTCATTAGCTTGAGCACATTGTGTTTCTTTGTCATTGTGACTTTGATTAGATTTTATTTTATGACCAATTAATGAAGAAAACCATGCACAGAAAAAACAAATCCTAATTTCCAGCTGGGGACCAATTAAGTAACTCTGATTCTCAATCGGCCGCCTCTGGGGTCACACACCCATTATCTTTGTTGTGTTGTGTTCTCATGTGTCTCTCTGACCTGTCACCCGGTGCATTAACTGCTGCTCACAGCGGCGACACGACAACTGAATGAGAGATTGATGACGGGCAGCTGTATATTTCACAACTGATGCGCCCCACCGTTCTCATTAACTGCCTCTTCTCTCTGTCTCTCAGGAAGAAATTGGTGTGTAGACACCTCTAACCGCAGACAAAAACAACAACGACGACAACAAAACATGGCTTCAAAACAAAAACAATCACAGACGTGTCAAATTCAATCATATCCATGTCGCTTCAATCACAAACAAGGCTTTATGCGATTAACGTTTTTCTCGAGCCGCCGAAACACATCTACTGTTTACAGGCTGCGGTGTGATCTAACTCAGCGAAGTTCAGAGATGATTGTAACTACAATTCCTATTATCTTAAATTTATCTCAACTTATTAACTCAACTTAACTTGACTTAAACTCCATTTATCTGATCGGATCGGATCTCAAACGCAACCTGACTTAACTTAACTTAACTTATCTTAACGTATCCAGAACGGACTCGGTTTGATTTCTAAATATGTTGCTGCAGAAATCACTGCAAAGAGATTATTGTGGATTAAAAATTATGTTGGTGGAAGAATCTAAGACTAGAGCAAGACTCTCTTTATTTCACCACCTCATCTCCCGGGAGCAGGTAATCTTCAAATCTGTGCCTCTGCTCCAGGCAGCCACGTCCATGTCTACCTCATTTCACTCTGGTCTACTTAATTTTAACAGCTACCCTGCAGCCAGATCTCAGCTCAAGCAGTGTGTGCTATGACAAGGGGGACACCTATTGGTACCAGTGTAATACCACAGTATTACACAAGAGCAAAGGATGGAGGTCAAACCCCTGACCCCTGACTTTTTATGTGGATCAGTGTCACTTGCACACATTGAGAAAAGAAAAATGCAGCATCATCATCCTGTTAATGTCAGAACCTCAGATTGCACTTCTTTTCAAATCCCCTAATGGTGATTGCAATATTTAACTGCACTGCTCTTTATAAACCTGTCTGAAGCACCAATGTTACTTAATAATGTGCCTCATTCCAAAGGACCATTAAACATCCAGTGCCTGACAGATGTTACCTGCCCGAGTTCAGCCGCCTGCTGCAGAATCTCCGCCCTCCTCTGGACCCCTCGACGGGCGTGGTAGGAGTTCCTCTGGCTCTGGATCACAAAGACCAGCTCCTCGACTTCTGAGAAACACGCTCACAGGAAAGAATAAGGGATGAACGAGAGGAAAGAGTAATTACTTGTGATTCAAAGAGACAGGGGGAACTTAGAGGAACGCACAGGGATCAAATAATGAATTATACATTAGTTCTAAATGGTTCCTAATGCATGTCATTACAATAAAACAGTACAAGCAGGTCAGCTGCTTCATTGACTTTAACTAATCCCTATAAGATAACAAATCTTCTTCTTCTTTTACAACCACTTATGACTCACCATCGTTATTCTTCAGGTATTGTCTAGATTGAACCAACGAGATAAAACGGGTTTTATGAGCTGTAAAGTTGCTGGCAGGTGGATTTTCTTTCCTGTTCTATTTCTCTATTCGACTGACTGACAGGTGGCTGTAGCTTCCTGTGAAGCGTGCACACACTCACGACATGTCAATCATCCCATGAAGCTCGGGGCAAGAAATTGAATAACATCTTTTCTTTTACTGTATTTTACTCACTGGCACAATGTCAAATACAAAATGTTGCTACCGTAAAATCAAGCCTCATTAACATGCACCAGGAAACATGAGTTTGGCTGTGTAGTGTGTGTCTGTGTGTGTGACTGTGTATGTGTGTGCTACTCGGGTGAAAACATCTGAGCCTCTGTGGTGACATTCCTCACTCACCAGCAGCTCCGCGTGCAGCGTGCTCCTGCTGCTCCAGCGCCTGCAGGGAGTCAGAGTTGGTTTAGTCAGACACACACTGCCGAGCCACATGATGAAGAATGATCACAGCAAGAATCTGGGGGCGGCACTTACATGAGCAAAGCCAGTGTGTCTGTCTTTAGCAGGGGGACCTGAAGACAGTGAGACAGATGCAGCATTGGTGTCCACGCAATGTCAACACAATACTTCAATTCATCTCTCAGACAATCTAAATTTAGAGCAGACTGATTCAACTGCAAAAATGTACAAAGTTATACTTTGGATATAACCATGAGACACCCAGCACCCGTAAAATACTATATTTTATCGAGGAAGCTCCATCGGCAAGAAAAAAATAATTAATACAGAGTTAAGTAGGTGATAAATAAATAAAAAGCAATATCACACACGGGGGAAATAATAGGATAAAACTGTTATACAAAATAAAATAAAACAGTATATTGAATAAAAGTAATAGACACATACACATTAATATTACACTATGAATACATTATATTCTTGTTAATGTCCTGTGAAAATTATTCCTGCATATTTAAAGATCACTAGATTGAAAAATTCAAACTATGAAAATGTTTTAACAACATTTTAATCAAAAACACCGCATGGACACTGTTGAATAGCTAAATAACTCATTGAAGAAAATATGAACTGATAAACTTACATACGCTGTCTACTGTACTACTACTGTAGTCTACTATACTATATTAACAGCATTTTACTTTGAAGGCCACATCTAAGCGACTTCCGGTCTCTCTCATCCCCTCACTTCCAGGGAGCTAGCGGGTTAGCTAGCACCTCATGCTAACACCGTTGACTGTAGCTTTTAATGTGGCTAAACAGATTAGCTATGGCGGCTTTGACTGCACTCACCCAGAATCAGAAGCAGCGCAGTAAACAGTTTACATCCCGCCGCCACCTCCCGGAGCGACATGACTCCTCTGCGGCTCCGTTTAAAGTCTCCGTGTTTTCATGGCGGCCGGGTTGGATGTGTTAGCGGCTACATGCTAATAGCGGCTGTGCACTGTGGAGCTGCAGCGATCTCTGGCGGACACCAGGTCACCACCCCTGCAGATCAGCTGAGCTGAGACACTTTTTATACAGATTTATATTAGTACACGAATGAATAAGTAAATGTACTTCGTTAATTAATGTACTGCAGTACTTTAATAAGATATTGCACTGGTCATGAAACGCTACTTAAACTATTTTTCACTATTTCGAACAGAAAATATATTTTGCAAATTTGTGTTTATGTACAAACTTCTTTCTACTTGCTCATGTAATTATCCTTACCATATATAGACTTATAAACATATATACACTACAAGGTGTATATAATGTACATACTCAGCATTCTTTTATTTAGTTATTTTTATTTTAGATCTATTGCCTTTTTTTTGAACATACATATATATATATATATATATATATATATATATTATTCTTTTATCTACCTCATTTTGTATTGCCTGGTAAATAATGACGTTTTATTATGTGAGTTTTATCTTATCTTAGTTCACTTCTCCTCTACTTAGTACCTATCTATTTTATGGTACTTTTCACTTTTCACTTTTCACAGGCCATAAGACTTTTAAACTCCTCACCGTGACACATCTGCATATTTGCACTTTTGTTGTTTTATTTTCTCCTCAGCTGTTTATATATATTTATATATATATACATTATTTCCTATTTTGATATTCTATTTTATTCTATTTTATACTATTTCTATCTTATTTTATTGTATAGGTTGTAATTACTTGAGCATTGTTAGAAGAGAGCCTGAGACTCAAGCATTTCACTGCCAGCGACTGCCTAATGTTATTGCTGTGCATGTTACAATAAAAATCTTGAATCTTTCACTCCACCACAAAAATAATTTTATTTTGTTGACTTTATTCAAAATTATTTTATGTTGCATTTTACGTAAAGAAAAGTTGGATAAAATGTCTACATTATCTTTAAGTTGTCTGTATTTGGTTGTGTTTTCTTGAATAAACGTATAATCAAGTTTTTGCTAAATTATAAAATATTAAACCTCATCTAAATTTCATTGTCATGAGGGTTTGAAATAAACATCAATAGAATCCTAGCATATTTTTGTTTATGTGTTGGATTTTTACGCATCAGCTGATATTTCCGCACCAGAATGTTTTTACTCCCTAATACCAAACATCCAAATCATTCAGGCCCTGGTATGAAGGTTGATAATAATTCAAATACAAACCTCTTTCTCTGCCTCGTTGTCTGTGAAACCATCATGGTTTTTGATTCCCAGTCACGCGCAGGAATCATTTACTTTCTCAGCTGTGGCAGTGGCATCAGAAAAAACTATTTTTTCTCCTTGGCCATTCAGACCAGTGGAATAATCCAGAACAAATGAGTCACAGCAGCTAAACATGGAATCACACAAATTAAACAGGCGGCTGCTGCTGTGCAACCACAGCTGTGACTGGTCACATTTTTCTGCAAATAATGTGAACGTAGGCCGAGATGAAAAACCTGCTTTCAATGGAGGTTTGAATGAAAAGTAAAAGTTCTTATGTACACAGGATGAGATTCTTCAAACTTACTCCAACACAAATGGACAAAGGGTCAATTTATCAAACAACAATGAAACCAGAGATGATTCATGAGTCTGAACTCAACGAGGTGTGTGATTTTCTGTAAATCTGTGTCGACAGATCCAGGAAATCGAGGCTTGAGCAAACACTGGTTGTACAAACTGTGATCAGCGAAGTCGTTGGTGTGAAAGTCAAATATGCAGCACATGAGACAAACTGTCCCTGCAGCACCGAGGCCTTTAGGTGACTCACTGTCCAACAGAATTTACAAGTTTCCCCTTGGTCTCATAATCTGTTTCTTGTTATTTCCAAGCACAAGGCCAAATGTTGCCTTCAGGGGGTTTCGTATATTACACCATCAGAAATCCTAAAACGACATTCTGTTGTGTTTGTGTATTTGTATTTAGTTTCTTAATTATCGGTGGTTTTAAGGGCGACCATGTCGTGAATCTTCCTTCAGCCTTGCCTGAAACACTTGATCAGTTTTAAATATGAGAGAGCCTTTGGAAGCCTTGTGGAGTGATTGAAATAGGAAGTAAATACATGTATCTTCAAAGTAAAAGTCTAGTGATGTCTTCTTAGAAGGGTAAGACCATATACCCTTATTTGTATATTTACTTTTCAACAATACATATAATTTATTATATCTGGATCTTCCTTTTTGTCTTATCGTCACTTTGTATTGCTGGAAAATTGCAGAACGGCAAAAAAATAATATGTTATGTGAATATAACTATTACTATATCTTATTAATTTTGAAGTTATTGTTTATAAATTAACATTTCAATCAAGGTTTTATTTTTACCAAAGTAAAAATTCCATGAGAGAGTCACTTAAAGGACTTGAGTCAGTTTCCTCTTAATCTACTGATTGACACATTGAGTAGAAGATCAACCGACTTAAAATATTAATAGCATATCTCTGTACACCTTATAATCATGATCACAATTCTTGAGTGGTTTTCTTGTCCTGTATGTGTGTTTTTAGTGGATGTCTATCTATCTATCTATATATCTATCTATCTATATTTATTTATTTATTTAACTATCTATCTATCTATCTATCTATCTATCTATCTATCTATCTATCTATCTATCTATCTATCTATCTATCCATCTAATTATCTATATATATATCTATCTATCTATATCTCCATCCATTTATCTATCCATGTATCTATTTATCTATCTATCTATCTATCTATCTATCTATCTATCTATCTATCTATCTATCTATCTATCCATTTTTTATCTATCCATCTATCTATCTATCCATCTGGTTTATTTTGGTAGGAGGAGAGCAGAAGTCCTTCTCTTGTCACCACCTCTAACTTGACCGTGGGGTTGGAGGAGTATTAAAGCTGCAGCCTGTAGCCTCACTCAGACCTAAACAGCTGCAGGCTCCAGGAGGAGGTACCATCAGTGACATCATGGCGCCAGACAAAACGTCCCCCCGCCGGATGACAGTGACGGAGGTGGAGGTGTTTCTGAGGGAACCCCCAGCTGGTTTCACCGTGGAGGAGGCCCCAGGTTCGGGTTACCGAGTCCGCAGCGACCCGGAGAGGGTCCTGGTGCTCATCGATGACTTCCAGTGCTGCAGAGGGAAAATAGTTTTCCAGAACTCGCCAGGAAGGTGAGACGGAGCAGAGACTGCACATATGAGGGTAGATATATTTATATACGTGACTCTGTGTGAGAAACCCACGAGAACCTGTCTGATTTGTGGCAGGAAAGTTAAGCTGCACGATCTGTGGGAGTACACCAGCATGAGAAAGAGCCTCCTGTCCAAGAGGATCTATCTGCTGACGTCTGCCTGCCAGGAGCACTTCTCAGTCGGCCACAACAAGGCAGCGAATGAAGTGAGAGGTGACTGAACCTTTTCATCACGAAGTCTCAACATGAATTCATAGAGTCATCATCATGCAGTAGAAAAAGAAATGGTCTTTGAAGGCACCACTGGCCTTTCTGCATGCAGTTTGGTGGCCGGGGTGACTCACCATGCTGGCCTGCACACTCAGCTTGCAGTGGGCGGGGTGGAGAAATACAAAAAGGCAGCCCAGCACTTACGTAGCTCACATGTCAACATGTTTTCCTTCAGTCCTCTGTGCCGGTCTCCTCACAGGGGCGGTTTGTGTTTCAGTGCTGCAGCAGTACGTGGTGTCCATCGACGGCAGCGACCCTCTGATCAAGTGGCAGCTGGAGAGAGGCCTGGACTGGACCATCTCTTCTGTCGCTGGAGAAAGCTACAGGGTGGATGTGAGCAGAACCTCTCTGTTGAACATGTCCATTGATAGCAGACGGACGTGGGCCACTTCAGGCGGTGATGTGGCCCTCTTGTAAAAAAGGGCAAATGTCCCCAAAACAAATATTTCCCTGACATTGAAAGGTGTAATCTGGACGTGAACCTGAAGTGGCCAACGTGGTAAATGGTGGATTTGGCCCAAATAGCACAAAACTAACTCAGGTCCCCTTTGGTTGAATTGTGGCCCAGATCTGGAGCAAACTGCTGCTGTGAGCCAGATCTGGGCCAAAGCAATGATGTGCTGATGGTTTCCTGATTCTCCTCATGTCAGATCGACTTGGCCGAAACACTTGAAAACTGGGCGGCAAAAAACATCCACATCGAGAGTGACAAAATGCTAAACACGGAGCCTGTGTGGAGAGACGCCTCCTTCACCCTCAAGTACTACTCGGACGCCCTCTTTGATTTCCCTCACTGGTTTGGCTTCAGCAAGAGGAACTTTAAGGTAACAGACTCGTATTCTTCTCATTTCATATTAAATCTATTTCTGGATTAGTCAGCATGCTCAGGCTTCTCTAACCCCCTCCCCCAACTCTGCTCGTATCTCTGCAGTTGAGACTGACATGATCCAGCAGCGGAGGAAGATCTGGGATAAATCAAGAGTCTGTTCAGGGTTCGGTGGCGTTTCTAGATCGACAGACGATTGGTTCTTATACCGAACTTCCCATTGAAGGCCCAGTTCTACCTCTTTGGACACATGGGTCCAAATGTTTCTTGTGCTCAGTGGATGGAAACTACAGATGGGGACCGGCAAGGAATATCTGAATGACATGAAGATTATAAAGGGAAATTATACGTTTAAATAGATTTGTTTGAAAGATGTTTTTGTCGGTAAACACATTTACTTCCTGATTTGCACATGTTTGTATTGTATTGTACGATTAAGTAAGTTTCAGAGGAGTTTTCTTTTTTTGACCAAACTCACATACAATAAATGCTTTTACAAAACAAGTACATCGATCCGTTTTAATGCAACAGTTGTCATCAGTGAAAAGATGCCGGTGTTGTGACGTGCACGACACTACGGGATGAGGAGAAGAGCCGACGCGGCGTTGGTGATGGTTTGCACGTGCTCGTGATAGTCGTTGCCGAAGAAACGCATCAGCAGGTAATTGAAGATGCCGACGACGCACATCAGGAACAGGAAGAAGATGATGCGCTTTCCGAACAGGTAGCCGGGGGTGCTGCAGGGAAAACGGAAAAAATAATCAAGTTACACGGCGTCACTCTCAAAACACACACAGAGCCCCGGTCACCTGCGTCCATTTACCTTTGAGAGGTTTGTCCCAGGTATCCCACAAAGTACTTCTGCCTGACCATCAGGTAGATGATCCCAGCGAAGGCGGCGGGAGCTTCAAACAGACGAAGGACAAAGAAAAGACAAGTTTGAATTAATAAATATAAAAATGCAAAAAATAAACTGTTTATAAAGAAAGACAACATGACAGCTCCTCAAAATCGAAGTGTCAGTCTGGTAGCTGGCTGCAGCATGGACCCAGCCTCCTCCGTGTTAGCGGACGGGACATGATGTACACATACGTTTGTTCTCAAAGAGAGCGTCTGCCATTTTAGATCCTTCCTATCACACGGATGTTTGTTTAAGATCAGTTTTTTTTGTTCTAGCTATTTAATAATATAGAAATGAGGTGAAGGTCATGATTGACAGTTGAGACTGACGATGGCAGCGATCGTCGCATTTTCTGGATAGTGGGAGAGAGTGGAGATGTGTCATCTATAAAAAGTCTATGGTCTTCATCCAGTGAATTACAAAGCATTAAGACAATTTCATGATCGTGCAACTTTGTAAAAATAATAAATCCCAAAAAATGTTTAAACAAATGCATTAGGACAAAGACTCCATCGGCTCCAGGGCTTCTGTGGTAATCGGTCAATAGCTGTCAAATAAATACTGGAGCGGAAAAGGGCATCAAATATAAGTGAAATTCACAGCACCTGTAAAATGATTAAGCATCTATCGGTTGAGTTCAACTGACAACAACAGACTCATCTTTCATTCTGCAGAGTTTAGACATACACGTTGACCTGGGATGCAATTCATTCAAGACATTCCTTCTCGTCCCACATTGGTGCCTGGAGACAGGCTGTTGTGGCTCTTCCATGACTAAAGGTTTGTTTTAATGCTGGATTCACATTTCACAACGATCACAACAACGACAAAACCATCCCATTTGTCTGCCTGACCTAGTAAAGCAGCACTGACACCGGGGCGTGTGTCTGTCGATGATTGATTCAAGTGTAGGATTACCTTGATTGAGACAAAGGCCGGCACACCACATCACTGCCAGGAACGTGGGATACGCGTCCATGCAGTTACGACTGGAAGAAACGTAAACAGGCTCTGTAAACAGTTTGTTTCAATAGAGCCCGGAGCAGTGAGAGAGAGTGTGAAGCAATCGCCAGCTGATCCCAGGCCCCTTGTTCCTTTGAGAAGTGCAGAGCAGAAGTGGCTTTGACAAACTGTGCATGAGCAACTTGAGCCAGTTTGGTTCTCTGAGTATCAAAAGAGCAAAGTGGAAATGGAAAACCAGGAAGAAACTGAGGCCAGTGTTCCAGCTGTTCAATAAAGTTCAGTGATCAGTTCACAGAACCATTTCCCATAATCCTTTCCAGATTTTTAAAGGATCATTTATCCAGAATACATTAAAGTTTGCAGCGTATTGGTCAGTTGCTCAGAAAAGATTTCTCTTAAGATCTGGTTAAGATCCAGGATTTTGTGATTTGGGTTTTTAACTGCTTCATGGACAACATGATTAACTGAGCGTCTTTAATCAAAAATATAAACAAAAATTAATTATGGACCTGTTTACGAGTAGACTTGTTGCTACCTCACAACAAACAACTGGTTTAGAACATTTATGTTATGAAATCTTCAAACTTCACATCACTCCCTCAACCGGTTGAAAGCTCGAATTAAAATTGTGAGAAAGTTCGAGACAAAAACGTTTTAAACTGTCACTTAACGTTTGCATCACGTTCAAGAAATCTGAACATCACCTCTACAGGACAGGATGTGGCTCGGATATTTCCTTTTAAAAACAGGAAGTACGTTGCAGCTGATGGACTAACAGAGTTCCACAAGACAAGTCTGAGCCTGCAGCCTTTTTATTATCATATTCTTCTGATTAACACATTTATTGCATAGTCTTTCAAATGTCAGGTGACCTACGCTCTGATCAATCACATATAATTTAACAGAAAACCTAGGTTTATTTATGTTTATTGCCACTTGCACAGCTACATTGTGTACCTAAATATAAAATATATACACAAAATACTAAAAAAAGGTGATGCAGCTCAGAGTTAATGCAGAAAATGACGCTGAATACACTGAAATATTGCAACAACGACATTGAAGTATTGCACACAAAAAAATTAAACTGTAAATCTATTTTCTGCTGATCAATGAGGGGATATCACATCACACGTTGTTCAGTATTCAGGTTAAAAAATACTCTTGAGTTGACTAACACTCATGTGCCAACCAGTTGCTGCAATAAGCGTGAAAGTCACGATTTGGACACTTTTGTGTTGCATATGAAAGACGAGTCGGTGTGAACATTTCCCACAGAGTCGTTTTCAAACCTCCATCTGTGAAAGATTCAAATGACTTGAGCCAGATCTGGTGGACGATCGGCCTTTGTTGCTTTCCCAGCAAATATTCAAATCTGTATTGCTGTGTATTGAATGTCCCCCTGTGGCTGAGGCAAATGAGGCTTGACTCATTGAGCATTACAACCACGGGGGTGAAAAACCAGATGCAAAGTTTTTTAGAAGAAAATAATTACATCATAAAAGTCAGTGTGTCACTTGGGTCAGTGTTTATGAGAGAATGAGAGAGAAAAAGAAACGTACTTGGCACAGGACACTCTGTCAGAGGCCGGTGTGTGGGTCAAGCATTCCCTCTCCACCTTCTGGGCAAAGAAGGCTGAACACGCACACAGATAAACATAAATAAAATAAAATGAATGAATTTCATCACTTCTAATATATTGTAAACACCTGCTGCTTTCCTCTACTCACTGTTCTGCATGACGCTGATGAGGGTGACCATGACCAGGAGGTAGATGTTCTCCACCACCACTTGGGACGCGTCCATGATCGATGCTGAGGCTGAGGGAGGCTGAGTGTGAGTGAACGTTCACTGTCCACAGTGGAGCATAAACATGATGCGTCCCTCCACCACGTCACACACACACACACACACACACACACACACACACACACACACACACACACACACAAACACACACACACACATACACATACCCACACTTGTTTGTAACTTCCCCTTTATGTAAATTAGGCCCTGGCTTTAAAAACACAGAATTTACCTGCTTATTTCTTGATGTGAGTTTTTCATCCTCTTCTTTGATGGAAAAAGCTTCTGGAGAATTTCTACCAAACAGGCAAACTAATGAAGATTTCCATGTATTAAATGTATTAAAGTTCGTTAAATTCATAACTGATAAGTGGGTCAGTTTATCAGTAATATTTTGTAGGGTGTGGATGGTTAAATATGTTCAGATGAAACTTAATAAAAGTCGAAACAGACCAAATTAAGCGAACGTGCCTCTGTAATGTCATTTTCATTTTGGTATTGATAAAAAACTTTGGGGAGAAACTTAAAAAGAAATCACAATCACCTCAGTCTCTGCAAAAACTTGAAATTGTAATTTAGAACCAAACAAACCCCTAAAAAAGACGAAAGAATCCTTATATGAATTGTTATTGCAACTTTATTAATCCAGATCTGGGAAATTCCTGTGTTTTAAATGGATGATGCATATTTCCCATGTTTACAGATTGTGTTTAAAAAGCACTTTTCACAGCTTAATGTTTGTTCCATTTCACACTGCGCCCTCATGGAGCAGCAATAGTCATGGAAAACTGACAAAGCTCCAGCAAACCATATATTCATAATAGTTCCAAGACGCAAAAGTGTGAGCCGCATGTTTGTGGATATAGAGCAACAACTCTTTTCATCTTTCTCTGCTGAGGGATTTCATGCAAAACTCTATGCTGCGATTAACCCAATCAAACAATGTGATGATTAAGGGACTTGTTATATGTGTTTTTAATCCCATGAGTTATCATAAAGTGTGAAGATTGTTTTCTATATGTTTGTGCTGCATTTTGCCTTTTCTTTATTTGTTTGATGCTGGGATCTTGACGGACATGAAGCTTAATTTAACTGAAGTATGAACGTGCAGTGAAATATGTTGCGATCGGTCAAACAGCACCTGCTTGCGTCTCTGAACGGAACTGCAGCTTCCTCCTAATCTCATTTCTCTCACTTGCATCTAATCCACTACATTTCAAATGATTCAATTAATTAAAGCTCAAATTATTAAAACCATTACAGCCCCGTACCCAAACTTTAGCTGTGTTCAGTTAAATCAAGCAAATAAACAGCTTAAATAAAAATTAATAAATAAATGATGGTTTATTTTTTTTTGTTTTATTATTTATTTCTACGTTTGTTTTATTCATCAAATAAACAAAACCATTTAAAAGCAAACACAAAATTTAAAATCTTGAATGAAAAGGAGCAGAAAGAAGAATAATCTTATATAATCTGAGCCTCTTTCACAAGACATAAATGAACAAAGCAAATCATTTAAAACAATTTAAATTTTAATATATATGTTTATATATATATATATAATGTATGTTGTAGATTCTTTGGTTTCCTTATCAAAATCTATAATATCTACATCAATCTCACCTACGTCACATATTAAATGATTTATAGTATCTTTCTGTGGCCCATAAATTGCAATGGTGTCCCATATGGTCTAGCGGTTAGGATTCCTGGTTTTCACCCAGGCGGCCCGGGTTCGACTCCCGGTATGGGAACTACTCTTTTTTGCCCCTGGTGGAAGTTTTTCTCAGCGCTTAGAGTCTTGTTCATACATGTGGTGTTTACAAAGTGTCGGTGATTGTTTGGTCTGGTTAGGTTGTTTATAATAAACAATCTATGGTCCCTGTTTCCGCCGATGTTTTTTTATGTGACCCTAACACATATGACCTCACTTTACTGAGTGATTCTTTCAAAATAATCAATAATGATCAATACATTTTGTTCCATATTGTTGTTTATGTTTTTATATTGTTTTATGTGTATATGTTGTTTTTATATTGCTGTTTTTATATTGTTGTTTTATGTGTCTAATGTTGTTTTTATATTGTTTTTTTATGTTCAGTGCACCACTTAACAACCCAAGGCAATTTCCTGTATGTGCAATCATACTTGGCAATAAAAATAATTCTGATTCTGATTATTCTAATACTACAGATTTATGTTAGAGCCGGGCTGCTCTGTGAAACATGTGACAATAAATGGGGTTCTAGATTTAAAGTATTTCTTTGTGTTATCTCTGCCTGCGGCTGCTTAGGCTCCATGTCAACTAGAGAAGAAGTAGATGTTTTTATAAAGAGTGATTTTGAAATTGTATTGGGTGGAACAAACAAACATCACTTTCAATCAGTGTGCAATTCAGTTTTTATGTTTCCCTCAAATGAAGCTGCAGTCCCAGGTTGATCTTTACTAGAACTTCAAGAGTAAGGTACTTGGAATTCAAAAGTGTGATTCAGATCCAACACATGTAGACACAGTAACGTTAATTCATAAAAACGGAATATTTATATATTCTATCCATAAGGGATTCAATTAAATGTATGCACGTTTTCTTCAAAAAATAAATTCTCAATTTGTAAATATAGTATTTATTAAACAACACTAAAAAAAAAGAAACTTCGTTCCCAAGAATTTTCAAGTAGTTAACAAAACAAACAAACATGACGGCTTCATCAGCCTCTTTCATACAGCTCACGCAAACTACAAAAGTGCTTAAGTTGGAGAAAACTCTTCAAGATGCCGTTAATAAACTTTGTTCAACAAACCATAGCAAACATTGACACATTCAAACTTCATGAGGTTTTTAGAAATGATCAAGGAACTATCAACATGTACATACAGCAATTTTATATTTTCACCACTTTACTGGCAGATAACATTTTCATGTGGAGTTGAACTGACGTGTGATTGACCCGATACTAATTTGTTTGATTAAATTTGAATTCCTTATTGATAGTTTATTTAGAGGGAGATGTGAACTAATTTCCCTCAGTGCAATAAACAGAATATATAACATGATATTTAACAATCTAGATTCTTCTTTTTGATTTAAAGATACATCATTTACACCTTTATTTCATAAAGATATTAGTATGTGATTTGTCACTTTCAAACTTAAACCTCGTCATTGTGCTGCGTTTAAGTGATGCAGGATTTTCGCCAGTTTCGCCACCGTTATGCAGCCAAACATGTGGAACAGGAATTGGCTCAAGTTCGTATTTTAACGAGATGGTTTCCGAATATTCAATCAGATTTGTTCACTGCCACTACACGAATAATAAACTTTACAGTTGTTTCAATGAACAGTTTAAATCATTTTGCCGTGCATGGTCTTGATAATAACGTCACTAATTGTCAACCATATTGTACAGTATGTCTGTAGTGTGGAAAGGAGGATCAAGACCAAACCAAACGAGCTAGAGAAAGAACGACAATAAAGACTTGGATAAGATGTTGATTAGCAATTGATCCCAACACATCTTGGGTTCTCACCAAATCGTTACGGGCTGCACACACCCATCCCTCCTAGTAGATGAGGTGCAGATAATTAAATAAGAACATTTTGCATAATTTTCTCACAACAGGAAGTAAGTGTGGAAGTTATCTGTGCAGCAGAAGAAAAAAACATTTCACCACAGGTTACACAAATAGATCGAGTGCACTTAGAGCCTCGCTCTCCAGCTCCGTCTGCCCTTGAGTCACAGCCTGAGAAAGAAACTCGTCCATAAAGCTTTCAGTGTCGGCCCCGTTCATAAAAGCATTTGGTTGCGACACTGCCCCACCAGCATTAACCCCGTAGTCCAACTGGTTGACTCCATTCTGGCCTTTGGCAAGCATCTCGAGGAAGTCGGTGCTGTCTGGTGATAGGTTGCTGGCTGTGGTTGCAGGCGAGAGCAGGTCCGAGAGGAAGTCGTCGCAGGTGGAGCCATCGTACGTACTGGAGGTAACCGTGTTGGGAGAGGTCAGGTCAGTGCTGTCTGGTCGGAGGCTCGCTCCACGCGGATCACCCAATATTTGATTCAGCTTGGCGAGCTTCTTCTTCTTCGCTTTCAGTTTCTTCAGCAGCTTGTAGCGGAGGGCGTCCGTGTCACTAAGATCCAGAGGAGCCTTGGACGACTGGCCTCTGGAGGAGATCTCAGGGTGCCTGTTCTTTTTGGGCGTAGGGACGATTGCAGCAGACACCAATGTTGTGTTCAGTGACACTTGGGAGAGAGAAGTGATGGGCGAAAACGGCATTGATTTTCCACAGGGAGGGGCGGGGGACGCCAGTGGACTTGGTGCGTTAGAGCTCTGGTTGCCAAATCCGCCGTACATTTCTGCAGCTTTCAGAGGGAGACTGGCACTCTCCTCTAGTCTGAGCTGTAGTTTGGGGACGAATCTTGCAGGAGTCTGCTGCTGTCTCTTCACAGGGATAGGGACAGAGCGAGGTGTGGGGACAGAATGAGGGGTGGGGACAGAGCGAGGGGTGGGGACAGAGCGAGGGGTGGGGACAGAGCGAGGGGTGGGGACAGAGCGAGGGGTGGGGACAGAGCGAGGGGGGGGGACAGAGCGAGGGGTGGGGACAGAGCGAGGGGTGGGGACAGAGCGAGGGGTGGGAGTGGGCTTCACTTGTGTGGCCAAGGCGGGTGGTAAGATGGGGGTGAATTTGTCCTCGGACTTGGTCGCAGGGTGTTTGCTGAGCAGGAAGGACCAGCGGCTGTGCTGAACCAGTAATGATTGCTTTATGAGACTGTTCTGACTGGTACCAGTAGAAAGCGAGGGTGCTGTGGTAGTTTGAATCGGTGGCGTTTCCTCCCGAGCTGCAGCGGCCTCGGGAGGAAAGGCTTCTTCAGAGGGCTCAGACATCTCAGGTGGTGGAACAGGTGGAGCTGCTCTTGATGAAGCGGTTTTGGTATCTTTTCGTCTACCGACAGCTTTAGCTTTGCCTCTGGCCGCTACTCTGCCTCGTCCTCTCCTGGCGGCGCCCGGCACAAATGTGGGATCGCTCGTCGCACCATCCCCAGACTGCGTGTCGGGGGTGGAGGGAGGACCATCATCGGGGGCTTGACACATCTCACTACCCATCACAGTAGAGGAGCTGTCTGGTGACGCATCGAGCGTCTCATTCTTACAGGGGTCGCTCAAACCCTGACTTCTCCTGTCGTCATCTACAGGCGTCGTCTCTGAATCTGTTTGTAACTCCACCAGTGTGAGGGTAATGATGTCGTTATGGCTGAGGCCCTCGAAGGTGTCGAGCAGCGTCGTGGAGCCGATGGATGTGTCGGCCGGAAGGCTCGTGTCCACGATGCTGCTGCCGTCTTCTGAGAGCACAGAGATAATGTCAGTGTCGTGATGTGCGAGGAGAGACTGGTCGGGGGAGCAGACCAACACCTCCTCTGCTGCTGGTACGTTTACAGTTGGGATCATCTCAGTTCTCGATAGAGGAGAGTCCGTGAACGTGCTGGAGGGAGAGCAGAGATGAAGCTCTTTCTCCTCCTCCACTTCCCAAAAGACGATGTGCATCTCCTGGGCAGCGACCGGGAGCTTCTGATGGGTCTTACATTCTGGATGTTTCAAGTCATCGTATTCCAGCCATGAGCCTGTGAAGGGCAGGAACAAAGTTAGAAAAGTAAATCAGCAATCGCTTGAAAGACCCAAGGGGCTTGCTGGCTTGGCTCTGCCCAATTTTACACATTATTACTGGGCCTGTAATATCCAGAAAATATTGTTCTGGATGCAGGACCATCAACATGAGAGCAGTGAGGCCTGGATACTTCTTGAGTGCACAGGCAGCCCGGTCCATTTGCGCTCTGTCTTATGCGCTCCGTCCCCTCCGATCCCACATACCCGATTCTTCTCCAACCCAATTGTCCTTAACTCGATTAAAATCTGGTCGCAGTTTAAAAGACATTTCAACCTGTCTGCAATGTCAATTCATTCCCCAGTTGTCAATAATTACAATTTCCCACCCTCTACCTTGGACTCAGCTTTTAAAATCTGGTTGACAAAAGGCATTACTTCCACACGTAGCCTCTTTATCCAGGGCAAATTTGGATCATTCACACAACTCTCTGA
This sequence comes from Platichthys flesus, assembly GCF_949316205.1. NCBI lineage: Eukaryota > Metazoa > Chordata > Actinopteri > Pleuronectiformes > Pleuronectidae > Platichthys > Platichthys flesus. The sequence goes on along the minus strand of NC_084959.1, from coordinate 6,233,795 downwards.
GAAGTTCGACCTTCCAAAATAAAACATTTTTAGATATCTCCAGGTAAGACATTTTGTGCGGAAAAACATTACTTCATTTCCAAATTTACCAGCAGATAACACAACTGACAATCTTCTCACATTTTCTCCACACCGTAAAGGCTTAATTTCAGTCCTTTACAACTAAATTGGCAACATCTCCCCCCAGTCACTGCAAGAAACTAGAACACTTTGGGAAGAAGACCTAGGGGTGGTACTGAGAGAAGATCAGTGGCAGACTGTGCTAAACTTAGCGCAGTCTGCCACTAGACACAGCTTAATTCAACTCAAAATCATCCTGAGAGTTCACTGGACCAGGGCTAAACTTGCCAAGATTTTCCCTGATGTTGACCCCTCTTGCCCCTGCTGTAAAAGTCAACCAGCTGATTACTTGCATATGTTCTGGTCTTTCCCTCTTCTCAGAAAATTTTGGGCAGATATCTTTCAGGCTTACTCAACAATTGTTGGTGTGGTCATCCCTCCAAACCCATTATGTGCCATTTTTGGCTTTACTGTTGAAACACGTCCTCTTAAGGGTAGGGCCCACGTTGTCATAGCTTTCACCTCTCTGCTAGCCAGACGTCTTATATTACTCTTATGGAAAGAACAAAAACCTCCCACATTCAGTAGATGGATTAGAGACAGCATGTCCTTCCTTAAACTTGAGAAAATAAGATACACTCTGAAAGGCTCCACACAGAACTTTGAAAGAACCTGGACCCCATTCCTGTCTTATTATGAGAGCATACAAACCCCACTTTTTATTTTTTAATATTCTATTAACTTTATTTGGCTATTTGTTTATTTTTATTTTTTTTTTTTTTTTTTTTCTCTGAATTTATTTACTTATTCAATTAATTTTCTTCTCTTTCTTTTCTTTGTCTTGCAGCATTGTTGTATTTACATGTATTGTTATAATATAATATTCCTGTGTACTTATATATATATATATATATATAGATATAGATTTTGAAGTATCTTAATGTGTGTACTTCTGCTGCATGGGGTAAGCTGTGAGTGTATAATTGTATTGTTTTGTATTGATTACCCCAAGAAAACAATAAAAACTGTTAAACATAGAAAAGTAAATCAGCAGGTGTAACCAACAACCTCTTGGGCGTGCAGCGTTTCTAAATTTGTTTGTTTCAGCAGCTTGGGAGTAAAGTGGACTTCATGCGGATCTGTATCAGACTTGAGCCTCAAACTCTATTTACCAACTTGAGCTTATTCAACTAGTCTAACTTTTTCTTGTCGATGTGAGTTGTTTGGTCAGTTTTGATCTCAGCTTCAGATTTGTCAGCTAGCTCTTATAATAAATATAGTAGTAGCTTATTTTGAAAAATATTTGGTTTAATTCTTTCACTTAAATCAATCGTTTCTTTCACTGGAGAGTCTTTGCGAAAGCGGCAGAAACACATACTACAACAAGAGACATTTTGAATAACTTAAAATATTTATAAATTAAATCTAATGTAGAAAGCCTAAGCAAATGTAGTTTTAAAATCTTATCTGACGAGTTAAGAATACTAATTGTGTATAAGTGACAGTGCATCAAGATCTTCAGAGCTGCAAAGGTTAACATTACATTTACTGTCCAGCAGAATGTGCTGTTGAGAAACTACTGCGTAGAAGAATTCAATGATTAACCTTCATGCCTAAGTGTTCCTGGTTTCATACCACAAGTAGAAATGTAGGTTAGAGTTTGAGATATGGAAGCACAGAAGAAAAAAAAATGGTTCCCTGGCATGTTATTTCATTGATTCGCGAAAAAGTATTAAATTACATCTTCCATCTTCTTACTATAAGGCAAAGTAATTTATTTATAATGAAAGTTGCTCTCTTACAAACAAACCAGCCGCCTGTTCTGTAAAGCGACTTCAACATACCAAGGATTTCTTTTAAATTAATGCCTTCACCCTGCATTTTATTTTGATGCTCTTAATTACAGCTGCTGAACAAAGCGCTGAATGTGATACCAGAAGAAACGCTGAGGGCGGCAGGTCTATCGGGTTCAAGTGACAACCAAAGGCATTTTTTTTAACAGAATGATCTCATATCTAGAGACAGAAATGACTTCCAGTCACGAAAGTAAGGGTATTATTATCAGTAAGGCGAATTCATCAAATTGCTGATCATGTGAGCATTGTTGAGCTTTTGTCTGAATGCGTAACTGATGCAGATACAAAAAGTTAAAAGTAACAACAGATAAGAGGAGAAAAGTCTGATGAGGTCAATCTGACGGAAATGTCACCTCCTTGGTGAACCAAAGAGAGAAGAACCCTAAAAAGGCCACGTTATCTCTGAGAAAGTAAGTGTCAATCATATTTAAACAGAGACTGACATAAATTCGGAACGCGTACTTAATCAAAACCATATTTATGAGCCTAATTCAGAATTTATACTTTTTAAGACCCTGCAGAAATTCATTTATATTTTAAGTGCGTGAAGCACTTGTCTAATAAAAGACATTTAGATCCTATTATCATATCATCGTCACAAGTTCTCATGTTATTCTGAGCTGTTGAGAATAAGAGTCCTGTTGGAATCAAATTGAAGTGATAAAAGTTGTGTATTTGTACAGTGTGATAAAATCACCCTGTTTGTTAGAAGCTCTTCTTTAAGAGTGGACAAACAGAAAGTGTTTAAGAGCACACAACAATTAACCTGATCAATAAAACTATCATCAGTCATTTGACCCTCTTTAGTTCCTATTGGTCTGATTTGGTCTTGTTGACTTGTTTTGATCTGATCCTCAGAAGTCAAACCTGCTCACCCGCTCCGGAGCAGGCTAGGTGTGTAGCATAAGTTACCAAGGTGACATACAGGGTAGAGGCCTTAAGGCAGGTAAACCAGTTATTGTTTACATCTTACACTGGTGAAATGAAGGTAATGAACAGATGAAGAGAAGCGGCCATAAGATACCCACCATCAGAACGACTAATCCAGGTGACAAAGTGCTTCAGTCGATGGTTGTACTGGATGACGGTGGTGACCGAGTAGCGTCTCCCTTTGAAGGCGAAGCTGTACATTCTGACGTCACTGTCAGGGAGCCCCTCGACAAAGTGCAGCATAAACACTGGAGGCACACTAAACAAAACACAAAGCAGAAGTCTGGTTAAGTGGATGTAAGGTGCGCGTTTCTTTAAATACTTTACAAACACTGATTAAACCAAAGCTACGGCACCTGTACTGTTGTTCTCACTCCTCCCAATACACATTCAATGTGTTACTACTGGAGTGTGTGTGATTATACGACAGCAACATTTAATATCTAATTGTGATCATGACATTTAATACTTTTTTGGGGACAATTCAACATTGATTTTACTTGCCCTGGCAGTTAGTTACTGTCACTTTAGACAGACATTAAAGTGAATTGGTTAATTTGTAGTGCAGATATGGAAGCACTGGTTCTTTATCCCGTCATTTTCTTTCTAACTTTCCAATCACACAACTGACTCTTCTGAGGATAATCTATTTTACATCCTTGGAGTTAGAACTCATTCAGTAGTTTTACTGTTTGTTAAAAAGGACAGTTTGTTTACACAGTAACAACGTGTAATTTTGTCCTGAGTTTCAACATCTACAGTGTAATCATCTCCTAAAAGGTACAGTTGCAGGTTAAAGTGTGGGCACCAGCTAAATTACATGTTTGGTTGATAACTGTGGTTAAAAAAAACTGACGCAGAAAACACATTTGCTGTGTTGCATTTTATGTCACCACGTATAAAAGTAGAAGAGACAGCCCTTAACAGAAATAGAGATTTTCTCCCTTTCCTGACTCTGCTCGCTCTTTTTCCATCGCACTGACACATGCACTCTCACACACACACAATCAATGGGATCGGACACATGTGTAAATTCAGACTGGGTATAATGGTCAAGGAGCTGGAGGAGATGACGGGGTATACTTGGTTTCGCTTGATAGGGTTGGATGACAGCGACAGAGAGGAGCAGAAAATACTAAATGAGCCAGAGCGAGGGGAAAGTTTACAAATTAACCTGTATGTCGCCAAAACGTGAATGAAAAGACCAAATTATGACTCAAATACGATTCTGTCCAAAGCTTGTTGATCAGTATATCCATGATCACTATATCATTGTAATGTTTTCTGTGAAAAGATGTACTAGTATTTTTTCTTTCTACGGAGGGCGCCTCTTAATTCTCCAAAATGTAGTGCTCTTAATTTTCAAATTGGTATATATACAGGATGCATCTTAAATCAATATATAACCTGTGAATTCCCATAAGGTTATTCATTTAACATGTTAACGTTAATAAAACAAAGAAGTCTCACCTCTCCAGTATCATCGTCCTCCTCTGCTTCTTTCTGCAGCAAAAATTGCACGGAGCCAGATGAACTGCATGAAGTGGTTTCCAATCGGGCACAATGTTCGTGAAGGAGGGAAGAGTTTTCATGAGCCTGAAAAGTACAGCATGAATTATATTATATATATATTATATTAGGATTTAAATAAAATAGCAGTTTAGGGAGATAGATGCAAGGACAACTGTATTGCAAGGTTTTTACAGATTAATTTAGATTAGATTATTTTCTGTACAATGTGGTGTCAAGGCTGTGTAGTCGTAGCATCTATGATACAAAGGTTCCATGTTGAACTTGTATTATCGGATGAATTCGTCTGCTGAGTTTTCACCCCCGTCTGTTGGTTTGTTTGTCGGATTTCACAAAAACCCCTGAACGTATTTCCATGAAACTTGGTTGAACAATGCAGTTTGGGCCAGGGAAGAATTCATTACATTTGGGCGAGGATCCGGACAGAGGTGGGGATTACAAGACTTTTTTTTTTTCTCCACTCTTTTTAACATTTGTAGATAGGGGGCTTTTTTTTGCCCTTTTCACAGATTACCCAGAGAACAATTCGTGAACAATAAGAATCTGGATCAAGTCAATTTAAATGTGTTGTCACAAGGGAACTATACGCTTATTCTTGTTAAGTTATTTGTCATAAGCCATACTTAATAAGTGTGCTGTTAAAACTGAACAATGTAGTTTTGTCTCATGTTCCTTAAAGAAGAGTAGGTTGTCTGCGATCTGCAGCTGAAAGATAAACACAGTCTCTGTGAGACCGTCCTCCCGCTTAATGCTCAAACATTTAAGCCTTTTTATCAACTGGCTGAATAACAGAACATTATTGAACCACAATTTTCCTAATAAACTGTCATTTATCACCTAAAAAAGCTAAATATTCACATGACGGTTTGCTTTTTCCTCCTCTGTCTGATACAACTGTGCATAGCCTTGAGTTGTTTACTATTTGCTAGACAAAACAAGAATCTGAAGATATTACCTTTGGCCCTGGGAAACTGTGATGGACATTTATCGCCATTTTCTCCTCACAAGGTTGCTTAGTTTATACAGCTGTTACAGAATCATGATAGACTTGTGATAGCATAATATTATCAAGACAGGACCAAGCAGCGTTCCCCTGTAGAAAATAATCTACCACTAGAGGCTCTGTGCACTTCAGTACATGTTTTTCAAAAGGCTTCATTGAATATGCTTTTCTTTCTCTCCAGACATGTCGCTAATAACCAGAGATTTATGAGCTGAGGGTTTTAAGCCATTATGAGAGATTAATCAACAATCCAGTGTTCACAGTCACTTGTGGATAAATGAGCTGAAACCAAACAGGTTTTTTTAACAAAGAATTTAGACCAACTTGTTTTCAATGATTCATTCATTAGTTCATTTTCTAATTCCAAACAAACAGTGACAGACGTATTCTTCTCGCCATGATTTCTTTCAATCTCACCACTAACTCCTGGATTTGAAAGCTCTAGGGCAAGTTTCTAAATCACGTAAAGACAAAGCTCTTCAGTGAATCGAGTGAAAATATGGAATATGATCATCACCTACCTTTCTGAGGAAGCTGCTCCACATGCACTGCACTTGAACTCCCATTGAAAGGTCGACTGGAAGAGAGGCTCCGCCCAGGAGTCCATTGAGAGCAGGAGCGGCAAAGCAAACACCGGACTCTCTTTCTGACCTGAAATCCAAAACATACAGCAGTTGAATAATAATAACAACATCTTCCACTTTCAAGTCATCAGTGGACGAGATGGGGTTCAGAGTTAAGAGATTACGTGGGTCTGCACACATCAAAATTAAAAGTATGTCTCTTTGACTATATTTAAACATCATCTTCATCCTTCTGTATTATTAATATTCAAAGAGTGACAGTGTGGATATGTGAAGGACAGCTGACAGGGGATCAACAGTGAGAGAGGATCCGTATCTGGATTTGTTAAACTTCATCACAGAAAATGTTTGTTCACATAGGTAAGTAGATCAAAAGAGAACCAACATCTTCTGAGCAAGAAATCATGTGCATTTCACTTTCAACTATTTTGAAGTCTTGAGATCTTCTTGAAAAGTCACCATGCAGTGCCCCTAACATGGATGAAAACCTGCAGAGGTGATCAACTGAGGGTGGGGCTTCTTTCAGTGTTGACATGTGGTTGAGAATATTACCCTCCACCTGGCTTGAAAGAAACTGCAACTTTCTCATGAAAGCCTTCAACAGGCTGTACATTTCATCTGCAAATAGGCCCCTGCCTTGCAGTTTGGTATTTAGCTCATTCATTAATGCAGTGATAAACAGCAAATGCAAGATCTGCCACCCAGTCTGCATCGGAGAGCTCTTTGATGTCCTTGCCTTTCTTTTCCCAAAACTCTTGAATCTCTGCTCTCAGGTCCCATACTGTTTTAAGCACTTTGCCCAGACTGAGCCATCTGACAGCTGTGTGGTAGCCTGTCACCATGTTCAGTCTCATGCTCCTCCAAAGGTGTAACAAACTGTCTGTGATTCAATGCTCTTGCCCTGATAAACAACATCAGTAAAATGATTCATTTTTAGCACGGACTTACACAACACCTCCTTATGTTTAATACAATGCAAAAAAAGCAATTTAATTTCTGGGGTAATTTCCCTCACTTTATCCTGCATCCGCTTAAAAAATCCAACACTCTTTCCCTGTTGTAACACCTGCCAGTTTGTCCCATTTGAGTCCCAGCTTGTCCAAGCATGCAGTTTCCTATGAAAGCTTCCTATGTCTGTGCACGTTCTCCATCTGTCAAGTTTCTGTAAGTCTCTCCGCGCTTTGTCTTGTAATGGCGGTTCAAATTGTCATCCTTAAAAACAGCGATCATTTCTCAGCAAACTAAGCACACGGCTTTCCCTTTGACTTCAGTAAATACATTTTTAGCAGTCCATGTCTCGTTTAAAACTCTACCTTCTGTATCGACCCTAGGGCTGCCCGATTATGGAAAAAATAACAATCACGAGTATTTTGGACAATATCAAAATCACGATTATTTCAATTTGTGCCCTTATTCTGAAGTCTAGATTTTTTAATCACTTCCGGTAAACAGCGCTGACGGCTGTGTGTCTTATTCCTCCATGAAACCAGGATATCGGTGCCCTGTTATTCAAACCCTTAATGATGGCAACCCTAACCCTTTCACCGAATGGTCGCCTCCTTCACTTTACTGCTGCTTGAGAGTGAGTGTCAGTCAGCTGAACCGCTGAATGCTTTGGGGGAAGGACTGAATTGCCCATGCTCGTCTCTTTCGAAAAAAAAAGCCAAATAATCCTTTCAACTCGATTATAGTAGTTTGGAGATCGTTTGACCCCATAATCGTAATCACGGTTAAATCTCGATTAGTCGAGCAGCCCTAATCGACCCCCTCTTTTCTTAATGCGTGTTCACATTTTTGCAGACTAACGGCTAACTCACATCTCTCCTAAACTCTGCTCGCCAACACTTCATCCGCTTGCGGGCATTTAGGATTTACATCAGGTAAAAAAGTTGAAAAAAGGCACCTTCAAAATAAAAGAAATGTAGTTGTAATCTGGGCATGATGTTCACTCATTTACTTGTGATTCCTAATATTCCGTTGACTTCACGCGGACCGGCTGCGGCCCGGACAATGCCCAGGTCTAATCTAGGGATTCAGCAGTGAGGCAATTAGGGCCGTAGTTGTTTGAAGATCTTATATTTTGTGATTACATCGGGATTTTGCATGTGATTCAATTTCGCAGATGCAATGTGGCAAAATAAAAATAAAAACCTGACTAGTGCATTGTATATTTATTTTTTTCACAGTTATGTTTGGCAACAAAAGTGGCATCGGGGTTTATGAAATCTAACATTCATGAACAGAAGGCTTGAGGGGCCTTGGGAGCATTGTGTTGTGGAGTTTGAAAAGCATTCGCTCAGACAGCTCTCCCTTGCTCACAGTAGCTTGGCAGTGTTTGCATGTTGCTGTTGATCTAGTGCTTGTTTCAAATGAGTGCTGGTGACTTCACCAACAGAGTGCAAAGAAATGTTTTCTTTCTTTAGCTTGATTAGTGTCTTTGCATCAATCAACTGTTCTCCATCTGTCCGGGAGAATCTGTTCTAGATTCTCTTACCTCAAAAAGGAAAATATGTATCCATGAAATTGATTTAAAAAGAATGAGCTTCACCGGATCAACGGCGGATTTCAGAAATCAACGTTTTTGTTTTATCAATGCATTATAGCATAGATAGACATAGAAAACTGTGAAATGATCACTCTGCTTAATAAGATATCGGAATAACAACATTGAGAGAGGGTATCATTGTAACACCTCCTGACAGAGTACTCAAAATATGAGGGCATTGGAAGAAAGACTTTAACTTTACACCCACTCCTGGCATGTTCTTTTTGTTCTTAATATCGTGTTCACTTAAAATTATTGTCATTACCATTGTTGCTGTTGTTGTTACTATTATATCATAAGTCTGTTTATTAGTTGGTTTTTCACATTATGTCTTGTTTGTCAATAAAGCTTAATTGACTTGAACATTAAACCTATTTTCTATCACATGATTATCATGTTATACAAAATTCAAGTGCTCACATTTCTTTTACATTCACCTCACCACTACACAAGAAAGTTCTGATTTGCCACGGCGGGCAAGCGGGATAAACACAGGCAGCCACCAGAAGTGTCCATGAAAGCTAGCCAGCAGCATTCGACAGCTAACTTGCAACAGGCAGATCTTGTGTGTTACGGTTGTTTTCTCTAAAACTACAGTACAGCCTCAAGGAATATAAATAAACCATCACTGCGTCTGACTGATTCACATTTCTTCCTTGAATTTGTGCCGTTCACAGACTACAACTGACATAGGGAGACATTACTGTGGCATTCCAGGGCTCATTGCAGTTCCATAGCTGACCAGTGACTTGCAAGACTGGGAATTGTGTGGCGCTGTAACTTGCTCTTCCCACATGAACACATAACATTCAGCACAGAAGGAAGCGAAGCCAGTGTTTTGCGATCAGAAGCCGCGAAGTTTTAAAGACGTTTTTAGAACACTGTGTTTTTCCCCATCAGCCTAAAAAGCATCGCTTGCTAATTTAATAATTTGCAGCAAAGTAAGAACTTAATATTTGTATTTTAAATTTAAGGGAGCCTGATCTACGAGTTTTTTTAATTTGGTGAGGCTTTATTGAATTTAAGGGGACTCTTGGAGGAAGTATGTGCTCTAATGAGTGCCACTGTTTTTGAAAAGTCTTCAACTACCTGGAATTAACACAGAAAGTCAGTGGAAACAGACAATAACTTGGATTGTGTAAACCCATTTGTCGAAGTGATTTGGTTTTTGTTTGGCTGCTGCCTCACATCATTGTACAGTTTCAGTGAATGAGCTTACCCAGCTTGCAGTGCAGCTTAGGCTGCAGCAGTTTGAAGACCGACATCCTGAGACTGTGTAGATCTTCACTGGCCGTTTGCAGCACATGATTCGACACCCTCACCACACCATCTAGACAGAGAGCAGAATCTGATTAACTTTAACTTAACTTCACGTAAAAGCATTGCATTGTATTAAATAATTACATAAAAACAACTAGCAAAACAAATTAACCATTATGTTAGTAAGTAGTGCTTTCAGTTTCTCGATGAATCCACCTCTCAAACATCTGCTGCCATCTCATTGTAATCACCAATACAATGGAGACGAGTAATGTTAATGAATGCAATAGTTCAATCTTTCTTACAGTACAAAAATAAACATTGCATTGTAATGGCAGAATAAACCTCAGAGGTAGATATGTTCAAATCAGAGCAACTCAAAGCAAAAGAAACTGCAAGGAAATATTTAGGACTGTCCCTTTTAATCGAAATTAGCAGATTCTGTTTAGTATTTTTTCAAAAACAAGAAATATATAAGCAATTAGGAAACTAGTGGCTAGTTTTATGATGGTTGTTAATGCAGCAAGACAAAAAAGCTTCAGTGACACGACACACAGGTACGGTGTAGATTATCGTTAAACTTACCACTGTTGGTCTGTTGATGGACTTGAACGGCAGCACAAATGTCCTCATATTCTCTCATCAGCTGCCAGAGAGATGATCGCTGAGGCTCGTCTCGAGGTTTACACTTTCCCAAGCTCTTACAGTTAACCAGAGCAGCAAGCAGTGAGTCCAGCCAACACAGTTTGTCCCTGTTCCGCCAGAAAAGATGATTTGGAACCAATACAAGCTTCTTTGAGGTAGGAGAAATATCCTGAGATTCTAATTTAATGTCTGCTATGTCCTTGATGTCGGCGGCTGTCAGTGATTTCTGTTCCGTTCCTGCAGTCTGCTCCTTGAGCTGAAGCGATGGACCATTGATTTCAGTTGAATAAATGCCCCCATTTGTGGAGTTGGACTGATTAGTGATCAGACCGCACCGTCTGTTCAGCACCTCAGGGTGAATCTTCACCTGGGGGGAGTCATCCTCTGCCTCTGACATACCGAGATCCCCACAACGATCCCCAGCAGCAGTCAACAAGGCTCCTGATGGGCTCGGCAGGTGTCCAGCCGAGGACGAGCATCCAGGAGGAGCAAAGCCTTCTGTACAGGCAGCACTGTCTGTTTCCATCTCCAGAACAACATCCTCAACCTGCAGCGATGCCCCAACTGTCTCTGCAGCTGGACAATCAAAGACCCCGTTGCATCCATTAACCTTTTCACCATCTGCCTCGGGCCCCGCATGATGGCCATTACTGACAGCACAGCACTCTGCTTGGTGGTAAAGCGTGTCGGTACCATTTGGTGTCCCAAAACCATCAAGTTCACTTGATCGGTGGCGTTTGGGGGAGGGTATAATCAGCTCTTCTTCTTCCAGTGGCAAAGGAGTTTTTCTTTTGTTCCCAACCGTGGGCTCCACAGGAACCAATCTAGCCAAAACATCCTCCAAGGAGTGACTGACCAGAGGGAAGAGACACTGTTTGGGGCATGGAAACAGAAAGGTTAACTCAAAAGACACGGTACATTGCTGATTAGTGGAACGTGTGTTACAGCTGTGATGGGATGTACCTGTGGGTTTGTGCAGAGGGTGATTGACTCCTGGAGGTTGATGCGGTATGAGCGCAGAGCAAAGGTTAAGCCCTTCGAAGTGCACCAGGGACAATGCTCCAGTGATGCAGCTCTTTCCTGAACCTTTGGTTTAGAAAAAAAAGTGAAGTGACAAAAACATTATTTTGGTTGAGTCGGACGTCAACAAACCACCTACTGTCAAAACACATTCATCATTTTATTCTTCCAATAACATTTACATATTTATTTGTACAATTGCATCAGTGAATTAGGAAGGTCTTACTTGGTTTACCTTGCAGAAGTGGAGAAAACAAGTTCATTTAAGAACTGCTTAAAGTGACTTTCAGGTAAAGAATGTGTTTGAGTTTTGGTTGTTTTCGTGACTTCAGATTTCTGCTCATCATTGTGTGATTTTAAAAATTTCAGAATGAGCAGATGTCAAATAATTTTTCTTTCGAATTAACACCTTTAGAATAATCATATTTCATTGGAGGCTTTAAGCCTGCCCAAGTACTTTCGCCTTTTACTTTCAAAGATTTCCATTAGAGTTTGTTTCCTTTGGTGAAATTTGGATTGGGACTGCCAAGTCACAGTGTTTTTCAAATGTAATTCAGCTTTGCGCAAGTGACCACTGCTAGAAGAAAGCATGAGCTGTACTGACTTTTCCCAAATACCCTGCCAGGGGTGAGGCCAAAGCCCCCAAACCAGTGTCTTCACCAGTCATTGGTAAACCTCTGCTGCTCTTCTGGTCCAAAGCCATCCGATACCAGTCAACAATCATTACTATGTCATTGCCACCTGGTACGATTCTGAGGGAGCTGTGGGGAAAAAAACAGCATCACATGGCGCATGTTAGTTAAAGTTTACAAGTAATGAAATTTACAAGATAAATTTCTACACATTCAGGTGGGAACATAAAACAATCAAAATTGTAGACCAAGATTATTCTTTTTCTTCATCTTATACAGTGGAGACTCTCCTTTTTTGTATCTGTTTATATTGCAGGACATCAGCGGGCTACAAGATGCATGGCAGTATTATCACATTTGCAAAATGGTGGGATAGAATTCATGACGTACCTTGATTTGACAGGTATTCAGCAAAGGGGCCATTCCCAACTGGTTAATATTAATATGTTTAACAAAGAGTTTCTTTTTGAATTTCCTGACAGTTCACTTTATCATAACATTAACCAAACTACAGCTGTAAATCAGTCTTATACAAAAGGCGTGTGATAAAGTCTTTACCTTTGCAATGGTTTATAAATTGCAATTATATATATATATGTATAATTAGGCACTGATTCAACTGTATGACGGATTTGGTGCTGTTGAACTGTGTTATACTGTAATACAATTCATCAGACTACATTCAAAATCAACAATCACACACACACACCTCTAAAACAGTTTCAACAAAAACTGGACATCATAACAGGTGGACTGCTGAATTTGTTTGAGCTTGGTGGTTCCAAAGATACTTCAAATTGAGAGTATGTGAGGATCACAAATTTGTGTATATGATAAAAAAGGTATTATTCATACTGTTTTTATATTACAAGACAGTAATGAGACTCTTCTTAGCAACACAAGTCCCTGAAGGATAAACAGGTGCACGATGTCACACACGTGGGATCATACGGGCGGATATTTACTCTGGAAGCACAATAATGAAAGCACGACTACAGCTAGAGTGGCTGTAGCCGATTTAAACAGCACTAACAACATATCAATGCATAACGACTACACGTGAGGGCTCTAACTGTGTGATTTATGGAGAGACGCTGGCAGGTCACAATGGAGAGCGAGGCAACCAGTGTCCTCACACATGCTGCCAACGCAGCCTCCACTGCAGAGAAAGAGAATCCACTAAAGTGCAAATCGCAAATTTCTAAGATTCAGTTTAATGTATTATCGTTATAATAAATAAACTTGACTCCAATCTATCCATTAAAAAGCCTCCACGCACCATACTCTGAGTCCCTGCAGCTAGCGACTAGCATGCTAACACGTTAGCTTAAACCGGGCGTCACTTTCAGCCGCCGCCGACCTACTTCCTACACTTTTAGTGAATTAATATCATACGTACCGAACCCAGAGTCTATATTATAAGAGCTGTGTCGGTGCTGGTCGGTGAAATCATTCCACACATGTCTGTAAGTGTCAGTCCCAGCCGGCGCGGCAAGTCCATGTGCATCGTTTTGTCGTTTCGTGTTGCCAACGTTCTCCTTCCGATGCGCCGGGCGGTTGTGCATCGGCCTTTGTCTTCCCCCTCTCGGATCGTGCAAGACAGATGATTCCGCTCAGCCCCACGCGGTCGCTCGGGGGAACTGCAGCAGCCTGGGCTCTTATTGTTCAGGATAGAGCTGCCGTGAAACCAGAGCAAACCGGTGCGAACGCGTGGACGTGGTTTGAGCCTCATTATCTTTATCTCCATTGCTTATTAACAGCAGCTCGGAATATTCACTACTGGGTCTATGGTTGAGATCCATATTTTTTAGAAAAGGAGAATAATATGTCCAGGAATAGTCACTATTATGTCTTTTATTCGACGTTATTATTATTTATTTTTTTAGAGCAGGACTATAAACTTTGCATGATATGTTTCTGAAAGTGAACTGAACTATATAAGCAGCTTTAAAAGTAAACTGATAATAACAAGTCTTTTCATAGCTTTGGTTTTGGCTATCTATTAATCAAAAATTATAATAAATCTGTATTGTCATTATTCTCAGGTTCAATGAAATTGTAAGAGGAATATCTCTCTGTGGTGTACGTGTACAAAAATATTGAAATATATGAAAAACATTATTTTGTTTATAATAAGCTAATAATTAATTAATCAATTAATAATTATCAGTATGTTTTATCTATACCCTTTAACTATAGTAGAAGAACCTAATAAAGATGAAAAATTGTCATAATTTAAAGTCAGTTGTGTAATTTTGTGTCTAAATATGTATTGTACCTATGCTGTCTTTGGCTGTGGGATAAGTGGAGGGTTGGAGCTGGTTTGATGGGGATGGCTATGTGGGGGGATACATATGTCCCTGGCTCTGGTTTTATAATACTGCCCCAGCTCTGACACCTCCTGCTCCTGTACACCTCCCCAGCCCACACATGCATAGACATTCATGCGCACACATGTTATCTCCACCCAATCCTGCCTCTTGCATGTGCCCTCCTCTCCCCTATAAGCCCCTCCTGGATCTGCTGCTCTCCTGTCCTCTATTTTCCTCTTGATGACAAAATGAATTTGCATATCTTTCCCAGGGAGCACTCATTAGAATGCAAAAACCGGCCGCCTCCATCGGGCTCCAGCTTTCTGCCTGCCGTGGCATCTCCTGGTGCAAAAATGAGACACAGACAGGCAGCATCACAGGCAGACATGTGGCCTGAGTCTGGGTTGTGATTGGCATTTAGAATCAGTTCACCCTTCCCATTCTTAATTCAGGGATAAGAATAAACTCTGTGTCAGCCATTTTTCTTTGTTTCTTTACGTGCTGCCTAGCAGAGGCCTTTTTATTAAATACCAATTTCCTTATTAAAATGTTCAGAGAGATAATTAACCAATGTCAAGCACATACAGGATTATCTCTTTTAGGTATATGACTGTATTCTGCAAGTCATAATGAACATGGACATTTTCTTGATCGTAGCACCCCACCCCCTACCACTGCATTTCTACAGACAAGACAAGACAAGCCTCTCAGATGATTACATTACCTCCACTTTGAGCTAAGTGTGCAAGTCGTCTTGAAAAATGTATTTCTAACGGCTTAAAATCATTAAGCAGATTTGTTTTGTGGGCCCGGCCAGGCCAAAGGATCATCAATTGTTCTTAAGCTTGGCCTAATGGTGGCGCTAGTGCTCGGGTCACTGGGTCACAGAAATCGGAATGTCACCTGAAATATGAATCTACACAGATTCATATTTCCTTTATGTGAATAAATTATATGATAATGATGATAATAATGATAAATAGATGTAACCCCCTCCTTCAATATAATCCACAGTATATGTTTTAATGTCTGTATTAGTTACATATCAGTAAACACTGTAACAACACAGTTAATATGCAAGACGCACTCATTCAAAAAAATTGGCACCTTATCCTGGTGAAAGATCAAGGGCACAGGGTCATTAAGGTTATTAGGTGTGTATGAAGAGCATGAATGTGCAATATCTGTCATCGATCAAATAAACAAACACAATCTCCTAACACCTCTTTGTACAGGTATAGTAAGCTGAATTATTCACAGTGAAATAAGGTTAAAGAGACATTGTTGAATTAACACCAGATATGAGAGATACAAATTTGCAAAAACTAGGAACACCTTATGTGATGATACGTATTCATCACGTATTCGTTACACATCTGGAACAACAGCCTTTCAAATTAAAAAAATACATATGAAAGTGTGTGAAAGCCCTATTCTGTTTATATAGCCTAATATAGCTGGAGACAGTGGTTAACTTTGAAATGAATGCATTTCTCATTGTTGTCATTTTCCTATTTGAGTATATTGTAATTTAGTGCTTCAACCATTTCACTGCACTGCACAGGGCCTAGGGTTAAACATTGAAATAAATCTGCATTGAGACTATGATAGAGACATTTTTATCATTGGGACCCGTACATTTATATCTATGGAAACAGACCTGGAAACAGTACCGGACTCTTTGACACTAAAAAATAAATTCCTGTGGGATTAAATGATTATGTTGCCAATTAACTGCTTTATCGTTGTCTTAAACTGAACAGTGCAGCCCTTAGATCATATTGATCTTTGTTTTAACTAAGCTGGAGTCACTATCATCCTGCGACAAAAACAGATTGTGCAGAGAAACATGGAAAATAATATATATATTAAATACCTTTATTATGGGTCTGATTATCATAATGGGGACTGCAGACTTGTATGTAAACAACCACAGCACCAAGTAAACATGAGTTTTAATGACACAGATAATCAAGAGATAGTAAGAGAATTAAAAGAACATATGATCTTAACCAGGGTGATTTTAATTTTTTCCAGCAATGTGTTCAAAATTAAAATGATGCACTTAGCAAAGCAATCAAGGGACATATGATCAGCTGGGTTCATATCGTGCTGTCACTCCAACACGCAGCTCAAACCCTCAGCACGTCCCATCCAGCGCACTTCGTCCCCCCACCCACCCCAGGTATAATTGTGCAAATAGGCTCACGTGTGCTGCAGAGGAACGCACGATGGAGGTGGTCGTTGGGGGGGGAATGAGCATGAGGAGAGAGGGGGGTTGGCCCGTGCATTGGGATCGGACGGCGCCTCGCAGCCCGTTTCCGATCCCCCGTCTCATTCACTGAACTCCTCCGCTGTACACTGCGCTCGACGTAGTGAAGTGAATACTATGGCGAACACCCTGCACTACTACCAGCAGCTCCCCGCACGCCGCGCACCGCTGTTTTCGTATCCACGCGCCTCGCAAAACTTGGGTGACGTTTCACAAAAGGCGGCCAATCGGAGCGCGTCTTCTATTAGGACAATGAAAAGCCGGCGGCCAATCGCGGCCGCGGCAGACCGGGCGCCGGCCAATCGCGCGCGGGCCCCGTCGAGAGTAATGTTAGCGAGCTGAAGACTGAAGACATTGCGTATCGCTGCTCCCTCATACACAGCCATTGCAGAGCACTGAGATCCACAGACTGTCCCTCGGTGAGTATCACTCAGCCACACTCAAACTGTCCGGAATCGGGTAAAAATCATTTAAAAAGCCATTGTTAACATCTGTGCGTGTTAACCACGATCGAATTTAAGACATTTTGTCGCTTGTGTATTTTTTCTATGTGCAAAACCGTGTAAAAAAGACAACAACAACAAAAAAGAAAATGAAATAGCCGGCGCCTGGCAGCTGACGTTTCTGTGCCTGGGAGTGAGGGGCAGACGCTTTGTAAGGGGGAAAAAAATGGGCAAGAAAATAATATTAACCTTGAGCGAATTCGACGAAAACACTCGATTCTGCCAAATAGAATTAATTCTGTAGGTTGCCGTCGTGTTGTGTGTTGAAAATCGAGACGAGTCGAACGGTGGTTATCGCGTAAAAAATCCGTAATGTCGAGCGGACGAACGCTGTTAGCGACAATGGTAGAAGATCCCCGTTAGCTAGCCATTGCAGTGCATTGCGAGGCTGAATGACTGTCATGCGAGGAGCAGCGAGCGTGCGGCTCCCGGGGAAAGAGGCAGAAAATTCGGGGAAACACGGGAAAAAGAGAGGACGTGTCAAGGCGCACACGTCCGTGGGTTTGTCGGCTTGAGCTCAGCCGAGAAGACGGTGGAAAAATAGCCTCACGAGCTGCGCTTTAACTGTAATGGCTGACTGTATTCGCATAGGAAACAAGGCAGCGAGGCAAATGGGAAGCCAGCGACAGAGGCGCAGTTCACTTCAACTTTTTCCAACCGGCTTTTCTAGAGAAGCGAACGCGCAACTGTGGCATCTAACGACGGCAAAAGAAAGCCCAGGCTTCCCTTGTTCCAACGGCACCATCGCGGGATTTTTCCGCCGCCGACAAGGGCTTTAAATCGGTCTCAGAAGTGAAGTGGTCGCCGCGGTCGCTCTGCCCTCTATTGCATGCAGTGCAATGGCTGTGCGCTGACACAAAGAGAAGGAGCCATATTCTCCATGTTAGTGGATGAAGACGAGCGGCCATTAGGAGCTCATAGAAACCAAGTCAGTGGCTCAGCCCGCTCATAGACACAGCGCAGACCCAATGTATTACTATACAAGGCGGCCAGTGCAATAGAAATGCATCGGGGGAAATATTTTGCCAGGATCGCCGGCTTTTCGAGCATATCTTCCGTGTTGCAAAGCGAACTGCGGGGCGGGCGGAGACATTTGAGGGGGACTTTCTTTCATGAGGAAGGCATTCTCACAAAATGGAAGAAGAAATATTGCTGTCGTTGTTGACCTCCTTTTCCTCAACGAGAGCCTATGCGCCATTACTACTTCGCTCGACGCAGCTTTACTTGGGGACTTGCTGTAGCGTTTCATGGGCGAATATAGAGGAAATATAACGCGTTTTAAAACGCATTTTTAAAACAGTTCGGATTTTTTCCAGAATGACAGAGATGGAAGACATGGAGGAAACGAGTGTTAGATCGCATTCAGACGCAGTTTTTGGTGTTTTACTTAACAATAAATACGTCTTTTGTGTGTTTTGTCTCTTTTTTGTGTAAAAGTTGTTTTTTCACAAAAACACGAACACGAATGGTACGAGTTGATTCCTGAAGCCCTATTCTTAATACACATGATATTTATATATGGTGATTAATTTTATTTTTCCTTTTTTTTGCAAAAACACGAGTCATGGTTTCTGAGGCCAGTGAGTTCACGGTGAAGAGTCCCACACAGGACTGAGCTTTAGTTCATGTTTTATTTATTTTTAACTTAAAGACAACTTTTACAGTCACATGTGGAAGTGACAAAAATATTAACGGACTAACACAACGAGAACCAATCTCGGATCAGTGAGTTTTATGTGAAATGACACCTTAAGGGTCGCATCATGAAATGAATAAAGTGATATTCAATTCCCACCAGTATCTGTTTTTTTTATAACGGGATTTGCCAACTGGTTCCAGTTTGACAGCAAGGAGGGCGGGTCACTCTGACAGCTCTGTCAGTACTAGTGGTGAATGGGGAGAACTATAGGCGTGATCGTTTTGTTGGAATGAAGTATGGGTGAAATAAAAGTAATACACACATATCTTAATATTATCTAATCAATCTTTTTAATTAAAGATTTAAGGATGTAATTAATAAAAAAAAGTAAAATGATAATAATTCTTCATTATCTGTGCAATTGTGCACAGACCGTTTTTACTTGCTTGCAGATAAACTACCATAAAGATGGGGAAGGATCCAACCAAGCCCAAGGGGAAGATGTCCTCCTATGCATACTTTGTGCAGACCTGTCGGGAGGAGCACAAGAAGAAGCACCCTGAAGCTTCCGTTAACTTTTCCGAGTTCTCCAAGAAGTGCTCTGAGCGATGGAAGGTAAGAAAAGGAATTTCCGATTATGGCCGTGGAATCATTTTAAAGCTCTTAATAACAGTTAAATTGTGCAATAAGAAAGATTATGAAGCACCACCCCGGGGGAATCTTGAGGGCAAAAAAAATGTGCAGCCACAAATTCAACAATCTGCTAATAATCTTTCTGTTTCAGACAATGTCTGCCAAGGAGAAGGGCAAGTTTGAGGACCTGGCCCGCGGCGACAAGGCCCGTTATGAGAGAGAGATGATGAGCTATGTCCCAGTCAGGGGAGGAAAGCAGAAGAAGTTCAAGGACCCCAATGCCCCCAAGAGACCCCCGTAAGTACTGCATGTCTCTGCAGAATAAAACAAATATAAAGATCATACTCGTGTTGTAAAGGGATAATATGAAAACTGTTTCCGTTTTCCCCCCAGATCTGCCTTCTTTATCTTTTGCGCGGACTTCCGCCCTAAGGTGAAAGGAGAGACCCCTGGTCTTACCATTGGTGATGTTGCCAAGAGGCTGGGTGAGATGTGGAACGGCACCGCTGCAGAGGACAAGCAGCCCTACGAAAAGAAGGCTGCTAAACTGAAGGAGAAGTATGAGAAGGTAAAGAAAACAACTCACTTATTGTAGCACATTTTAACAATGAGTTCAAGTTGGGCTGCTCTTCCTCATCAAGACTCAATTACAACGACTGTTAAGAGCCAACGTATGTTCAATATCTTGTCTTTTCTAAATCGCAGGATATCGCTGCATACCGCGCTAAGGGCAAACCAGGCAGCGCAGCGCCAGGAAAAGCCCCAGCCAAGGCTGAGAAGAAGGTTGTAAATGATGATGATGATGATGATGAAGAGGACGAGGAAGACGATGATGATGATGATGACGATGACGAGTAGATTGCGAGTGACATATATATCGTGGTCATGTTCTTGTTTATAAAGCATTTAACCCCCTTGTACACACTTCACGTACTGAAAGAAAATACGTTAGTATCCAAGGGGTAAAAAAACAACAAAAAAGGCTGTGTATATCGGTTGTTTTTATGCTGTACAGTTTTTTTCTCCTTTTTGTATAGTTAACACTACACAAGTATTGTGTCTGTATCCTTCTGCCAGTCTTATTTTTCCAGTGGTAGTTCCTGGGCCACTATCCTGCCTGGTACAGTGTAAAGGAGTGAGCTTACAGTATTTACCCTAGCTAGCGGTGCACAGCACATAAAAAAATCATTCTGAGTTAGAGCTGAGTGTTTATTGTTTTTTTCCTCTTTCCTGTGTGTTTTTATTTTGAAATGACGTTATCAAGATTGACGTATCACGGTTGTTTTACTGATCTTTATGTACCACTGTAATAGCATAAATAAGAAAAAAAACGCCTTGTTTATTGTTGAAAATTAAATTGCTTCTGATGTCAATAAACTTTTTTTTAAATAATTCGTTTTGTACAGTGTGATGGAAAAATAACCAATGCCCTGCACAGTTTATCCTGCAGGTTTGCTTGTTTTATTTTGAAATGGTTGTGTGTATTCTAATGCTCGTGTGAGGTATGACTCATCACCACAACTGTTTATGTATCCTGTGTTTCCATCTCTGCTGTGGTCATATGCAAAGGGGGCTGTAAGTAGACGCTCCGCTGGAGGTACACTACAAGTTGTGTCACTGTTGTCAGCGCTGGATGCCAGCATGCATCACTGACTCTCCCTGTTCTATTTAGATACAGCTGCTTCATCCCTCACGTACACTCTAGGTCCCATTCAGGGTAGGGGGAAATAAATAAATAAAAAGACCATTTATATAAGAAGGATTATGTTCTTTGAAAAAAACCCTGTGACATAAGAAAATGGCTGGTGTGTACAAACCACTAAGGTGCAGCTAAAAGGCACACACCGACAAACTGTACATGCATATGGGACTGAGCTCATTCAGTTTCTGGGGGTCACCAACTCTGGGCCTGTATCCAAATATTCATAGAAACGAGCAGAGCAGCGCAGGCATGTCTCTGATCCACGGTGTAAATTACAGGTTGTGTCTCCTCAGCTCGGTTTCCCATTGAGCCGAGGCCTCCAGACCCGGTCCCGGTGTGGAGAGGGCCAGGGGACAGGCGGACAGGGGACAGGCAGCTGACCTCTGCACTGCTCGGATACAGCCCAGCGAGTCCATGACGGTGACGTAGCCCCCCTGCTACCCACGATCAGAGCTCACACTCACTGACGTTCCAGAGCACAATTACATCCATGGTGAAAACACAGAGAAATCCCCTCAACCGTTGGTTCATATCATCGATCCTGAAACGCAGGAAGGCTGTGAGGATTACCAACGTGAGGCAAACACACAGTTGCCAAAACATGTGACAGCTGCAAGCTGCTGTCACTTCTAATTATCCCCGTCCCCACTGTTCCCTGTTTGCAACACGGCCTCCGTCCACTCACAGCACACTGAAGGAGAGCGGTTGAAACGGTGACTGTTTGCACAAATCCACAGTGTGTTGGCCAACAGCTCGGCCTGTCCACACTGTGTCAGTGGATCGGGCTGCGGAGAGGCAGGATGGGGGAAACTATGCAGAAACAGTTGCAGCGCCTCGTGGCTGCTCTCAGCTGTTGATCAGTGTCTGTGTGGGCCTGCACAGGCCACAAGTGCGCATAGAGTTTAGCAGCTTTAGCTACACAGCCACTGTTAATCCCAGCCACCTGGTGTCCACTGTACATACTGCATTCAATGTGCGGTCTCAGGCTGACACCTAGAGGCCGTATCCTGGCACCTGCAGCCACAGTGTGGAGAGTTGAGAGCCAGCCTCAAGTTTAGATAGACAGATAGGTCAGAATTTAGACTTCTAATCAAATTTATTTTAATTTGAAATGCTCGGGAGGTCTGTGAAGCCTTTTGAGAGAAGGTCCAGAACAAAACTAAAGCACCTTGTAGAGCACATCCCACCAACAAGGCCCAAACAGGCACTTCAAATTCAATCAAGCTAGTCCAAATTACAAACAATCATAGATATTAGTCTCCTAAATGTAATATATCATCAAATTGGTCAAAATGTATAAAAATAAAAGCCCTATTTCTCAATGTTAAAGAAAGAGATAAAAAACATTATGGATTCGCTCCGTCGAGTAGTTTCTGCACAACCTTGCTGACAAACAAGCAAACAGGGTTGAAAACATAACCTCCATGAACCAAGAACGCTGCTGCTCTTTCAGTTTGTTAAATGAGAACAATACAAATAATCATGTTACATTTGATGAGGTGAGAGCCTATAGTAACTACCTTACACTGTAACTGCCACTGTCATCATCTTTTGTCTCCAACTGTCTATGACATAGGATTGATCTGATATACTTTGCAGAATATCTCACACTAGAAGTCTGTTTCCGTTTCAGCTGATTTCCTATTATTTCATCCCTATTTGTATCATATTATACCTAAAAGTACACAATACTGTGACTATGCCATGTGTAAATGCTGGTGGTTTACTTTGGTGGGCTTTGTGCCAAGAAATGCATCCTTGTGTGTGTGTTTTTTGTCTCTCGACATTCCATGTTATCAGTGCTAGAGCTCTGCCATGTTTCTCACACAAATTCAGTTTCACTAAGAATCCAGGGAAGTAGAAAACAACTTTGCATTTCATAAAGTTTGTTTAAGAATAATTATAATTATCAGCACTGAACTTATTGAAATCACGTTTTTAGGCGGACATATAGATTGAATCTGTCTATATAGCATTTATCGTCTGAGGGCCATGAGGGTGACAGGTGAGTTACACCCTGGACAGATCATCAGTCCACCACAGGCCCAACATTCAGAGACAAACAACCATTCAAACTTACACTCACACCGCCTCTCGATTCAGGGTATCCACTCATCCTAAGCTGCTTGTGTTTGCTGTGGGAGGAAACCGGAGTAAAAAACCTACACAGACAAAGTGCAACAAAGTGCAACTTCAACACAGACAGAGCCGAGCTGGCCGTCAGGTTCAAGTCAAGAATATTTTTGATGGGTGGCGTGTGTGTGTGTGTTAATCACTGAGGCACATTCATACCATCAAGATCTCTGACACTTGTGTTTGTGTATTTAAGTGACCAGTACGGATTTGCTTCATTCACGTTCTGACAGGTTGTCAAAGCAAATTCATTTACCTTAAACCTTAAGATATGGTGCTCTTTAGAAAAAAAGTGTCCAACAACAATTAATCTGTCTTATTTATATCCTTTCTTGTGATTATGCTTCTGATTTGACATCATACATGGATTTCTTTACCATGGTCTCAGTGTCCGACCTTTTTGTTCATACGCTGAACATCACTTGGTTTGATTCCCCAGCTGAAAACCTTTAAGAAACTGCACTTTTGTGACATAATACTCCTAATAGTTTGTTTCTATATACTGTCTCAAACATATTTGGTATGATAGCTATTAAGACGATGTATAAATTAAATCTGGACTTCACGTTCATCAATCATAAATCTTCTCTATTTGAGCAGAAATAAGTAAATACGACTTTAGAGCTTGAAACACTGCACAGCTCAGTGTGTGAATCAGTAGATGCCCCCAGCACTAGTCTACTCTGACTGCTGCATATTGCACACTCACAGATGCACTCACAGGCACTTCAGGTATTGTGCCTGTGTGTGCATTAATGTGAGTGTGTGTGTGTGTGTGTGTGTGTGTGTGTGTGTGTGTGTGTCTGAGGGACCAATCGGCTGCTGTTCCTCTGTACCAACCCACCTCTGCACCAATCGTGTGAGGACTGGTCCCCTCAGGCCTGCAGCATCACTCTGTCTGGCTTTGCAGAGAAAAGATCATTTTCTTGCTGTTTTTTATTTGACAGCAAGAGACATGCAAAAGGAACCTAATTTTGTGGAATATAAAACCGAAGCTGCCCCAACGACTCTGTGATTTATAGATGTTTCTACATTTCTGCATCCTGTTAGAAAAACCTGCTCCACCACAGGGGGATGCTGTTGCATAGGACAATGTTAGCCAGTGCAATTAGCTGTCACAGTCACAACCAATTTAAAAGTCTGACTCATATTATGTGAAGCATCACTTTAACGTTGCAGAAAAGTACACATGGAAAATGTTCAGGTCACAGTTCTGCAGTAGCGTAATTCATGTCTAACAACAGGAGAATCAATTCAGCTAATTCAAATTTCTGATAAATTTCAAATAAAGGAAAGCAACAATATGAAATTGTCTCAAACACACTGACAGTGTAAAGATAGCATATTACAGCAGGGTCATGAAAATTAGAGAAGAGATCCAACGGTCAAGTGTGTAAGAGCTTGACTTTGACAATTCCTCTGTTTTGTTTTGTAAAAAAATCTTATTTACAATTGTTTGTGTCAGAAAAGATATTAGTTTAAATTGTGCACATGTGTGTTTGGATGCTTAGTAAATTAGCACTTGTCTGTGAAAGAGTCAGGTCTGTCACTACTGAATTATTGTGTGTGTGTGCGTGTCTGCATTAATCTGCTCTGTGTTTGTGAAAGACAGCGTCAGGGCAGCTTTTTGCATGGCTCAGTGTTCTGAGCAGACAAAGTGTCGCAAATGCTTGAGTAAGCTACACAACAAATGTTGAGTTCTTGTGAAATCAGGTGTGTCATCGTTGTCTCTAATGAATCATGGTCTTCCTCCAGCCTTTGTGTTTGTGCTGTTGTGTCAGTTATCTGACACAGTGTTGGTGTTTGGGGAATGAATATCGTTTTTTTCTGTTCTCTATGTGTTAATATGACATATATGTGCAAACTGTGTGAGAATGTGTTGCCAGTACACAGGACAAAGAACTGTGTAGTAGCCTGGTGAATTATCGGTTGCTGTAAACGTCTTGTATCAGCGTTTGCAGATATGAAGTTTTTTTTCTTTGTATTGAAACCTTTTTTATTTTTAAGTTTATGGTTAGTCTGTAAAAAATAACAAAGAAGGGGAGCTCTATTGTTGAAGTAAGGCCACATAACAAATAGCAAAAATTCACCCCAAAAACAGATTTGACAACAGACAAGTGAAAATAAAGCAAAAAATACACATAAGCATTCCTTCATTTGTTGTTTTGATAATGTTTGAGAGAACTTGTTGAGATCCGAAGGCCACAGTAAATGTTTCAAACCATTTTTATTTGGTTCAAACCAGCTGGCGATCGCAAGGAGGCGTCCTGGCAGAGTTCTGTCCCATCAGGATGTGGCCCTTCTCTTCTAAGGACCAGTATGAGGAATTAGTGGCCTCTATTGGTGAGGGTACAGATAGCAACCAACTGAAAATATCTCCCTTTAGCACAGCAAGGCACAAAATGGGAGTTTTTATGGGGGTAATTTGATGCACACTAGCTGTATTGTAAGCATTGTATAATCCTTTAAAAAACATATTGCGTTCAAGGTCCAAACATCCTATGGGAGCAGGATCCACAAGATAAATAAACATAATCTCTCAGGATTTTAGGGTTTAGTGACCTGAGTTTGACCATCTATGTCCTCACTCAGGTCAAAGCCATTGTCTCACTGTCCATTGTCTCCCACTGGGAGGAGGACGGAGGATTTGGAGCAGCTCATAAATTTAGGTTATTATGAGTAAAAATATGGCAGCTTATATCATATTATCTTCTCCGTAGAATTAGGACACAGATTTGACACATTCATTAGTTAAATGGTTTGCCAGCTAAAATCATCAACTGATTAAAACTTAAATCTTGATTGGATATTATTAAAAAAGTTGTCAATATTAGAGAGCCCCCAAAATAAATGCACGGTAGCGATGTAGTTACATTGGAGCGGTGAAAATAACACCTCATTAAGACTTTCCATAAAATAATATTCTGTGAATCTTATAGTTAATTTAAGTCAAATCAAATAAATGTAGTTCGTAAAATGTAATGATTTTGTTTATTTTGTCAATTTGAAATAAACTGATATTTAATAAAGTCTGTGTTGTATTTAAGATTTTATGTGAGTGCATTAAAACCACCTTGTTGAGTAATTTCCAAGTTTCTCTTTCAGTGATCAAGCTTGACTGCTCCGATCATTTCCTGCTCTTGTTTCTCTCTCATATCACGGGGAAGCAATCATTTCATTTGAGTTCTCCTTTGCTCTGAGTAATTTCATTAAGTAAAAAACAAAAAAAATCACTCACATACTTTTTGGTCATTGGTGCCTAATCAAGTTTGCGTGTTTGTGTGCGTGAGTGTTGGTATACAAACAGACACATCCTCTCTTGACCTTAAGGCAGTGCTTTGCAGCTGATGGAAACCAAAGCAGGAAGTGAGGCGCCGAAAGCAGAGGGAACACATGTGCGACCACACCCGAAAGACAACAGACTGGCTTACTCAAAGAGATTTAACATAATTTGTTACAAAACTATTGCGTGTATGTGTTGAACTTTCTTTTTGTGTCACTGCTGTTTCAACGAGTAGTATACAGGGATGTTTGAGGCAGAGGAAAACAAATAAAAGATTACAAGCACTGTTTGTCGACAGCTTCTCTCTTAAATAACATGTTCATGTTGTTATGCACGACTGATTCTGGGGCAGTGTGTGTGGGCTCCAGGTATTACTAATGTTGTGGGGACCTAAATCTGTTTTACACTATTGCATTATGAAGACTTGTCTTCTTTATCTAATTTATAAGGGTAGGTTTACTTCAAGGTCAAGATCAAGGTCAAAGTTAAGGCTAGGTCAGGTTTAGATTTAGGTTTAGGTTTAGGTTCAGGTTCAGGTTCAGGTTTAGGTTTAGGCTTAGGTTTAGGTTAGGGCTAGGTAATATTAGGTCAAAGTTAAGATTAAAGTTAAGGTTAAGGTTAAGATTAAGGTTAAGGTTATGGCTGAGTTTAGGTTAAGTTAGGTTTAGTTTGCTTAGGGTTCAGGTTCAGGTTAAGTTAGGTTGAGGGTTAGGCTTCAGTTAAGTCTTAATGTAAGTCACTTTAATGTCCTCTTTGTGTGTGTGTGTGTGTGTGTGTGTGTGTGTGTTTTTGTGTTGACATACTAGATTTACCCTCTAGTCCGTGGCAGATTATGTTCTTGCCTTTGTTTCTTTTCATGTCCTGCAGTCGATGTTGACGAAGCTGCCATGTCCTGTCCACAAAAATACACGAAACCTAAGAACAACAACAACATGGTGGTGCTTGCCCATTATGACTCAAAGCACATGCTGGAACAAACAGCGATCCAGTGACCGGCTGAAAAACAATGTCTGCTTGAGTGTTTCAAAAATACCAGGTAATCCTATTATGTGCTCGGTAGAGTGACACATGCTCATTGAACGAAGACATAGGGAAGTAAACG
This sequence comes from Platichthys flesus, assembly GCF_949316205.1. NCBI lineage: Eukaryota > Metazoa > Chordata > Actinopteri > Pleuronectiformes > Pleuronectidae > Platichthys > Platichthys flesus. The sequence continues at coordinate 6,206,151 of NC_084959.1, read as the reverse complement.
ACACGGACAGAATCTACCTTTCTGTTGTATCACAATATTCTGAGAATGAAAGATAATCGTGGGAGTGGAACCGGCAACAACTGTTGCTGCCTCACAGTGTTTTTGTTTTGAGCTCCACACAGAGAGGGCTCATCTAATCACAGCTATTTTGTGCCTTAATAACTGCCTGACATCCACACGGCAGCCATAATGCCAGTTGTTCACTGCTGATAACCCCGCCTCGGGCCTCCACTTTATACCTGCCTAGTCACCATGAGAGAGGGAGGAATGGAAAGAGGAAGAGGCAATGAAGGGAAGGCGTACAGGGAAGCGGAGGCTGACTCAGGTACTTGGAGGTTGGCACTCCCTGTGGCTTGCTCCAAAAACACAGCTGTGCGTTCACACCCTGGTGGAGTATGGCCCTGACTGTGTACTTCTGTGTGTGTGTCTGTTTGTTGGAAGACGGGGGTGTGCCAGCAATGTCTAACTGTTACTGCTGGAGCCAACAAGGTTCAGAGAGAATCATAAGAATAGACATGTGACATGATTATGCCAGGCGTAGCTCAGGAAGGTAGGAGGACCATGGTTATTCCTAACATGTGATGTGTCACAGTGACTGCTCGAGTTTTCTCTTTACTGTGTTTTTTTGTCTTTTATCATTTTACAGGTTTAAGGCCCTCCTGATGTCACGAGCGTCTTCTTATAAATTCCTTCTGTAAGTCTCTGCAGAAAGGCAGAAGTATATGGTGCTGCACTCGTTTATGGTTATCCTCCCTTGATATTCTTACAAAGCCTGACAGTCTAAATGTAGGTAAAAGTTTCTAGAGTAGTTGGAGTTTGCCAGTATTGGAAGCTGAGGACACTGAAAGCCAAATTGAGTTTGATCAGAGAAAATTGGATCATATTAAATGCAGCTTAGAAGCGCAACATTTGTAGATTTTATATTTATATGAAAAGCTAACAACTTTGTACAGGTTTACTCTTCATTAGAAATTATGGTTAACATTATATATGCCACATTCTGCATTTGGGCGTCAGAAAATACAGTGAATGTAAAAAAAATGAAATGAAATATTATGAAATAGTTGTTGGTTTGTTCAGTAGACTTTTATACCTTGCAGTTACAGACCCTCACCAGCAAGGGGGTGCTGAAACCCCCTAATTACAGCGTCCTTGAATCAAGCATAGACTATAAAATAAAGATGGACGACATGCCGGCTACAATAAAGGGAAGCCAAAAGATCTTGATTGCCACCTGGTGGCTCATATATCCTGCCACCTCCATGTTAGCAGATGGAACATTGACCAAACAATGTTTTAACTTGTTATTTGATGTTAAAAATTGATTAAATCAATGTTGTAAGATGTAATATGATTTGTATGGCAGCAGTTATATTGGCAGCATGCGTGCAAGAAGTTCTGATTTTAACCAAGTTAATATAATTCATCTTGTCTACAGACATCATTACAATACATTTGTAGAGAGAGAGAGAGAGAGAGAGAGAGAGAGAGAGAGAGAGAGAGAGAGAGAGAGAGAGAGAGAGAGAGAGAGAGAGAGAGAAAGAGAGAGAGAGAGAGAGAAAGAGAGTGCACATAATTCAAACAGACAGGACCTGATATTCCTGTAAAGATTTGGTATAGAGCGAGGCGAGGTTATGTACAGGTATTGTTGATGTCGGTGTGTGAGCTTGTCAGTGGAACAGGTTGAACAGGGAATAGGATGTAAGAAGCCAGTTTGGTGTAGACGTGCTCAGTACCTCTCGGGGACATATCGTGCTCATACAAACAGCGGCAGACATAAAATGCTGAATAACTCACAGGTAAACAGAGAGAACAGATAAGCATCTTAGCTCCCAGCGGCAGGCGCATGTAGATACAAAACACAAGCACCGAACATGCACTTTATTCACCGTCTGTGGCAGACAGATGGCAAGAACGTGAGATGATGACAAATTGTTTTTCGCAGCCAAGGGGAGGAGGGTTTCAGCTGTGACAAGTGTGTGAGTGCTGCCTCAGCTCAACAAACCACCGGTTCAAAATGCTAATGTGGTAACTGGTATCGAAGATCTGGTCTCCAGCAAAAGGTCCCTCAGAGGGCTCTCAGGACAAATCCCTGAATATATTTACCATGGAATTAGTTAGACAGGTGGGAAGATTAGAGGAGCGCCCAGTTGGATGAAGATAAGCTCAGGCTCAGGGTGTCCCCTGGTAAGCCTGAGCCAAATCCAACTCGGGTTTAGGCCATCATCACCATCATCACCAATGAGATGGACTTGATCCGAAGAATAAAAGGCAGCTCTTTGAGGTTTGGTAACATTGTGCCCAGAGGTTAAGTCATAGAAAATAATGGTTCATGTCAGTGACAAGACAGAACACTTGAAATCCAGAGTACAGTTGATTTACCTGTTGCTGTCCAGGGCCCTCATCAGATGGACTAATGATATTCGTCAGTGGGTTGTTAAGAGATGATGATATATTAGAAATGTGAAAAATACTACCTTCATCTTACAGAGAAAAAACTCAGATCAGCTGAGAAAATGCAGCGTGGAATTTCTAGCAATCTCAGACCTAATTTGTTAGCGTGTCGTAGGTCCTTACTAGTGTGAAGACTGCGTTAGCATGATGGACAACTTCATAGCTCCCAAAAGGTGAAGCTGAATCGTCTAGATCACCCCCTGGTTGCTGGCTATAGCATAGTTCATAAACACTGCCTCCTTCATGTTACCGGACGGGCCACAGCCTAAACTAAAAAGTCAAAATACTAAATAATCCTTTCCACCAAGGAATGTGTCTGTCATTTTCGATAATTCTTATCAGATCAGATGAAAGCTTGTCTTGATGAAAGCAAAAATATATTGATAAGAATGTTCCTGCGGGTAGTTGAGGCAAAAAGCAGTACACACACACACACACACACACACACACACACAAACACACACACACAAACACACAGTGTGCCCTGTTGTTGTACTTTGACCAAACTCAGGAAATATACAGCTCTGTTTAAAACACATTCTTAGAGCTCTGCTATCAATAAAATGTGCTGTGTTTTTAATGGCAGGATACAACAACACTTTTATTTCCCAGGTTATCTCCTCCTTCAAAGCAAGACATCCCATGGCCCAGTGCCTGATCGCTCTCAGTCAGGGACAGATGGACATAAGGGACCAGAGGACAGACACTGTGGTTCCGGGGGGGACATAATTGCTCACACCTCCTGTGAGAGAACCAAACTGAATCGTCCTCTCAGTCTGGGGTTATGATGCAACAGCGGCTCCCAGCACCAACCTTTGCGCCACTGTCTGAGCTCAAAGTCTGCTGCTGGATCCCAGAATAGCTGAAGACAAACGGTGCATGTTAATAATCTGTGGAAAACATGGGGAGACAGTGGAGGCGACGCAGCAGGACGTTCATCGCTGCTGTGCTGAGCGTCAGTGTTTATAAATGGAGCTGTTGTAACCACCGAGTGTGCTGTGCATGTGGGAACCGTCTTGTAGTGACACTGGAAACTAAAATAGATCAAGTGTTGAGGAAGACCAAGTTGATACAGTGCACTGTTCAAACTCTAATCGTGCCCTTTGACATTTGAAGCTCAAAGGAAGTAGTTCATGTTATTTGCTTGTCATGGACGGTGTTTCATCTGTTTCTGTGTGTGGTCTGAGTGACGCAACCGGTCAAGAGGCTTCAGAGGATTAGAGTTGTTTTTGACTTTTCACAAAATATAGCACTTGTATTTGATCAGCACACTTTAAAGTGAAGCTGAGGGACTTTAGAGGTGACCTGCTGGTTCAAGTTACACAGACCTGCACCGTCGAACCAGCTTTACACACTCACACAGAAAGTTTGGTCCGATAATGATACACAAGCCTCTGGTTTTATGCGATGTCATGATGGACATTTATACAATAAAGGATCATTATAAACAACCTGTTTCACATCCAGTCTAATGTGATCCCTTCATGTTGTGGCCGTCATTTTCAACTGAATTAAAAAAATAATCTGTCATTAATGTTACGACTGTTTTATCAGCCAAAAAACAAAGCTCTTGACACTTTCTTTCTTTTTATTATTTTATAATTTTACAATTATCAATGATCTAGAAAAATAATCAAGGGCTGAATAGATAATCACAATAGTCCTTAATTCTTGCCCTACTTGGCTCACTGGCTGCAAATCATGCACTGACCTTAATTTTGAAAACGCAGCTAAACAAAAACACGTTCACACCTCACTGTGTTTGTGCAGACATGCTTTTGTGTGTTTGTGTGTGTGTGTGTGTGAGTGAGTGTGTGTGTCAGACTCTCCCTTTATGGTGGGGAGATTAGGTCGTTAATCCTGTAGATCTCAGAGAAAAAGCAACTCCTGATACCACAATGGATTCACTCAGTCAACCAGGGAGAGGACAGACCTACTGCTGATAGGCATCTCGACCTCTGACAGGCAGGCAGGGCCCACCCACACACTCATACAAACACACACTCAAACACACACACTGTAGGGAGTGCACTTCTTCAAGGTCAGGATATTAAATTACATATGTATTGGATGCATGCTATAAATAACCCCACAACCATATTGAACCAATATCACAAAACTGACATGTATGTTGTATATGTAGTATGTAGACTCACTTTACATGTGGTATAGTTATAAAACCACTACTTTTTCCCCACAATGCAGTGTATAGCTTAAAAAAAAAAACATTATTTCAGACTACTCACTCTTCATGACACCACATGCAATTCTGAAAAATGATTGACTAATTTAATGATTGAGTCATTGGAGGATCAAGGATGAGCAGCCTGGTTGCGTTCTCTTCTCTGATCACAGACCGCTCCTAATGGACTAACTATCTCCATGAATGACTGTAAAATGTAACAGTACACAGTTCCATTTTAAGTACTGCTGTGAATTTGAGAAAACTCTGAATAAACAACATCCAGCTCAGCAGTTGTACAGCTAACAGGGATGGTTCACCAAAAGATGAAAACGCACTCATTACCTTCTCACTACTGTGCCGATGGAGGGGTGGGTGAAGTCTTTGAGTCCACAAAACACTGTTGGAGTCTCAGGTGTAAACTGTGTTGCAGCCAAATCAAATCCAATTTAAGTAAATTGTAACTGATTCTTTAAACGTCAATTTCATGTGTTTTTTACGTTGCTATTTTCTTTACATTTGAAGAGTCGGTCACCATTAACTTCAATTGCATTGGATTTGGCTGCAATACTGTGAACCCCTGAGTCTCCAGAAGGGTTTTATGGACTCAACACACTTCACCCACACATTCATCAGCGTGGTGGTGAGTAGATATAGAGGGACATCTTCATTCACCATCTAGTTCTCTACTTATATCGTATTCCACATCAGACATGGACCTATTGTGTCTGCAGTAAAGTTGGAAAGAAAACGAGGGGTTTTATCTTGAAAAGTAAAACGCCACCGGAAGCTGCTGGCTGGACTTCCGGTGTGAGGCAGCTAGCTTGCTGGTGGCGTAGCGGCAGCGGGGTGACAGCTGAACGGGAGGTGGAGGAGCAGCATCGCGGTCCGGAGCCTCGACAACACTCGCTACCAAACTCCCGGTTTTAAAGAGCCGCACCGACCCATTCGACCGTGAGACGCCTTCCTCCAACCAGTGGGGCCCGGGTGTGACTCCACCAGCGGATATAAACGCATATAGGCTTCCTTTTTTTCAACCGAGCGAACAGGGACCGTGTCCGGATGTGCCAGCCGTGTCGGGTGTTTCGCATGGCGCAGCCACCTTTTTCCTGAAGCGGGGTATCCTTCGTGTTCGCAGGGGTCGGAGGAGGCCCTCGGGTCGGCAGCTTATCCCACTATCGCCTCTCGTAGACGTCCGCATTTACCGATTTAAAGAAAAAACCCCGATTGAACGACATGATTGAGCAATAAGAAGAAGAGGAAGAAGAAGACGCACGTCCTGACAGATCCAGAGAGAGAGAGAAGAAGAAGAAGTCGTCTCTGTGTTTTCTCTTTCCTTCCTTTCGAATCAACGTCGTGCGGTTCCAGAGGCTGTTTCCCAGGAGGAGGACACAGGGAATAATCGTGCCCTTGTGTATGAGTGTGTGCGCGTGTGAGTGTCTGTGAACCCCCTCCGAGGACCGGGTCAACCTTCGAGATGACGGGCAGCACCCCAGCGGACATGGTGAGATCATCTCCCGTCACTTTTCTAACACTTTAAACTGCTGACATCCAATTTGTTCCCACGGGGTTTTGAGTAAAAACAGCGGATGAGTTATCTCCTCAGTCGGCGCTGTGATCTCTCCGCAGGGTTGTTATGGAAGTGAATATGAACTTGTATATCCCCAAAGTGGAGTTTGTGGATCCAAACCCTGAAATAACTGGTGCATATGAATGTTATACATCCGTAATATACTGTCATAGGCTCCCATTGAGCTCCATAGGGTCTGAAACTCTATTAACAGGCTCAATAATCCATCTTATTGATCGTCAAGCCTCCATTCATGTGTCTGAGTCACGTGGTTGCTGTGTGGAATTGATTTACATTCACGAAGTGGGAACAAAGATAAAGTATATATTAATATCAAAGTCAAAAGTCAGTCAACTTTATTGTAAATTCTTCCACATGTACAGGAAATAAACAGGATTGAAATCCCTGGTGTAAACATGTAAGTAGACAGAACATATTTAAGTATAAAACTTTATAAGTACTCAAACATAGTACACAGATAAGATGAGAGTAATTATCCTGGGTGAAGGTTGTGGCTTTGTACTCATCTTTATGGGCAGGGACACATACTGGGACACATACTGGGACACATTGATCCTCCACAGAGAAAATACAAAATTGACAATCAAGTAACTTCTTGAGTAAGAAATACATAAATAACAATACAAACAGAATTTAGAATAAGTATGATACAAATAGAATACTCTATCTCCATGCTATACAATTTAAATATTATTCACAAGGCAGTTTTTCTAATGGGCAATATAAAGATTAAAGTTGTGTAGTTGCGCAGTTTGTCCCAATGCAGTAGATCATTAATATATTAAACTTCCTCACTGTGTTTACTCAATTCATAAGCAATATATCGATATATATTGAGGAACTTTGTTATATTGCTATTGAATAAATTATTAATATTGTTTTACTGCTCAGCCCCACCTGAACTATTTGAAACGTTCAAATGACCTCATGACAATGATGCAAATATGTCAAAAAAGGAAAAGCTTATTTTTTTCACCAATGTTGAAATGATATTGATTACTCAAAAGTAAACAGCCTGAGTTCCCTTCTTTCAAATCCAGCATTCCTCTCACATCCGTCCGCTGAGCTCTTATCAAACCGGGGCTTTGTCTGCTGTGTATTTTATGTTTGACATTTAGTGAAAACCTCCAGCATCACAGGATGCAGAGCTGGGAAAGAGACTGGAGTTTAGGAGGAGGCGAGGTGCTGCTTTGCTGGCTCCGAGTGTGCAGTGACTGATAATTGCAGTGCTGCTACCACCTCATTATGTCACACCTAGTGGTGCTTTAAAACAGGAGGCTGAACTGCAACCTTTACTCTGCACATCAACGGGAATTATTTTACCAGCCTACCCAGACGAGATGTTATCCTCATATGACTTATTTTCTTGTTCCTCGTGTGCTTCCCTTTATGAACTCTCATCATAAATGTTTATGTCAGCCTCTCGTGGGTAAGCTATTCCCCAAATTAAAAGGCATATAAAATTAATTTAGCCCGGTTTACCCAGTCGTAGAGCTAATATTTCCCCTCTGTCAGTTTTATTCTGTCCTCTTGGCTGCCAGTGTGTGTTGGCTCTAAGAATACCTGCAGGTGTATGTATAGAAAGGATAATCCACATAATGGGCCCCTCCAAGCACAGATCAGCTGTCCCAGCTGTGCCTGTACTCCTGCATGTCCGAGTTTAGCTGATCCCCTGAACAGTAGGGCCATTATGATGTCGGGAAGCTGCGATGTAATGCAGCGAGGAAGTTGGAGGTGTGCCGGCCTCCATAAGTGTGTAGATGTGGTGCGGTCAAAGCTAAAGCATCTAAGTATAGCACATAGCAAGAAACCTCCATGGATTATGAACATAATCATGAGCTGAATCTTTCATTTTCTGATCTGTTATGACTGGTCTATAAATCCTCCTCCTAAAGAACATTCATAAAAGGTCTTGTGTTATGTCACCATCTGTGTGAGTGTGAGAGACGTCATGTGAACTTCCCCTACAGCCGTCTGGTTGCATGGACAAGGGATGGGTTCCAGTATTTTGGATCTAGAAGTCAACAGGACAGCTACAAAATGTAATATTTGCAGGAGCTTGTATCCAAATGTCTTCCATCCAACATTTGACGTCCAAAATAAGAATTTCAGGCATATTTAATATGTTAAAAGGCTGAATGCTCAGCCTGACAGGGTTGCACCATATTCTGTGACCCATAAGATTCTGTGACCTCTAGCAGTGCACCAATGAATTTCTCCTGGGGGGATGCAAGAAGTTGCTGATCATGGTAATTTATATTTATTGTTTTTTAAAGATATGTATTTGGTGGTTATAATTGTGCAGTATGCTGTGTGCAATGTTTTCTTTTATTATCATTTAGCACTCCTATTTTCATTGAATTTTGTACAATTCAATGAGAACAAAGGCTTTTTGTTCTATTTATATTCTAATAAGCGCAACGTGCCCAATGTCAGCCATTGATTTAATTTAAATTCTCTGAAGGATGAAGTAGAATCAAGTTATTAATTATTTTCCTCGCGTCCTTTTTACTTAAGCTTCTTTGACCTCTGCAGCTGCAGCACAGCCCCCTGGTGAGCGGCAAAATGAGTCAGGAGGGCTGTAATGAAAGGCTCAGATCGGTGACAAAATGTGTGGTGAAAAATCCCTGAAACGCTTTCACACAGCAGAAGGACCATAGTTTCGCTTTGATAGTCAATTTCCTACATTAAATTGGTGTAAATCTATGTTCCAATTCACTCTTCGCGTCAAGACCGAATTGAAATGATACAGATTGGTCTATGGAGGATTTCTTTATAGAGTCACCAGCTTGTCATGACTGAACTTTGAGCCGTGTGCACAGCTAGCTCCATAGCTTCGTCACAGGCGCGCACTGAATCCTGGGATAGATCGGCAAGAGAGCAGGACTCGTTTGACACCATTGTTTGAAGGAGCCTTCGAAATGGGATTGCCTTTAAATGTATTCTAACCCTAACTCCCCCTGATGGATGTGGCCCCTAAATCTAGACACAGCTAGACTCATGTTTTTTGTGTAATCAGGCCCAAAATCCAGACTTTTTTTTTCATCCCTTTTTACACAAAACATGTGAATTTAATTTTCGTTGCTGTGCTAAGTGATGTTTGTTTTCACTCTCCACCAAACAAACTAATTTCAAAAGGGCAGATTTGTAACTGGATTCACATTCAATAATTAAATATTGTCCCTCAATCCTCAGCTTTAACACTCCTCCCAGTAGTATTTTCCTGGTGTATTAGTCTTGTAGCATAAGATTATCCAAGTTTGGTTCAGGCGTCCAGCCACCCTGCTGAATTGCCTTGAAGCAACGTGCTGAATTCCTGCCAGCTAGTTTGTACAGCTCAGCCTGATCAGCGCTCAGAGTATTTCCCTGTGGGGGAAGCGTTATCACATCATTTAATGCCAGTGTCAGGCAGGAAGTTCTTTTCTCCGACGACAAAGTAATAATATTATTTCAACTGCCAACTCTGAGGCATTCTTGTTATGAATGGTATTTTATTCTTTGCCGGAGCTGCTGTCTTCAGGCTTACGTTGTTATCATGTGTGCTGCGGAAACATAAAAGGTCAAATCCTGCACACGAGTAAGACGTTTTCAGCCTGTGTAAATCTTCAGAGCAATTGCTTCCCTTTGTGGTTTTGCTCAGTCTATACATCAAACTAGCTCCTTAAGTTCCCCAAGGAAATCAGAGGAAATATCAGCTATCTGCGTTTTAACTCATCCTGTGTGGTTGAAAATCAGCAGCAGATGAATTCAACCACACCGCCATCCCCATCCCCTCTTCGTCTGCGGAAAGAGGAGTAAGTGTATGCACACACACTTAAAAAGGCTGTATGGAGTGGGAGTGGGGAGTAGGAGGAGAGGAGATTGCTGGTTGCAAAACATCGTGGCTGAATGAATCTGAGAGAAAGAATGGGAGAAGGAATAGTCGTGCCCCTCGAGAATGGAGGATGGGATTTTTTTCTCCTCCAGAGTGAAGGATGGGGAGGGGGCAAATTACCTCGCCCCAGGCAGATCTCAGAACTGCTGACAGGGTTGAAATGGTCCCCCTGGCAACAGAGAAATGCTCGGATCTGAAGTCTGGATGCCTGTGTGTGTGTCTGTGTGTGTGTGTGTGTGGTGGGACTGGGTCAAGGTGCACTGCAGGTATGTGTGTGTGTTTGAAACAATGAGCCGATAAGAATAAAGCCCCTTCATTTCAGATACAAACCTGCTGTATGAATATACTCCAGACGGGAGTGAGAGTCCCACGGAGCAGGGAGTGAATGTCAAACATCAGCGATATGTCCCAGCACAGCACAGCAGACGGGACAAGGACATCCAGGTCGACACAGAGAGAAGGACATGACTCACACTTCCTTCCAGGGCTTTACAAGTGGGATTAGTTTAATAGTGCCGCATAATAATGCATAATAATATACACAAGCGACTGTCACTGTCAGCTGTCAGTTTGGGGGCACAGACTTTATCGCTCATGTACACTTAAGCCACATCCATACTAGTAGTATCCATACTAGTAGTATGGATGTGGCCTCAGGTATCTTTTCAAAGGTTGAAGGAAGGTTTGATGTGTTTCTTGTCCCCTGCGCAGCAGATCTCACTCTGCCGTTTATCCAGCTTTAGAAATGTAAACCGTTTCCAACTCGCTGTTGTGTTAAATCCCTTCATCACGACTTACTCACCTGATCTTTACATGTCTGTACATCAATAGCATCTTTCGGTATCAGAAAGTGGTAACAACATGACTGTGAGGCCCCTCAGCTCAATTCTGTATGTATTAATTTGCGTTGGAGGTCCTGAAACCAGCAAATAGCTCGAACAAGTGAATGTTTGGTATTTATGCTTAAAAAATGACAAACAATTTATCAAAATTATTACAATTAGTTTTCTTTCATCCAACGAATCGATTAGTTGAGTAGTGAGTTCAATATCTATTTATCAACTCTTAAGAATACTAGATTTTTGTTTTCCCGTAAAAGCGAGTTATCTCTGATACTCTGTGTGTGGCTTAGTCTAATTTCAGTGGTTTTAAAAGCAGTTTATAGTTCATTCCCACATTGTTAAGAATCTCCTTTCGGGCACAGGCAAACACACACACATTCACTGACAGAGACACACACAAAGGAGTCAAAGGTCGGTGTCAGGGGTCGCTGGTGTGTGGGTCACAGATGAAATAAACAATGGCGGGGGAATCCTTACTGCTGAAAACAGCAGTCCCTGTCCCTCTTCCCACTCGAGCTGAGCTCAGCATGTGTGACACTGAGTGGCCGGAGACAGCGAGCGGGTCCGCGGGTGCGTCCTCCAGCCTCGGGCAGGAGCTGCCAACAGGGCTTTGATTGACACATTTCGGAGGGAGAGGGAACACTATTGAATCCCCACAGGGCCAGTTGGATGAAGCACGCTGGTGAATAAGTGTGTGTGTTACCGATGCCATGTGTTGCGGGCCTGAGTCACGGATCAGGATTACATCATCCCGCCCGGGTGCAGGAGTTGATGTATTGACTCTGACATCGTCACAGGCAGGCCTTCGGAAGCACCACGGAAAGTTTCGACCGGAGCTCTGAAGGCGCAGCGGCCTTGTTCGATATTCATCTCAAGCCTTTCAGGAAAGCAACGACTCTAAGTTCAAACACAGGTTGTGTAATACAACAGCTGCTTGACTGATGATGACTACTCAGTTGTTCATAGGGTTAATAATACGAATACTAACAACTATAAAAGGTTGCTCATTGCCTTTAGACAAACTGTTTGCTACATCCACCAGGCAAGGAAAACAGTAACCTTTATTTGTAGTCTGCCCGGATCATGTTACTGTACGCAGACTTTATAAACGGCTTCATTGTGGTTCTATCGACAACTGAGGCTGAATAGTTCTATTTATATTTGTATAAATGGAAAACAGATTTAAAATTTGCCTAGTGAAATTTGTGTTTCCAGTCTGTGTGGTGACATTTCTGCTGGTTTGTGAGTGGGGTTGTTCGTGTGGTATATATTTACACTGACAGTAACTGATATTAGCAAAGCTGTCGTCAGTCCTCCGTGACTGTGAAGCGTTAATTTAGTTGTATTGATGTATGTCTGCAATAGCAACCGGAAGTCCTATTGAAAGCCTCTCATCCATGCTTATGTAACTTTTTTTTTGGTTTTGTTTGACTGTGTGTTTGTCAATGGCGTCTGTGTCTGTGCTTGTGTATCCTGTGTGCTGCACAGATCAAACTGTACATACCTGTCAGCACTGCCATGCTTTCTCTTCTCCATCTTTCAAGTCTGCTCCAGCTGAGTAACATATTCATGGTGTGACCTGTATCTGCGTGTTTCATATTGGAGTCATACAATATAATGGGGTTTATTGAGCTTGTATCACTTTCCAGCGTCCAATAAATCATCTCAGCGAAGGACGTTATGTTTTCATCAGCGTTTGTCAGATTATGCAAAAACTACTCCACGGATTTCCATTAAAATCTTGCAGAGGGGCGGAGCAGGACCTAAGAAAGATCTCATTAAAGTTTTTTGCAGATCCAGGTCAGGGCGCGAATCCAGGGATCTTTTTTATAACTGTCTTTAACTTAGTGAGATAGGGTGTTAGCCTCTCTCCAAGAGCCCTTCCAGTAAAAGCTACGCAGTATTTACATGCATTATATGTTCTGCTTGTGCCAGGATTGCAATCATAGTAGACCAAGGCTACAATAAAGTTTTTATATACAGTCAACCCTGGTTTCTTCTGCTGTTGTGCGAACCAAAGAAAAGTGTTGTTGATGAAGAATGTGGTTGGGTGAAAAAGAAGTCAGCAGAGTCAGCAGGCATGTTATGCTGACGCTCAGAGGCCGAGCATGCGGGTTGGTTTAAAGTTAGCTTGAGCTAAAATAAAGATTAAAAAAGTCACCAAATTCTAGTTTTCCTGTTTTCTGGAGGCTTCCATGCTCCAAATCCTCTGAAGACCTCATTTAATATCTATCTGTTGGACTCATGAAGATGTCTCAGTTTAACTGTTGACTCACCTTGGAGCAAGCAAACTCAAATACGCACAAACCCTGAATTTTCTCTTCTCACTCATCCAAGGGTTTGAAAGTGAGACCCTGTCACCTCAGCAGTATGTTTACGTTTCTGATCAGCACAGCTAGAAGCCCCGAACATTTCCAGAGGGTTCCTTAGAAAAAAAAGTGCCTGTGTGACCATGTTGGGATAAAAGCTTATTCTGCTGGAAATTCCCCCTTTTTTCAGCCGTCAGTTCAGCAGTCATTGTTGGCAGGTATGGCTGTGCTCAGACTAAGGAATGTGTTGAACTACTTCACTGTTTTAGGGGTTGGGGTGTTGGGGGGGTTGGCGGGGGCTTCCATGGTCCCAGTTCAAGGGGAAACTCCTGGTCTGGCTGATCTCTCTTGAAAGTGAATGGGCACTCGTTGTGTCTGGAGTCATAGGAGCAGCGATGGCAGCATAATGTTCCCCATGTCCACAGCAGCAAGGCCCATGGCAGATACAAAACAATTCAGGACAGACGTACAGGGAGGGTACTGTTCAGCTCTGATGCCATGTGTTACAGAGTCAGAGCTCGACATAAATGAGTAGGTGTGAGTGTGAGTAATGTGCAGGCTGTCAGATGGAGCTAGCTGAACAAAGTAATCCTAACTTCCCTCTGTGCGCCTGCAGCCATTCTCAAAGGTTTGTGTGAGTGTGTTTGTATTTTGTCTACGCGTGCATGGTATTCCACAGAGAAACTTGCTTCGAGAACAACCTGTTCTTCCAGTTGAGAGTGACGTGTTTGCTGTCTGCTTTGCAAATGGAGTAACACCCACTCCGGCTCACCTTTGCTTCAGATACCAGCACAAACTGAGCTGCACACAAAGGCCATTCTATTCTGGCGTTTGGCACAGATACATTAAGTCCCTTGTGTCCTTCTGTTAAAACCAACCTGCCAGCTAAAAGTCAGCGATAAACATTTAACTGTTAAACGATGTATTTCCTAAAGGATTTATCTCCAGACATGAATCTAAAATACTTTATATGAATACAATTTTATTTTCCTCCTAAAACACACTATGCTTGTGTGTAAGCGTTGAATGTTCACTTCTTCGCAGGTCACACAAAAGTCAACACACCCAAAAAGGATATGAAAAACATGACTCTGGTGTCCTCCACAGTTACACCCATATCACTACAATTGAATATGAAAACACAACATTGTTGCTACGGTTCCTGCCCTCTGTACTTCCCTGGAGGTTTTGAGCGCCAACGACCGACGACTTTGGAAATGTTGTAGAAACGAAACTACACAGGCATCCGCCTTCATTTTCTAATTGGCTCTTATCAGTCTTGACTTAAAACATTGCCAAATCTTACGGTCAGTAACAGTTTTATTTCGTCATCGGACTAAGGAAAGAAACCTCTGCTCTAATTAAATGAACAGTAGACAATCTGCTTCCTGTGCCCAGTCTACCTGCATTGTCATGTGATATGTATTGTTAGGTTTGCACGTATTTCTTGGCTAAAATAACGTTAAAATCAATAAATATAGCCCAAATACAAAAATTTCCCGATTGGACAGAGATTATTTCTAAACACAGAGCTAAGACGCTGGTGCGGAAAATACTGTTTTATTAATAAAGCTGTAGCCTATCCTCCTAGAAATCAAAGGATGCCCTGGTCTGACTGATTTAAAGAACCGAAAAGCGGAAGAGAAACCTAAGTTGTCAGGGATAAGATAAAAAGCCAAATAAAATTCTAAGAAAAGTTTTCTTTCTGGAATCTGCCAGTAGCCGTTTCTCATTCGTTTGATTTCCTTGTCAACTGAGGCAGCTGTGTAGTGTGACATCACCATTTGTGTTATAAAATATTCTTCTCAGACTTTGTCATTCAGCAGCGTGAACTCATGTTAATCATGAATGCAACCAGTGAGTCGCTCAGTTTCCAGTTTACGTGCTCCTTTTAGATAACAGGTTTCTAATGGAAATTCTGCACTAATAATCTTCTCAATCATTTCTCTAAGTGCATGTACTGTATCCGTCTCAGTTTTTCACCGGGCTTTAATTGCACTGATGAACTCTGGCATCTTGATATCGTCTCTTGTCTTATAATTGGCATTCAAAGGATGTTACGGGAAGGGGAACTTTGCATAAAGCTGCAGAATATGGCTGCAATTTTCCTTTCCATATAATTTAAATAGATATAAAACAAAAGCACTCAAGTGAAAGAAAACACACACTCTCTTCTCTGTACGTCTAAGTATTGAGTAGAAACAGAGTGTGTGTGAGTAGCGGGGGTGGGGGGTGGGGGGGTTGTTTGACTAGCTCAATAAAAGGAGTCTTTCAGCTGCACTGGAAACAATTTCCAGCCGAGGGGACATTTGTATTAAAGCCTTGCCTTGCCAGCATAGACTCAGTGTGTGTGTGTGTGTGTGTGTGTGTGTGTGTGGGTGTGTGCGCGCATCAGAGCAGCCAGCCATCAAGAGTCGACAGTCCCTTTTCCTGATGCATTTTGGGAACAGGCTGCCATTTCTAAATCAGTGCTTAAGTCTGTGCAGATATCTGAACGACCTGTGCCAGCGCCGACAGTCAGTTCATCAGACAGACAATACTTACTGAGGGAATTAGAAGGTCAGTGTTGAGACTCTTACGGTCCCAGACGCAACACACATGATCCGCAGGGCAGTCCTCCAGAGGTCAAGCTTCATCAGCCGGATGTTCCAGCAGGATCAGCCGGCCTCACCCTCAGGCCTTTAACACAGACTTTCACACTGCTGTGGCTGGCAAAGAGAAAATATCAGATTTTCCTGGTTAGTTTTCTCGCTGTGACTCTCTTCTAGTGGTTGTGGAGCTGAGTCAACTTCACGAGTCAATATAATATTATAAAATACAATATAATATAAAACAAAACTATGAGATTGTTACACTATCCACAACAGTTATGTTATGAGTTTTTTAACAAAGAATCCCCAAGAATAGCGGATGAAAGTGGCTCTTCTTAGCAACTCTATCAACCGTCTCAAAACATGTGTGTCATATCTAAAGTTTTCATCCTCAGCTGGCAGCTCAAGTCAGCTTCAATATCATGGCTTTTAGTGGTTTTCCACTATGAGCACACTATAGACTGAGGTAATCTTTCTCATTTCGTTCGACTCTGTGAACACACCAAGACAAACTCCTGTGTGTTGAACCGTGATAGTGATCCTAATGCAGCGGCAGCGTAAAAGCTCATGTTGAGCGGGATGATCAAACATGCATTGTGTACTTGTTAGTATTTGAGTTTTTCGACTGTAACGGCAAGCTGGAAAAGAAATTTGTGGGAAATGCATTTCGCTGAGAGGTTGTCGGGACATCAGAGGAAAGCGGAACAGGGAGATGGATGGTTAAGAAGCCAATTAGCCTTTTCTTGGCAGCATCTCTTCTCTTATGAGGCTGAGATCACCGAGGAGTTAAAGATATATTGCGATGATAAGGGAAGTGTATCTGTGTGTGTGTGTGTGTGTGAATGTGTGTGTGTGTGTGTGTGTGTGGCAAGCATGGCGAGCATGGCGAGGGTATATTTGGCCTTCATGCTGTCCTGCACAAATTTGTCAGTGCATGTTGGACGCTACGGAGCACACTGTCTATGAATGTCCCTAATGATTCCAGCAGGGTTTGTGCATGTGTGTGTGTTTCATGTGCAAGTGTGTGTGTTCTTATCAGAATGAGCGAGCAGTAATGAAGCATGGACCTTGGACTGGAATGATTTAGGGGTTTTCATCTGTTTTTCCTCTGTTTCATGTAATGAGGAAGCTTTGGTTTATCTGAGGGGAAGCAGGAGAACTTACTTACGCAGAGGACAGCAGATATTGACCTTTGATTGATTTAATTTTTTTTTTTATCATTTGACCCACGTTAACAAAAGCAGCAGTCTTTCCCTGGCTCTGTATCAGTAGCAGTAATCTAGACTAGTGGGTTTGAAAGCTGGCTTCTTTGTGCGTGAGTAAGGCTGGCATATTTTGGCTAAGTTTAGCTGACTTCCATTTAGCTTGGCATGTATCCGCTCAGTCAGCTGATCGGAGTATAATTACAGTTCATAGTACAGTGTGATTTAAGGCTCTCAAGAACCAGTAAGGCAGCCAGATAACGGAGATCCTCCCCCTCCCCCCACAGTGTAACTGGCTTCCTGCGCTGTCTCCCCAGCGAGGCTGCCTTTTTCCTGTCGCACACAACACAAACTGCCAGTGGCTACATCAGATCTCCAGCAGACGACAATGGAAAGAAACAGAAAACAAAACAATGAGAAAAACGGCTTGAAATACAGGCCTTACATGCTGCAAACACAAACACTAAAAGGTTTTTTTACTGTTTTAAAAATAAAGTGATCACCGTCCAGACTTCTTAATCTCTATGCTAACTCACCTGAGAACACATATCACAACCCTACACGTACACTGTGCTGATGTTAACAGTCAGCGGCTTAGTTACAGAAAATACTACCAACCAGAAAGCACAATGGGGAAAGCTTTTTTTAAATATTGAGCTGATGATGCAGTGGAGTTCTTTGTAACGATTGGCGTTCATCTGGGAAAGTTGAGTTGTGATTGAGAAACCGATCATTAAGTGAATGACTCCATCATCAATTCCAAATGTCTTCTATCAATCCAGATTGCAACAAAGCTTCTCAGTTTTCAAAATAAAAGCGGGTCCAGCAGAGTTTACAAACTCTGGAGTAGTGTGGACACCAGGCGTTAATGTAACAAAAACAGTGATGCATTTTCAAAACTAAAACATAGTAGAGTGGATGGAGCCGGCAGTTTGTGTCGGTTGATAATGTAGAACCTTCACTTTGATGTGAATCTATGACGTTGCCTAGTTTCCATTCCATTCCATTTCCATAGAACAAGGGAATTCTGAGGGCTTGCCAGTGTCACGCTCTAATTACTGAATCCATAGTGTTTCAGTCATGTAACGTGTGGACCAATTAGTAGTTATGGCTACAACAAACTCTCATACAAGAGCACAAATTGCCTTTAAAGTAACGTAAAAGCTGTGTCTTAACGTACAGTGACAATAAAGGATGATGCATTATCATGAAGGATGCACAATGTTGCTTTACAAGACTTAGTGCTAGTTGTTGTTTTGTAGCTGTGTCTGATGTGTGTGAATATTCTAGGCGCAAACTGCCAGGCGACTCCAGATGGAAATTTGGTTTAAGAACGTGTTTGTTATGTTCAGTATTTCACTTGCATGTAAACCTGCATCTATTCCTGTGTCTGCATGCAGCTTCATTGCCGAATAGGCCCAAGAAAATGCAATGTGTGCGCACGTTCATGTGTGCGAGTATGTGTGTGGTAATAATACCCCTGGTTGTTTCTGTCCAGTGCCATCTGGTAAATTCCAGCACAGAGGACGTTTTAGTTTGCCAGCAGTCTCTATCTGTGTGCCTCCCTCTCTCTCTCGCTCGCTTGCCCCCTCTCTCTCTCACACACACATGTAGACGCACAGTTATTCTCCTTCACACACATGGTATCACGTCAGCTGTGACTGCAGGGCAATGCTCTTTTCTGAAGGAGAAAGAGAAATGCTCTAGCTGCCATTCCTCCTCTCTCTCTCTCTCTCTCTCTCTCTCTCTAGCTTACTCTTATATTCCATCATCAGTTTATTCTGTGAATTAAGACGTTATATCATCTGAGGAAAGTAAAAACTGGAGTAGCTATTGTTTTTGGATCCTCAGTATGAGCTTTATTGTGCAGTTATCGTTTATGATCTGAAAACATCCACAATAACAACGTGTCAGAAACTGAGGAGCAGAATCGGATTTACCCGACAACCATGCACTGTGACATAATCGTTTTCTGGACTCAAACAGCAACACATGCTCAGACACTTTGTAATTTATCTTTCTATTGACCCTCAACAAAAATGAGGCCACATTTTTTTACCAGCAGTATTAAACATTGATAATAAATATTATATTACAAGTTTGTTGACTTACTTTTATCTCCCTGCATCATCCTCCATCAAACCTTTAACAACAAATACCTGCACAAACAGAGAATAGTCAGCTAATTACTATTGGTTTTAGAGCTGCAGGTGATTATTTTATGATTTTATTATGTATAAAACGTAATCAAAAGGTTTGTGAGAAAAATGTTGTGACAAAAACACAAATCCAATAATGCTGAATAAATTGAATAAGTCACACTGGTACCAGTAATGCAGCCGCTGCTTCGCTAGTATCTTAAATGATTCAAATTTAGCTTCTGTCGATTAAAGTTAATCAAATAATCATTTCCGCTCTACTTTGTTTTGAAAGTCACAGGGGCCAGCTGTAAATGTAATAACGCCTGAAATCAATTCATCTGTAAAGAAGTCATAAATTTCAGTTTCCTCTTGTAGATGAAAACAGGGAAAAGCTTGTGCTGGAAAAGGACAATCTGAAAGGTTGTAAATCAAGCTAATCCTGACTGCAGGGCATCAACTATACACGACCAGGGAGACCACCAAGGAAAGAGGATGGGGGTGGTCGGTGTTTAGAGACAGAGGAGGGAGTCAGGGGAGACAGAGGTCACCACAGAGTAGGTAGTTCTCTCGGGTGCGAGGGGGGGGGAGGAACAACATGGAGACGCTTTATTTGACTGCAGGGCTTTGACACAGCGGGGGGTCAGGAAAGCATGGGGAGGAAGTCACATTGGTGAGACACCCTGGGATGGAAGCGGGGGTGCAGTGAGAGGGGGAGCGGGGGTGAGGAGGACAGAGCTGCTGCAGAGCAAATGGGAGGACGAAGGAGGAGACGGACAGGAGGTCCTTTCATCAAAGCCTTCACCGGGGATCATCAACCCTCTGTGTGGTCCCCTCACACCAGCAGCATGCCGACATGTGGCATGTTGGCCTTTGAGTTTCTACTGGTTTTTGCAGAGATCCTGAACTGGCAGGATGAGGCAGACCAGAAAACTGAAATACTTCCAGAGGAAAACAAAGTAAAATCTTGCACAATTAAAGATTATCATCATAATTATATAATTTTAAGATTATTAGGATAGTTTTACATGTTTATGTGATATCTCTTTTACACCTTAAATTGCTGCCGGTCCCACTCTTGTGATTTATCAATAGCTTAGAGGGTGGCCCGGAAATGTCAGCCCTCATACCCTGAGGCTTCCTGATCAACCGTTAACTCCAGTGTGGCTATGGGAACAATGCTATTTGCTATTTGCTCTGCTGGACCAATATCAGCTGTCAGTAGGTGGATTCCCCGTTACTGGGTGACGTTGATTCTTTAAAGGAAATAAAAAGCCACGGATGCAAATGAGGCGTTTCAGGAAGTTCAGGAGGAGTTTTCTCCCTTCGCTTTCGGACTTTGGCCTTTGTAACAGAGCAGAAATTTAACAAGGACAAAGAAAAACACACATCAAGGGAAAGAAAAACCCCCCAAATATAACACTTTGACTTTCTTTATTTTCTTGTGAATATTTGTCTTGAAATAATATTGAATTTACAAACTGTTCTGCTGAACAGGTGAACAGATGTGTGGTCCCTCTTCTTATTTCCTGAAGCAGTTCTGTTTTAAGTAAATTTTCTCTCCATTCACCAGACACTCGTACTGTAACTATCCATTTTGGTAGTAAATTAGGTTAGGGGTAGATATGTGACTCAGGACATCATGCAGCTGCGGTGTGCTGTTCATTGAGCAGGAGTTCCTCCTTCACAGCACACGGCCTATCAGGCCCATAAAGATGGACGTCTGGGCCGTGTAGACTGCGGCTGAACCAAAACAAGATGATTTGGTCAGGATCTCTGTGAATCGGCTTCACCACTTCCTCCTGCCCTTACTGCCGTCACCTAGCAACAGAGCTACAGTTGGACACAATGAGAAAGTATTAATGCCCCTTGGTTTTTTAACATGTGAACCGTTAATTATGCGGTCGAGTTGAAGCCTGATACTTAAGTACTGGATGTAGTGTTGCCTGCCGTCGCCTATTTAACTCTTTGAGAAACGATTTGTCACCGAATCGCAATGAATCCTGGGAAAAGGTCGGCCTGAGAAGGATCCTTCGTTTCTCGGGGTTGGAAGGACGCTTTTGTCGGAGCCTTGGAAATTCAAGTCTTCATCGCTTTGACGCCATCTGTCCTCAAATGCAGCTTCTGAATGATGATCATCATTATTGCGACACAGCTACAATATCATTTATATCTGATATATGCACATTTTTTTATTCTTTGTGTTTCACTCAGTTGGACACACGGAAAGGTAGGTTTGAGAGAAGACAACCTTACAAGCTTACTTTGTGTTCTCCAATGACCGGACCAATTATTACATTACACATTACATGTCTTTTAGCTGACGCTTTTATCCAACGCGACTTACATTTTTTTTTTTTTTTTTTTTAGAACACTCATTTGGGGGTTTGGGCCATTTAGGGGTTCGTTATCTTGCCAAGCACACTTAGGCATGCAGATGGGATAGAGTGGGATTCGAACCCTCTCTATCCCATCTTCTTGTTGCAGAGCACCCGCTCTATCCCCTAGGCCACGCTCTCCCCGCTTTAATCACTGCTTAAAGCGAAACTGACTGATAACTGATTGTCAGTTGGATTTGGAAAGTAATACCAACAAAAGTAAAGGGAGCAGCATCATCTATACTGCTCCTTCACACAGCCAGAGAAGAGTTCAAATAATTGATTTCCTTTCTTTCACACAGTTTGTATCTGGAGAAGCAGCATGATTGAATTATCTTTAATACCTGTATCGCATTGTTTCTCTTCTGCTTTTTCGCCCAACCAATGATGTTGCATCTTTATTTCAACGTGTAGCACCTTGTCAGTCTCTGTCTTATCTCCCGCCTCATGTTTCACTGGGAGAAAAGGGACAGACAGTCTAGACGCTGACAGAGGGATGAGAGGAGAATCGATTGAAGCATACAAGAGCAATTTCACGTCTCGGCCCACAGCTTCAAAAGCAAAGCCTCAGCTGCGTTACCGCTGCCCCACCACTGCAGCGGCAGGAGCAGGGATTTTGTATGTGCACGCAAATCTTTGTGCGTTAATTTATGTGCAAAATTGTGTTAACGTCAAACACCAAATAGTCGGTGGATAATCCGAGGAACTAAGTGGATTTCATCGCCTCATTCACCTTCACTGTCCCTCTTGTCGCCGCCTGTCTCTCTGACCTTCGCTGTTCCCACTTTGAATCCTCTTTGATTCTCTCGCCGCTCGCTCTCATTTCCTCCCCTGGTCCCCTGGGCTCGTCTCCAGAAGTGTCAGCATTTCCTCTGTCCTCCCTATAGCATCAGACCCGTCATCACTATCATGGTGTCTATACAGCATCAGCGCTTTGGTGGGGATGTTTGATACAGGACACTTTAAAGCTTTGTTGTCTTTTTCTCTCCTCTAACTGATTAATCCCTGTCCGTTGGTCACTTAGACTTTATTTAGGTGTGTTCTGTGGTTTGCTGGTGTCGCACTGTCTTTGCTGTGTGCTGTTTCCTCTGAATGGATTTAATGGGGTTTCTTCTCACTAATGAGATAAGGACAGTGGCGCTTTAACCCAAAACCGTGACTGACACACTGAAACTGTGTCAGGATTAAAAAATCATGTTAATCTTAAAGGGCAACTCCCTCCCCCACATTTAAATCTTTCTCTAAAAGATAGACTGTCTGCAGGAGTTCATCCTATAGACAAATGACCAGAAAATAAATTTGGAGAGATACGTCCCGTTATTGCAGTAACATGTTGGGGGGAAGTTGTGTCTTTAATCAGAGACACTAATTAATCTTGGGAAATTAATTTTTACTGTTGGCAGAGCATGGCCAATGCATTCTTTAATTAACAGTAACTGGCAGTGTGTGTGTGTGTATATGTTTTTTGAGGTCTTGGAAAAAATGGTGGTTAGTGGTGTGTGGCATAATACCTGTGGCTAGTTTTTAAATCCAAACACACACACACACACACTGTTCCCTCAACCACTGTTAGGCAGTAAGTGTGGTGTGTTTTTAGATCTCACTTCTAATGCACCACAGGAAGTTTAGATTAACAAAAGTTTTTCATTGTGCCAGCCTGTAGCTGATCCTGCTTATAATACATGGAGTGCAGACTGTGTCATATTTATCCCTTAATGTGCATAGGTTGGGTTTTAGTCAGCGTTTTTTTTTCCATTTGCACAGAAAACTGTTTCTCTCTGATTTCCATGCATGTGTAAAACAGAGTAAATAAGGAATATATCTGCAAAATAAAAGAACAAATGTTAAGACTAGAAACTATACAGTTAAGCCTCATGTGAAGCAGTAACACATATGCTTAATGTGCACTGTCGTTGGTCAGAGTTTGTATTATGCACCGTTCATCTTTATTTTCAGTTGCGAACAGGTAATCTTTCATACATGCACTGAACTTGCAGCTCTGATTAACATAAAAACCAGGAAACACCAAGCCTGGCTCTGTTCATTATTTCGAGTACCAATAAAGCTCCTGAACATGTTATATCCCATATTTATGCTAGGCTAAGCTAACCATCTGCTTCACAGATATGAGAGTGGTATCAATATTATCATCTGACGCTGTAACCATGGTCGGCACCGTAAACATTTGGCTCTCAGTTCGCCCTTCTCATCTAACTCTTGGCAAGAAAGTGAGTAAGGGTATCTCAATGAACTGTTCTTCTCTCATAGAGTTATACGGTTTGTTGCCTGATTCCCCATCTTAACCTCTTTCTACTGCTGCCACACTTTATTTTGGCTGCATACTGCAACTAGTCAATGTGGTTTTCCGGTTGTTCTGTTTTTTTCGCTGTAGAAAACCGAAGCAAGCCTCAAAATGAGGGCAGCCAAACAGGTCAAAGCTGACACAAGTGCTTTTTGGGTAAATGCTATTGGCGGATTTGAGCCTCTTCACTCTTCTACCGAACTCTGCATTGTGTGGTAGCATCTTCACACCTTTCTCCTTTATTATGTAGCCCAGTAATGCTGGATTAAACTCTGTGTGAGCTCTCAGCTTCCACTCACTGCATCCCATCAGCGTGTCGTTTGCACGTTGTTAATGTACAATAGTTGACTTCAGTTTTGGCAGGTTCCTTCATTTGGCCATGGGGGTGTTCGACAGACATTTTGACACGCAAGGAAGCGAGACGTGGAGTATAGGGAGGGGCAGGGGGCTGGCATTCAAGGTAAAGCCATGTTCGCCTCTCCTGACAGCTCTGATCACAGAGAGGTAGTGATTCGAGAAACGTGATCAAACGCGCCCTACCTGCCGTCTGTCAGGGGAGAGAAATGGAGCCATGGGCATATGTGTGCGCGAGTATAGCAAGGCGAGTCTTCAGAGAAGACACCAGGAGGGGAGATGACAGCATGAAAGCGAGCTCTACCAGTTTTTCGGGAGAGAGGAGAAGCAGCTGATGGATTAAAGGGTTATCTGCATGTGAACGGGGGAGAAGGCAGTGATGAAGAGAGAGGACGGAAAGCAGCGAGCTGTCAGGTACAGCGCCCGTTGGCACACTGTCGTAACAGCTGATCGGGCTCGTGACAGGAAGGAGAGGGAACAGGAAGAGGAGCAGGAAGAGGAGCAGGAAGAGGAGCTGAGTGGATTCTGGCTTTGATTAGGACCTCAGCATATCAAAGCATGGGTCCTTTTGAATGACAGTTTAAAAGGACCGGGGCTTGGTGAGAGTTATGACGTGTGATGTTTAGTGATCAGACTCTGACTGATGGTACCAAGAGCAGCTACAAGGAGAATTGGTGTAGTACAATTTTTTCTGGATCTACAAAATCCAAGTTACAGCTACAGCAGTGAAATAATGACACAAGATCCTGAAGGGCTATTATCGAACTTTGAAGAAAATAAATTAAAAGGCTGTGAGATTTTAAAAAGAGAATATGCAAAAACATTAAATGTCAAATAATTGGGTTTTTCTAATAGTTTAATCGCTCTTTGCATAAGAGCACTGGTCGGTCTCTCTACTTTAAGTGGACATTGTCTTTACTCTGTGCAGATAATCAGGCTCTATCGTGAAGAAACAAAACCTTAATTTGAAAATGCTATTAGACCCATAATGTGGCCATTAGACGCCCGTGCCACAGGAAGTTAACGAGCGGCACCAGAGAGTGCAGAAATGTCTGCGGTGTTGGCTCTTACAATCTCTCTTACAGTGGACGCTCTCTTTAATGATTAATGTCCGTAACAGGGTTCAGCAGCGAGAAGCTCTGTGTTTTATCTCCACTGACCAGGCTGCTCTTCTTTATGCAGTAACAAGGAAGCACCGGAGAGGAAGTGATTCTGGGATTTGATTACAGGCAACATGGTCACATGTCGCTTCAGAACAAGAGTCTATCGCTAAAATGTTAAAGCCTCATCATCATGTTTCCACTGTAAAGCACCATCGTGACATATTATATGCTTGTTCAGCAGCCACTGAAGAGACTGTAGCAGCACCAGACCTGGTTAATGGTGCCATGGTTCTGTGGCTTGTCTAGTAAACAGGATATCCTCAGTTCAAATCCAAGTAGTGCCTTATTTGGGGCGGTGGCAAATCTTTGTGGTGCGACTAATGAAGGATTATTTGATCTTACATTTTAGCTGTGTGTTTGGTCTCCTACAAATCAACAATTGAAATTATGTTTTGAAAGTGTAGATATCAAGATCGAGCATTTCAGTAGAGAGGGTGCTGTGGCTTAGTTGGTAAAGCGCCTGTCTAGTAAACAGGAGATCCTGGGTTCAAATCCCAGCAGTGCCTATTTTGGGGGGGAATTTTCCCTTGCAGTGTAACTAATAAAGGATCATCTCATCTTTCAGGTGTTTGTTCTCAACCATCTCCTGTGACAGTGATATCTCTCAATAGTTCTGCTAACCGTTACGTTGTGTTCACCAGGTAGTAGCTGACATCATCTATCTGTTGATCATTGCTGAGCAGGAGGTGCACTGTGGGGTTTTAGAGCTTGTTCTCTGAAAACAGCCGTGGACATAAACAAGGCCATGAAAGCAGTGACAGTGAATTCTGAATAGTGCAGTGCCAGAGAGGTATACTTGAACAGAAAGTCACAATACAACTCTGAAAAGCTGAGATGGATTTCAGATTCAGACACTAACTCTCTGTATGTTTATCACTGCTCGAAGCTTTTAGATGGAGCTGAATAATAAACATTTGTCTGCTTGGTGCTTGTTTTGTGAAACAATTACATGAACATTGTCTGAGACGACTTCATGTGGTGCACATGCATAAAAAACAGGAAGAAACAGCACAGATGACTAACTAGCTCCCCGGCTATCACAAGTGTTGGCAAGGCAATGAGCAGAGCATGACTGTAGGCACCATGAGCAGAGTTGGAATAAATCTTGATCAGTCAGATTGTGTGTCTGGAGCTTTGCACAACAGCTAAAAGACAACAATTTGTGTCAGGATAAAAAGTTTGGCAGGCACGAAAATGCTACGTCTACAACCTTTGGTTCGTTCACCTATTCTCTCTATTTCGTGGAATTTAGTGCAAGCTGTGGGTAAAGTAGGTCAAAACAAACCCTGACACATAAACCATTACAGATAAGTGCCCTATAAAGAAGTCAATCAAAAACAAACTTCACCTTTGTCAAGGCCAAATGATGAATTTCTAGAACTTTACTGCAGTGGAAAGGTCTGTTGACCATGATGTCTATGCTATGTGCTTATTGTTATACGTTCCCACATCGAAGCCATAATTTGGAAGCCTACAAACACAACTTGACTTTGTTTTGACTCCTGAAGTGTCCTTTGTCTTGTCATCCCCGTGATGAACGTGCCTGGGCGTAGCTACAGTGTCACCCACTCGGTTCTAAAATAAAGTTTTTGTACTTTGCATCTTCTACCTGATTTCATCTTGAGAAGTCAAATTGGCATTAAGGGTTTGTAAAAAAGTCATGAATTTTCTCATAAAGAAATATGAGAAATATATCTTTCTCGAGTTCTGTCGAAGTTGCTATTTAACTTCAGTTGAACCCTATCTGCTTTTATTTTGAAGATCGTCCTCCTTTCCCTGGATGAAAATAGGCCGCCTGTGTTCTCTGCTGTTTATCTTCTGTTCATAATGTGTCATGGTTTAAAATGATTGTTGAACAGACCTCATTTTGAGGGAGGAAAATAGATAATAAAAAATAAGTTTTAGAAAAACTGATTGCAGCAGTGCACAGCTCCGAACCCTGTTCGACGTACTTACTGTGACTCTGAGATTACAAATCCTTGCCTTAGGCTTCGTTTCTCGTATCGCACTATTATCAGTCAGCTATTGTTATGTAACCACTCCGTCTGTGTGTGTGTGTGTTTGAGGGCACACAAACAGGAAGGAAGTCACAAACAAAAAACTATTTATAATATTGTATTCAATTTGTCAAACTCAGATCGAGGCTGTTTGACAGATCAAAAGATTTTTATTTTCCGCTGCTGCCTCTGAATCGTGCGTTCAGCTTGTTCTTCCACCATCTGCAGGGATTCTCTAAACTCAACCTTTTCAGTGTGTTTTTAATTAGAGAAGGCAGTGGCCCCTTGACAGAATCTTTACGCTAATGGGAGCTAATAATTGCAGTATAATTTGCAAAATCACTAAGAGCTTGCAAAGCAGTTTTTGTCATTCAGATTTAACTAATTAGAAAAATAGGACGGGTGTCTCTCAGGCTTTTTCTTGAGGTTGTTTGCAGTTTGTCAAACAAGCCACAAATAGCCCATTACGGCGTGTCTCCTATTTTGTAGCCGTTCATATTCATTTAAACCCGACAGTCGGAATGTGGCGCCAGAAAGAAAAGCGCCTACAAGTAATTAACAATAAAATCAGCGACTGATAATTCATGTGGGATTTGTTTTTGTCAAACTGGTGTGTTGTTAAATTCTTGTGTTAACAGTCCAATTTTCTCTGGATTTAATGGGCGAAGTCAAAGCTGCTGGGTCCAGCTAGTTTGTTTTAGACGGGCCACAGTCGCACTAATCACCCACCTCCTCTCTTAAATTCATTTATACAGTTAGGAATCCACTCTGACAGCAGTGGCTAACCCTACTGTGTAGACTACATATAAAGTTGCTCTAATATATTCCCACAGGACGGCTTCCCGCTCTGTAATTTGTTGACTGCTGCACAGGGTCTGAAGAGCAGCAGTCCTCTTTAATGCCTCTATAAACACAAGCACACATAAACATACACATGCAAACACACACACAGACACACTATGCCTTCAGAAAGACTTGAGAGCGGTACTCGGGGAGGGAATAATTATAGATGGCATTGAATTTCCTTCTCTCCACCATGTGCTAACAGTGTGCAGCCAAGAGCGTTTGCTTACTTCACATGTTTACACCGTGGCACCACTTGGCAGCAGGGTCACATTATTGTGACTGAATATCTGGTCTGCAGTGGGGGCCTGGGGAGCAGGGAGCCGCCAGACACACGTACAAGTAGCCTTGTTTTATTATTAAATAAGCAGGACTAGAAACTGCTGCACCAGGATGTGTCAGCGGTATGATAAAAGGAGTTGAGCTGCATCCTTTCTTATACGTTTTAGTTTGAAAACTCATGAACTCTGCTTTGGATGCATCTGGCCCCTACTACTCGTTTAAAACAGAGAAGTTCAGAGACGTCGCTGGCTGAAGATGGGGCTGTGTGAAACAGAGATGTTTAGAGTGAAGGACATTCACAACCACTTGCCAACCTTTCTCTGATTCGGCAGGCTCTTATCACATGACCCCTACCGGAAGAAAACAACCGGCTTTAGCCTCGGCTACCGATGTTGACTTGAATGAAGATAATCAAATAGCGTTGCGTACCCTGTCAACAAATTGCTGGCACGCGAATGCCCAGTGTACAGGATTTTCCATCGTGTTAGTATGGACGGTAATAAAAACCGATTCAGAACCAAAACACTTGTGTGGACAGAGATCATTTTAGTTTGAAAACGTACTAGTGTGGTTGTAGCCTTACACATACTTTAACATCCTCACATTGGGAAAGTGTTCTGCACACTTTGTTGCTTCTTGCAGTTCCCCACATGCTCTGCAAACTGTTGAAAGCTTCACTCAGCTGAATTTTTGAGACGGATTGTAAGTAAGGACATGCTCGGTGTACGCATGACTAGGCAGCTGTTTGCCTGCAGACATGTGTGTGGTTCTTATGCATGAATGCACAAAGCTCTGCTCTGCACATACCTGGAGCTGTTGTATTTGTCGCAGAGAATAGATTGTAATTGAATATACTTCCCTCAGCTTGCTGTAAAACCCCATTACCAGTCTCTTTGTGGAAGGGAGTCCGGGGAGGAGGCACAGTGACCCTGAGGGAGAGGGGGGAGGGACAGGAGAAAAGAGCAAGAGACACCATGATTCGGTTAAAATCAGAGTCAGGATAAAGAGTGAAGCGAGAGAAAAGAATGAGAAACGGACAGCCAAAGCTCAACAATGGAAAAACCAACCTACAAGTGTTTTAGTGAGCTGCATAACCCTGGTCCATATTTTACAAATCTCTGCAGAAGGGATGAGCATTCATATCATACTGACTGATAAGACAGTTACACATTTAGTTTCTTAATGATGATAGAGCATGTTGTCTCCATCAGGTATTTGGGGCCGGATCAGGTGACCTCCAAAGGCGACCGCATATGATTCACGTAAAGTTTACATAAAACTGAAGAATCTGCATCCATTATGTAACTTTCTGTTTTGTTTTCTGTCAAACAGAAAGTGACCTGAAAGAACAGAGACAGCAAAATGACGACAGAAAAGAGGGAGAGAAGCAAATGAAGGGATTGAAAGTTGTGCTGATCGATAACACAAGAGAGGCTGCGTTTAATTGGGGCTAGTTCGGTGTCTGCTGTACATTCCTCCACTGTCTGCTGGGCCGAGCGAGGGATGGACGGAGTGGGAGAGAGAGCTATGGAGTGAAAGAGACAGGGTGAGGGAGGGGATGCAGAGACTCCTGGGAGGAGAGGAAGACAATATGATGTGACACAGTGGAAAACGGGCAGGAGGGAGAGAGAGGAGGGTATGGGGGGGGGGGGGGGGGGGTAAAGCTATCTTGGAGGTGTTATCAGGTTAAGCCACCCAAAACTGGCTGTCACCATGGTGACACCATGGTAACAACCAGGTGTTCAACCCAGAAGCAGAGAGACGTTGCCTATGCAAAGTGTCTTCCTCTGTGTGTCTCTTCCTCAGTAATTGTCTTCATCCGTCTCATTCGGAGGGTCCGTCTGCAGCTATCATTTATTCTAAGGTCGTATTCATACACTGAAAAACTGTTTTATTTTCCATTCAGCAAATAACTCACCTACAATCTGCAGGAATCTTTTCTTCTGAATTTTGATCCCTATCTCATCTGTGCAGTTCTCAGTCAGTTGGGTGAGTCACAGCAGGAAACAACAGTTGCTAGTTAGAGGAGCCTGGATGTGTTGTGTGTTTAAAGGCCCAGTATTCTGCTGCAGCTTCAGCTCAACACTATTCAACCCTTCAATGTTTTTCGGTTCATTGTCGAGGTCAAATGTGACGATTTATTTTTGATTATCACGATGTATGTGTTGTATATATCTATATATCTATGAATGTGTGTGTGTGTGTATGTCTCTGTATGGCTCCCCCATGCTTAAACCCATAAGCTGATTTGATAAGGTGCTTACAGAGATCTCCGTTTCAATCCGTTGGTGTTAGCTAGGTTACATCACTGCGGCCGGCTCTGTGTGTGTGTACGTATTCACATGTGTGTGTGTGTGTGTGTCTTGCTCGGCAGAGTGAGTTTGGTAGTGGTGGAGTCGGGGGGCGGGGGGGGGGTTGTATCGAAGGCTAACAGACGCTCGGCACATGGAGACACACTGCCAACAATGACACACACGTGCTTGTGCTATGCGCACACTGCAGGCCAGACACACAAAAACAGTAAGCAAAGGCAAACACACACAAACACCACAGACCTTTGCTCTTGCTCTTAAAGGCAAACAAGCTGTACCACGCTCGTAAAAACACATCACACCAGCCGCGCGGTTTAATTGATATTCATACGAATGGTTCCTATTGCCAAACACCTCACTGCGTTCACTTCACACCTGGACTGGGCTGATGGAAGGTGAGAGACTCACAAAAGAGACGTGGCACCGAGCAGCAGCTGTGCCTCTCTTCTCTCCTGTGTTTGTTTTTCAGTCAAGTCGATCGTAGTTAAACTTTGGACGCTTTCATTGACTGGATTAATTTGGACACAGTCAGATTGTGTTGACACTAAAACAATGTGCGGCGTGTGATGACGTGTCTGACCTTTAATCAAGCTGCTGTCATTCTCTATCGCTCGTTCACGGTAAGACGTAAACATTTTGCAGCTTGATTGAACATTGTTGACGTGCTCAAAGGAGAAAAGAATGTAACACTCAGAAAACAGTGAGGAGTAGAGGTATGTTGTGAGTGAGAATAATACACAGCACCTCCAGCTCTCACTGAACAGTTTACTGCTACCTTCGTCTCTCTGTAGGTTTCAGAAATGTTAATAATCTATATTCTCACCTTTCAACTCATTAAGACATGCTGAAGGGTCCTTGAGCCAGTTTCCCTAGCGACTCTAGCTGCTCAGTAGCTGACTCTGACCTCTGACCTCTGTGTAAAGGGTGACAGAGGTCTGGCTTTCTGGAAACTACTCTCCCGCTATTAGTCATTTATTATTATACATGGCTGTCACCAGCGACTGCTGCTGTTTGGGGCAGTTTACACATTTCCACTTTCTATTCCTGTGTTTCTCACAGTGAGTCAAGTTGGGAAGTTGTCAAATGATTTTGAAAGAAACATCTGAGAGGGCGACAACTACCAGTAAGTGACAGAAAGGGGAACAATGAACAAAGAAACAGTCAGCGGGATCAGAGAAAAGTCAGGTGGAAGTTGGACAGACAGATGGAGGCTGAGCTCGTTCTCAGCATCGTCATCCTTTTCTTGTTTCTTGTTAAATTACAGGAATCTCAGTGTGTCCTGATTCGACTGTGTTCAATGTGACATATTAAACAGCTGTTTGTATGTGTCCAAAATGACTCTCACATCCAGCCCTAATGTTATGTGTCTTTTGTTTAATTTGTGTTGCAGATAAACCTGCGGCTTATTTTAGTCAGCGGCAAGACAAAAGAATTCCTCTTCTCTCCAAATGAGTCGGCTGCAGACATCGCCAAACACGTCTACGATAACTGGCCAATGGGTAAGTTTGTCAAATACTTAAATAATTACCCACATCACTGTATGTGAGGATAAAAAAAAAAATTATAATATAAAATATTACCGAGCGCTGAAGCTCCGCTGAGCCGTATCTTTGTTTGATCTTTATCTTATTGTGTTGGAGCTCTATGTGTCCTAAAGTAGCCAGGGTAGAAGAAGGAATTATTATCCTGCATTCAAAATCTTACACAAGTAAAAGTATGTATGTGCAGCAAAAGTACACATTCTTACTATTAAGGATACAGAATTTATTTTCTATATTTTTGGAATATTATTACTAACGTATGTATGTTGTCATCATAGGAAAACAGTTTGATTGTTTGATCTGTAGTGTAAATATATGTTGACATTCTTAATCTGTGAATTGACTTATTGTTTTAACGGACTAAAAGTACAATAGCTCCTTCTGTAGTATTAGTAGAGACCAAGTAGCATAAAATGTATACATCCAAATAAAGTACCTCACATTTATTTTGTTTGTATAGCACTTTTCTGCAAAGCATTAAAAAGTGCTGAACAGGGAAGAAACAATCCCAGACATGTAGAATCATAAAATCACGATTAGTGAGAGTAAATAACAGCCAGTGTCAATCATTTGGAAAATCTTCACCATAAGAAAGGTTTCTAAAAAGGAGCAATGCATTTTTTAAATCAATAGGAGATTTAATAGGGAGCCAGTGTAGGGAGGCGTTACGTGGTCGTGTCATGAATCCCACTCAAAAGAGTCCCGTCACTGTTGAGTCAGTGTTTGGAGATGAACAGTCAAAGAACAGCGATTATATAATTATCACCCAGGCATTGTCTCTATTAAATTATGCTGTGATATTCACTCACACATTCTGAATTACATCGCAAAACAACTTTCATTGTTGATCACATTGAAGCAGGAGAACAGCTGCAGCCTGTTTGCATCCAACATGTTTGTCATTTCAAGCACTTTGGCTGTAAACAACTGGAAAAACCAGATGAT
Source organism: Platichthys flesus (assembly GCF_949316205.1). NCBI lineage: Eukaryota > Metazoa > Chordata > Actinopteri > Pleuronectiformes > Pleuronectidae > Platichthys > Platichthys flesus. The sequence continues at coordinate 6,172,851 of NC_084959.1, read as the reverse complement.
CTGACTTGTATGTTTCTTCACAACAATGTTAAAGGATGGGAAGCTTTTATTTCCACATTCAGCCCCACTGCTAATTACTGACACATAGGTCTGTTTAACAGTGTGGGAATGTGCAACTCTTTGGTGTAGGGCAATTAGATCACACTCCGCCCTACTGCCTGGTTATCATTGCGTACAGGAATGTGGGATCGCAGTACAGCCACCTCCTTTTTTAATACACCCACTCCCTAAGTGCTGCTACGCCTTGTGATACCTTCAAATCTGAAACAGACTCCAGCCTTTTCCCACGGTGCTGGGCTGCGTCAAGCCAAAGAGGATGAATTACACCAAAGGACTCTGATTATCCTGGAGTAGAGTTCTAGGTAGAGAGAACAGAACCTTTTGTGCCCTGTCAGTCAGTTTTGAACATCTCCTCCTAGACAACAGATCTGAACCCTGTGAGAGCAAGAGCCGGCACTCGCTCAGCACCAACACCCTCTGTTTAGCTGGAGACACACATCTGGTGGCCAGACTCTGCTGCTGTGCAACCCCCCCCCCCCCTCCTGTTCTCTCTCTCTTTCTCTCACTCTCTTGTTTAATGCCTTCAACTTCTTTTCTATAGCTCGTCTCCAGCCGCAGCTTTCCTTCTTGTTTTCGCTCTCGAGTCTCTGTCACATTCTGTCGTGCCGTCCCACAAAGCCCACACATTATACAGTGTGCTTGTAATAATATAAAATACAGTCTGAGAACGTCTTAAAATATCTTATAACACAGTTGTTGGTGGTTCCTGTTCACTTCACTGTGTCTCAGACTCAAAACAGGATGAGTTTTCACATCTGCTCAAGTCAAAGCCCCTTAACAATAAAAGCCCTTGTTTCCTTCTCTAAATTTGCAAATAAGGGAATAAAACAAAGAGGAGACGGTTAGAAAATATGATTTTTTTGTTGACTTTTCTCTTTTAAACATGTGTCGTGTCTTTTTTCAGACTGGGAGGAAGAACAGGTCAGCAGTCCTAACATCCTGAGGCTCATCTACCAGGGACGTTTTCTACACGGCAACGTAACTCTAGGAGGTGAGAAAACACAGAAAGCGACCCCCCCCCCCCCCTCCCCCCCACGTCTCCCTGCCTCATGTGCTCACAGACATAAACGCAAAATCACGGCCGTGTGTGTCGCTGGAAAAGTTCTTTGCTGTTCTCATCTCTTTTCCCTGAGCCGCAGAACAGAGGTACCTCAGTGCTCCGGACAAGCCGGCTTTGACGGAGAGAGGGAGGAGAGAGGAAACACAGAAAAAGAGGCGAGAGAGAGTGGTCAGGAAAGGGGCACGACTGGCATCCGAGTAGACCTCAGGCAGCACAAAGACGAGACGCAGAGGGTGGGGGCGTGAAAATGAAAGCCATAAGTGAACAGAGAAAAGGAGGATGTCGTCTTTTGAGGCAGGCCCATTTCACTTCCCCCCCTGGCTTTTAGGCTTTTGCGTCCACTTAACCCAATTTAGATTTGACTGGAGTTTTGTGTGGTTAACGGGGTTATGGTAGTCCCCAACCCTTTTACACTCACTGCCATCTATCTGATAAGTCCCCTATCGTTCGTTTAACGTGACCTGACACAGAATCCTCCAGCCAAAAGTCACAGGGATTTTGAATTGCAAAAGTTAATACCACACCCACAGACACACACACACACACACACACACACACACACACACACACACACACACACAAACACACTATGAGCAGGTTTGGGGAGTGAACGAGATCCAAATACACCAAATACGGCGTTAACCAAAATGTAAATTCATTTTTATTTATTCTGATGTTGCAATATGGAAAATAAATGATAAAACACAGGCTTCAGAGTTATGGCTTTGTTCCGGTTTTATGAATTACACAAAATCAAACTCTTCCTCAGCGTAAAAGTAATTTGCTAATGGGCGATATTGATGATCATTGATTTGGACAACATAAATAACATATGATTATGTCATCATGATATGTTTCCTACTCTCATTTTCAGTCGTTTATCCTCCGTTGCTGCGAAAATATAATTCATTCGATTTTCCTCTCATGAGTTTGCTCCGTGATTTCATTTACACAGTGAGAGAGAGTCTCAAGCTAAGTTAACATTCAGGAGCAGCAGCTCATGTAAAATAACTTGAATTGTTCAGAATTCTTTTACAGGAAGGTTTACATCCTTTATCATTTCAGACGGTTTTGTTACCTGCAAGAACTGTTATTATTATTCTGGAACACAATGATCTTGTAGTCATATATTTCAGTAGCTTCAGCATATTATTAGAGCCCTACCAATTTATCAGTTTGATCATTTATCATTTTACAGAATAAACAATGCATAAAAGATGTGAACTTACATTAAATTCATTTAAGAATTTGTTTTTCTATGTTTCTATATATTTGTTTGCGTTTTCTTTTTAGTTATTTTTAATAAAGTGAATGGTTAAAGTGTTACATATCGAGCCTTAATTATATTTTCTATGTCACACAGGTTTGCTAATGACATCGAAATGATCTCTAATGTATATTGGATTTTGTTTATCGATATTGTCCCCCAAAAATCTCTGTCAGCCTGGCTCTAGTCATTATTACATGAAGCACTTTATAACTGTTCTATCAATGTTATATTTCCTGGTTTAACACCTTCCAGTGTTGTATAATCTGTATGTACGTGTTGAAGAGTCCGGTGTACAGACAGATAGACTGTCGCCCAGTGAATAACCTCTAACTCTGTCTGTGTCTCTCTCTTCTCCCCTGTTAGCCCTCAAACTGCCCTTGGGGAAGACCACAGTGATGCATTTAGTTGCCAGAGAGACTTTGCCTGAGCCAAATTCCCAAGGTAACCATCCCTGCGTCTCTCTTCCTTCCTTTCACAAAGCCTTTCACACTCTCCACAACTTTAAGCTCTCTATGCTCCCAGCCATTATTTATTATCTCTCCACATGGCTACAGTTTTGGGAACAGCCACTGGTGCAAGAAATTGGCCTCTTCTTAAATGTATCCCACAGAGACCATCCACTGTGGACAATGTAGAGCCAATAAAGTTCATAAAAGGGGACAGGTCTCCCTCTAGTGATTGTATGTAGAGGCTGGGCTGAGGTCAGCCGAGCGCTAGACCTAACAAACAGAGTTCAGATCAAGAGTGTAGATCTGGGTAGAAAGAGTAACAGGTGAGATCAATGCGCCTGTTTGTGACTTGTCTGTTAAATGTTGGCTATAGGGATATAAAGTGATTGACAGGGATACGAGGGAAATTTGACTATGAGCTTGAAATCCTCAGTTTCAAACTTTATCACAGTTCGGAAGTGGTGAAACTGAAACGAATTATAATTAAACGTCAGAGAGTTCAAATGTTGGGGTTTTTAATGTTAAATCTTCCAACTCTGAAAACAATTTGTGTCCATGACTTCTGTCAAAAACAAAACACTCAAAATTCATGAAATGGTTTAATCTCTGAGTTTAAAATAAAATAAATTGTCATAAAAACAACAGAACTCACAGCTCACATCTGCTGAATTCCCAATTTAAATGTTCTCATTATATTTTGAACAAATATGAAATTGAGATTTGTTGCATAGCTGCTCCGATAAAATCTCGGTGTTAATGATGAACTCTCTGCTGCGTATTCAGCCGTGTTAGTCATTAAAATGAGCAGTCACAGTGAAAGTCAGAGGCAAATGAAGGATGTTGTGTTTAACGTTTACCTCATCAACACTTAAACACAACACCGGAGGTTTGCTTTGCACAGTGTGGAGGCCATTTTGGAAAAGATATAAGTTTTCATCCGGACTGAGAGGAGAAGACGTGCTTGGATATTTATTTTCATAATATGGACACACTGAATGACGCCTCATCATCACATGTGTTTAGCTGAGTACCTGTGCAGGAACAGTGTTTCCTGTTGTTGACGCTGTTTGTGTGTGTTTTCGCAGGTCAGAGGAACAGAGAGAAGACTGGGGAGAGTAACTGCTGTGTCATCCTTTAAATACACACCTCCGCTGCCAGCCCTCTTCACCCGTCTCATCGCCTCTCGCCCTCGACGTTCTGGACCCAATGAGCTCGTCCCTGTCCTGTCCTGGAGTCTGTCCACCCTGCGGACATGCACACGGACAAACACACACGCTCCCCTCCTCCTCTCCATCTTCCTCTTCTTTTCCTCTACCTCTTCTTCTTCCCTCTTTCATACACTCACACGTAACATGGAAAGGCCGCAGGTGCAGTCAGGCTGATCCAGAGTCAGGAGCAGATAAACGATAGAGTTGATTCCTTCGTTGCAACTTGATTTGTTGTCATAACGGAAAATTAGAGGAAGGAATTCGATTTGCATGTTTGTTTTTTTCTTTCTCTCTTAATGCACACCTTTTAAAGCCTTCTGCCACACACATACAGACACACACACACACACTCACGCACAGACATGGACACATTGTCAAGCCATCCTCAGCAGCTCTGCTCAAAGTCAGTCTCTATGCGGCTCCTCATTCTAGCTGGTTGTAAAAGTGATGCAGTGCCACAGTTTGTGTGCCTGGCCTTGTTTTCTCTTTCAGACTGCAGAGATTTTTAACCACTAAAAACAAACACACACAAACACACACACACACACACACACACACACACACAGACAATGTCAATGTGCTTGTGTGATCTCCCTCAGTGCAGCAGATGAAGCTTAGACGTGCCTGATCAGAGAACTCAAACCAGGACACACACACACACACACCTACACACACACACACACACACACACACACACACACCTTGTGTCCTTTATACTGCCCTCCTCTGCATGTGCCCTTAAAGGTCACAAACGAGAACGTCCTTTTTGTCTGCAGAGCGCTGTGGAGGGAGCGAACACGTCGCTCTCTCCACAGCCGGTCGCATTTCTAGCCAAACGCGGCCTAGACAAACAGCCAAACAGCCAGTGTTGGGCCTCTTGTTTTGGGTTCATCGTTCGTCCGTGTTTTGACAGTCCGTGCATAGAACTGACCGACCAGTGTTGTGATGAATTAAACGTCACGTCAGTTCCCCCCACTCTAAAAGGAAAGGCTCGTCGCGCTCCTGTTTTTTAACAGTGTTGTGAAGGATCTCTCTGACAGCTGCTGTCCGAGCAGGGAAATTAGCTCTGAATGAAATTTGTCCTTAGTCGTCTTAATTTGCTTCGTTCCCCCTCTCTCTCTCTCTCTCTCTCTCTCGCTCTCTCTTTCTCTCTCTCTCTCTCTCTCTCTCTCTCTCTCTCTCTCTCTCTCTCTCTCTCACTCACTGCATTAATAAATCCTTTTTGCACAACTGAAGCACGTGCTCCCTCATCAGATTATGAAAAAAATTGCACAAAAAGTTCAACGGTTTTGTTTTATATTTTTCCAATGGAAGTGACGTTCAGGTCAAAGGTAACGTGTAGAATATATTTAATATGAATCTTACATAGAACACGATGACTCTAGATCTTGTTGATATACAGTATCATTGGTGTTTAGTCTATGATTGTGTATGCGGTTTCGCTTCTAGCCAGTTCACAGTCACTCGCTGAAAACGTCTTGTGCTAACCGGCAGAGAAAAACCTCCCTCATCATCGACCGACTGTATTCTTACTTTTCTTTCTTCTGTTTCTCATTAGTTTCTTTTTCATGTTTCATTTTGTTTATAATTTAATGTAATCCTTTTTTCTTTCTGTGTGTGTTTGTGTGTTTTTTTTGCTTTGCTTTGAAAGAATCGCTTTGTAACAGCACTAGGTCTTAAAAAAAAATATATATTGTTTATATTGATCAGGGTTCAAATCTGTACAGAGATAAATGTTTTCAAAACCAATTGTAAATAGCACTAATGCTCCCTGTCCCTCCTCCGAACTTCAAAATGGAATAAACATCTGTAAACTAAATAAAGATTATTGAAGTGCGCCGCCTCTTGTCTGTGACTCGCTGATACTGGATCATGAAACTCGTGAAACTCAGAGATGATATGTAACTGGTTTTCAAAGGATGTTTGAATCTTTTGTCTCAACTTGTGGTTTCAACTCCCTGACGATAACATGGAGGTGAACTGTGAAGTATTTATGTCGACACACTCTGTAGCTGGTTAAGTCTGTTTAACTTTACACCATCACACACTGTACACATTTCATTTTAAAGTATTTCATTATTACCCTAAAGTAGAAATACCACGATCACATCTACACCACTCGTCCTTAAAGGGCCATGGGGCGGAGGAAGGGGTCTCATACAGGGACCAACAACCAGTCGCACTCATATTAGGGACCCAGAGAAAACCCACACAGAAAGACTCGAACTACGAGGCTGCGGTGCCACCCACTGCTCCACCGTGCCACTCACTGCTCCATTAAAAGTCCTGATATCTACAGTGAAGTAACATGTCCTTCACCGTCAGTCAGCTCAGTTTGGTCTGTCCCCGCTCCATCTGCTCTGACTCAGCAGCTCTGGTCTGATTCATCAGCTCCTGACATTAGAAATGGTAATTTCCCTCTCTGTGAATCGACTCTCTGTACGAAGGTCTGTTGAAACAGTGAAACTCATCTTTGTGACCGAGTCATTCTGACACTTGTTCCTGAACCTGTTGGCTTGATTCCTGTTTATCCCGCCCACCAGCAGATCACTAACCTGCAGCCGCCCCTCTGCCATCTCCTCCACGGATCTCGCCATCAGCTCAATTTATTATTATTATTAATATTATTATTATTATTAATAAAGACCTTGTTCTGTCAATTCTCTGTCTGTTTCTTACAGACGTGTCATTTACATGTCAGCAGCATTTCTTCCACTTCAGATAGAACTTATTTTTACAACTCACGACCACAGATCATGTTGTGACATATATGACCAATAAATGCCAAGTAGCTGTAATATGGTAAATAAAGTACAGACTCGAGTCCTCTACTTCCTCGTAATATGTAGTATTTCCTGTTTTCCCTGTTTCTGTGTCGTTCTCCTGTAATCTTCTGCTGCTCATGAGATGGAATATTCAGTTTCACTATTCTTCATACAGTCATATCTGACAGATAAGTCAGTTAACACACAAAGTGAGTTGTTGTACAATCTCATGAAAAACATGGAGCAATCAAAGATGATCTCTGTTCAGATGCTTCCCCCCTGAACTCCTCAGGTGGTTTCATTTAAAGAACTGTCTCAGATCCAGACCCGTCAATAAACATGAGTGAAACTGATATGATTTCATGTGTCTGATTCTGATTCTGACTTTAACAACAGCAGCACTCGGACATGAAGAGGAGCAGCACGGTGGCCATGTGTAGAGGAGCCCTGTCATAAAACTAAAAAACTCATAAAACTCATCACTTGTGTTTGGATGGACTGTAAACAATATAATGACGTGTTATCCAACAGGCAAAACTACATGGAGAAACTTGACAGAAGGTTTGAGGACATCGCCATCTTCTGGTGAATCCCCTGTATAGAATCAGCTGGTTTATAGTGTGTGATGTGGATCTTTTTGGCGCAGCTTCGCCTCATCAGCTTTATTTTAGGGCTGTCAAACGATTAAACATTTTAATCAGATTAATCTCCGGGTAGCTGTGGATTAATAACGATTAATCCCCATTCGTAAAAATACCCAAAAAATCCCCATTGTCTCAGAATATCAAACTAAAAGATTTTTACCTTTTTACTAAACAATTGGTGCATCTTGAACGTTGATCTATTGTTTTTTTAGCAAATAGAGGATGGTTGAATACAACTTTCTATTTTCTAAGTCAAACAAACAAAAACCTTTAAAACGATGCTTTTAAATGCTGCTCTCTTAACTATTCTTCTTCTAGCCAGTTGCTGAGGCAAACTTACTGGTTCCCATTTTCTGAAAGTAAACGCTTGACCAGCAGCCAGTGTCGTGCATGTTCACACTCACAAAAAACGAGTTCAAAGCTCAGTTCATGCAGATGAAAACCTGGGGTCCGCGGCCCTCTGGTGGTCCGCGACGGCATTGCAGGGGGTCTGCGAAATTAAAAAAAGAAAAATATGTCTAAAATAATATAAAGGTGATGAGAGGAACCTTGAAACTTGCTTGGGGCTAGAAACTGCCAGTTGTTTTCCCCTGTGCATGTGTGTTAAAGGTAGATGTAAAAGAGCGGTTGAGCTTGGTAGAAAAACTCTAAGGAGGTCATGGAGATATAGTTTGTATAATGGGAAATTTTATTTTCCCAAAAAGAAGGCCCAAAAGAGAAGAAATAATAATGAAAATATTAAATAAAACAAAAGAGCGATAGAGTGAAAAACAAATACTTTGTAATAAGAAAAATAAATTGGCATAATATCCAAAACAATTAATTAGAATAACAGTCAACTTTACCACGTTCGCTGGTTGACAAACAATTTCTTAGGAGAGCTCTAGACACACACAAACAGAAGTACTACTCATGCAGTAGGTGGGATTTGCTGCCGGTGATCATGAGGTTAAACTTCAATTGTTTGTGTGATATTGTATGATTATCATTTGTGACATATTCTGCATTACTTTGTCATCTTCCCTATTCAGTTGTAGCCCCAGTTTATGTTGATTGTTATTGATCACCGTTACTTTAACGTTCTCTCAACATGTCAGCTACATGTCTGTACATTTCAATCAATCAAATCAAATTGATTTAAGTCATGAACGTTATATTTTGACGTACATATGGTTCTGAGATGAAGTACAACTACAAACTGCATTTAAATTTTGTTTTCATTTCTTAAGCACTGAAAGTTTTTTCCACATTTTTGTAGATTTGTTGGAGGTTTTTAAATAAAGCCAACATGGAAAAACAAATGTTAAAACTTCCTTCTATCCACTTGCACGCATGCACACACAGACACACACACACGTAGGCACGCGCACGCGTAGCCACATCAGTAGGCCACGGATTACTTTCTAGTCAGAATGGTGGTCCCTGGGACAAAACCAGTTGAAAACCCCTGATTTAGATGACTAACATACGACAGCCATACTATATTTAAAACTACTTTATGTAGATATATATGATGCCATTTGTTAAAAAGTCTCAGTGTCATATATCAACTTGTGTAATGAGCTCCTGTTTAATGTTAAATATATCTATTGTTTTGAAGTCTTGGGATTTGGCCTGATTTGTAACTGCAGATAACTTCATTTCTCATTTGAGCTCCTTCCCTTTTCTGATCTCATTACAGCATTATTACATTTTCTGTCCAATATCTTCAAACCAAATATTTGATTTACTTTTTCTTTAGAAGTATTTAAGAACAAGGAAATGACGCATATGTGTTTATTAGTTTCTGAACCAGGATAGCGGTAACGATAAATGATAAAGAAAATGTTATTGTTGAATTTAGTTATTCAAGGTCTTGAAGTTATTGTATGAGCCAATGGTAACATAAGCTTGATGTCAATTAGTTCTGGTCCCAGTAGAAATGATACAGTGTGGTATTTTGACCAGTGCTCCAAAATAGAATGTAGCTCTCTCTAAAAAATATATAGTATTCCCTATTTAGATGGTATTTATGTACTTTATTGGTATGGATTGTTATTAAAAAAAATTCACTGAATCATTTGCATGTTTACTGCAGCTGACACCTTTCATTCATCAGAGAAATAGCATCTTGCAGTGGTGAAGATAAGTACTGCATTCAGAGTGGTTTTGACTTTTCATTGAGAATATGTGGAGTTAGAATAAATATGTATTTTATCTCAGACCCTCAGAGAAGTCTAGAGATGACGTATACACTTCATAATAAAGTAAAGGACCCCCTCTGCCCCCCCCCCCCAACCCCCCGGAACTCTCTCTCCCAACACCTCAGACATTCTCCCTCACTCACCTCTTTCAAAACTCACAATTTGATTTATTTATATATTATAATGTTTTTTAATGTAAAATGATCTTTTAACAGCTATAATGTTACCTTGTTGTTATTGTTTTTATGGTAGCTGCTTTTACCATGTTAACTACTGTGAGTACCATTTAAAAGCTCTATATAAATCAAATGTATTATTATTATTATTATTAATTGAGTCAGAGCAGCACAATGAAGAAGCTAAAGACAGTGTTGTTTTGCCAAGATGACTGTAATCATTCTTTACTTAGATAATACTACTATAATAATCCCTTTCATGTTATATGATGGCATATCAAAGTATATTTGATCTTGGCTGAACAGACTGATTCAGGATAAAAAACTAGAAAAAAGGACCAAACAAGCCCATGACTGTCTTGTATTTAAATAGACATAAAGGAAAAAAATATGAATTGTCTGATAATTGTCTGATCTAAATCTAAAATATAAATTTGTCATAAAACATATTAAAAGAAAAAAATAATCCTCTCAGGCCCCATTTCTACACCATTACCCCCTCCTTAATCTCACAGATAACATTGTTATGTAAAGTTTAAGAAACGTCCCTGTGGTGGAAACTTTCTGTAAGACTTTCATAAACTAAAATGTTTCTCCGACGACAAGCTGCAACATCTCTGTGATAAATATTTGTGTTTTCGGAGTTGAAAGGGAAAAGCTCTCAGGACCGCAGTCTTGTGGGAAACAGCCTGTTGGGAGGAGACAAACACGTCTCACTCTCTGCTGACGTCTCTCCTGAGGCCTCCGTTGTTGAGAGACAGCTGAGACGTGCAGTGAGTCTGTGGTGAGGTTGATTCCCGCAGGGTCGACCCCCAGGAGGGTTGGCGAACCTGTTTGTGATCGAGGGAAGCGTCGGCTCTGAAATCCAACACAATCCTTTTATGCTCCACACAAGAAAAAGTGTGTCACAATTAAACCACAACTGCTATTACTATTATTATTAGTCCCACAATGTGGAAATTTGCGTGAGGAATGAATGTAATAATTAAACTAATATATACAGTGTAAATACTGAAATCTGATACTGTGCATACAACTTCAACCACTAGTATTGCTACTAATACTGCAGTTGTGACTACTATTACTGTATGTAACAGATAAATCACTTCTCCCAAAATAATAATACAAGTTTTTTTCGTTACGCTCTCTGAAGGATTGAAAGACACAAAAGATAGAAACATAGCATTGAAAGCATCTGAAGCGATGCTTTCAATGTGACTACAACAAACATATTTGGTTTAAGTGCAGAAATCAGCTCATCAAATCCAGAATCTACAACAAATTGCTCATACACATAAGTATCAATCGCCTAAATATGGCTATTTTTTTTTAAAACAAGATCCATGAATCATTCTGTGAGAAATCTAGATAAATCAATGTGAAAGAAAATTAATCAAAATCCAGGATTTGTCCACTGATCTGAATCCAAACCAAAATTTACTGGATTCTTCTCCGACCCATAACGACAGCCTTCCCACAAGTTTTGTGATCATCAATTTGGTAACTCTTGTTTAATGCTGCAACTAACAGAGAAACAAAGACACAAGCGCAGACGGAAACATAATAACAGATTTATTAGTATAACCAATTTCTTAATTAAAAATCGAAGGAGTGTGGGTTTTCAACTTTCTTTTAACTTATCTAATAACGAAATTCATCCTTTGCTTTCTTATATTTCGTAGAAATCAAACTGAATTGATTGACAAACAAACAAACGGGCAGAAAGACAGACAGACAAACAGACAACAGACAACAGACAACAGACAACAGACAACAGACAACAGACAACAGACAACAGACAACAGACAAACAAACAAACAAACAAACAGACAGATAGACAGACAGACAAACAAACAAACGGGCAGACAAACAGACAAACAGACAAACAGACAAACAGCCAAACAAACAGACAAATAGCCAGACAGACAAACAAACAAACAAACAGACAGACAAAAAAATAAACAAACAGACACACAGACAACATGCAAACAGACAAACAGACAAACAGACAAACAGACAAACAGACAAACAGACAAACAGACAAACAGACAAAGCAACGGACAGGGGTGAAAACATTCCTTCTCTTCTTGGTTCTCAAATTATAATAATTCTGCAGCTCAGGTTAGAAACAACGTTTTTTCCACGTCTCCTGAATTTATGTAAGAAAAATTATTATTATGATGTTGTCAAACTAGCAGGTGGTTGATTCCTCATGAGGCTAATGTGTTTTGTAATTAACTGCGTCCCACAGGCCTGAGGCGGTCGATGCTTCCTGTCCTCTCTGTCCTCTTTCTTATTTCTTTTTAATGTGTCTCAGTGGGAGAATCTCAAACACCGGTAATACACCCAGGGAACTCATCTCATTCATTTGGCCACAAATCCCTAATAGTGACTCCCCACGGGTGACACTCCAGGTGAAAGGCTTCAATAGTCTCTGGAGAAGGTTCCCATATTGTATTAGTCTCAGAAAATCTAATTAATAAGAATCTCAGGAATGTACTGAACACATTCCCCAACATATTTAGTAATGAGATCAAGTATCTCCTGCTTTGACCTCATCTGACACAGGTCACAGTTTGATTTGATAATACAAAGTCCTCAGTTTTAAACTATGAAAGGATCAATGGTACACATACAGAATATAATTTCTTTTGATTGGTGGATTTGTTTTTGAAGCTTTACATTTGTTATAGAACAAATTATACTTTCTATAATGTAAAAAACAAATCATATCAGATCACATGTTGCAGTTCATCTTGAATTGAAGTTCAAGCAAGGCCCAACAGAAGCCAAGCATGTTTGTCATAGTCTTCATCACAGCCATTCTAACAACAGGCTTATATCTTATTGTAAACACAAGTTAACAGGAGTATTCAGATGTGTGTAATGCTGACAGAGCCCACACATTTATTTTCCACAGAACATAAAGGATCATATCATATCACATAATCTGTAGGACAGGCATATCCTTCTTTTAAAGGTGTAAAATATACAAAATGCAGAATATCAAATAAACACAAATCAAATGAGAACAATGAAATAAAATATGTTATTTAAAATAAATGCAGCATGTGTGGACTGTACATTGTTTGGGTGAAACGTGGTTGGATCCCATCGTTTCAGTTCCATCAACGTTATTAACTAGTGAATTATTAAATGTGGTTCCATCAGACGAAAGTCGAGCCTTGATTTATGATTCTCTTCTTTGCCAAATATGTGTACTTCATGCACAGAATTCAGTTGTGTGTGAAACGAGAACACGTATATTTGTTTGTTAAGTATTTTCTGCAGAGTCGTCCTCTTATGATTCAGATTAGTTTAAGAAACAACATCGAACACAAGGAGTTGTCGTGTTATTTGTATTCCTGTGGCAGAAATCCAGATGTCAAGTCGTGGAAAGTTTCTCTCTTCAGTATGTAACACTTGCATCTTTCTGAAGTAGCTGACACAGTCCCCCCGGCTCCCTCCTGCCTGTCTCCTGCAGTTTGGGACAAAGTGTTTACCTCACTGCTCGGATGTGTCATCATCCTGCAGCAACACAGTCGAAAAACAACTCATTAACAGCCTCATTAGGCCGAAGCGCTTAGGCTTCCAACTGGGGAATCAAGTCAAGTTTTGACACAACACAAACAATCAGAGAGAAGAAGTCTGAAGCCTGAAGACTATGTGTTAGCCTCACTCCTGACATGCATTAGATTGTATTATTCTGGCCAGTGTTAGACTTCAGGACTCCATCCATCCATCCATCCATTTGGCCCTCCATCTGTCCATCAATCCATCCATCCATCCATCCATACATCTATACATCTATACATCTATACATCTATACATCCATTAATCTATATATCCATCCATCCATCAATCCATACATCCAAACATCCAAACATCCATACATCCATACATCCATACATCCATTTATCTATCTATCCATCCATCCATCCATCAATCCATCAATCCATCCATCAGTCCATTCATCCATGTATCCATCTGTCCATCCATCCATCCATACATCTATACATCCTTACATCCATTTATCTATCTATCCATCCATCCATCCATCAATCCATCAATCCATCCATCAGTCCATTCGTCCATCAGTCCATTCATCCATCTATCCATCTGTCCATATGGCCGTCCATCCATCCATCCGTCCATCTGTCCATCTGTCCATCTGTCCATCTGTCCATCTGTCCATCCGTCTGTCCATCCATCCATCCATCCATCTGTCCGTCCATCCATCTGTCCATCCGTTCATTTGTCAAATTTTTCCATTTGTCCATCTATCCATCTATCCATCTGTCCATCTGTCCATCTATCCATCTATCTGTCCATCATCCATCCATTTGTCCATTTGTCCATTTGTCCATATATCCTTCCATCCATCTGTCCATCCGTAGAAGATAAATAAATAAGCACCTGTAAAGGGGGGGTGGGTTTTTTTTTGGGGTTCTTTTCTTTGGTACCACTTAGAGTCCTTGTTGATCCCTGTGTTGCTTTGTTTAAATAAATACTTTCTTTGCCTTTTATCGTGTAATGGTTTATGTGTGATTGCACCCTCACTTCTCCATACCTGTCGCATTTATGCTATGCCCGTAACATAAATTTATGTTACGCCCCCTGGTGGCTCGGAGTGGGGCATAGCATAAATTGCCCCACCCCTTTACAGGTGCCTAGCACCCAAAAGTACAGCGGGTGGTGCTCACTCAAACCTGGGGTAATAACAAGAAGTAAACCTACGTGTGTGTTATATGTAGACCCCGGAGTATCTTAGCTGTCCTTGCTGTCCCAGTGCGCACAACAAACAAACATTCACAAAGGCAAAGACAAAACCAAAAGTAGGCGGCTAACAACTCAAATAATAAAGGCAAAACTAAATCAAGGCACCAGCAAATATTAAAGCCACACCAAACGAAAAGCAACAGAGCTCTGCCACAGCTCCCTCCAAAAAGCCTGTAAAATACATACAAATAGAAGCACCTATTGCATTAATGCCATATAATGTGTAAAACATAAATAATATACTAAATATATAAAATAAATGCAGTATAAGCATTGTATTGGATAAGGTTCTTTCTGCTTGCATACAGCAGACTCCAGGGACCAGCCGCTGACCATCTATGATATAAAGAGAGGATCAGTGAATAAAGCTTGTCAGAGCTTCTTCATCAGAACAGAGTGAGACAAGCTCACCTCCATCCTCCATACAACAGAACCTGCTGCACTCTGCTTCACCTCACTCCATCTTTCACTATGGAGTTTTTCAACTCAGCTCTCGGGAAGAACATCACCTTTGTGCGTCCTGCGTATTTCATAATAAGCGGATTTATCGGAATACCTCATGTTAAGTATTATTACATCTTTCTGTGTTTTATGTATATCTTTTCCGTGCTGGCAAACACTGCAGTCATGGCCGTAATATGTTTGGATCAAAATTTGAGAACTCCAAAGTATATCATAGTCTTTAACCTGGCCTTTACAGACCTGTTCAGTAACTCTGCTCTGGTGCCGAAGGTCCTGGACATCTTCCTGTTCAACCATCACCTCATCCCCTACAACGACTGCCTGACCTTCCTGTTCTTCTGCTACACCTGTCTCTCCATGCAGTCTCTCAACCTGGTGGCTCTCTCCTACGACAGACTCATAGCGATCGGTTACCCGCTGCAATACCAAGTGAAGATCACTCACAGGTCCATGTTTTGTGTTATCGCCTCTTTTTGGCTCTCTATCGTCACTGTGGTACTGATCGTAGCCGGCCTTCTCACCAGACTCTCCTTCTGTCAGTCTGTAGTGATCAGGAGTTATTTCTGTGACCACGGTCAGTTGTATCGTCTGGCCTGCAACGACACCATACCCACTACTATCATGGCCGTTCTGTTACCAGCTCTAATCCTCTGGTTCCCTCTGATATTCATCGTGGGCACGTACCTGTACATCAGCTATGCTTTGAGCAAAGTGACCACGGTTCAGGGGCGGCTGAAGGCCTTAAAAACCTGCACAGCTCATCTGTCACTCGTGGCCATCTACTTCATCCCGATATTAGTTACATTTATGTTTGCGAAGAATATTCATCCCAACGCCAGAATCATTAACTTGTCTCTGAGCTCTATCTTTCCTCCCACGTTGAACCCGATTATCTATGTTCTGCAGACGCAAGAAATCAAAGAATCTGTGAGAAAATTATTAAAGATCAGAAAGAAATCTGGGATTAAAGTAAAGAAAGTTATCATGTAAAAACTTCTGATCTGTTAAGGACATTACGTCTATTACAGTAGAATCAATGAGTGAGTGAATACATATGTTAGAATCCCACAAATGTTGTGAAATGAATTTATAATAATTATTACATTTAATCCTCAAATCATGTAACGTTTTTAAAAGAAGAAGTGTGAAATAAACTAACTGATTTAAAGACAGAAGTTCTTTGCTAATTGCATTTATTTATACTTGTGTACTGTGTGATAACTGCAAGTTTATTTTTCAAACATAAAGTTTAGTATGGTTATCATCAGTTTCCTGTAATTATATATTTCACAGTGTTTTTCATTTTTCATATATTTCATGCAACACTTAAGATGAAAAAAGAGGAGATTTTCACATTTGTAATTTTTTAGATAAATGATAAAAGAACAAAGATAATTTCTGATCAAACGTTTGGCTTCTTTGTGATCATTGATTCTTCATGAAGTAAAACAGAACGAGAGCTTTTCTGTCTTCATGTGTTTTTCATTTCTGCTTTACTTCACTTTCTCCTGAAACACAAGTTCATATTAAACCTCTGCTGCCGTTCAAGGACATCATGACTTCTCCTTTATCGTGAACATTTTATTTTGAGGCATCTTCAGGAAGTGCAGATTCTGTATAATTGAACTCCAAGATTTATAAGATGATTGAGAAAAGATTCTTTAAAAGCTGTTCATCATCTTTGTCGTGAAACAAAGTCAGTTTCTGGGATATTTTAGCCGACAGTGTCTTCTTTAGCTGCAGGAGGATTTGATGCACATCTTCATGTCTGTAATCAGATGTGAACAGATCATATCTTTCATTAAACCTTTGTGTTCCATACTATAAATAAAAGCAGAGACTTCAGTATATCACAGAACCTGATTCTAGGCACATGTGCTTTGAGCTGCAGGTCTCTGGTTTGAATCCCTTGACCATTTTCCTGAATCACGCCTCTTCTCTCTCTCTCACCCATCAGTCCATTCATTTTTTGACAAGAGAATATATGTTAATATTGTTCATTTGGGTGAAAAAGTACATAAATGCAAAGCCTTGTTGTATTTGCAGTATTAAGTGTTGGGCCACAGTCCAGAGGCTGAACACCAGACACTGGAGCCGACGGTGAGGACAAAGGGTCGTAAAACTTTTGGAGGGAAAACATTCTCCAGCAGGCCTGAGAATCTCCCCCTGGTGGTTGGGAAATGTCCTGAAGAGCCTTCAGGACCCCCGCTGAGTTCCAAGCCCCGCCCACTGAGGTCCAACTCTGACACTCAATTGGCTTAAAGCCAGCATCATCCTATGACCAGCACCTCAAGGAGGAAGAACCTCTCAGGTAGAATAAAACCACTGAGACATCAATGCTCGCTGCCATTTTTACCCTGCTCTGAAGACATCATGAGGCCCCTTCGGGGCCTCCCAGCTGTTTTAGTTGCTAAAGGGGGTAACCTTAACTTCTAGTTTATCAGCCATTTTTACCCTGCTCTGAAGACATCATGAGGCCCCTTCGGGGCCTCCCAGCTGTTTTAGTTGCAAAAGGGGGTAACCTTAACTTCTAGTTTATCAGCCATTTTCCCTGCTCTGAAGACGTCAACAGACCCCTCCGGGTCTTTCCAGATGATTTAGTTGCTAAAGGGGGCAACCAGAGTTATTTTCTTTCATTTCTTTCATTTTCTTTTATCTTAAGTCTGATCTTACTTTGATAGAGACTATTTTTGTTTTTAACTTGAAAAGGCCGTGCACAGGAACTCACTCGCTCGCTGGCCGAGCTCAGAGACTTTCTTTCCAAATCCACAGCTGCGTCAACCGCTGCTCATCCCTGCAGAAGAGACGAAGCTGAATTCGTTCCAAGAGCAAGAGACTTCGCTCTTTTCGGTCCAGCGCTGACCTCCGTTGCAACCACGAGACCCACCGGAGCACCGCTTAAGAGGCCAGGACACTGATTTGTTTTCCAGGAATCCGCCCGTTCGCACGCATCCTGAAGTTTAACGACAGATTCACTGGACTTCCGGGAAATCCGCGCCCCACGCGCAAGCAACACCGCGGAGGTCACAGTAAGAGGCTTTATTGTCTGGGCAGAGACTAGTTTAAATACTTAGCGTGTCATTTGTTTGATTGTATGTTTGTTTGTAGATCGCTCTGTTTTTAGCCGTGCTACACGGCGGGCCGAGACGACACATCCGGTTCCTTTGTTTATTGTGTTTTTGAGAAGAGCGCGGTACAGAGCCGGCGCTTTCTTTTTGCGTGTTACCGTCAGAGATATTGTGCGGAGATTTACATCTGTTAAAAGATAAATCTCACGTAACTGGACTGCCTGCTTTGCTAGTAGTTGTCTCTGACGATGTTTCCTGATCTCTCTCTCTCTCTCTCTCTCTCTCTCTCTCTCTCTCTCTCTCTCTCTCTCTCTCTCCTCCTAAACCTGTTTTTACACACGTCCCGACCTACATTTATACATTTCATGTTACATGGAGAAATCTAGATTTAACGAGCATTTATACATCTCGACGCCATTCGGCGCCAAAACCACGAGATAAGAAATCTCTTTGTCTTAAAGATCCCCTTTGTTAAGGTCAGTGACCAGCAGCCATTTTGCTTTTCGCAACGTGGCGTCACTAAGGTAACCTCCATCTTGGAAGTACGTGAATGTAACATCACCTTGAATTCGGCCAGAGGACGTCACCACGTCATTACGCCATAGCCACTCCCCTTTCTCTTTCTTACACACACACACAGACAGGCAGACACACACGACCACACACACACACACATAGATACTCCGTATTACATGTGTGACAATTGTGATAAGTGCTGCTGCTGTTGTTACCATCTTTGAAATATTGGAGTTTGTTAAATGAAGAATCATTGAAATAACATTAACTTTATTTCCCCTTTTTAATAAATACTTTTGTAATTAAAGTATTTGTATTTCTGTGATTATTTGTGCATATGTATGTGTATACAGCTGGATTACTATAGCCTGTGTTCGAACTTAAAACCCTTCATTGTTTATTATATAATCATTAATACTAAATATTGAGATTATTAATATAACCTATATCATTGAGACTGATATTTAAAGATTGAATTGTTGGTCCCTGTAACCAGGGTGGTGCCCCGCGACAATAAGCAATGATTACAGATTTGTATTATTCTTAATTGATAATTTTATTGTTTTCATTGATTATTTTAACTATTATTAATGGATAACCGTATCATTTCTAATTAAATGTGTTACTATTCTTAATTAATAGCTTTATCATTTTTTGATTAT